>NC_085138.1:179700075-180368868 GCF_035046485.1 Aedes albopictus
CGGTGTTATTGATTCCCTCTCATCTATGCTATCGTTTCTCGGTGTCTTACAATTCCACCAAATCAGTCGATTTATCATCAATTTTTTTTCATAACTTTAGACTGCGCACGGTATGTCTGAACTAGCAGATTATAAAAAATGAATGTAGATCGGGTTCCTTTCCACAGAATATCAGAATTGATTAATTCCGCATGCGGAAACTTTTAAAATATATCATCGGGGAAATTTTGATTTTTTTTTTTTCATATTTTTGGTTGTTTTTCAAATAAATTTTTATGTAATGCTCATTTTTGGCCCATTTCTCTCCCATACAAAATGTATGAGAAAATTTTCACCGATGAAATATTATAAAACCATCCGCAAAGGAAAATATAGTTTGAATACTGATGTTTTGTGGAGAGAAACCCGATGTACATTTAATTTTTATAATCAGTTGGTTTAGACATAGCGTGCTACGTACACCAAAATAGCTGACTTTTGGACCAGTAATAGTACATTGTATGTAGGAGGAGCGGACCTGATGTGATGATTAGAACACTTGACGATCACGCCGAGGACCTGGGATCGAATCCCACTCCCGACAAACTCGCAAAATGTGAGTTCTTCCTTCGGAAGGGAAATAAAGCGTGGGTCCCGAGATGAACTAGCCGAGAGCTAAAGATCTCGTTAATACAGATAAAAAAAATACATTGTATGTACAGTATCGGACAATAAAAATGCACCAAATCCGCTTTCCCATACAAACTAGTCAACTTTAGATTACCATATCTCAGTTACTTCTCAACCGATTGTTTTCATTTTTCTGTGACGATCTACAAAACATTTCAATTTTCAAAAACTATTGAAAAAGTTCAGTGATAACTATTGTTACAAAAGTTACAGATAGGTTGAATTTTGACAATAAAAATGCACCAAGACAAAAAATTGTATAGCAAAAAATGTTGAAGTCAAATCATGTTGTTCTATTCAGCAAACTTATTCGTCATCACACAAGAAACATATTTGCCGAAGACACCATAATGATATGACGTAACCATTTTTTGCTATAACATTTTTTGTCTTGGTGCAATTTTATTGTAAAAATTCAATCTATCTGTAACTTTTGTAACAATAGTTATCACTGAACTTTTTCAACAGTTTTTGAAAATTGAAATGTTTTGTAGTTCGTCACAGAAAAATGAAAAAATCGGTTGAGAAGTAACTAAGATATGATAATCTAAAGTTGACTACTTTGTATGGGAAAACGGCTTTGGTGCATTTTTATTGTCCGATACTGTAGCTTATACCATCAAAATTGGTTTAGTATTTGCGAAGATATTGTTGAATCCTGAGATCTGCAATTTTAAAGTTTTGTACAAAGAGGATTCAAAAATAAGAACACATTTTTACTGTTTTATTTATATAGCCAGAAAAAGATATGAATCGATATGAATCGATATGAAAATTTGTCTTTTTGTAAAGTATGCATGTCAAAATGTTGTGTAAAAATTTCATTCCATTTTATCTAGCCTTTACAAAGTTATATTTTCTCAAGGCCGGACGGGACGATGGTTGAATCGTCCGCCATTGCTATGTTGTTAGTAAGATGCAAATTTCAACTTCTACTTCATATTATTGGCTAGAAATTCGATTGTTCATTTGTTCACTTGCCGTGCACAATTAAGCTACGTCAGTGCAGTGGAAATTGATATTTGCATCTTCAAAATTGTGAGGCAAATTGTTAGAAAGAGAAAGAAGATAGGAAAAATTACACGTCGACCCGTGCGGCCTTAAGTGGCATCCGGTCCGGTTTTTTCATATTCAAACTGCTACAACTTTGAAAGTATTTATACAAAATGGTCAAAATTTAACTAGGAACATATTTTTATAATAGTATTATACTGTAAAATTTTCATAAGAATTGGAGCAGTATTGGTAGTTCTATAATCAAAATTGTGCTTTACTGTCCTTAAATAGCCGAAAATTTACTATGGAGCGCTTTGTACAAAATTTTTAAAAAGGCAGGTCGTTGGTTTTGTCTATATATCAATCAATATTTAGGCTCAGTGTACCAGTTATGGCTATAGTACCTCAAATTCGCCATAGTTGATTTTCAACCTTTAAAGATACAAATCAACAAAAATTGTGAGTAGCAGATGACGATCACAAAAGATGATTGCAATCATTCAAACTTCACAATTTGCTCAAATTATGGTAGAAATAAATCATTTTCCTTAACTTTTCGGCCTCCTTGCACCCTATTTCGCCATAGTGTACCAGTTATGGCAAACCCCATAAGGAATGCACGTAAATAGTGCGAAGTGGAACCCAAATTAACAAATGTGTCCATAACTGGTACAGGGTTCCTATCATTGGCACACGCCGTAATAAATACTAAAAGTAGTTTTGGCTCCGTTTTATATTTTTCCTGTTGAGTATGAAAACTAATCAATCATTTGACTTATTGTTTACATTCGTTGGTCTTCTTCTTATTTTTGTAGAAATAGTTTTTCTTAGGTGGTGCGATAACTGGTACAGGCACCCAGGATTTTGTCACATTCTAAAAAGTGGACACATAAGCGTCATGTGTCATTGGAATTTCTGTGGAACATTGAAATCGTTCAAAAACAAAAAAAATAGCATAGCATAGCATACCACGAATAATTGCACAAATCTTGGCTGGAGTTGCAAAGTTCTCGCGCTTAGTATCATACGGGCGTATCTACAATGATCGATTTCTCTTCATCGATTTTCTCTTTGGTTAATAACTTGGCCGGCTAATCATTTTTGATTGTTTTTGTTGTTGTAGAAGCTAGTCCTAGTTGTCTTTTACCGAAATACACCGAGAGATCATCCGAATACTGGTCGTATTTCCCGGAATAATCCGAATAGAAAATCGATGAAGAGAAATCGATCATTGTAGATACGCCTGTATGATACTAAACGCGAGAGTTGAATATATCCATTTGCTGATGTCGCTACTATCTATAATGTCAAAGACCGTCTCAACTTCACACACCTGGCCAAGTCCTTGCAAGCATTTTTATTTTATATCCATTCATCAACTTAGAAAGAGCCCAGAATTGAAGCAGCTTCCAATAGATTAACGGATGTTGAAAATAGCGAATTTTCAATTTATATGTAGTTATGTACAAAAAATGTAATCAGAAAGATCTCACCCAATTCCATCGTAGGGTAGCCCACTGACTCTGGCGAGGCTGATCCTCGGTGCGTTTCGGTGAAGGACGACAAGGATTACCCAAGCAACACACATGTTATATAAGAGTTACGGCAGCGAAAGTTTTGGTTGTATAGAGGTTAAGTTTACGTAATTCTAGCATTGTGTTAGAATTACGTCAAATTTACTTCTATACAACCAAAACTTGCGCAGCCGTAACTCTTATATGACAAGCGTGATACTTGGGTAGCATCTACAACAACAAAAAACAACCGAAAATGTTTTGCTGGCCAAGTTATTAACCGAAGAGAAAATTGATCATTGTACATACGCCTGTATAATGCTAAGCGCGATCATTTATAAATACAATAATGTCATAATTTAAAGGTCCAATGGTTGTGTTTATGGCTACTAGGTCAAATTTCCTTATGAGCTTATGGAAATGAATAACCATGCGTCTCCTTCCATTGATATGTACAACTTTCACCCATGTTGCGCCTTTCTGTATGCAACCCTCACGTGGAAAGCATGCGCTGCAGTTACATCGCACAATGGACTTTCTCTAAATGCAACATTTTTCTTCTCCGCTTTGTTTCACAGATATTTTCAAACCACCGGACCAAACCATGTCAGTGACTATCATACTGTTCTACGTGTTCATCACAGCTTTCATGCTGCTGTCGTACAACCCAAAGCCCCGCAAAATACTGGAGTCGATCAAAAGCTTTCTACTGCATCTGGTGCATCTGAGCAAACATGTCGTTTCGACGACGATACACGTTCCTCCGGATGCGGTGCAGATAAATCAAACCGAACCGGTGTACACGGTATGGGACATCCCGGGACCGAAGCGATGGCCTCTGGTGGGCACGAAGTGGATGTACTTCACCGGTCGCTATAAGCTCAACAAAATGCACGATGCTTTCGTGGATTTGCACAAACGTTATGGCAACATCGTGCTGGAATACGATCACGTGCCGATAGTTAATTTGTTCGATCGAGCCGACATGGAGAAGGTGCTGAAATATCCCAGCAAGTATCCGTATCGTCCTCCGACAGAAATCGTAGAGTATTATAGAAGGAGTCGGCCGGACCGGTTCGCCAGCACCGGGATTGTGAACACGTAATTTATGCAGCTAGAAGTTTTCAGAATAAACATGAATAATAAATAAAACTTTCTTCACTTTCAGACAAGGCGAACAGTGGCACGAGCTGCGTGTCAAGCTTACCTCAGGAATCATGTCCCGGAAGTTGCTGCAGGCGTTTATTCCAACGCTCAATGAAATTGCGGACGAATTTGTCAACTTGATTCGGCAGAAACGCGACAGTAACTGCTGCGTGAAGGACTTCCAGGATATCGCGAACACCGTTGGACTTGAAAGTATGCTAACTTTGTGATCTTTACAACTCTAGCAATTCTACAGAATTTTCATTTTTTTTTCTTTACAGTTATTTGTTGTTTTGTGCTGGGACGTCGGATGGGCTACATGAGTGGAGACAAGCAGAAGAACGAAAAGTTCGTGAAGTTGGCCGAAGCTGTGAAATCGACCTTCATGTACATCAGTCAAAGCTACTACGGAGTGAAGCTGTGGAAGTACTTCCCCACCAAACTGTACCGTGACTATGTGCGTTGCGAGGAAATCATCTATGAGTAAATGGTTGTGATTGAAGTTGAGTGAATTTTGCTAATTGTGTTTGTTTTTCAGCACAATCGCGGAAATCGTGAATGAAGCACTCGCCGAAGAGCAGGGCAAATGCGCAGATGATGATATGCGAGGTATTTTCATGAACATTCTTCAATCCGAGGGGCTGGATAAGAAGGATAAGATTGCCGGGATTATTGATTTGATTCATGCTGCCATTGAAACGGTAAGTATTTAGGATATAAGTTGAATAATGTTTGATGCGTCGCTTGCTCTTGAGCATCTTTGGATTTTGTATGTACTTTTACTTTGTAATTCGGTAAAATTTTGGGTTTTCATAAAGTTTCGTTGCCAACTGATCCACAACTCAACGATCTATATCATGACTCAAAGTATAGATTTGGAGGAGATCGACTTTTGCGTGTCCGAGTTGTAGGATGCATAGAATTTCTGGAGAAAAGCGTGGACTGCAGCATGAAACACGACAGAACGTGGACCGATGTAAACAGCCACTTGGAAGAAGCAAAGTGTGAGGAAATAGAACTACTGTGCCGAGTTCTATTTTCTCATACTCCGCTGATTTCAAGCGGCTGTTTGTATTGGTCCACAAACATAAAAATAATAAGATTTACACGTCATGTAAACTTCATTTTAGTCATGTAAACTTAGTGTTATGAAGGTTTACATGATATTTAACGTAAATTTGTGTTATGTGTCATGTAAACTCTCAGAGTCAGGCGATAAATGCGGTACCTTTTGTGAAACATTGAACGCCTAAAAGTAGGCAATTTCTTGTAAAATCGCGTTACTTTCGTGAAAAACATGATTTTTCTAACGAAAACAGCATGTTACCATCAAGTTTTACTTATAGTTTAATTAAATATGCTTAAGACCTAGCTTGGGACAGAAAAATCTAATTCTTGCGTGCCTCAAAATCTTTTACAAGCGCATGGAAATTAGACTAAAAATTGAAAATATTTTGGAGGCCTGGAAAAAGTTCTACACCACCTACCTACTTCTTAACCCCCAGGCCTGACGTAATATACAATAATACGTAGAACTAACAACTTTTCAGATGAATTCATTTGAATTCCAACTAATGGAGCCTTGCTAAAAGGAAGGTTATGCAATTTTTACCCCTCCTGACCCAGACGTCCACCGGAATAAAACTGTCCTCGTGGCTGCAGTTTTTGTGGCTCCTGGCTCCCAGCATAATTGAAACTACAACTAATAGTGAAGTGAGCCTCAAAATTCCATTGAAAAATATTGATGTTTGCGTCTTTGGCAGCGGTTTGAAATTTTGTTGTAAGCCCCGTAGCCTACGGGTTAAGTAATCATCTCCTGCAACATTTCCGCAACGGGATTCACAGTCAATGAGCTACAAGTTCACTCTGAAGCCGACCGTTGCCGTCCACTTCTTCCATCTGAATCAGATACATTATTGCGTGAACTTGTTGTTAAGGCCGGGCGGGACGGTGGTTGAATCGTCCGCCATTACTCTGTTGTTAGTAAGATGCAAATCTCATCTTCTACTTCATATCATCAACTAAAAATTTGATCGTTTATTTGCTCACTTGCGGTGCACAATCGACTAAAGTTTCAGCTACGTCAGGGCAGTGGAAATTGATATTTGCATCTTCAAAATCGCGAGGCAAATTGTTAGAAAGAGAGAGAAGATAGCAAAAATTACACGTCGCCCCGTGCGGCCTTAACAGTGATTGTTGAGAAGATTTTCTGTTGATTTTGAACGAGTTTACTGTACCTAGTCCATTGACTGTGCGTCCCGTTGCGGAAATATTGCGGGAGATGATTACCTACGGAAGTGCGTTTGGAAAATATGAGGCAAGTGATATTTTAATTTGTTTTGCTGTGAGGTGCCGGGAATTGACGCGGATGCTCAAGTAGTTTGAAACCTTACATAATTCCGAATATAGTTACTGAAACTACAAGCTAGTTTTAATATTTGTACATTTTTGTTTTTAGTTCTCCAACACCTTTTCGTTCCTGTTGAACAATATGACTCACCATCCGGAACGCCAGGCTCGAATTGTTTCCGAGTTCACCTCAGACACAATCACCAATAATGACCTGGTGAATGCGGCCTTTACCAGAGCTTGCATCAAGGAATCCTACAGGATTTCACCCACAACTCCCTGCTTGGCACGAATCCTCGAGGAAGATTTCGTCCTCTCGGGTTATCATCTGAAAGCTGGGGTAAGTATCATCGCTTAAACTGAATTTTACTTCATTGGTTTCATGCTCGACCTTTTTCCCAGACGGTAGTATTGTGCCATACACGAGTATCCTGCCAAAACGAACAGAACTTCCAACAAGCAAACACTTTTCTACCGGAGCGTTGGCTGGAACAGATGGACGAAAACCAAAACGTCTACAAACTGGACGAACCGGGTTCGTCGTTGGTGCTCCCATTCGGAACCGGTCGGCGAATGTGCCCCGGGAATAAAATCATCGAGATCGAACTAACGCTCATAATGGCAAAGGTATGAATTGTCTTATTATCTTTAGAAGAAACCCCAGATTATAACTATTTTAATATGCTTCTTTCAGATATTCCAACAATTCGAAGTGGAGTACCAGAGTCCACTGGACACGCAGTTCCAGTTTTTGCTAGCGCCGGCAACGCCCATTGAGATTATTTTTAGAGATCGCGACTGACCAGCATTGGATATATTTAGTATTTAAGTTTACTCAGATAATTCCCATATCCCTTGGAACATCCTGAACAACCTGTTAACTATTGTGATTAAATGTTTTAGTGTTAATGCTACTGTGGAGAGGACAGTACCGTGGTACAAAACAAACGAAGACAAAGCGATAGAATCATATTGATTATTTTTTGTTGAAACAGATTGTTGATCTGTGTACTATTTACAAACGCCGATTGTTCCCTAAGTGGTCTGAGCAATTTAATATAATGTACATCTGCTGCATATTATAGAATTATTTTCTAGTGCATTAATTTATTACCTTTGTACAAATTATTAAGATATAACGAGACTTCACTGAAAGTAAACGTCGAATCATATTCATATATTGAGTAAGTGTTAATATGAAAGAAATGCCTGAACACACATCATACTTTACCTTACCGGTCAGACTATGGCCTGAGTGTCCTCTGCTATACGTAGGAGTCGTCTACATTCTACTCGGTCCATGGCTGTGTGTCTCCAGTTCCGCACTCTGCGAAGGGTCCGTAAATCGTCCTCCACTTGATCGACCCACCTAGCTCGCTGCGTACCGCGCCTTCTTGTACCAGTCGGATGACTCTCGAGAACCATGTTAATGTTAGTCGGATTGCTATCCAACATCCTGATGACGTGACCCACCCACCGTAGCCTCCCAATTTTCGCGGTGTGGACGATGGTTGGTTCTCTCAGCAGCTGATGCAGCTCGTGGTTCATTCGCCTTTTCCAAGTCCCGTCTTCCATCTGCACTCCACCGTAGATGGTACGCAACACCTTCCGTCCGAAAAATCCAAGGGCGCGTTGGTCCTCTACACGTAGTGTCCATGCTTCGTGCCCATAGAGGAATACCGGTTTAATCAGCGTGTTGTAGATAGTTAACTTCGTGTGACGGCGAACTTTGCTCGATCGTAGAGTTCTGCGGAGCCCAAAGTAAGCTCGATTTCCAGCCACAACGCGGATTTTTCTGCTGGTGTCGTGCTCGTTGTCGGTGGTCACCAGTGAGCCCAAGTACGCGAATTCTTTAACCGCCTCGATATATTCCTCCCTGGAGCCCTTGGTCATCATGTACTTTATCTTCGACACAATAATGACTATTCCGATTCGGTGACGGGCTTGGTGGTCTAGTGGCTACCGCTTCTGATTCGTATGCAGAAGGTCATGGGTTCAATCCCTGGCCCGTCCTTTTCATCCTACTTTGTATCTTTCTATCCACTTTCTCTCACTCTCTCTTCTCTACATATACAACTCATGTATATTCATATGTTCATAGCCATCGCTAGAACCAGAAACGAATTGAAAAAAGTCGTTTCCCTCCCTTCCAACTTCCACTCACAGCACAGTGTATATAGAACGCCTATAAGTTATGCAACCAAAGCGTGCTGTGCCGCTTGACCTTATTCACCTTATTCACCACACAATCTATCACGAACACTATAAATAACCCTATCCATGGATCGCATCACCGACCCAACGGTGACTCCCAGATCTCCCATCCTTTCCGTCTAACAAATACCCCAGTCCGTGCGGGTTGTGGGACGCAGAGTGCTCTCGGTCTCTAGTAGCAACAACCAGTACACTCTAATATTCCTTTCCCTTCCCAGCTGACTATAACGACTTGGCCGGCGCCGTTATTGATCAAATATGCATGAGCTGCTAAAATTGCACTTTGAGAATAAGTGGAATGTCCCAGCCCCTTATTCAGTTGGATCACAGTGCAACTGGTACCAGTTCAGATCAATCACGGAGGAGCAACCATTGACATGTATAGTCAGAATTGATCGTTTTTTTTTTTTGATCGACACAATAATGACTATTCCGATTCGCCTGTCTTCATTCTTTAGTCGGATGTACGTTTGCGCCATCATCTGGCAATCGTTTGACTCTTTTGTTCATAACTCAGTTCAGAAGCCTAATATTATGTTTCCAGTTCAAAACCGAATTAGCGATTTTTTTTTTCATTTACTTCCGCTGCTTTTGTCTTGCGTTCGGCTGTTCGGGTTCGTTTGGAAGTTGACCATCAATGTTAACTTCTTTTCCCGATCAGCCTAGATAGCTGTGTAGTGTCGGTAGCGGTTGTCTCAATTGGCTAAGAATAACACTACGGACCGCCTGATCCAGTGGTAAGAGTCCACTATACAGGTGACCCCTAATTCATGGTGTTATGCGGCTTTATGCTTACCGTGCCAAAGAATGAATGGTTAGGGGGGTCTAATAAAAACCTAACCACAAACGGAGCCTGCGGAGAATTAGGGCGTCCTCCACAGTATTACGCCCTTACTGCGCTAACCGGAGCAATGGCGCGGTGGACCTTGTGTTTCTCCGCGATAATCAGTTGCCCTTCTTAAGTCTCAAATTTGAGGCTAAATAAGGGCGGGGTTATTCAAATGTTGTTAATTAGCTTACATTACTGCCTATATGGGTTCGCTTAATGCGTTTTCGCCATTGGCGTTTTTCAATTGACACCGATTTGGTTCGTTGTTGATGTTTCCTTTTTGTGCTGTGATTGTGAAGAGTGTAATCCTGCTTAGTTTGGGTAGTGGCTACGACAAGGAAACCTCAGATCAATTTTTAGCGTAAAAAGCGTATGTAGCCCAAGTGGATCTACTTCAAAAAGTTCAATTTCGTAGGGTAACTTCTGTATAGGTTACCTTGTGAACCCAGCTTTGCTTTTTTCATTATAGATGAACTGTCGTGCCTCGAGCATGCTATATTTTAGAATAACGTTAACAGTATGTTTCAACCTTTCCTTATGAATGGCTTCAAGCAAGCTCTTGTTTTCAGCATCTTTTCGCTGATATTTGGCATCTGAAGTAGCTCAAACATTGGTTTGAGATGCTTCACTTTGATGGAATACTTAGGTAGTACAGTTCATGGTTGACTTAACATAGAATTGCACCTAACCCAACTCTGCATGAGCAGAATTTGTCATGAGTTGACTGATTGGCATGTGTCAGATGAGGACTCTTCATTTGACCTTTTTGCACAGTGTTCCTTCGCAAACTTTGCGTATTCAGGCGTCCCTGCTCAACAAGCTAGGGAACCTGTGATAATAGGTTGCGATCACATTTTATGGATAACTCGCTTCCATTGCTACTCCAAGAGAGTTTCATTATGGTTTTGTTATTACAACGCCCTTCATTGTGGTATACCATAGCTACTGCTTTGAAAGAAGCTTGTCCTCTGCGGTCTGTGCGGACCGAAAGAGGTATTCCTGAATGGAACTCGGACCTGTTCAAGTTCTAAATATCTTCGGATAAACCAGTCTTTTGTATAGCTACGAATCTATAGCTTCTACCCCGAGGATTGTAGCTATAGAATCGTTTTAGTGGGCACTAAAAAGCTCTGCTTACTTCAAATCTCCTGGAGCAAATGAGGCTTTGTTCTATTTTTCTTCAGAGGGATTTGAGTTTTTCAAACATGTTTTGAACTCTTGTAGTTTTCTATTGGGTATTTTCATGGCGTGAAATTACTCTGTAGTTTTATCCCGAAAGGGTGCGTGCGTTGTAAAAAGAAGGAATAAGTTCCAGATTTATCTGGTTACTTCGTTCTTTCTGAAATGCTCGAAACGCATTATCGATTATCACATCTGTGATGTTCGTCTGGCTAACATGCCTGTTCATGTGAACTCATATGTCTCCCAATTTGGGATGTCCACAGTGACTCTTTTACACAAAGTTGTATACGTGTTCAAGCAAGCACTCGCTCTAACGTAGTTTTTGCTTGGGTGATTTCTTGAATATTGAGGATGCTTTTGATGACGTGCCTTTCTATGTCATATTGAAAGTCGCATGACGTCGCAAGCTACCTCCAATGAGCTATAGGCTCTTTTTACGCTTATGCGTTTTACAGTGTCCTTTTCAGGGCACTGATTAACCCCGTTGTGGTATGAGCTATGAGCTCTCGTTGCGCTTATGCGTTCATTCCCTCTTCTAGGGCACCCCTTCCTATTTCATCTCCTTTCCCTTTCCCAATTCCTTCCCTTGTCCCATTCTCCCTCAGGTAAATGATGAAATAGGCTTATATGTATGGCGATGGCACAAATGTCCCAAATGGAGGATAACGTGCCTCTGGAGCCGGCCTTCTGATACCTGATACCTGAGCCCAAGTACGCGAATTCTTTAACCGCCTCGATATATTCCTCCCTGGAGCCCTTGGTCATCATGTACTTTATCTTCGACACAATAATGACTATTCCGATTCGCCTGTCTTCATTCTTTAGTCGGATGTACGTTTGCGCCATCGTCTCAAACTTCGAGCTATAATATTCATATTATCAGCGAAACCAAGCAGTTGAACGGACCTTGTGAAAATTGTTCCACTCGTGTTTATCCCCGCTCTCCTTATTACACAATCAAAAGGAATGTCAAACAGCATGCACGAAAGACCATCACCTTGACCTAACCCTCTGCGATATTCTAAGGGTCTCGAGAGTGTCCCTGATTCTCGAACTACGTACATCACTCGATCCATCGTCACCTTGATCAATCTATCAGTTTATCCGGGAATCCGCATTCGTGCATAATCTGCTATAGCTGTTCTCGATTGATTGTATCATACGCCGATTTAAAATCGATGAACAAGTGATGTGTGGGCACATTGTATTCGTGGCACTCAGTAGTGTGATCGTGCGATAGTTCCCGAAAACCAACTTGTCGCCCGTTTTGTAGATGAGACATACGATACCTTCCATCAATTCCTCCGGTAATACTTCCTCCTCTCAAATTTTAATAATGACCCAGTATAGTGCACTCACCAGTGTTTCTCCACCGTATTTTAGAAGCTCGCTTGGTAGTTGATCTGCTCCATTGACATTCCTGTCTCGAACATGTATAGATTTACCTCACAATTAGGATAACACATTAGTACTACATTGCATTTGGGATTTTTTTTATATCACATAACCAACAATAGTACTACGACCAGGGATGTTTTCGATCATCTGGCAATCGTTTGACTCTTTTGTTCATAACTCAGTTCAGAAGCCTAATATTATGTTTCCAGTTCAAAACCGAATTAGCGATTTTTTTTTCATTTACTTCCGCTGCTTTTGTCTTGCGTAAACACAACACAATGTCGGAAGTGGAGCCCGGTACTCTATACAGCGCCCCACTTCCAAAATTGTGCTTAACACAAGGAAAAAGCAGCGGAAGTAAAAAAATGTCGCTAATTCGGTTTGAACTGAAAACATAATATTAAAATTTGATGTTCAGCAAATTTGTAGATTTTAGCTTTTCAAAACAGTGATTGCTCACATTCCAAATGGCCGCCTTTCTTCTTACCTTTACTGCCGTGAATCGCATATCTGTCTCATTTGTATAGAAAAACCAGCAAAGATGGGACTGATATGCGATTCACGGCAGTTTAGAACTGGTAAATGTAATCCTTAAATTCCCCCAGTATGAGAATTGGATCATTTTTGTCAACTGTGACACAGACGTAATCATTCTTCCGGCGTTGTTGTGTTTTCCCAAACCTACGTTCTCCACGCCATTCAGGTGCTCATTGAAGTGCCGCTGTCATCACCTCTGTGCACTACATAAACTCATATTCTATCATGTGTCAAAAAAGGTCTCGCACAACTATTCCCAGAAAAATTTGATGACCTAAGCGAAGTCATGCCTTGACTTCAGAGAACCATAGACGGACAACAATGAGAGTTTTATGTACGCGGAAAACAATGGTTAGCTCCAGAAACCAATACTACATCGAACAGGAATAAGCAAATTCCTCGACTAGATTTCTGAATACACGGGATATCTTGATTGAAGTCAGGCCTTGAGTTCTATGAGCTGTTGATGAACTGTAATCACATGTTTTGCCTGTGTAGAACCTCTATTGACTACAAAAACTCAAATTTCACCATGTGTCAGGAAAAAGGTCTCTCAAAACTATTTCTAGGAAAATTTGATGACCTAAGCGAAGTCATGTCTTGACTTCAGAGAACCGTAGATGGACAACAACAAGATTTTTTTGCACGCCGGAAACAACTGTTGGCTCCATAAGCCAATATTACATCGAACTGGAGCAAGTGACTAGATTCCTGAGTACTCAGAATATCTTGATTGAAGTCAGGCCTTGAGCTGTTGATGAAAGGTAATCACATATTTTACCTGTGTGGAACCTCTTGGACTACATAAACTCATAATCCATCATGTGTCAATGAGCAGGTCTCTCAAAACTATTCCTAGTGAAATTTGATAAACTAAGCGAATTTATGCCTTGACTACAGAGAACCGTAGATGGACTACAAATAGACCTATTTGCATGGTTGCATGGTGGAATATGAGTTTATGAAGTGCACAGAGATTTCAGACAGGTACAACATGTGATTACATTTCATCAACAGCTCATAGAACTCAAGGCCTGACTTTTGCCAGGCCATCCCGGGTACTCAGGAATCTAGTCGAGGAATTTACTTATTCCTGTTCGAAGTAGTGTTGGTTTCTGGAGCTAACCATTGTTTTCCGCTTGCAAATAACTCTCATTGTTGTCCGTCTATGGTTATCTGAAGTCAAGGCATGACTTCTCTTAGGTCATGCCATTTTCCTAGGAATAGTTGTGAGAGACATTCTCATTGACACATGACAGATTATGAGTTTATGTAGTGCACACAGGTTCCACATAAGTAAAACATGTGAATACGCAATGAACTCAAGGCCTGACTTCAGCCAGGCCATCCCGGGCACTCAGGCATCTGGTCGAGGCTTTTACTAACTCCTGTTTGATGTAGTATTGGTTTTTGGAGGCAATCGTTGTTTTCCGCATGCAAATAAGTCTAATTGTAGTCCATCTACGGTTCTCTGTAGTCAAGGCATGACTTCGCTTAGTTTATCAAATTTCCCTAGGAATAGTTTTGAGAGACCTTTTCCCTGACACTTGATGAAATGTGAATTTATGTAGTCAATAGAGATTCTACATTGGCAAAACATGTGATTACAGTTCATCAACAGCTCATAGAACTCAAGGCCTGACTTCAATCAAGATGTCCCGTGTAATCAGGAATCTAGTCGAGGAATTCACTTACTCCAGTTCGATGTAGTATTGGTTTTTGGAGCTAACCATTGTTTTCCGCGTACATAAAACTCTCATTGTTGTCCATCTATGGTCCTCTGAAGTCAAGGCATGACTTCGCTTAGGTTATCAAATTTTCCTAGGAATTGTTGTGCGAGACCTTTTTTGACACAAGATAGAATATGAGTTTATGTAGTGCACAGAGGTTCCGCATAGGTAAAACATGTGATTACAGTTTATCTACAGCTCAATGAACTCAAGGCCTGACTTCAGCCAGACCATTCCGGGTACTCAGGAATCTGGTCGAGGCTTTTACTTACTCCTGTTCGATGTAGTATTGGTTTCTGGAGCTAACCGTTGTTTTCCGCATGCAAATAGGTCTAATTGTAGTTCATCTAAGGTTATCTGTAGTCAAGGCATGACTTCAATCAGATCGTCCAAAATTTCTACTGCTCGTTTATATAATAAACATTATACAGATGTTCAATTGGTGCAAATTAAAGCGATAAAAATAATTGAAAATAATCCTTGGAGATTATTTTGAGTGTTCATGTATTGTAAGGACGGATTCGGACAATCCATCGAGATATTCAGGAAATATGAATAGTACTACAAGGGAAACACATGTTCAAAAGATGTCTCCGATGACCTATGGGTTCAATAAGGGAATAATATCTGGTTTTTAATTTCATTTGAAAACAACAAACGCAAATGGAGACTTGGATGTTTTAGCAATGTTGAATATCTCAAAAACTCAAAGAAACCTATCGGAAAATCTCAAATTCGAACCTATAGCAATATCATAACTATCGTTGGGCAACGGAATGTGCAAACTTCCATTGAAAAACTTCGTTAAGAAGAAAGTTATGGGGGTGCAAATCGTACTTGGCCTTATTTATGCCCGACTGGACCCTGTGACCCACCGGCCTTACTCCGTCCAGAAGTCCAAGAAAATGTTGATCCCGTATATTTCCAAAACTATAGTGTTGCGCGAGTTTGTGTTCAAAATTTGGATGAATTCTGTTAAGAAATTGGCTGTTGGCGATTTTTTGAATCTTATTTTTTACCTGGGATCAAACGGGTGAATCACCTAATGTCCGTCCGTCAAGAGGTTTCCATCCTGATCGTTGCCAAATGCTGTGGGATACGTTGAGCTTCTGGCAGAACTTCCTTGTTTCTTGAGAGCGACTCAGCAGTTACATTTCCTTGCGCTACGCTTCTTCTAGGCGGTGTTTTGTTTTCTCCCAAAAGAGGCGGGACAGCTGTTTGCGCTTTTGTTTATATTGCTTCACGTTCTGTCAGGTTTCATGCTCCAGCATTACCGTCCTGCTCTGCGTTATACTCATCCTGTTTTATCTGTACTCCAGAATTTCAAAAGCGGAGCCTCATGGAGCTCGCCCTCGTCTAGCAACGCTGCCTCAAGATTCTGCGCGTATTTAATGGCGCCATCTGGTTGATCAGATGCGTTAAGTCTTATCGAGGCTGCTTCTGGTACTGTACATCGTTGATTACGGAGAGAACCATTACTAGGTAGTGCTCGGACGATGTCACCAAGTATAAACAGTAAACCAGTGAAAAACCGGTAACTTCATGGCAGCGCACCACATGGCTGTTTGCACCTAAGACCACTTATAGTCCAAGAGCACTGGAATCTGGATAGGGTCAGGACTAGGTAGAGAAAGACGATTCAACGTTAGCGAAATGTAGATCACCTAGTGGATTTCTTTTATATTAAAAAGCTGTTGGTCGTCAAGCTCTGAGAACAAAAATACTTTATTGTGTCGATATAAAATATCAAAGTGAGTATATCTTTTGCAAGCAATATTGTATGTGTTAGCTTACTGATTAACGTCATTATAATGTTATTGATATTTTCGATCATCGTGAATCATTGTGGTGCTGTTCTATCACACGACAAATACTAAAGGATAAATAAACGAGAAGGACAAACTCAAACACACGTGTACGAAGTGATGTAGTACAGGGTGGCCACTCAATTTTAGTTTTGGAATTCCCGTCTTTTTCCCGGTTTTCCCGGTACGATTTTTCAAGTTTTCCCGGTTTTTTAAAATGGACGTTTTTGGAGTATGTAACACCCGTAAAACAAGACAACAATGTAAAAAAATCCACTCAAAATTATGCATTTCACTAATAAATACTATTGTTTTTACTTAATAAACCATATTTAAGAACGATTACAGTTAAAAACAATCAAACTGTTTTAACACTGTCTTGCAACAACGTTCTAAATGATGATAAATAAGAATACAGATTTTTTAAGCTTTTCTTCTACGTGAATTCTAACATGTTTTTCACACAGCAATGAAGAAGTACTCTACCTTCTCCATCTTTTAAGAATTATCACCAACCGATGATTATAAATATTCTCAGTCAATGTTAGGTCACGCCACAAAAGCTCAGCTTATTGGACGCAGCTTAATTTCCTCTAATTTCACCCTAATGCGGGGATAAAAAAAAGTTTAGCTGAAACCAAGTGTAATTCTGAACAAATGTGTTTTACTAAATTGTAGAAATTTATTCTTATAACAAATTTTACATCAGATGTGGAGTAATTCGAGTAATATGCAATCAAACGAATCGATTTTAGGATCTTACAGTGTGATAGTGTGAGTAAAATAGGTACTATCCACGTACATACTGTAGCTCCTAATACTAACATTTTTTTTTCAGTTGGAAGTGTATCAAAGAAAAGTTTTTGGGAATACCGTAATCCGGGGTATCATTGATCAGCGGGGTAACATTGATCGGCTTGACCCGCCTCATGAAATGTTCAAACAAGCATTTTACATTGAATCAGTTTCTACTATGGAATGGTATATCATAATCTGCTATCATTTAGCTATTAAATGACATGCAATTTATAAAAATTGAATTTCATAAACATTGAATTAAATCGATTTTTCCATAACTGTGTTTCGTAACGCAATGAGATACACTGTCAAACATTCATGCTTGGCGTGAATACTAGTTATAATATGAGGTTCGAAATCACTGTATTACTTCAATATGATATCCTAGAGTTGGATTTAATAAACGAAACTTTTATGAAAATGCTATTTTTCAGTAAAATTTACGATTTATTAAAAGTCGACTATCAATTCCTTAAGCCATTGCCTACCTTTAGGCGTTATTCGTGATTTAGAGGATTTTTTTTTTTTTTTTTTTTTTTTTTTTTCAAAGTGATTACGGCGGTAGCAACACTGTGCTTATGTTCTACACCGCACCCTTTCCCTACATTTGCTTCTAGGAGCCTCTATTTTTGTTTCAACACACAGAAGTACGTAGGCGTGCGTGGCCCAAGTCGACACTGTTTTGGCCTGCGTTGAACAAAAATAGTTTTAATAAAAGTTTCCCCTTTTTTTGCTTTTTGTCAATTGGTTTTTTGTAGTATGGTCCATGTATTTAGTTAGGTTCTTGTCAATTTGTCAGTTATTCGAAGTAGATCTCCAAGGTAATAGTCAATTAAGTCATTCTGTTCTGTTCTATCATAGCAGCTTTAGTCTTTGCTTTATTGAAGTGTAGTTTTATTGGAAACTAGCTGTACCCGGCAAACTTTGTCTTGCCTACTGCTTTTTTTGACGTTTTTAATTTCTAGCCAAGACCAAATCCCCGGTCCCCGGTATGGAAGATCGATTTTCAAAAACTATCATTTTTTCCATGTTTTATGCCTCATAAACCTTCCTTGGGTGAAAACTAACAGAACAAAACTAAGACGACCAAAATCGAACCTTCCGTTCCCAAGTTATGCGCGGTCCCACGTATGCCACTGCATTTTTATATATACACACTTAAATTCAGAAATTGATCTCGGTAAACGGTTTACCGAGAATCCAACAGCTGATATCTCGGTAAAATATTTACTGATTCTCGGTAAAATTTTTACCGAGATTTCGGTAAAACATTACCGAGTCTCGGTGAACTTTGCCGAGATCTCGGTAAAAAGTTGGATTACCGAGATCTCGGCAAAGTTTTAACGGCATCTCGGTAAAACTTTTACCGAGATTCAGTTAAAATTATTACCGGATTCTCGGTTGTTGGATTCTCGGCAATCCGTTTGCTGAGGTCGGCGATTTAATTTAAGTGTGTATAGATATGCTGAATGTCGTTATTAAAAAGAGACGTCTGGAACTGTGTCCTGCTAGTTGTTTCGTCATGCACATACGTCATGTCTTAATAATGCCTAGGAGATTAACGAAAACACGTGTATTTGGTCGGATGTCCATTGCGTAGAAAGTAAAGGAAAATAAGTTTCTTTATTGTCAGTTGTTATGTAAGCAAGCCTCGCCAAGTTGGTCAGTTGATTGTAATAAAACAAAAATTACTTGTCAACTATTATGTATTCATCCCCCTACAAATACTATGAAAAATATTCAAATTCGTTCTGTCCTATCGGTCCTACCTAGATAAACCATATCATTTTCTCAAGCGTAGCCTAGAAATGTCAACCTAGTCATACAAAAGTAACGTTGTTCAGTTAATAAAAAGCAGTCAGCTTTTGTCCAAAATGTCACGTCGAACGCATTGATGTCAACAATGCGTTTAAATGTTCGCACGTTAGCTTCGAATCTATCAGCACAATTAAGTGCTGCAAATCTCCTTCCCACTATTAATTCGTCGGTTTATTTTAATTGCATTATTTAAGGAAAATATGACCAACTAACATGGTAAAAAATCGACAAAGCGACTATGACATTAATAAATTACTAATCAAAATCAACCGAGAAACGTGGAAAATAGAGCCCAAAC
The DNA here is from genome assembly GCF_035046485.1 of Aedes albopictus. Lineage (NCBI taxonomy): Eukaryota > Metazoa > Arthropoda > Insecta > Diptera > Culicidae > Aedes > Aedes albopictus. Next base: position 179,719,359 of record NC_085138.1, read on the forward strand.
AACATTTTGAAGTCAGCTGGCTGTTAAAGGTTCCAAAACCTGTCACAAATCCTGTATTACTTTTAATAGGATGTGTAACGATCATCAAAACCTTCTCAAATCCAACCGACTTGGAACTATTGCTTGGGAATAGACTCTACTGAGCCCTGGCGGATCCTCCGTGTTTATCGAGCATGTCTGATGCATATGATCAGTCATACTCCATCTGCAGCAGCCGGTTCGTGATGAACCGTTGGAGGCGCATTAAAGTGTTAAAAAGGTGATATGTTTCACTAAAGAACACTACATTACAATAATCAAAATGAAACTCCTTCACTTTAATACCGTCAACCCCTGCGAACTTGGCCAGGGGTTATTCGTGATTTAGAGGATTTTAATCCTAAAATAACTTAAAAAGTACATTATTTGTAAGAATTTAGACAACATATTCGAAATCAGCGACCCCGAATTTAGTAAGTAAGGGTATTTTCAACACAAACTAACATTGATCACTGACATGATCAATGTTACCCCAAATCAACACAATCAAAAATTAGATTTAAAAGCCCTTTTAAACATGTTTTAAAGTTTTACAATACTTTTTCGAGTAGCTTAACACAAACTCAGAGGGCCAGTACTTCTTTTAAAAATATAAAACATGTAATATTTGCTTTAACAAGAGAATTATTCAAGAAAGATCGAAAATTCTGATCAATGTTACCCCCGATTACGGTACGGTCCTGTAGAAGATTAGGTGAATATTTTCGTGGCATCGTAAAGTAAACATTGAACAGAAAAACCTGGCTGGTACTTATGCTGCTTCTGAATACTTAAATTTTACTTGAACAGCCTTCTGGAAATTCAAGTCTTTAAACGAGCCGAAATAAATTTGTCCAATTTTAAATATCGATTCTAATCACAGAAGTCTGAAATGAGGGCGTAAAAAACCTGCACAACATTTTCTGCGAATTGGCTTATTTACTTTGAAATAGTTGTAAATTAATAGTGTTTTGGATTTTTCGATGAAGGTTCCACTATTTGAACAAATAGTTAGCAGTTACCCAAAACTAATGGGGTTACAATAATATTCTGAAAACTAATACATTCCGTTTGTCTCAAGTTCGTCGAAAATGTTAAATATTCTGATCGAAAGGCACAATTCTTTCTCTTCATATTCATTTTCAATATTTAACCCTCTACTTCCCATGGTTGCTCTAGAGCATCATCGATGTTCGACGAACTCGAAACAAACGGAATTAAATAAATATTATGCAATAGTTTTTATTACAATACAATTGTAATCTCATTAGGTAAACCCAACTACCAACACACGTTTCAATGATTCTATAACATTCCCCAGAAAACCATTCCCCAGAATACCAATCCCCAAAATTCCATTCCCCAGAAAACCATTTCCCAGAATGTACCATTCCCCAGAATGTACCATTTCCCAGAAATCCGTTCCCCAGAAATCCATTCCCCAGAATGCACCATACCCCAGAAATCCATTCCCCAGAATGTATCATTCCCCAGAAAAGCTTAATATACTCTGCTAAAAAGTTTAATTCGATACACAAACAGTAAAATGTTGATCAAAATGATATGTTATACCCCGGACAGACATGTGATACGAGTATTATTCCTGTACAACGGTACGCAGTGTTAAGAAAATTCTAACTCATTTCAATCGCAATTGTACAGTGATTCTTGTATCACATGTGTGTCATAAGTATTAAAGGCAAGGATTTTAACATTATAGTGTTATTACGAGCAAATATCTATTTCTTGTACGGTATATGAAACAAATTAAGGTAAAAATGTATACATACATACATATCCATAAAAATATTCTACAATAGTAAACGTTTGAATTACCATTGTACACAGTTGCATGTTGATCTTTAAACCTATCTTGAAAGTTCACAAACTGTTAGTTTCGTTGCTATAAAATGTTTTGTTTTTGACAGATTTGTGAAAATTGTGCAGCACTTGTTTTACGATGAATAACGTTTTAAAAGTGATGTGCAAAATTTACAGAGAAAACGCATATTCTTCTGATGTTGTTCAGTGTACAAGATACTTAAGACTCAACTGACCACGTTTTTCTTTGCAAACGGTTGGAGGGATCCATCCCAATGGCTGTTCCTAATTATTCGCTTCAAAGGCTCTTCATTCATGCGGTATGAGAAGGGCTTTCATCATTATTCCAATACTATGGAATGGAATAGAAAAAGTGAACATATAAGCAGTTTGAATGCCAACAGAAGGGAAAAAGTATCATTGTTTTCCTTTTGGCATTCAAAAACCCAACAATGTTCCTTCTTTTTAAACAATAAGGACTGTTCAATTTATAAAACGGACAACTTTACAAGGCTATAAAAAGAAGACGCGTAGTTCAAATTTAACCACCCTTGCTTCGTTGTTCAGTACATCATTTTTCATTATAGTAATCATTTTTGAATTGAATAAAAAAAAGTTCTATTTTATAGGAAATCGGCCACGTGTTAAATGAGGTGAATTTTTCGATTGCTAAAAATTGAAAACAAATATAAAATTACCGTTTACATGTGGTATAACGTTTTTAATACAAGGAAAGTATGTGCCATGCTGCAGCAGCATGAGCAATAAACATTCTGGCAAAATTTCAACTCAATCAGAAAATTAAGTGTTGAGATATTAAAGTCTCAAGTAAGGTTCGATTTTTTCAATAAAATTCAATTGTAAAGCAAAAAGAGCATGAAAATATTAAATAATCAATTTGTTTATGCATCCAGTCGAAAGTGGGAATAATGTGGTTTTAAACACAGAAAACTGCTTCTCAATAGCATTGCTGGTTTGGCTACTGTGCGCTATTGCAGACACAGTAATCAAAAAGGTTTCGTTCTTTGAAGGTTCTTCCAAATAACAATGCAACCTAATGCAAATTTTGCATAACAATGATGTTGGAAATAAAAACTTTGCATCCGATTATTATTATAATAAGGTGTACAATAACATAGGACCAACTTTGTTGAAAAAAAAATAATATCAAGATTCGCTAGAGTCGAAAATCTGCATCAATGGAGCAAAAAGTATGACATTTTTTAATATGACCATCTTTATGGATTAAATTTTTGATGAAAAATGCAATTATAAGTAAATTTTACTTCCGTATCATACAGAGAGTAATATTCTACTACTCTGGACAAATTTTTAGCCGAATCCGTGATGCTATTGCAACACAGGACTTAAATGAACATTTTTTAATAATTTCTATGAAAATAAGGCAACTCAGTATATCAAGCCGGAGACTTCTTGGTGCATTATTACTGACTAACTTTTGAGCTTTATCTTTAGTAGAATAGTATAAGATTCCAATACATTGAAAACTTTATGAAACTATGCATGTTAAGTATGTGGATAGTTATGTCGAAATGTGAGAAATGGGGTTTTATTGATGTTTTACGAAAACCGCTTTAGTTACACAATAAAGAACATTTTGCCTTATGTTATATTTTTCCTACATTTGAGAATAGCTATAGAAAGTTATGCAAAAAACTGAAAATGATTTTATTAAAAAATAAAAAAGATATCGCACAAGCAAGTTGTCCGTTTTATAAATTGAACAGTCCTTATTCTTCTTAAAATTAAGGTAATTAGTAAAAAATTTTAAATTATAACTGCTTACATTTTCAACATAGATTCTCCCTTCTTTTCTACATAGGCTGTTCTTTCGAATTGCACTTTTCAGGAAATTATGGGCATTATTACAACCACCGGTGTTAAATTGCTGTTATATTTATTATTAATTTTTTTTTCAAATTTCTAAACACCTGTGCTTGTGGTGCCGATTGTAACTATCCTAAACATTGTAACTCGAAAGAACAGCCTATGTAGAAAAGAAGGGAAAATCTATGTTGAAAAAGTAAGCAGTTGTGATGCCGATAATTTCCTGAAAAGTGCAATTCGAAAGAACAGCCTATGCAGCAAAGAAGGAAAAGTCTATGTGGAAAATGAAAGCAGTTATAATTCCAATAGTTGTACCAATTGCCTAAATTCTAAAAAAAAGCTTGTTCAAAAAAAGGAACAGTGTTGGGTTTTTGAATGCCGCAAGGAAAACAATGTCACCACAGACAAACAGACGTAACACTTCGAACATTTTTCGATTTAAATTTTAGTCTCGGAAATGGGTTCGCTTAATTCTAAAAGGACTGAATTTGGCCAATCATCAACTAGGTGGCAGTAGTGAGCAAACGTCAAACTCAAACAAAAACTATGCGAGCGCCGCGAATTGGCAGTTGGTCAACTCTCAAATTTTCAAATAAACCGTTAAATCGATGTACGATGGAAATTATCAGAGTGTTACGTTTCCTTCTTCGTTAAAAAAAAATGTTTGAGTCGTTATAAGAATTGTTGGCATTACAACTGCTTATATGTTTATCAAAAATTTTCCCTTCTTTTGCATAGGCTGTTCTTTCCAGTTGCACTTTTCAAGAAATTATCGGCATTGCAACTGCTTACTTTTTTAACATTGATTCTCCCTTCTTTTTTGCATAGGCTGTTCTTTCGAATTGCACTTTTCGGGAAATTATGGGCATTACAGCCTCCACCGGTGTTAAAATTGCTGTTATATTTATTTCATATTTTTTTCTAAATTTCTAAACACCTGTGCTTGTGGTGCCGATAATGACCTGAATAGTGTAACTTGAAAGAATAGCCTATGCAGAAAAGAAGGAAAAAACTACGTAGAAAATGTAAAAAGTTCTGATGCCGATAATTTACTGAAAAGTACAATTCGAAAGAACAGCCTATGCAGAAAAGAAGGAAAAATGTATGTTGAAAAAGTAAGCAGTTGCGATGCCAATAATTATACCAATAGCCTAAATTGTAAAGGCAAATCATGCTTATTTCCGAAGTCTTTCTTGTCAAATAAGAATTTTTGGCAGGATGTTTCTTCCGGTGATTTTTTACGAATAAATATTTGATTTTTAGCTATTAATTTAAACCATTCAGAATTAAAGCAATAGTTTTATTTTTTTCTGGGGAATGGTACATTCTGGGGAATGGAATTCTGGGGAATGGTACATTCTGGGGAATGGATTTCTGGGAAATGGTACATTCTGGGGAATGGGTTTCTGGGAAATGGTTTTCTGGGGAATGGTACATTCTGGGGAATGGAATTCTGGGGATTGGTTTTCTGGGGAATGGTTTTCTGGGGAATGTTATAGAATCGTTTCAATAGTAAGAACTATTCATAAACAATCAAACAACTAATGATTTACAACTGTAAAACTGTTTCGTTGATTACTAAAACTTTGGTCAATTTAGAATTAGTTTTGCTCGAGCACTTTTTTCGGAAACGCTTCCTTGACATAGAAATAGTCGTTCAAAATCGTGGAAAGAAAAGGGTTAATCCTTTATGAAAATGTTTATGTTTAAAATGATGCTGAAGTTCTAAATTTATTCACAAATTCGATAATGGATTATGGCCTAATCCGATTAGCATAATTTCGAGAAAAGCAAGGTAGTACAGGATCTAAATCGATAATTTGAATTTAACTTGCATATACAGATTATCGATAAGTTGTATAAAATTCAAATGTTCTCTCAACCATAATTTTCCAAATTTCTCACAACAATAATTTTCCCGGTAATCATCCCAAATTCACGGGTTTTTCCCGCTTTTTCCCCGGTCGTTCTGAATTCCCGTCTTTTTCCCGGTTTTCCCGTTTTTCCCGGTTCGGTGGCCACCCTGGTAGTACGATATTGTAAAGTTGTAATGCATAAATCAGTTAATATCTCATTCAAGAGAAAATAAAAATGACATAAGTCACGTACAGCTGAAGCACCAATTGAAATAGAATCGAGCATTACTGTTTTATTGCATTCTAACTGTAAGATGGTCGTCTTAACTGTACAGAAAACTACAATTCTGACATATACTGCCAACTACATGAAGCAATAAATTCAAACCTAAAATAATCTACTTTTGGAATATTGTCACATCCACAGCAACATTTATGGTCCTATGTTTGACAATCAAAATGTAGTTCACTTTGACTGCCGAAAATATGTTCCTTGCTCTTAATTGTAATAAAATCAAACATTAAATAAAACAAACAAAATATAGTCTCTTCTAACGTCGCTGGACTAGTAAATGATTGCACATGACTTAAAAAAGCTGTGAATGTTGCGATTGCTCTTAAATAACTGAACACAACCTAAACTATTTTAAACACGAAAACAACAACACAATGCACGAAAAAAAAAGCCTCTCTGCTAGTAAAACTTTTGATCTTTTGGCTGTGCGCTTTAAAACTAGAGTTAAAACTAGAGTATCCCAAACAGGTGGGTGAGTGTGCCTACTAACTTAGTAATACTTTCTAGCTGTGGTTGGACGAGCTATTCCGGATGTGCGGGGCCTTGCCGTCTTGGCCCGCATCGGTTCGGTGACGGAATCGGTATTGTAGCTCAAGTACACATGCGACAGATCAATCAGATCCGTCTCTTTGGTGTTGACTTTCGGTTCGGCCACATTTTTGCGCATATTGTTTCCCGTGTAGGCAACACACTTCAGTTGCCACTCACCGATGTCCTCGTTCCAGTGGGTGAATTTTTCGATCATGTTCTTGAAAGGAAAATGAATGTATAGTTTCTTAGATTAGGACCCATATAGCCGAAGCAGAAAACCCGCGGGTATTCAGCAAGACCATGGTGAAGATGATGGGATCGATTCCTGGTCAATTTAGGAAGTTTTCGTGATTTCTTTGGGCATAGAGTATCTTCGTATCTGCCACATGAGTATAAGGAATTTGAAAGGACCATTGGCAGACAAAGCTCTCAGGTAATTACTATGGGAGTACGAGATGAATCAGCCGAAAACTGAAAACCTTGGTGGAAATGCCAATAGAACACTAAGCTGGGATGTATGCTTTGTTCCAGTCGGGGCGTTACGCCAACCATCCACTCTGCTGGAAGGAGTTTTCAAAATAATCTCGAGTGTGTGAAGAAACGAATATTGTGAACGTATAAAATAAAACGAATTGGAATTTTAATATGCTATTCACGTAGTGCAAATGTCGAAAGAAATAATTGGAAAACCAATATGCAGAAGTTCTGGGAAGCCTAAAGGCTCGGGAAAACTGAGGGAGCATTGTCCGAAACAAGGAGAATATTTTTGCATTGACCAGGTAACAATCAATTTACACCTTGTCCTTTTTTTACGTCCATGCTTGGCTGAGCGACAAAAAAATCTACCGCTAAGACAATGCGCAAACTCAACAGTTTTATATTTTTTAAAACATCTTCGTGATTAGGAGAAGTGTACAAAAATATAAAAATGTGTATTTTGATCATTATTTTGTCGGTAGAATTTTTTTTCGCTAAGCCAATAGTGGACGTAAATCAAGGTTTAGGTGTACCTGATTTTTGTGATAAATAAACAGCAAATACATAGCAGTAGCTTACCTGATACTCCTTTGGAATGTAGGAATTGATGACCAACTCGCAAAGAGCCAGTTCCCTAGAAAGGCTTCGAATGTTTTCATAAATGCCTTCCTTTTCGCGCTGCTGTTCCTGCTGTTGATCGGCCAACTCGGACTTGATGCTCATCAGCATCGACATGACGCGTTGTAGCTTTTTGGTCTTTCCAACGCATTCCTCCTGGAGAGAGCTGTAGCGTTCCTCGATGTCAATTCGTTCGGCTTCAATCTTCTGGAGATTTTCTTCAAGCTCGCGCTCGGTTTTGGTACGACGTTCCAATTCGGCGATAGACTTCTCCAAAAGTACCTCTTGTGCCTGTGCTTTCTCCAGCAAGTTTTCGCCACCAACGAGAATTTTATTTTCCAGTGATGAAAGTTTTGCGCGAAGCTGATCCTGCTCAGATCTGGAATAGTAAAAAAACGTTGATATTTTTTTGTGAATTTCGAACTAAGGTGCAAAACGTACTTAGCTCGCTTGATTTCTTGTTCATTTTCAATTGCCTTCTTTTCCAAGAGTTCCTTCTCCGCATCAGCCTTTTCCTTTTTCTCCTTAGCACGTTCTCGACGTTTCTTATCCTTCTTCTCTAAACGCTCCTTTTCCTTGTCTTCATCGATTTCAATCTCCTCCTCCTCTTCCTCGTCATCATCGTCAATCTCTTCTTCGTCGTCTTCATCTGTACAGATTCCATTGACAAAAGTACCTTCCTCCAACTGTCGTTTGAGTTCCTTGATTTCCTCTTGGAAATGACGTAACAAAGCATCCTTCGGTTCTTCGTTAACGTGAGCCAAGTTTTGAATGCTTTTGGCACGACATGCATAACGTAAAGTGGAAATTGTTTCAACATAGTTTGAATCTGCCGGACTGATACTGGCACACATTACGGTTTTACTATTACCTCCCAGAGAATCTTGTAACAATCTGGTGAGTTTTGAATTACGATATGGAATGTGAGTGCTTTTTCCATCAACCAAGGCACTAATCACATTGCCCAGTACAGATAGTGACAGATTAATCTTTGTTGCTTCTTTCAATCTCAATCCCGAAGACTGAGTTTTGCTCTGTCTCTCTGATCCAGCCAGATCAACAAGCTGCAGTTTACCCATTTTGACATACTGCTTACCATTTTCATCGGTCTCACTGGACTCGATTGTAATAGAAAATATAGCATGCGAACGTGAAGATTCAGAATTCATTTTAGTTGCTCCAACAACGCGGTTTTTATTTCCCAACTTCATAATGTTATCTAGATCATCCGCATTATGAACCACATACCCGCTCAGATCTTTCACGAACACGCCAATATCGGCACGTTCCTTCACTTCCAAGCTCTTGTTGAACTCCTTGCCGAGCAAGTCACGAACCTCCTCGTTATAGATTTCCATATAACTTACCCGCACCAGGAACTTTTGGTTCTCCTTAGCCCGGGCGATGTGCCCAAAGATGTGGGCAAACGTGTTCGGAATGATGCCCTTCGTCTGCGGAGAATCCGGATTACCGGACATGGTGTAGGTCTTGCCGGTGCCTGTTTGACCGTATGCCAAGATGGTCCCATTGTAGCCTTCCAGCACTTTGTCTACGATCGGACGGGCGGTATCTACGTACAAATCGATCTGTATGAGATAATAAGGGGAATCGAAATCAGAGGATAAGATAGAGTTGTATGCAGTGCATGTTTTGGAAAGTACGTCGAAAACCTTGCAACGGTGAGTTTAATTTACGGTTAATTATTTCAAATCAAAGAAAATAAAAAAATGAAAAATTTGCCACATATAATGTGTCATTAAACCTTTACATTTTGAAAGGTGTCTCAATGAATAGATACCATTTATGAATTAAAAACTTTCTTACTATATTTAGACTGATTGGGTGGTAAAATGATTACATTGAAATTTAACAATTTACCATACGTGCAGTTGCTCAGTTGCTTATGTATCTAGTTTACGATATCAACATATTTGTAATTTTAATTTCTCACACATCTAGTGAGAAGAATCTTGAGTTCAGTGTTTACGTGCATGCTCGCTGACCTTTATCGTTCTCGTAACTAAAGCGGACGATCGAATTAATTAACGCCCATCCTGTCTGTGAATTTAAGAACACATACATACTGGCTTCCCTGCCACGCACCCGTTCTAGAATCAAGATAGGTTCCAAAACGAGTGCTGACCCCAAAGTTCAATTCATTTAATTTTGATCCCCGTTATGGCAATCATTTCCAATGGAGCAACATATAGTCATATAACTAAATAACTCATTCATGCACTTGATGCGCCTCTTACGCCCACCTAGAACAATCCAAACGGAGACACGTTGCCAATGCAATGATGGAAGACTAGCCAGAGTGGTTCATTACTGGCTCCTTATTATTGCCGGACAGCGGATGACATACTGTCACTGACCTATTTTAAAGTTGCGTGAGTGCAATGGCAGCGAGTGTAGACTATCGTACTATAGTAGTGATTAATAATATATGAAGAATACACGAGCGTGCTACTACGATACAAATCAAACGAAAGCAAAGAAAAAACCTGGGAAATTTATATAATGTATTAATCAAGCGATGACGTATTCGCACTGTGGAAGTTGAGCATGTTGTTGTAAGTATATACCAACATTTTTTTAGAATACAATTATTTTTTGAACAAAAATTTCTCAGATTTTCCATTACAAAGAATTATGAGAAAATCCATACATAACTGCCACAATGGCCGACTTTAACCCCATACACTCAGGCAAATAAAGCTAAGATTATCATAAGGTCTAAGTTATGAAATGGTCTTTAAACAATTCATAACGGCTAGAATGAATTTCATAAGGTCGGTATATGACGCAGAATCGACTCACAGTTTGGCTTTTATGCGCTTTTAGCACCACGATATTCTCAAGCGTCGACAGCCGTGTGGGTTGGGCACAAGCTCAGTGATCTCGACGTTCATGGATCGATTGCAGTCTGCATCATTTTACGATTTTTCTGCATTTTTAATAAGTTTATCTTATGTAATTAGGTCTTAGTTAATAGGCATTTTAAATTTTCATAAGGTATTCTAATGGCATCCATACTTTACAGTTATGGCTAAATTTCATAAGGTATTTTGATGAATTTCGGTAGTTTATTTCGCTGAGTGTATTCATGTGTTCAAGAGCATATCCCTTCCGAAATTTCAATGGTACAGAAAGATTTCAGTCCGTTACTAGCGATAATGGATTAAAATATATACATACATGGTAAAAATTCTGCTCGATGATAGGGTAAAATCCATTAACTATGCAACATCCCAATCAACATGATCAGAAATGTTTTTCCTTTGAAATCGCAATGCTGTCAGTGTTGATTTCAGAACCAAAACAAACCCACCGGAGAAATTAACTGAAAATCACTTCGATTTGCACTACTCAGGGGTTCTCAAACTTTTTCAACTTGCGACCCACTTTCGATTTTCAAAGAATTTGGCGACCCACCATCACGAACATTTATAAAATAGGTGTTTTTGTTCAAATTTGCATTGCCTTTTCAAATAAATACATTTTATTACTTTGATAGGTATCACAACCTTACATTACATAGCCCTTTAACATAAAAAAAGTTTTTTTTTTTTAATTAATTTTTGGTGCTCGTTTAGCTTTTTGGAAAAGTCAAAGAAAGGTAAGGTGCCTAAATTTGCAGCATCAGTTAACTCTTAGTCTTAAAAAATTTGAGACAATATTCCAAGTTTCTAATATATTTAATCCAGCGTTTCTCAAACTATGGGTCGCAACCCACTGGTGGGTCGCGGGCTGATTTTTGGTGGGTCGCGAAGTCTTTATTAGTTTATGTCGAATGTTATTACTAGCCAATTTCTAATTTTCAAATAGGGAGCGTCCATAAATTACGTCACGCTTTTAGGGGGGAGGGGGGGTTCAGCAAAGTGTGACGACTCATACAAAAATTTCAGAGGTCCCATACAAAAAGTGTGACATAGGGGGAGGGGGGGTTGAAAATGACAAATTTTTGCGTGACGTAATTTATGGACGTTCCCATATTTCCTTGAAAAATCCATTTCTAGAAGAGTTATTTCTAGAATTACGGTTTCTCCTTATTTCTATTCAAAATTTTGTGTTATAAGTCTTGTCTGGAGTGTATTGAATATTGAAATTACTGTCTGTGTTCTGAAATCGATTCTAACACTATGAGCATTCAATCAGAAGTTTTAAGATTAGGGTGAAATTTTAGATTTTACTTACGTTCTGGAAAAAATGACCACTAATTGGCTCGGTAGCTTAGTTGGTAAAACACTTGTCTAGCGAATAAGGGTCGTGAGTTCAAATCTCACCTGAGCTGTGGATTTTTTCCCAATTTAACCAATAATTTACGCATCTGTGCATATGTACGTTGAGTAATTTGTAAATCATAAAAATGAATTGAAGTTGCTGCTTGCCGTTGGCATTTTGTGTTAGACTTACAGGCCAGTTTCAGCAGTTAAAATATCTAAAAATTTAGAAATACCAAAAATCAACAAAAAATACCAAACTTTGACAAGAAAGCTTACATTTACTGACCTTAAGTATAGCTAAACTTCTGTGAAATTCAGATGAATGACGATACTTGAACTTCAACTCTCGAGCAGTCGCGTCTTCGGCCACCCTCATCGGCACCACGCAAATGCTGTGTACCGTCAAATGGGGTAACTTGCAACACTTTTCGACTTTGAAGCAATATCATTGAAAATCTAAACATTTGAAACATCCTGTGAAGCATCGTGTACGCTAATTACCCCGAGTAGAATACTATGCAGCACTTGGTTTACCAAAATACGTTGCCACCTTATCAGGAGGTGCGAAATACATGCTTGTTGCAAGTTTCCCCATCTGTGGGGTAACTTGCAACATAGCACATGAAGCTAAGTTAGCTATCATTAAACAGCACTAACATTCTAGTATTTAGTCGTATTGTAAATTTTTGATGTTATGCATGAAACATACCATGAAAAGATGTACACTAACCAATTGACATATAATTTTTCATGAAAGGATTGATAGTTATTGCAAGGGAGAGTATATCGTTTAGCAACAGGTCTCACGTCACTCAAACACAAAATATATACGATTCTCGTGACTTAGTACTAATTACAAAATGTCAACAATGATTATTGTCATTTCTTGAAAAGGTAGAGTGAGTCATCTTCAAGTAGTTTTCAGTTTGAAGTGGTGTTTGGCAATTTCAGCTAAATTAACATGATTGAAACACACCTATTCTACTTTGTAAATGTCAAACTCGCTAATTTGAGTATTAGACTGAAATAGTTTACTCCATCCATTCAGAATTGATGTTGGTGATTGCTTTACAGCGTTCATAAACAAAAATTGAACTTTTAACATGATGAAACATGGATGAAACTTCAAAATGTGGTAATTCCTAACAATGTGACCTTCAAAAGTGCGAAAAATGTAAAAAATGAGTTGTCATTTGTAAATAAACGCGTAACATAATCAATAAATGATCCATTTCGGTTATTTCTGTCAAATATATCGTTAAATGAAGATAAATAATAGAAGGTTTTCTTCAAATTCAACTGTTGCAAGTTACCCCATAGTGCTTGTCGAATATAATAATGATTTTTTGCATTACTTAGTCGATAAGTTTATCAAACTTTTATCGCTTGGCTAAGCTTACTATTAGGTACCCTAACTGCAAGCAAGGTCATCAGACTTATCGCTCTTACCATAAGGGAGAGGTCAAGCACGATTTTCATACTTGTTTTTATGGCATAAAATGAGCAATCCGTTTTAACAGTGTAGCTAAACCATAAACAAAGAAACAAAGCTAATTTTTATACTTAATCGATCTTTGATACACATAATCTCTATAACCGAAATAATAGGGCATACTAGTTTTCATTATTATTAGAAAATGCTTCACATTTAGTGTATGTCATCGTGTTGCAAGTTACACCGCTGTTGCAAGTAACCCCGTTTGACGGTACCACAAGCGTGATTTTTTCATGGTGCGTGTACTCACGACCGCTCCCGGGATAACGGAACAACTGAAAACTGATTTCAATAGGAAATAAAACAAGTGTGTATGAAGGATATTATTAAAAATTTGAAGAAGACTCATCTGACCATCCAGAAGTGTTATACTTCTAAAAACTACTTGGTGTTCACCCACTCGCTGTGAATGTATATACTATATAGCATTTTCAACCGATTCGGCCGTTCCGAATGCCGTTTGGCCGAAAGGGTCGTTAGGCAAAAAGAGTCGTTAGGCCGAATGGGTCATTAGGTTGAACGGGTCATTAGGCTGAAAGGGTCGTTAGGCCGAATAGGTTGTCATTATATGTGTCTACAGACTTTTATCGTTTTATATTGCGCAAAACGAAATAAACATGAGAAAAGTCAACATCATTGGGGAACTGTGGGGGAAATCAATTTGGGAGGCGAAGTAGAAAAGATTTATAATACAGCATCTCGAAAAAGCTTATTTTTAGTCAGAAACAAAGTGTTATGGTGAACGGCCACAACCAAAGCTATCGACAGGATAAAGATATTCAATACAGTAACATTGTCAACATAATTATAGTGCTTGCAAATGAATTTAATACAAATCACAAAGGCTATTATACCTTACCTGAAAGCATCAACACCATCGTGCTTATCATTCTACCATGAGCAGGATACAAAAAAAGAAAACAGCGCAAAACAGTTCAATATAGTAAACTAGAATACATTTAGGCGCTGTACAAAGTGTCAGTTCAGCTGCCAATTGTAGTCGGTTACGTAGCGCCCTAGTGGACAAAAAAGCTGTAAGCATAAGTGGTGAAGAATAAATATAGCATTTCAGCTATTAAACTTATCATCCGGGATTTGTCCTTCTTTTAAACAAGGGTTGTTTTTTGTAGATTTAACGTTCTACTCATTATGGACATTACAGCAATTAAATTTTTCATCGGAGATTTTTCCTTCTTTTGAAAATAGGCTGTTCTTTCTAGTTTAACTATTCTACTCATTATAAGTATTTCAGCCATAATCTTTTTCATAAGAGTTTTTCCTTCTTCTGTACATAGACTTTTCTTCTAGCCTAACTGTTATACTCACTATAAACATAACAGCTGTTAAATTTTTCATCCGAATTTCTTTCTTTTGAAAATAGGCTTTTCATTATAAAAATTACAGTCTTTTACTTTTTCATCAGAGTTCCTTCTTCTTCGGAACATAGGCTGCTTCACTCATATTCGTATTATAGCTTTCAACTTTTTCATCTGAAATTTTACTTCTTCTAAACTCTTTCTAGTTTTACTGTTCAGCTTCACGGCGGTAGTCTACTGCTGCCCTTTCTAGTTTAAATGTTTACTCATAATGAGGATTACAGCCCTCAACAGAGTTTTTCCTTCTCCGAACATAGGGTGTTTCTTCGTAATATTACTTTTGTACTCACTATAAGCATAACAGCTAACAAATTTTCATCGAAGATTTTTCCTTCTTTTAAACATAGGCTGTTTTAGAGACCTCGATTCAATAGCACTTTATCTTGTTAATCATGTTCGTACTGGAACTCTGAATTTGTTCCCGGTGTAACTATAATTTAGACTTTAAAACGCGAAATACTATTAGTGTGTTTATTCAATTAACCATTCAAAGCCAACCAAAATTTCAATGTCGAAGACCGTTTCCCTCAAACATTAAACAGTTTCATACCATCCAGTTGCCTAAGCATACCGTTTAACCTTACAACCCATTTGGCCCAACGACCCGACTCAACCGGCCTAATGGAAAATTCGGCCTAACGACCCTTTCGGCCTAACGACCCTTTCGGCCTAACGACCCTTTCGGCCTAACGACCCTTTCGGTCTAACGGCATTCGGCCTAACGACATTCGGCCTAACGGCATTCGGCCTAGCGGGGTACCATAGTATAAAGAAGGAATGAGTTCCCGAGGATTGTAGCTATAATATCGATTTAGAGGGTCTTAAAAAGCTCTAGGAGCAAATGGGGTTTTGCCCTATTTTTCTCCAGGGGGATTTGAGTATTTCAAACATGTTTTGAACTGTTGTAGGTTTCTATTGGACATTTTCATGACGTGAAATCACTCTATAGTTTTATCCCGAAAGGGTGCTTGCGTTGTATAAAGAAGGAATGGGTATCCAGATTTATCAGGATATCTCGTTCGTTCTGAAATGCTTGAAACGCATTGTCAATTATCACACTGTGATGTTCGTCTGGCTAACACGCCTATTCATGTAAACTCACATGCCTCCCAATTTGGAGTACACAATGACTCTTTTACACAAATTTGTATACGTTTTCAAGAAAGCACTCGCTCAAACGTAGTTTTTGCTTGCACTGAAAGCAGCTTTATAGTGAAAATTACTACAATTGAGGTTACATTTAACAGACTCGCACCAACGTTTTTCAACCGAAGTGATTTCATGTTTATGATAAGACGAATGTAGTATTTTTTACTATTGTTCTGAGTTTCTGTTGAGGTTGTTGTCTCTACTATTGAATGTACAATTCATCTGTCAAATATGCAACAGAAGGTAGTTATATTGACTATTTTTGATTTACTGCAGCATGGTAGTATTTTTGATGTATTATATTGTAATTTAAAATCATTTTATTTTATTCTTATAAAAACAGAAATGGTACAAATATGTAGGTATAAATCATTCACTTATAAATGTATTTATTATAGAAACGCTGGCATCTTCTTGGTACCTGATAATACTTTGTGCAACAATCAGAGGTATTAGCCAGTTTACAGTAGTCTCCGGTTTTTCTTTCTAGGTTGTGCACCATAAAACTTTTCCGCTTCAGATTAATTGCCGGAAACTTTCAGGAGCTGTTTTAGTATCATGAATCCTGAAAACAACAAGGCCCCTAGTAAGAAACTGAATTCAACTTGTTTCATATGGGCTGATGTAAACTTTACATGGGGGACTATATTCTCTTGGTCAGCACGGAAAATCGTTGAGGTCGTTATAGTCCGGGCCGGAAGCTTTCTACATCGGCATCTAAATCAACAAAGCAGCAAGTGAATAGTCGAAATTTATGTTTATGTGAAACATTGACTTACCTTCAATAAAGTCTTGTTTTATTTAGGTAACTTTCGATTATTTTCACCTATTCACTATGGTTTTATATTTTAAACAGTAATATTTTCTATTGAAAAGTTGCAAAAAATAATTCTCATCTCTGAAGAACAAGTATTTGCATGTCAACAAACACCTAACTACATTATCTGTAAAATTAACCACAAAATAACTTCGGTTGTGTTTTGTTGGTATAATATATTTAATACTACCACAAGCATGGTAGAATCGATAGTATGGAATCACTGAACTATGACTTTTTTTTATTATTTTTACCACGAGGATAGTAGTTTACACTATCAAATGTGCTCGCTCTAAGTAGGTATTTTGAAAACACCGAGTGGTTAAATTTGCCATACAATCACGATGAGAAATGGGTTCAAAACAACCATTTTTCTCTCAATTTCACTGATTTTATAGTATATTTAACAAAATTTCATGCTTGCGAATTTAACAACGCGTTTGTCGTTTAAATTACAATGAAATTGATTTCAGTGTGGGGATGCTTTCGACGACGTGTCTTTCAATGTCATATTAAAAGCCGCATGACGTCACAAGCTACTTTTTCGCTTATGCGTGTTACAGTATCCTTTTCAGGGCACTGATTAAGGTGTCATGATGCATCACTAAGCTTTCAAATGAATCATTGACTTTTTACCTTTCAATGATAGTTTGCCTCGCGTTTTTGAAGTGATAAAAAACTGCCAATTCTGCAGCAACACAGCAGAAAAAGTATCATCGCAATCACTGCGAGTGAGCATATAGGATGATACTTTTTCATACGAATATTCGCTTTGATGGCAGATAATCATCACTTTGAAATTTTGGCACCAAAGCGAATATTCGTATGAAAAAGTATCATCCCATTTGCTCACCCACAGTGATTGCGATGATACTTTTTCTGCTGCGTGGCTACAGCACAGACAAACAGACGTAACACATTGAACGATTTTCATGGAAATCCATCGCCCAATTCACACTACCATCACCTGGTGGAAAAGTTGCACGAATCACTGTGTTTTGCAATATCGTCAACAGAAGGCGCTAGTGTGAAACGTCAAACGCATAGAAAAACGATGCGCGCGCCTCTGGTTGTGAAAGCCACAACTATGAAAATTTAAAATGATCGTTAAAAGCGTGGTCGATGGAAATTTCGCAAGTGTTACGTCTGTTTGTCTGTGGCTACAGTATTGACATTTTTTTATCACTTCAAAATCGCGAGGCAAACAATCATTGAAAAGCAAAAAGTCAGTGATTCGTATGAAAGCTTAGTGATGCATCATGACACCTTAACCCGTTGTATTATGGGCTGTGAGCTCTCGTTGCGCTTATGCGTTCATTCTAGGGTACCCCTTCCTATTTCATCACGATCACCTTTCCATTTCCTCATTCCCATCCCTTGTCCCATTCTGCCTCAGGTAAATGATGATATAGGGTTATATGTATACATATATGGCGATTGCACAAGTGTCCCAAATCAAGGATAACGTGCCTCTGGAGCTGGCCTTCTGATGCTGTTATCTGTCGTTGCCGGTGCGCATGGAAATGTATGGAGAAAATGTGATATAATTGCAAAACTGCAGTCAACTTTTGAGAGGAAAAAAGCCTTCTTTAATTGTTTGATATGTTGTGTATAAATGTGACAGCTGTTTCAAGTGATGTTAAAATATTGAAAATCGGTGGTCGCCAACATGGTGAAAATTTGATATATAAATTCAACATGGCGACTAAACTCAATATGGCTGACCCAACTTTTTAACTGTGAATTGTAGCTCTATATTTCCTTTTTTCAACAACATTTTATTTTTAATGAGTTTTCAAATGAGTCAACATTTGACCAAAATCGAGGGGTCCGCAAAAATGGCTGTGGCTCTAACTAACGGGGGGTGCATTAATTTGAGTATCCAAATGCATTTTCCTTCTTTTTTGGCTTGGTCTTTGGGACCATTCAGAAACCACGTAGACTTTTTGGGGGAGGTGGGGGGGTGGGGGTGGTGGCTCTAGGCAAAATCTATGCTCCATACAAATTTTAATTTTTTTGTATGGACGAAAGTCTACGAGGAGGGAGGGGGTGCTGAGATGGCCAAAATTTGGTCTACGTGGTTTATGAACAGCCCTTTTCAGAAAATCACCGCCCTAAATATTTTTAAAGTCAAGGCGTAAATATAGTGAGCCGGTCTCAGCGACAGTTATCACCTGCAATGACCTGATTTTGTCCAAATAAAGGATGCTTTAAAAAAGTTAGAAAAAAGTGTTACCTGAGCATTCTCTCCCTATCAAAATCAAAACGCTCTACCTATATATTATTTCTTACTTTTGTATGTATTTCTAGGAGTTAGATCACATACACGATAATAAAAATAACGAAATTATTCGGAGTCTAAACTAGTGATACAAATGAATATGAAGACGCTTTCGTCTCCTGAAAAACAAGATTCTGGAAAATCAATCACTGTGTGAAATAAGGTTCTATAATCTGAACAAGTGCTTGTACAATTTTGTTGCTTACACTGCAATATGATATACAGAAAGTTTGATATATGGTAAACAACAACAACATTTTAAATACGCATTATCACAAGATCATTACGAAGATCGAACCGTGTTCATTTTTGTTCATTTCATTGAGAGAATCACCGCCTGTAGTCCATACAACAGTCAATATAAACATCCACAACACCAAGCTACAACTAGTTCATGCGACGAAGAGAGGAGAAGATTCCAAGCATGACCTCCCCTCGATCGAATCCCATGCAGTCGTCAGTCGTCGTCGTCGTCGTCACATCAACATCACCGTCCAACGTTGTTCGGTTCAGTGTTTTGAGCGCGTTCTTCGATAACGGTCACATTCGAATCGAGTTGCCGCCGCGTGCCTAGTCCGGACATTTGGTATTGTTCCCGTGCCGTAACATTACCCACCGCAACATATCGCGTGCAGCAATCCAATCACGTTAGGTTAGTTATATTCCTTTGTTTTCTACTGACGCGCCGCCGTGCTGCCTGGATCTTCTTCGCGGGCAGGATAACCCAAACCCTTGTGAAGACATAAACAACATTTAGCTGTGGAGTGGAAAATGCCCATGGGTGTGTCTACGTACGACGCGTTTCTAACGGTCAAAGTCAAAGTCGGTGGCCAAGAAGAAGGCTCCTGCTCCTGGCCTAGAAGGAGTGAATGACTAGACAATGGTGAAATATCAATCAATTAAAGTTAGTTGTTGGATGAAACATGAAGCCGCTGGTAGTGCATACTGGCGGCGGTTCCTGGGAAACAATCCGATGGTCATAAAAAACTAATGTGGATTCTATATGACCTATATTTTTTACAACACATCAAATGGCACGAAAGCAGACTGATGGGCTGAAATCGATAGCGGCAGGACAGTGCTGTGCTAGAACAATAAGTTTTTCAAAATAGAGCAGTTGTAACAGTCAGTCGTGACCCGTTTTATGTAACACCTACCTACATGCGTATCACTGGTGCATATTCTTTTGTTTATTGTTAAACGGAGTTTTCTCAAACGACTAAAAAGCGGGTTCCAAACGAGTTTGGACGTCGACGGCGGCGGCGTCTCTACATAACAATGCACAATCGTCGTGCGTGAGCTGCTCTCTGCTCGTCGCCTTCACACTCCCGGACTGGGGGGACGGACAATGCGATTCTATGCTATGGAGTTGCACGTGGCAATGACAAAAGCACACAAATGTCTACCGTTTTTGGGTATATTATTTAAACAAGTGCGTCAAGAGAAATTTGTGGTATTCGAACGTGTTTGCCTTTCAGTAATAAAATAAAATAAATTTGACTGTACAATCCCTTGCGTTCATTGTGAATTTATTTGGAAAGTTGTTAAGATGTTTAGATGATAAATAATATAAGAATGATAAGATGGGTGATGCATTCAACATTCGTTATTATTTTCTTCTTGATTTGTTGTTTGCTTCCACCCGAGAAGAAGTCCTTATTAATTCTGTCTAAAATGCACACAAATTTGCCGATTATTTCTCCAGTAGATTGTTAATCAATTCTGTTGAAATTACGTTGGCACTCATGCTTAACCTTCCTAAGATGTTAGGTTTGTCTTACCACGATGATGTAGTGCACGTTCAGCGTACCTGTCTGAGTCATATTGACCCCAACATCCTACTAGGGTAAACTTAACATAAACTAAGGGATCTAGCAGACTTCAAAAGTTTCACCAACAAAGCTAGCGAAAACTGGTGTTCTAAATAGTTGTTTTAGGGATTAAGTATCAAGTATATGAAAAATGTTACCAAATAGTGACTTTAAAATAGGATTGAATAATGACTTCATACAAAGAACAACAAAATCTGATTGGCGGTTAAAACACTTGACTTTTTGCTTTTGAATAAAACAATGAAGCGTTTTTGGAAATACATATGTACACATTTGTTATCCTCTGGCCTGGCCAGGTAAACACTGATGGGGTACTTCGGTTGGGTTTCTGGAATAATATTTCGAGCCCAACTTTACCTAACACCGTATCTAACGAAATCCACGAACGGCGGAAAACGAAGGGGAAGTTCTCTGTTCCCATAGCAATTCATAAATTGAGCATTTTAGAAACGTGAAAAATCCGGGTATTTTTTCACAAATCATCCCAAAAGGTGAGTGATACAAGTAGGGTAAAAGCACTAAACTTCGCCACTGCTCTAGTCTTTGCCCCCTCTATACAAATTCCATTTTTTATGTATGAAGTGGCGAAGATTAGAGCAGAATTTTAGGGGGACGAAGTCTAGTATTTTTACCCTAGTCAATAACGAAATTCAGCGCCTCAAGTGAAAATCTCTATTTTGTTTACATATGTTACATACAATGGTTGGTAAAGTTAGGCTTGATTTGATGATTTTTTAACCTTTAATAAGGCCAAGAATATTAAATGACAACGCATACTATTATGGAAATGATTTTTGAAGAGCTTACAAAGATTGCTCTCTAGAGCATCATCAATTTTCGGTGGTCTCGAGACATATGGAATTGAATGGATATGTCGACAATAATTTTTCATTAGGGCCTGACTGACATTATGGATTTCCCTATATCGATCCTCTCTTTATGTTATATGCATTGTGTTTCCCAAAGAATGTTTGGTTAAAATCTGTAGGAAAAGTATACATTTTGTTGTTACAAAAAATAATAATGATTTAATTTACTTTGATCAAGTTATTATTGTGCCTTGCAAGATAAATCCGCGAAACGCGTGTGTCTTCTTCTTTTCCATCAAGTTGCAAAAATATGACCGCACCACTATGAGCGACCTGATGGTCAGAAAACCTGCATGCGGCGCTTATATCAAATCCACATGAGGCTGCGGCGATATAGCCGCGAGGAGATGCACGCGATACAGACGCGATGTGGAAATGGAAAAGATGAAGCCGCATCCCCCTGCAGCATCACTAAATAACATCCCGATTATTAAACACAAATCCAACGAGGTGATGCGTATGCGTATAGTGAATCAATGTCGCGATAAATATTATTATGATTTCTGGCCACCTGAGTTGCCATTGTGTTAACTTTTGTTTTGATATGAACGGCCTGAAGGCTGCTGCGATGCTGCTGGGTGGGTGACAGTATCTATTCGATTTTGACATTGCGTCTGTATCGCGGGCATCTCCTCGCGGGCATATCGCCGCCGCCCAATGTGGATTTATTATGAGCGCCGCAATATTGTGCCTTGCAAGATAAATCCGCGAAACGCGTGTGTCTTCTTCTTTTCCATCAAGTTGCAAAAATATGACCGCACCACTATGAGCGACCTGATGGTCAGAAAACCTGCATGCGGCGCTTATATCAAATCCACATGAGGCTGCGGCGATATAGCCGCGAGGAGATGCACGCGATACAGACGCGATGTGGAAATGGAAAAGATGAAGCCGCATCCCCCTGCAGCATCACTAAATAACATCCCGATTATTAAACACAAATCCAACGAGGTGATGCGTATGCGTATAGTGAATCAATGTCGCGATAAATATTATTATGATTTCTGGCCACCTGAGTTGCCATTGTGTTAACTTTTGTTTTGATATGAACGGCCTGAAGGCTGCTGCGATGCTGCTGGGTGGGTGACAGTATCTATTCGATTTTGACATTGCGTCTGTATCGCGGGCATCTCCTCGCGGGCATATCGCCGCCGCCCAATGTGGATTTATTATGAGCGCCGCAATAGCAAAAAAGAGAATCGACGAAGAGAAATCGATCAAGTCAATCAGGCCCTAATAAAAATCATTGCCGATGTATTATGTAACATTTTTTAGTATATTTTTATAACCTCTTTAGCTAAACCTAAAAACCTAAAAACCATCTTAGCCAGAGCAAACTACTCTTTGAAATATTAATAATAAAAAGAATAAAAAGCATGACCAAACTATGCTGAAAGATAAAATAAAAGTACTCTAAAAGAAATACTTAAAAAAAATCTTTCAAATCCCTGGAGTAACCCAACAAACCTTATTAGTAAATAAGATTGGAACAGTAGAATAACTAGCCACAGAAGTCCAATGTCGCGACTATTCGTGTGACTAACATCTAGTTTGCCACGCCCTTACAGCGTCAGTAGCGGTACTAGAAGTGTCAAATAAATTTTGTTTGCCAAAACAAATGATGCCCTTCAAGCTGGACACCTCAAAATAATCAATTGTTGCAATAAAAGTTATTAATGTATTTAAATTGGAAAAGTGACTATAGCGCCATTGGAGTTCTAGTGTATTTCTATTATTGGAACAAACCACTCTTAAGGAAACTTTAGGATGAGAAACTGCTATTCAGCTAGTTCTGTTACTTGGGAATTACCCAAAGAATCTCTAAAGAAACTCCTGAGGCCATTTTAAATGAACCCCTAGAGAAATCTCTGGTGAATTGTCTGGAACAATACCTAGAAGAATTTTTACAGGAAACCCTAAAAAAGTTTTCAGAGGAATGCCTAGATTAATGATTGGAGATATTTATGGGAAAGAAAATTTCTATAAAATTTTTGGATTGATTTTTTGAGAAATCCCTGGAGGAATTTCTTCAGAAAATTCCTGAAGAAATCCCAGGAGGGGAAAAATCTTTGCCGGAACACATTAACAATTTCTGGATGAGTTTCTGGAAAAAATCCTGGAAGAATTACAAAATGAACGTCTGAATCCCAGGAGGGTGCCTCAGACGCATCCAGCAGAATTTTATGAAAGAATCTGTGGAGAAACCCTTAGAAGAATGCTTGATGGAATTCCTGGTGTCACCACTGCAGGTATCTCAGTAATGATTTCTAGCCAACCCCAGCAGGAATTCCTGAAGAAATCCCAGCAGAAGCCCTAAGAGCAGTGATCACCAGACTGCGGCCCTTGACCAGGTTTTGTGCGGCTCGCGAATTAGTTTTTAAATGCATTAGAAAGTGGTCCACACAGATTTCATAATGTCAATCAGAAATTTCACCATATGTTTACACAGGGAAAATTTTCTACTCAGTGGCTAAGTTGGTCTTACTCAAAAAACGATAAATCCTTTGTTTTCTTACTCAGTTGCCGTTAAAAGTAGGACAACTCATTGCCAAACTGTAAAAGGCTGCAATAATCCGACGCATATTTGGTAATTTGGTATTTTTTCCATTCCTTCCAAACTTTCAGAATTTTGCTTAAAACTTCGAAGATTTGAAAAGTATAATGGATCTCTTAGCAATACTTTCGGGAATTCATCTAAAAATCTATTTATTCTAAATCGGCTACAAATACTTGCACACATTGCTCAGAACATCGTGTCTACAGGTTTGCAGGTTTTCTTTATTGGATTCCCAAGAAATAAAGCAAGAAAAACACTTTAGAAAGATCATCGGTTTTTTTCGTAGCTCCCGAGAAATCTGAAATTCCTAAATATCATTCTGATGTTTCTATAGATTCAACAAATCTCACTGTTTTATTTTTTTTTTTATTTCAAAATAAAGGATTCGATATCTTTACAGGATTACCTGTGTTGCCGTAAGAAACTCCATTCAAATTTGTCAACATGTTATCCAGAAAGAAGTTTGCTAGTGTTCGTATCTGTATTTATCCTTATCCACAATTCCTCCCTTATGATCGCACTTATAATCTACACTATTAGAACGCTGTAAGTTTGTCCGTAATATTTCAATAGAGATTGTATAGAACATTATAGCACAGACAAACAGACGTAACACTCTTCAAAACGGCTTGGCACATGCATTTACCGATCAATTCAAATTTCATTTGATTTGCGTGATCCTTCTGGTGGCAAATGTTCGATCGATTTGACGTTTGCCAGTGTATACGTTGCTATGTGATGCAAACGAAAATTACAGGCGATTTGTGTAATAGTGTGCGTATTAGACAAAGGTCAAACCGAAATCCATCATGGCCGACAGTGTCTCGCACGGTTCAACCAACAGGTTTCAGTGTACTCATGAAAAAAAAAAACAGGGCAAAAGTTTTTGATGAATTTCCTCTAAGAGTTACATCTGTTTGTCTGTGATTATGGCCAGCGTAATAATTGCGTATTTTTCGTATTGCGTATGACTTCTCAGTAATTAGGTAGTCTGAAATCATTTGCTCAACTACAAAACCTAAATATTACAGTCATGAAAGTTCTTGTTTAAATTCCCTAGGATTTTCATTGATTTTGTGTTGAACCCAAAAAATGTTGAAAATAAACTCTTGAATGACTTGCGACTCGCAGTCTCTTTTCAAAAAATCTATTCTGGCCCGCAAATACAGTTAGGCTGCGGATCACTGATCTAGAGGAATATCAAAATGATATTCCAGGAGGAATTTTGGTAGGAATGCTTGAAAAAAAAAACGCCTGTAGGAATCTCTAGAGGATTACCTAGAGAACCCCCTGGAGGAGACTCCGTATAGGTATTCGTGAAGAAACTCCAGGAGAAATCTCTAAAGGAATCACAGGCGGCATCCCTGGCGGTATCTCTAGAGAAATCCCAAGTAGAATTTCTGGAGGACGCCCTTAAGCATTAATTAGCGGAATCCCTAGAGCAATTAGGAAAAGTGGAAATTAGCTGGCAAAATCTGGAGTATCATATTATCTGAACGAAAAAGAAACTGGATAATTCAGGGATTCTGGAATATATGGTGGTAATAAGGATATTCGCAATTATAATGAAACAAATAAGCTGAATTAAGTTTCACTAATATAGATTTCTTTAAATGTATTCTACAGAAAGTTACTTTTAAAATTCTTAGAAAGAATAATTCTCAAGTCTGTGTAATGAGAATTTTTGGAAGAGTTTCTGACCGAAGTGGGACATTTTTGGCTCTGCTGCTGCTCAGATTATTTCACTTTTATTCTGAAAGTATGATCTAACTTTTATTGCTAGAGAAGTTTAAAATAAATAAATTCGTTTCGTAACTTACAGATTTTTGGAGAATATTCCAAATGATCGATTTTTTAGAAAATGCCGAAGAAATTTATTTGGGAATTTTGATGTATTTATAGCGAAATTTCTGACGTTGTCAAGAGAGACGCTCTCTGATATTTGGTGATATCTATATATATATATATATAAATGCAGTGGCATACGTGGGACCGCGCATAACTTGCGAACGGAAGGACCGATTTTGGTCGTCTTAGTTTTGTTCAGTTAGTTTTCACCCAAGGAAGGTTTATGAGGCAAAAAACATGGAAAAAATCAGAGTTTTTGAAAATCGATCTTCCATACACTTTGACCGGGGACTTGGTCTTGGCTAGAAACTTGAAACGTCAAAAAACGCAGTAGGCAAGACAAAGTTTGCCGGGTACAGCTAGTTTCTGATAAAACCTTAGATGATTTCTGTGAGAATTCGTTTGCGATACAGCGAAGATATTTCCAACGATTGTTTGAGATTCCAAGATAAATTCGTAATTGGGTTCTTAAATCAAGAATACATTTTTGATTTTATACGAAAGAGCACTTTTTTCTGAGCCATTATGTTTTTTTTTCAGATTTTTAGAACTTTATTTTGATATCTAAAATCAATTACAAAGAGAATTTTTGAAATCGCCTGTCGACAGCTGGGCAACTGCTTGACAGCTCCGCGCAGTACAAAATGCGACAAGGGGTGATTCGACAAATCGCTCCCATACAAACTTCACACTGATTTTTAAAAAGGTTCCCGGCCACCAAAATTTTTGAAATTTTAGATTTCGGCTCAGTTTGGCATGCAGATTCAGAATATGGAATTATCTCAACACCGCTAAACAAGCCAATTTAGGTCAGAATTAAATTATTCCAACAGAATTTTTGATGGTACTGATATACCATCGAGGAAGAATTTTTGGTACATTTGTAACAGCAAGAGTGCTGGAAAAGTGAAACTTTAGAAGTGCGCATAAGTTAAAATACACAAAAAAAATAAAAAAAAAGTATTTTCGGTCTGAGTAGTATTTTCAACTAAATCCTAAAAAAATCTTTTCTGGACAGCATATCGGGAGAGGTGTGTGAACTTTCAACACATTAAAAACAATGCGCTCTCGCCTAGGCTCTACATATACAATAGATGCGTAGTGTAGATGGACATCTAATTCATCCGAAAGAATTGCGGTCTGTGGAAAAGACAACCTCAGAATTCCGAGTTGAACTTCAATTCGAGACATCTTCGAGTCTTCCCGTGGTGTAGTGGTAACACGGCTTTCTAGTGAGTAGGAGTCGTAAATTTGAGTCTCACCGAGAGGACGAATACCTTTTTTGCAAATTCAACTCCAATTTGTCCATTTATCACTCATGCCCGTATTTGTAAAGTCTAGTTTTTGGAATATATTTAAAGACGTTTCGCCATAGCTTTAAAACATTTTTTTAATTTTTCAAAAACTTCTAGTAACATCGCTGTAACATTAGACGGAACGTTCTTTTTTATATTTCCGTTAAATATCGTCAGGAGAAACATGCCAAATGCTACTGGATTTTTGGAGAAATTTCTAGAAAAAAAACCTTGAGATACTTTTAAAATCCAAAGAAGTATCATTGAAAAAAAATCCTTGATAAATCTAAATGAAACAGGAACGAGTTCGCTGAAGATTTTCTGGTCATTATTATTGAAGACCTTACCGTACTTCAAAAAATTTCAGAAGTATTCTAAAATAAGCATGAATTTGAGTAGGATACTGTGAGAAATTTTTAGAAGATTACAATGAGACATTTACCACTTCTAAATGGGACAGTTTAAAAAGAATTTTTAGATAGGCAAACTCCAGGAAATACTAAAGATGTGCCTACAGGAAGTTGCTGTAAAAATGCCTGAACAAACCTCCAAAAGAACTATTTTTCCACATTTAGACTACTCACTAGAAAAAAAAACACAAAAATCAAAATGTAGGAACAGATAGTACCAGTAAACTCCGGGAAGCTTCCTGAAGGATACTGTCGACACATCCTTGCCGTAGTCTCTTTTAGATTTTTTTTAGCAGGTTAATTTGAAATTGCTGGACGGGCTTGGTGGTCTAGTTGCTACCGCTTTTGATTCGTATGTAGAAGGTCCTGGATCCAATCCCTGGCCCGTCCCTTTCCTCCTACTTTGTATGTTTCTGTAGACTTTCTCCTCTCTCTACATATACAACTCATATACATTCACATGTTTGTAGCCATCGCTAGAACAGAAACGGGTTGAAAAAGCCGTTTCCTTTCTTTCCAACTTTCACAGCACAGTGTCAATCTATCATATAACGCATACGAGCGAACTGTACCGCATTAGTTTCAGAGTAATAAATACACTAATCTATCACCTTATGTCTTGTATCAACGCACCAATGTGTGAACCAATTGCCAACCATATCCCACCTACACTCCGACATCCGCATGAATTTGTGCAAACGCAGAGGTATATTCGTTCTGCTGTTGATACAAACGATTGCAATCGTTACTTCCTTCCCGTTCTTCACATTGACGTGCAACCTGACGTGGCAAGCGCCAACACTCCCACACTGAAGATGCCTGCTTAGTACCCGGCAGATATCTCATTGGAAACTTGTGTGAGTGTAGCTGGTCTGGCAATACTGGAGTAGCATCAACGACCGATCAATGAAGCTCAAGCTAAAGCTCAAGCAGGTTAATTTGAAATTTCTCCAGGAAATGTTCAAGGAATTTCTTCGGACAGGAATTCCTGCTTTTCTCAGGATTTTTCTAGTAATTCTTGTAGGATTTTACATGCTTTTTTTACCAGAGATTTTACGGCAATGCGTAGAAATTTCTACTACTACAAACAGTGCTTGAAATTGAATGAATATGAATGGTACGATCCGTCATCAGCGCCAACCCTCACTACGAACGAACATGCACAGGGAGTAAAGAGAAACCGAACCCACCGCGACCACTATTCCTCATCGGTCGGTTGGCTGGTGAAGCATACTAACTGGAAACCATTATTTCTCGCTTGCTGCGGTGAGACTGAAGATGCGTAAATGATTCAGTGAATTTATTTTTTGCTCAAAACTTGTAAAAATAATCAATTTATCCATAAAAGAATGATGGATGTGACTATTATAATCGATTTAATTCAAGTTTATGTCATTTGCATTGTAATAACGAGATAAAAATCAAGTATATTTATTGCCGTATACACCAGCGAAGAGAGAGATTCAGAGAGCCGCACGGCGCTGAATCGTCGTTCCTCACTCTCACTCATATTTTTCATTGCTCCCGCTCTCACTTGCTTCTGAAGCATGTTAGCCAATGAAGGCATATTGCTACCGCTTTGGGTTGAAAAGCGCCGGTCAAAGAAGAGCAAATTTTGATTCGTCTGAGGTAAAACGCTTCAATTTTCAAGCGCTGACTACAAATGCTTTCATAGGTATATGCTGGATCACACTGAAAATTCCACCGGTATTTTGTGCAGATTTTCGGAAATCTTCTAGTGTCTTTTGATGGATGGGTTACTCCAGAAATGCTTAAGAAATTTTTGGCGATGAATTAAAAAAAACTGAAATTATGGCAACTTTTATTTGGGCCTGTCCATAAACTACGTAGACTTTAAGGGTGGCGGATTCTGGTCGAAGTCTACGCTCCATACAAATTTCAAGAATTTTATGTGATCAAAAATCTACGAGAAGAGAGGGTGTCTGAGATGGTCAAAAATGAGTCTGCGTGGTTTATGGACAGCGCCTTTGGAGATATGCCACGACGCTTTTATGTTATGTTTATAGGAAATTCAGACAACTACGCACGGAATAAGAATTAGATAAATATCTACATCTAAAAAGAGGATATCAGCAAGAGTATTGCAAGGCTCCTTAAGATTTAACTTGTTCATACATCGAGGTAATTTATGATTCTGGATGGACTTTAGTTATTTGGTCCTTCCTACAACCTGTACTATCGGAACAGTTGCAAAGAAAATAAAAAGCGTTAAATTTTCGATAAAACCAAGTGACTCCTGGCATCGTGTCTTATTTGTCACTAGAGTGTGCTCACTTGGATCAGTTCCACATACGCAGTAAACGTTGCAAGTGCTCCACATACCTAGAGTCCAACCACGCCTTTTTCGGAGTAGGAAAATTGCACTTCCTACACACTTCCAGCGTGCAACAACACATCCAACGTTGAGCGGGTCCAATCGATCGCGAGATCCGATCGAGATGCGGGCCGCCACACACTATTGCCATCCAATGCGCCCATGTCGCGTCGTCGGTAATTGCCGTTGCCACAATTTCACTTTCAAACCTAAACTGGAAACACTTGAGGGCACACACCAGCACCGGGTAGCATAATCTCAAAGGGTAGTCAAGTTTTGTCGTTGCGAGATGGTGTGGTACGGCATAGGGTTAGTGTATAGGATGCCGACAGTGACACCAAATGTGGAATTTAATGGAATTTGGTGAGACTTGATGTGACGCATAAGGGAAATATTTTGTAACTAGAGTGCCGTCTGTGGGAACGGTTGAAGAAACAAAGTTTACTGGAATTCAAACCATATGTTTGCAAAACCTTCAGTATGTGAATTAAATATTAATAATACAAGCTTTATTAAATTAGTAAGTTCTCTTCTACGTATTTGAGATTGGCTTATTCGTCTCATACATCAGTTGAAAGACGAAAGTGGTCCTCCAATTGGGAGTGATAATCAAATTCACATGTTTCCAATTCATCATAAATGTCTGGTTACAGTTGACAGCTGTTTTAAACATTTTGAAGCAGTAAAAATCAATATCAAATTTAGAAAGTGGTTAAGGTTATATTATTTTGAGTACAAATAAGTATTAAAATCGAATATTTTCATCAAACTTGTCGAATTACTAGGTTTGGACTGAAAATGACTTTAACAAAAATAATTAATGATAATACATTCTCCCTTCCAAAAAATCATTTAAAATTCAGCAACACATTAAAATTGAAGTGTAGTATGTATTTCGCAGCAAGGTATGAATCGATATTCGCGTATACAACACGTCACTATTTTCTCCACGATCGAGAGTGTAAAACTATTAAAACCATTCACAGCGCTCATACATAATTTATGCGTCGTAACAGTACACCCTTCTGTCCCTGTCTGTCCATCAACAATCATGACCGACGGCGGTCTTTGGTTACCGTGGTTGGCGACCAAATTGAAATAAGGTTTCCTCTCACGGTTTTCCGCATCAGTAGCAATACCGATGCCTAGTGCATTGCAAACGAAATAGAAACCATCGTGCAAAGAATTATTCAATTTCTAATGCGTATATTGAGAAGGTGGAACCCGTTTGAATACATTCCAAAAAACGCGGGAAAGTTTTGCACTATCCAGATATCACCTTCACTTTGAATCTGAGGTGTTTCCGAATGAAGGCCTTGGTCTCCGAATACATTCACAGTTGGTACGACATGCAATACAAAGCCCAAACGTGAGTAATTTAAATCCCACCCGAATACGCTGACCGCTATACTGAACTGACCCTTCTCTCTTCGTCCAGCAGCGCTAGCGCAGCGTAGCCAATGGAATTCCAGTTTTGTTTTGATTATATCGCTTCGCACAGCGTATGCATGTTTTGCCGGAGCTTTTGTTTTGGTTACCATCTTCTCCTGCAACGGAGTTGGTGTTGGTAATGAATGGGCCCAACAAGAGGGTTCATTCACCATCACCATGACTGCGCGAGGGGTTATGGGCCTGGAACGTACGAAATATGTGCGCAATACTCGGCAGGTAAAGAACTGCAATGAATCATTCAATCGAAAACACTTACCTGAGATTTTCATATGTACTTAACCCTTAAGCCCTTATCCCTTTGTGTCCTGTATGGCTGTTTGAAATCTTCCACTTGATAAAAGTGAACTCAGCCTTCGTCAAACTAATTGCATATCTACTTCTCTATTAGGGAAAATTTGAGTAATAAAGTTTAAAACATCGTTGACATCCTAGAACATCCTGAACATCAATAAGTTTGGAAAACTCTAAATAATTGATACTTTTAATGCTAAATGTTGATTTTGGATATGGTTTACTTACATACGTACATACATACGTAACTTGTTCATATCTTGTGATGCTCAAGGTGTCCCAAACTATTCTGGAATTCAGACCTTCCAATTTACAGGAGTGATGAAACTCCAAAGCCACATATTGTCATTTTTAGGATAATGGAGGTCATCCAAATTAACTTGGAATTCAGAACCTCAAATCAATACTCTTTCCAGTAGTCATGTCCGCTATATTTACAGAATATTATTGCATGATCAACTATGATTACTGCACATGCTTGGAGACTGACAGATATTATTGCATATATTCAAGGTCGTCCAAACTATTCTGGAGTTTAGCTTCTTGGCATCTACAACTGTAACAATATTCACTATAGACTCTAACATCACATATCCAACTATTATCAACGACCTCCTTGAAATTGTAAAAATAATTCCAAAATTATTTTGGGATTATCCGGAAAATCCAAACAACTCCGAAAAGCAGAACTTCCAGTCTACACTCGTAACAGTAGTCATAACCATTTTACGGAGCAAAGATGCATAATCAAGTATAGTTATGGGACCTACTGAAAACTGATTTATATATTATTAGATACTTTTGGCACAGTTCCGAGGTGAACCAGCGTAGGACTGAAAGCCTCGTAAATAAAGCTAATAATAATAACAATAATATTTTTGGGACATTCAGGGTCGTCCAAACCGTCCTGGACCTATGATTACTGGGGCTTTTGGAAATTTAGTAGATATGTGTATATATTTTTAAGCATTCAAGGTCGTCTAAACTGTTCTGAAGATTAGCCATGAACATCTACAGCCGTACAGTAGTTATTTTCGCTACGAATTGTTGTCAAACCATTATCTATTATTACCTTGAAATTGTAGACACCATTCCAAAGTTTGTTCGGGATGTCCTTTAGATCTGAAAACTTTGCTTCTTCAGAAATGTGCTTAGTTTAATAATTACACTAGCTAACAACATTTTTGAACTCGGTAAGCTGATGATCGTTTTTGGTGTAGAATCATGCCATGAGTTCAAAAACGCGAAGGATTAAAATTACAGTAGAGTAATTAGTTTTTTTCTGATAAAAAAAAAATTTCTCCATATATTTTTGAAAATTTTGCTAAAAATTTAAGGAGATCGTCCGTAAAACTCGCCAATATCTCGAATTTCATCAATCTGACGCAAAACCTGCATTTAAATGATCGGATGGTATTATATTCAGCTTTTAATTTATGGAAAAAGATTTAAAATTGGTTGAACAAAACGCAAGATAATTGAATTTTAGTAAATTCCATATTTTAAAAAGTTGTAAAGCTCAATATTGAGCTTAAACTCAAAAAGGGTTCTACTTAAAATTTTTGAAGCACGGTTTCGAAATCAGCGCTAAATTGTGCTTCAAAAATTTTGGGTGTTGGCAGAAGTTTAAGTGAATATGTTGTAATTCTGGCATGTCGTTAGTAAAGAAAGACGTCTAACTTAATTCCTGCATGTTCACTTTTTTAAGAAATGAAATTTTAAAGCTTTTATAAAATCAGGAAAAAGACATTCAGGAGTCCAATCAGTAATCCCACAAACTATATGGTTTTTAAATTCCCTAAACAGTTCTGAAACTGAACTTAGATGTTTTCTGTGCTGGTGCTGTAGATAAGATATTGAGATTTCGAAACTAAATCCATGATTTTTTCGTGACTTTGAATTTCTACCATAATGCCTCACATTTTTCCACAGAATTCTTCCCGGAAGTTTTTCCTTGAATATATCCAAAGCTTTTTTTTCTTTGAGGATTGAAAGAATTTTTTCTGGCTTTCTCCAGTTTTCTCAAATGTCCATACAGAGGTTTATTTTAAGTATTTGCTACTATAAATATTTTTTCGGTATTCCTTCAGAATTTCAAAGAGTTGTTCCTGGGATTTCCACAAGGGTTCCTCCGAGGGTTCCTCCCAGAATTTCTGCAGGAGTTTTTCAAAGGGTCTATGCTGTAGTACCTCTCGGGATTTTTTCCATTAGTTTTCCCGATACGCTTTCAAAGTTTCTCGCTGGATTTCACCCACAGATCGTTCTAAAATTTATACAAATTTTCTTCAGGCATTTCTGTTTACGAAGTAACAGAACAACAGTTTTTCTCGGGATTTTTGCGAGAATTATGTTTACCTTCTTCCAGGGATTTCTTCAAAAGAGTTTCCCAACATTCCTCTTTGAACTCCTCGCGAGATTTCGTCCGTATTTCCTCGGAATTTCTATTAGAAGTTTGCACAGTTCCTTCTTGAATTTCCCTATTTTTTTCATTCGGGGCTACTTCCAGAATTTTTTTTTCAGGATGTCCCAGTTTTTCTCAGGATTTCTTTCAAAGTTTCTCGTTAGATTTCACTTGGATTCCTTCCAATATTTCTCCGGAAATTTCTTACAAAGAGTTTCGTAAGTTATCTCAGGAGACATTCCGAAGAAAAAAAAAAAGAAAATCACAGTAAGAACTAAGGGAGCAACTGCCAAAGAAATTCCAAAAGGAGTATCCATAATCTTGGGACAATTTCCTCTAGAGAGTAACTTAAGAAGAAAGCTCAAGAAAATTTCTTGAAGAAATTACAAGCGAAACTATGGTAGAATGTTTTGAAGGAACTCTTGCAGAAAATTAAAAAAAAAACTCCTTGAGAAATCCCAGGGATAACTCCTGTGGCAACTCTAAGAAATCCTTGGAAGATCTTCAGGAGAAATCCCAAGAGAAGCATTGGAAGGAATCGCGGGAAATCTTCAACTCCAGAAGAAACTGTGCGATATATCTCGAACGAAGCTCATGTGAAGATCTCGGGGAAAATCTTACCCCGGAAAAATCCTACACCCTTAAATGAAACAACACAGCGCACGAGTACCTTTCACGCAGCGAGCAAAGAGACAAAGGATTTTTCACTCATATCTGTGTACCAGTCGTATAATACAAAAAATGTGCTGATCCGGTGTTACACAAATCTGCGTGTGCTCTGTGCACATCGAGTTCTGCGTGTACGAGGGACTCTGGGAACAATACCGGGATAACCTCTGGAGGAAATTCTGGAAATAAATGTTGTAGAATCCTCGGGAAAAACTTCAGGAGTAATCATTCGGAATTCAGGGATTCAGGATTCAGGGAATTATCAAGGAAGAAGCCCGGAAAGGATTGTTCGAATTTTGGAAAAATGTTGGTACCTGGCAGGTGTGCGGAAAAATCTCTGGAAGGAATTCAACAAGGAATACCAAAAAATGAGGTAAAATTTGCAGCATCTTACCGTGACCGTCGCGTCGACTTGCCAGAAATATCTGCTAGTGTTCAAGGTACTTTTGTAGATAAATACTAGGGTAAATATAAATCTATTTTCAGTGACTCATCGTAAGTCTGCTACCAAGTCCTTCCCGAGGCAGCTGTGGAAACGCAGAGGTATACTCCATGTCTAATAAAAACGGTTGTCAACCCGAGCAGGAACGAATAAGTGACACATAACTGCAGCATACCAAAATCAGGTATCTGTGTGACTCAGATTATCACACAGTATCATACCAAAACAAGGTATTGGTCGGTTACCTAGGTATTGCAAATAACTTATTTTGGTATTTAGTAAGTATTGATAAAATACCTCAACGAGTTATTGGATTGGTGTTGAGGACTGCTTGAGGTATTATTCAATTACGGAAATATTACACTGTTGAAAATGCTTTGACATCCATGTGCACAACAGAACATGTGCTCGATGAACAAATTGAGATTTGAAATTATGAAAAGAAATATTGCTATTTGTATGGAAAAATCGCTGATTATTATTTAGGTATTGCCATACCTGATTTCATTATTTACGTGTTATGCGCAGAATATGCACCAGTTATTATTTTATGTATTTTACCTCTTATGCAGGGCTTCTTCATACCTAATTTAGGTTGTAGGTATTCGGTTTTCCATACCTGAGTTTGGTATTCTTCAGCTATTTTCTCCTGCTCGCGAAAGGGCCCATGTAGCCACAGCCGTAAAGGCGTGGGTTTTCAGCATGAGCATGTTGAGTGTAACGAGTTTGATTCCCGGTCGGTCCAGGAACTTTTCGTAAAGGAAAATTCGTTGACTTCCTTGGGAATAGAGTATATTCGTGGCTGCCACACGATATAGGGTATGTGTTCCATCATTAATCTCACGCTCCCATATTCATCCTATTCGAAAACAAGCGATTACGGCACCGCTTGATTCCGTTCTTTTTGTTTACATGGGTGCTCACTTCTAACAAAAAATACAAAAATAAGAAACAAAACAAACAGCGCTTCAATCCTTTGTTTTTCGTAGGATGAAAATGGGAGCCACATGCTTAAGAAGGGAACCAATACCCTATACAAACAAAAAGGGGCATTGGTAGAGGAAGCTTTCAGTTAATAATTGTGGATGCGCTCGCTCGTAGAACAACCCTAACCGTATTTATTTAACTCGGAAAATTTATTTTTGCTCATTTTTTCATGCAAAAACGATTAGTCTGGAGCTCGGCAAAACATTTTAATTACACATAACTGCTGAGTAGTTCTCGCGCGCCGAAGCCATGCGAAGATTTGTTTATATTTGCATTCCAGTTTCCCATAAAGAGGTAGCTGTTTATCTCGTAATAATCCGCACGCGGAATGCATCAACACATCGCACAAAAGCAGAAATACAGCAATGGTAAAGCAAACATTACGCTCGGTTATGAAAAAAATGGCATACCATGGTGTTCTCAATCATATAAATTTCAGTTAGGAGTAAGTCATTATAGTCGCCTCCTTCTTCACACCATATCATTAGGCGGGATAAGATTGGACGACACCTCTCAATTTGGTGTTGAATCTTCAGCTGACTGAAGTAATCGCGGTGGTGATTTCAACACCCTGGCTCCCACCTCTCCGAATACCTATTCCTCTTCACCCAGTCCAGAGTGATTGAGCCTACTAGCATAAATGTGGCGACACTCGAACGATGGATTGGACTAGCCCGACGCAGCATAGATCGCTTGCAGCAGCAGCAACGTGCGCTTGTGTCGTGCCCGTGCACAGT
Organism: Aedes albopictus; assembly: GCF_035046485.1. Classification (NCBI taxonomy): domain Eukaryota; kingdom Metazoa; phylum Arthropoda; class Insecta; order Diptera; family Culicidae; genus Aedes; species Aedes albopictus. The sequence goes on from NC_085138.1 coordinate 179,756,292, forward strand.
TACATAAACGCTGCCCACGACGAGAAAGCAGCCCCCAGCCACAGCAGCCACAGTTCATTACATACAGCGGCAGCCAGCCCATACAATCTACATTTTCGTGTAATGCTGCTGCAGCAGTCAGTGGCTTGCTTTCCACTTCCCGCTTATGTTTTATCTTAGCTTACATCAATTTCGAGTTTGGTTATGCTCGGTCATATGCTACTGGTTTCTAAGAGCATAGATTTTTTTTTTGTCATAGCATAAACTGACAGACGGTGGTCTTGGATAATAGTATTAAAAAGGTTCAAGAGCGAATTGGTTAGAGTGAAATAATGGACTTTGTGTAAGTTTCATGCGGTTTACTCTTATGGTTCACTTATTCCGAAATTTCTCTGAAGTTCCTACTGAAGCAGTGCTTGTTTCTTAACTAAGTCTTGTTCTATGAGCACTTTTAAAGTTATTAGCTGAAAGGTTTCTTTGCCAGTTGATTATTTTTTGTATTTGTAAATCGTGTACTCAACATAAAATACATCTTTTTCGTCTTTCCATCTTCTTCTTCACATAACACCCAAGAACTTGAAGGAACCCAAAAGGATTTCCTGTTGTAGGCAGGGATGCCATAGGTACAGATTTATCTGCATTATACAGATTTTTGAGCGTACAGTTGGCGATTTATATGAAATATGAAAGATTTCACCAAAAAATCCTTCTAAGATTCCTGTGAAATTCCAATAAAGTATTCTACAGAAAATCCTTTAGTGATCTTCTTCACGAGTTCCTTCAGAGATGCCTCCAATAACTCTTTCAGAGATTCATTCAGGAGGATTCGGAGATGCCTCTAGGAGTTTCATTATGGATTTTTTTTGAGAAGATCTCTCAAGAACTCCTTTTGGGATTACTCTAGGAGTTTGCTTTCAGATTGAATGCCTCCTGGAGATCCATCAGTGATTCATCCAAATGATCCTTCAGGGATTCCCATAGGAGGTTCTTCAGAGGTTAGTCTAGGAGGTCCTTCCGGGATTCCTTCAGGAATTCCTAGTAGTTCCTCTAGGAATCAGTCCAGGAATTCCTCAAGAGATTTCTCTAGGAGTTCCTTCAGGGATCACTCCAAGAGATCCTTCAGGGGCCACTCCAAGAGTTCATCACTGGTCCCTAGATCAGTTCTCTCTGGGATCTTATTTTTCTTCTTCTAATTCTTCTTCTTCTTCTGTTCCCACTGGAACTTGGCCTTCCTTTCTTCAACTTAGTGTTAATTGAGCCCTTCCGCAGTTATTGCTTGCCATTGCCTGAATTTGTACATTGTGGGGCAAGCACAATGATACACTATGTCCAGAAAGTCGAGAAGATTTCCCCGACCGGAACGGGAATCGAACCCGCCGTCTCCGAATTGGCGATCCAAAGCCTTATCCACTAAGCTAACTGGATCCTTCAGGAATCCCTCCTGAATTCCTTTGAGGATACCTTTTGGAATTCCTACGGAATGTCTCATGGAGACTTTTCCGAGATTATTACAGGAGCTCTTTTCAGGTATTCTGACAAAAAAATCCTTCAGGGATTAATGCAGGAGTTTCTTCGAGGATTCCTGCAGTGTAGTAGTTCTTTCAGAAATTGCTTCAGAAGTTTCTTCAGTAATATCTCCAGTAGTTCCAGAAGGAATAAGGGGTGCCTTCATGTATTTCATCAGGGATTCCTTCAGAAGTTCCCTCAGCTATTCCAACAGAAGTTTCCTTAGGTATTCTTCCAGTATTTCAGAATTTTCTTCAGAGATTTTTTGAGAAGGATCCAGGAATGCCTTCTGGAGATCCATTAGGAATTCGCCTTGATGTTCCTTCAGCAATTCATAAGGAGTTCCTTCAAGGATTGGCCCAGGAGTTGCTTCAGAGATTTCTCCAGAAATTTCAGAGTTCCTCCAGAGATCTCTTCAGGATTTCTTTCAGAGATTCTTACAGGGAAATCCAAGGATTTTTTCCCTCCCCTGTTGGGGAAATTAAGCCACTGCGTCCAATCCAAGGATACCTTCAGGAGTTTTTTTTTTCAGGGTGTTAACGCCAGTTTTAGACAAATGCGACTGTAATTTAGGCTCACAGTTCTATTCGAGTAGATAGTATCCAATTCTTATCAATCCAGTATTCTAATAAGATGAACATAACCGGAAAACCATAGATCATGACCATTTTATGTTACTTCGGTAACATTTCGGGTTTCCCGCCAAACTGTATGACCTTTCAGACTATAAAAGCCTACAAGCTGCCCCAGTAGATTATCAATTAGTTTGTAAATCAGCTATAACTTGACTGTTAATTACTATATATGTGTTTCGTGTATTAAACTGAATTCGTTTCCTGTTCGAGTATTCGTGAAGACGTTACCCTGTGCTCTGTGACCAGCCTGTCCAGCAATCGTAGCAAGGAACCACCAGATTCACGGCATCGACCCTACAGACGTTGGAATGTGCGTCAACACAGGGATTCCAACAAAAGTTCATTCAGGGAATAGTTCAGGAGTTCTTTCGGGGACTCCTTGAGAACCTCCTTTAAGGATTCTTCCAAGAGTTCTTCCAAGGATCGTTCCTGGAGTTCTTTCGGAGATTTATCCATTAGGAGTTACATCAGATAATTCTTCTACAGGAGTTCCTTCAGGGATTCTTCTAGAATTTCCTAAGGACAATACTCGGGCATACCCCCAGAATATCCTTAAAGGATCTCTCATGGAGTTCCTACAAGATTTCTTCCAGGATTTCTTTCAGAGATTTTCCTTTTAAATTCCTCCAGAATTGTTTTCGGGGATTCCTCCTGTAAATCCTTGCTCCTTCCCAGCAAGATTTCATCAGTTTTCTCGTACAATATTTTTTCCTTTTCGATCATTTATTTTGTGTTTCCTTTGAAGATTCTTCGTGGAAATCCTTCGGGGCATCTTCCTGGAATTCCTTCGGCGACTCCTCCTAGAATTCCTTCGGGATTTCTTCTGGTATTCTAATTCTTTCGTGGATTATTTCTGGGATTCCTTCAGCGATCTCTCTAAGGGAAATTTGTGTACCACAAGGGATTTCTGCATTAGTTTCTTCTGAGTTTCATACCGCAGTTCCTCCAAGGATATTTCAGAGTTCATTCAGAGATTCATCCAGGAGTTCCTTCAGGGATTCCACCGATGACGTCGCGGCCGGCGGCCAAAAATGGCCATCACGCCGCCCCCAAGCAACACGCACAGGTCTTCAGCGATATCTTTGAGAATTCCTACAGAAATTTATGTTCTGATGCTTCCAGAGTTTTCTCCAAGGGTTCCTTCAGGAAATCCTTCGGGAAAGCTAACTGGAAATCCTCTAAAAAAGTAGGGAATTTCTAGAAAATTCTAGGATTTCAAAAGAAAAGAAATTTCTTTGCAATTTTAGATTTTCCAGGTAGTATACACCCTGAATTCATGAGGGTTTCATGGTGATTTGAAGGGAACGGATAGTTTATTGGTGGTTCGTGAGGATTTAATAGATTTCTAGGGTTTGGGGTTTGGTAATTATTCATAATATAACGAAAGATCCCCACGTGCCTATGTAGATTCGATGATCTTATTCAAGGGAGTTCTTGGGACCCATGAACAGATGTTTTGTAGTATACACTTTAGTAAAGTGATATAAAATGTCTATTTTACGTTTTGGGCTGTTGCATTTCACGAAGGAAAAACTAAAATAAACGCAAATTGCATAAACTCGTCATAGGCTTGCACCTGCATGACATAAGAGACAATTGAATGACACGAGACTGTACCTTGCCTACTCTCTCTATTAGCGGACCACACCCGCAACCAGACCAGACAAAGTGAAACGCTGGCTCTACCGTCTCAAGAGCCAAATGTACTACAGGATAGGCCCAAATACCTTCCGATGATAATGACTCTAAATGGAACATTGTGTCGTGGTGAGCATAACGGGCAGAAGCAACCCATTGTCATGCCATTAACACCATTCAGCTAGCTGGATTGACATTCGGGTGGTGCCATGTCGTTTCTGTGCCTGCTTTCGATAAACGAAAGACAAATACGTTGAACTTTCTACAAACCGAAGTGCAGTGTGAAATTGAACAAACATGCACCCCATGCTGAACTCAACGACCTATGTAGAGTAAGTACATTATTCGAAGGAGACATGCCGGTGATTCACAATCAGAAAAGGGCTACCTGCTGGCATATGGCTGTGCTGACCTTCTGACCGCCAATCGAACTGACGACGGTTGACGTAACTCAATCTGGTTGTGAATGCAATATCAAAGTACCTGCTACACACACGCGAGTTTACCAATCGAACGGAACAGGTGTGTAATACAGCTCAATCTCAGATCAGCGGCACCGATCATTCAGAGGGACCACTCGCTCGCAGTGCAATGCAATAAATCTAACACATTGGATAACTGACTTCTAGCATCCGAGCAGCAGCAACACCAATAATATTACAACAGTCAGTCCTAGAAACAGATTAATATGTGAACGTTTGAAGCCCAGAAACCGGTTCTGAACGCATCTACGAAGATTGGAGAAAAATCATGACGAGATACCCCTTTGCCTACCAAGTTCGGATGCCGACCGAACCGTAGATTCTTTCTGAAACGGGGTTGATGTAGGTCAGTGGGTAAAGTTTGGAACGTTTGATGGAATAGAATGTATGGCCGTGAGTAAGTTCAATGTTATCGATTGTGGCGATGGAACAGACAGTAGAGCAGTGTCGCGTTTGTCTGTGATTGTTATGTAGATGATATGCATCGTCGTTGTTGGCGGTTACAATTTACGGTAAAATGATATAATCATTGATGCATTGGTACACCCGATATTGTTTGTTTCGAATTCTTTGTGGAGTCTCATAGCCATGAGATTAGGAGGGACACAAAGCTTAAATCGCACCATGTTATGGGGTGAGGGCTCGATTCCCGCTCCAGGCGATGAAACTTTTCTCGAGAATTGTTTCTTCTTCGTATTCACTGGTGCATGATCCGTGTGTCCGTTGTCTAGTGTTAAGTTTCGTTCAGTCTATACAGCCGCTGGCTGAAGACGGTATCCGTATCTTTTCTTTACTGTTAGTTGACCTACTGCTACTATTAGGTTAAGACAACATTCCCGAAATGTCCAAAATAATAGTAATACTTCAATAGTTTAATTATGTACCAAATTGTATAAGATACACACGAAAATGTGTATAGAAATAAAACGTTTGGAAAGATATCCGACTGGACCATGAATTCAATAGGTCAATCAATGACTTTATTCATTACAAACACTTATTCCCCTAATCATAACAATAATACTTTGGGAACGACATTGAATCCAGCAACGCAGAACGCCAGTTACAACTAAAAAGGGCAAATTAATAAGCATGATATTGAAAATACATTAAACAATAGCATCAAAGTACAATGCCAAGAATTAATTTCAGCGGATCGAAAAAAGTTTAACTACAATGTTGCCAATTGTTTTAGGTTCCTTTCCGACATCAACCTTCTGTGATTTAAACATGAACATAGGTATGGCTGCTTTAAGCGAAACATAATAACCAACCGCCAAACAAAGCTAATTCAATTAGGCACCCCCCAAAACGTAATATTATGTGAGCCACAAAACACTTAACTCAATCCAGCCCTTAAAACCCCACCCAATTTTTGGAAGCAACACGATAAAATTAGCCCTGAAAATCAGCAAATTGACTTAACTACATCAGTTCGGCCCAGGCGAAGCACCGTGAGACGACACCAATTTGCGTGGTAATCACCGAATGAATGATGACAACAATAAGCAATTAGATAAAACGTCTTACGTATTTACTGGCTAATTTGCATGTGAATGTCACAAGTATCCAACTGCTAACGTTCTGTTGTTACGTCTCAATTCTAGTAAATTCCCTAGTGAAATCTAATCTTATTTCATCTATTTTGTACCGTTCCCGTGTAGAAATTTCCCGCCTTACCATGGCCAGCAACGATCAGGGTGGAACCGATCAAACCGATCGAGGTCTCCGGAAGGAATACTTTGGCAATGGCGGAGGATTCGGACGGTTTCTACCTCCAGTATTCAAACTGCTTGAGTTGGTAAGTTAGTAAGTTTAAGCGGAACGTAACCCGCGTTATGTCTGGTGGGTTCCCATAATCTGCCACTTCTTCCACTACCTTGGACCGCACTAGTTTCATTTCGTGCACCATTCAGGTGTTTGTCGAAGTACAACTTCCTCCTTTCAATCATATCACACGTTGGACCATCAAAATGCTTTCATCTTTCAACTCGCTGAACGAAACCTCTATGGATAGGTCTGCCAAACCTTATGCACAACGGGATTTCTCCAGAGGATCTACTGGAAATTGCTCCAGGGGAACAACCAATAACCGGGAATTCCTGTAGAAGTCCCACCGGGAATCCCTCTGCTAGGAGTTTCCAGGAGGAACTATACAAGGAATTTCAAGTAAATCAGCTATAGGAAATCTTTACGAATCTTCTGGAAATTCCTCTAAGAGTTTCTCGAAGATGCTATTGAAGGGATTGCAGGTTGATCTGCTATAGGATTTTTTTTCACGAAACTCCTGGAAAACTTATGAAAGTTTTGGTGGAACACTTGAAGGAATTCCCGAACGATCGCCTGTAGAAATTTTCTGGGAAACTACTATGCGAAATTCCAGAGGAGCTATTGAAGAAACTCTTGCTTGAGAGATTCATGGTAGAAATCTTAGAAGAATTCCCGCTTGAAAATTTCCAGGAGGAACTTCTGAAGGGTTTTTGGATGTAAATACTAGAAAATTTTTTGGTGAAAGTCCTACAAGAATTCCCTTTTGAGCACCCAGAATAACTTCTAGAAGATTTTATAGTGGCACTCCTGGAAGGGAGGTATTCCAGTTCTCTAAAGAAATTCTCGGTGGAAGTCCTTATAGAATTCCCGGTGGATTCACGAAGAAACTGTCTTGTGTATTGAAGCTCCTACATGTATTCACAGAAGAACTCTAAAAGAATATCCTGTGGAGATCCTGAAGAAATTCCCGGTGAAACTCTTGGAGGAAGCCCCGGAACTCACTAAAAGAGCAATACCCTGTGTTATTTCTAGAGGATTTCCTGATGAAGCTTTTAGGAAAGTTCCCGGTGACTTTCCTACAAGAATTTCTGGTAGATTTCATAGAGAAATTCTCGATACTTGTGCAGGGATTTTACGATTAAATATCCGTTGGAGCTCCTGATAAAATTGACGTTGCATCTGTAGAGAAATTTCCTGTTGAACTGCTAGGGGATTTCCCGTGGAAATTATGGAGTAATTTTCGGTAGCCAATCTAGAAGAATTCCCATTGAAACTCCTACAGGAATGCCAAGCGGAATTCCTTCACCAATTTCCAGTGGAACTAATACGAGAATTTATTGCTGAACTCCTGTTGGAATACGCCATGAAACTTTTACAGGGATTCTTGGTATCTTCTGCGGGAATTGCCGATCGAATCCCTTCCGGTGGAACCCTTAGAAGATTTTCCGATAACATTCTTACGGAAATTCTACAACAATTTTTGGTATAACTTATAAAGGAATTCCCTATGGGCAACATTTCTATTTTGTGAAAACATAGGCGAGTAGCCTTGAGTCGTTGTCAACAGCGAGCGAAAAGTCTCTTTCCACCGCAGCATCTGTGCAAAAGCCCGAACGAATAGCACATGATTGGGTTCGACACCGACCAGCGATGATGTTGGTAGGGTTTTTGACCCCATTCCCGGCACCACATGTAAACAAAATTGTTTATTACCTAAATTCACAACGAAACGACCGTTTCGTTCACTTCTTTCATCTGTATCAGATACCTAATTGCGTGAACTTGTTGTTAACAGTGATTGTTGTGAAGATTGTGTGCCGGAAAGTTTGAACGAGTTTACTGCACCTAGTCTAGCGCCAATTCCCGACACCAGTGCCGAACTTCCAGCAAAATCAAATGGGAAATCACTTCGGCACCCATCTTTGTGCTGACGAAGTGCACTCGCCTGCATGTGATAGTTGTTTTGAGCACTTGTGCGACTTCAGAATGAACGTGTACCTCGTTGACTGTGGATCGCGTTGCGGAAACGTTGACGCTGGTGCCCAAGTAGTTCGAAACCCTACTACTTTGATGTTTGCGGCCACCAATGGATCACTACACGCTCCCGTCAGAATACCCATTTTTTCATTGCTATCTCTGTCGCTCTTCAAGAGGCCCCATTTAAAAATACCCATTTATAAGTTGGGCCGCCCAACTTGAAAATGGGTATTTTTAAATGGGGCCTCTTGAAGATCGACAGAGATAGCAATGAAAAAATGGGTATTCTGACGGGAGCGTGTAAAATAACTGAAACGGCCGTTATGGAATGAACAGATAGCGCCACCGTAGCCTTGTGTGTTTGACATAACTTGACTGCTGTCGCAATGTTTATTTCCATTTACAGTGGTGCCTTTGTTTACATGCGGCGAACAATGTTTGCTTCATTGATCCATTCTCTGGAAATTCCCGGAGAAACTATTGAAGGAATGCCAGGTTGATCAACTATAGGAAATCACCACAAAACTCCTGGAAAACTCATGAAAAAAGTTCCGGTGGAACTCTTGAAAGGATTTTGGACGATCGCCTTAAAAATTTCATGAGAAACTTATGAACGGAATCCCAGAGGATCTATTGGAAAATTCCTGCTAAAGAGATTCGTGATAGAAACCTTGTAAGAATTCCCGGCAAAAGTCCTTAAATATATCCAGAAGGAATTCCTAAACGGTTTCCCCATGTAAATCCTAGATAAACTTTCAGCGGAAGTCCTACAAGAATTCCTGAGCACCCACAGAAACCCACGACGAAACTTCTACAAGATTTTTTAGATGCGCTTCTGGAAGGGAGGTAATCCAGCTATAAATGCTAAAGCAATTTCAAATGGAACTCTCTAAAGAAAGGGCAAGTCCTAATAGAGTTACCGGTGGATTCATGAAGAGTTTATGTATTGAACCTCCCACACGTTTTAACAGAGGATCTACCACAAGACTTTCCGGTGGAGCTCCTGAAGGAATTTCAGGAGAAGCCTCGAAACTTTCTAAAAGAGCAATAATCTTTGCAATTTGTAGAGGAACTGTTGGTGAAACTTTTAGAAAAGTTCCCGGTCAAACTTCTACAAGAATTTCCGGTAGATTTCAGAGAGGAATTCCCGATAGGTACTTCTGCAAGAATTTGCGATGGAATCCCCGTTGGAACTCCTATAGAAATTTCCAGCCGAACTGCTAGAGAAAATTGCAGTGGAACTTTTTGAGGAATTCTCGGCAGACCTTCTATAAGAATTCCCATTAGAATTTCTACATGAATTCCTAGCGGAACTTCTTCGTCAATTCCCAATGGAACTCATACGGAAATTTATGATGATACTTCAGCTGGAATACGCGATAAAACATTTACATGTATTATTGGTATCTGGGGTAGGGGTCTCCAGCTAGCCTAGTGGTTAAGGCTATGGATCGCCAATCCGGAGACGGCGGATTCGATTCCCGTTCCAGTCGGGAAAACTTTCTCGACTCCCTGGACATAGTGTATCATTGTGCTTGCCTCACATTATACAAATTCATGCAATGGCAGGTAAAGAAAGCCATTAAATTAATAACCGTGGAAGTGCTCGAAGAACACTAAGTTGGAGCGAGGCAGGCCAAGTCCCAGTGGGACCGTATAGCCATAAAGAAGAAGAAGAAGATGGTATCTCCTGCGGGAATACCGGATCAAACTCTTTCTGCTGAAACTACTAGGAGAATTCTAGAACGTTTTTGATAAAGCTTATAAGCTTAAGAAATTCTTTGTGGAACACTTACAATATTTTCCGGTCAAACTCCTAGAGGAATAATCGGTGGAACAGCTAGAGAAATTCTCTTTGGAACTCCTAAAGAAGTTCCCGGTGAAAGTACTGGAGGAATTTCCAATCGAACTCCTAGAGAAATTCCCGGTAGAACTTCGAGACGAATCTCCAGCAGATCTTTCAAAGGAATTCCTGGCGGAAAGAAACTCTCCTCGGAACCCTTTAGAGAAATTTCCGGTGGAACTCCTGGATGAATCCCCGTTTGAACTTCGAGAAGAATCCCCAGTGGAAGATTCGAATAAATTAACGGTGAACCTTTTAGGGAATTTCGCGAGGGATCTCCTAGAGAATTTTCCTGTGGCACTCATAGAGATTGATTGATTTGTCTTTATTAAAGAGATTTTCAGCCCTTGGCTGGTTCGTCTCTCACTCATAGAGAAATCATTTCATGAATTGACTAACAAACGATAAACTACAACGATCGACGCGGCATCATCTTTCGAATAGTGGAGGGTGTAGGTACCTTTTTCGCGGTGTTGTCGCAGTTGTCTGCGGAAGAATTTCCGGAGGAACCTCTAGAGGCATTGTCGGTGGAACTCCTAGATGAGTTTCCCATGGCTCTCCTAGAGGAATTTTCGGTGTATTTTCTAGAAAAAAAAATCCCGATGAAATTACTAAAAAAATTCTTGATGGGACTCCTGCGGGAATTTGCGTTGGTACTCATGTAAAAACTCGAGATGGAACTCCTCTAGGGATTCCTGTTATAACTCCTGCTGGAAGATGGATCAGAACTCCAGAAATTTCCGGTGGAATTCTTTGAGAATTTTTCGTTGGATTTCCTACAGGAATTTCTGGTAAAATTGCTAGACCTCCTGCGAGAATTCGCGAAAGTACCCCTAAAGGTATTTCCGGTAATACTTTTTGCACCCGATAGAACGTAAGCGAGAATTTGCGATTCCTGGAAGAATACCTGGTGGAACTACTGGAAGAATTCTTTGTGGAACACTTTGAGAAGTTCTCAATTGAACTTCTGTAGGAATTCCCGATGAAACTGTTAAAGGAAATATCGGTGGAGCTCCTGCGGGAATTCCCAGTGGAACATCTAGGGCAGTGTTTCCCAAACTTTTAAGAGGTATCGCCCCCTTGGAGCTTGAGAAAAAATTTTTCGCCCCCCAAAATGAGATATATTATTTTTATGAAAAAAGGCTGAAACTTAGTTGAGCTGAATGGTGAAAATGGTGAAAAAATTTGTTCTACGCATATGGTCAAATCTCAACCGTTACGTAGTTATTGAACTCCCCATGTTTTTGACTCTTATTGCCTTAACTGACTATAACTTTGAAATAGTCAAACTTATCGCAGTTTTTTTTACCCTTATTCGAAAGATTATTGAATTTTCTATCAAATGGCATCTTTCAACCGATTGGTTTAGTTAAATAACTAAGTTTTCTAGAGCAAATAGCTTAAAAGTTGTGTGTTTTCATTTGTTTTTGGCAATTATCTTTGAAAAATGCGTAATAAATTAAAATTCTTTCTTTGGCAAAGTTGTGGCCCCTTTTTTACTTTACAATTCGTTCTTTGACATCAAACTTCTATCTCTTATCGTTTTCTTGCAATTCCGATTTAAACGTCACATTTCAGATCATAAATTTGCAATCGTCATGGTAAGCACCTTTTTGCGCACTGTGTCGCACATTTAAATCAAAATTGCAAGAAAACGATAAGAGTTAGAAGTTTGGCGTCAAAGGACGAATTGTAGAGTGGAATAGGGGCCACAACTTTGCCAAAGAAAGAATTTTAATTTGTTACGCATGTTTCAAAGATAATTGACATAAACAAATTAAAATACGCTATTTTTAGCTATTTTGCTCTAGAAAACTTAGTTATTTAACTAAACCAATCGATTCAAAGATGCCATTTGATAGAAAATTCAATAATCTTTCAAATGAGGGTATAAAAACTGCGATAAGTTTGACCATTTTAAAGTTATAGCCAGTTAAGGCAATAAGAGTCAAAAACATGGGGAGCTCAATAACTACGTAACGGTTGAGATTTGACCATATGCGTAGAACAAATTTTTTCACCATTTATGGTCCTCTATCACCCTTTAAAAAGTTTGCACTCAGGAACCTAACACCCTGAAAAAAATTAAAATAGCTACTAGTAATAAGTTTGAAATTTTCAAACAATGTGTGATAGCTCCCATCCAAAACGTGTTCTGAAATTCGTCTGAAACATCATGATTTTCATTGAAAATTCCATGCAAAAAAGCGCACATGAATTAAAAACAAAACTTTCTCATCAAGTAAAAAACTGTTCTTCTCATAATCTCTTATAAAAGTTTCTTCATAGTTTCCTAACATGTATAATATTAGATCTCCATAATTCCTAGGAATTATTTAGGAAATTCATATAGCAGGCTTATTTGTGTTTTTTTTTCTTGGAATTTTGACGAAAAGTCCTCATAAACATAAAAACAAATTCTGTAAAATGTAGTCGATCTCAAACCAGACATTTTTCAATAATCCTAGAAACAACAAAATTTGAAATGTTGGGGATTTTTTATGATTCAGTTGACATTCTGGACTAGTATTTCATTACTTTTGATTTTTTTCATTTATTCAAAAAATCACCCCCTTTTTTAGTATTTTCGCCCCCCAATTTTGGTTTTTCACATTTTCGCCCCCTTCGGCCTGATTTTCGCCCCCTGGGGGGCGATTTCGCCCACTTTGGGAATCACCGATCTAGGGGAATAATAGGTGGAACTCCTTGAGAAATTCTCTTTTGAACTTCTAGAGGAAGTACTGGTGGAAGTGCTGGAAGAATCCAGCTTTTCACCAGAATTCCTAGTGAAATTCTGATAATTTTATTTATTTATGCTTCAGTACAGGAATCCTCCTTTCTTCATTCTATAGATATTTCACCGGGTAATTAAATTTTGACCTATCTTTCTTAATTAATCGATGTAATTTCTTTGGAATACCTAAACGATTCTTCTCTTTGAAACACCTAACGAAATTTCTGATGGAAGTGCTAGAGGAACTATCGGTGGAGCTCCTGCCGGAATGATCAGTAGAATACCTGGTGGAATAGTTGGGAGCTCCTAGAGAAATCCTCGATGAAATCCAAACATAAATTTCCGTTAGAACTCCAAGAGGAATGCTATGTGGAACTCCTAGGGAAATTTTCTTTGGAACCTGGAGGAACTGCTACTGTTACAGGCATTTCCAACGGAATTATTAGAGGAATTTTCGATGGAACATGCGATGTATCTAATGTGGGAATTTTCAGTGAAATATCCGGTGAAACTTCTAGAAAAATCCCTAGTGTGGAACACATTGGCGCATCTAGGATTGTTTCTCAGGGGGTGCTTAGGGGGTACCAGTCTTAGTTTTTTCCTTATTTTTGTACATAAGGAAATACCAATCCGTCCTCAATTTCTTAGTAAAATTATAATGGAATGAACAGTTTTTTTGGAAAATTCGAAACGTTGTATTGACTCAACACTTCCACTACCAAGGTATAAATCGCTTACATCAGCTCTACCATGCCTCAAAATAGTGCGATTAGTATCCTTGAACTTACACCGTCAATTACAGCACCTACACACCAACAATTACACCGTCTTCAGCCAGAGGCAGACTGAACATTACTAACTCTAGATGACACCCAGCTTTTGGTGATTTCTCAAGAAATTTCTCAGCAATTTATTTAACAAATAGGCAATTTAGATTCCTTTTTGAAATAACTCGGTAATTCTTTTAGAGTTTCCAAAATTCTTCGGTAATTCATTTGGTTCCTCTTTGGTAATTTCTTCGAGAAATTCTTAGAAAACACGCTTGTAAATTCAATCAGGAAATCTTTCGCCACATCATTTGAAAGTTAAATCGGTAACTACAGTGGAAACTTTCTCGGAACTTTTATTCATTTGTTTGAGTTATGTGTTTTTGTTAGTGCTTATGTGTTTAAGTTTAATTGGTAGTTTTTATTAAATTTCATCGAAAAATCCTCCGGATTTTTTTTTGGATTTTCTTCGTACATCGTCCATACTTCCTCAAGCATTTTTTTGAAATTATATAAAAAAAAATCTTTAGGTATTCTTTTACTTCCTCCAGCATCTCCTTTGGAAATATCTTCGGAAATTCATTCTGCATATTTGCCGGGATTTTCTTCGTTTCATATTTTGAGAATTCCTTTTTCTATGCCATTCGGAACTTCTTCGACAATTTCTTAAACGAATCTTTCGGAAATTTTTTCGTGAATCCCAATTTTAATGCATATAAGAATTCATTGTATAATTTCTTTGATATTTTTCAGTAATGATTTAGGAATGCCTTCGGTAATTAGGAATTTTTAAGAGACTTCGTCGGTTATAACTTTGGAAACTTTTTCGATAATTCACAACTTTTACGGCAATTCCTTCGAAAATGTTTTAGATGGTTTCTCTAACACAATTCCTTTGAGACATTTTTTTGGTTAGGCCTTTGGAAAAACGTTCGCGATATTCTTCATAAATTCCTTCAAGCAATTATTTTGGATTTTTTTTCCGAAACATCTTCGGGATATTTTTTGAAAAATTCCTTCGAAATTTTCCTTGTGAATGCAGGCGAAAATTTATATGGAAATTTTTCGACAACTGTTTTGAAAAATTTTACTGTTTATGAGTTAGATTAAGCGTGTCCGTGTTTTGGCAATCGTTGGTCATTTCTTAGGAAATGCTTCAGGAATTTTTTCGGGTTTTCCTTCGCGAATCTCTGTGAGAATTCCATTGCAAATTTATTCGTTAATTCCATTTTCATTTTTTTTTGTCTTTTTTTATACAGGGTGTTAGGTTCGTGAGTGCAAACTTTTTAAAGGGTGATAGAGGAACATCTCTCTCTCTCTCTTCTTGGCGTAACGTCCTCATTGGAACAAAGCCTGCTTCTCAGCTTAGTGTTCTATGAGCACTTCCACAGTTATTAACTGAGAGCTTCCTCTGCCAATGACCATTTTGCATGCGTATATCGTGTGGCAGGCACGAAGATACTCTATGCCCAAGGAAGTCAAGGAAATTACCTTTACGAAAAGATCCTGGACCGACCGGGAATCGAACCCGTCACCCTCAGCATGGTCATGCTGAATACCCGTGCGTTTACCGCCTCGGCTATATTGACCCTATAGAGGAACATAAATGGTGGAAAAAATGGTTCTACGCATATGGTCAAATCTCAACCGTTGCGTATTTATTGAACTTTCCATGTTTTTGATTATTATTGCCTTAACTGGCTATAACTTTAAAATGGCCAAACTTATCGCAGTTTTTTACCCTTATTCGAAAGATTATTCAATGACTTCAAATTATTAAGATTATTCAAATGACTTCTTTGAATCGATTGGTTTAGTTAAATAACTTAGTTTTCTAGAACAAATAGCTCAAAAGTAGTGTGTTTTAATTAGTTTTTGTCAATTATCATTGAAACATGCGTAATAAATTAAAATTCTTCCTTCGGCAAAGTTGTGGCCCCTGTTCCACTCTACACTTTGTTCTTTGACACCAAACTTCTAGCTATTATTGTTTTCTTGCAATTTTGATTTAAACTTGCGGTACAGTGCGCAAAAAAGAGCTTACCTTGACAGTTGCAAATTTATGATCTGAAATGCGATGTTTAAATCGAAATTGCAAGAAAACGATAAAAGATAGAAGTTTTATGTCAAAGAACGAATTGTAGAGTGAAACAGGGGCCACAACTTTGCCAAAGAAAGAATTTTATTTTATTACGCATATTTCATAGATAATTGACAAAAACAAATTAAAACACACTACTTTGGAGCTATTTGCTCTAGAAAACTTAGCTATTTAACTAAACCAATCGATTCAAAGATGCCATTTGAAAGAAAATTCCATAATCTTTCGAATAAAGGCCGAAAAATTGCGAAAAGTTTGACCATTTTCAAGTTATAGCCAGTTAAGGCAATAAGAGTCAAAAACATGGGAAGTTCAATAACTACGTAACGGTTGAGATTTGACCATATGCGTAGAAATTTTTTTTTCACCATTTATGGTCCTCTATCACCCTTTAAAAAGTTTGCACTCAGGAACCTAACACCCTGTATAATGAAATGACCTAAGGAATTTCCAGAATTAATGCGAAATGTTTGAAGAAATGCTAAACACCGATGTAATTCACAAAGGGATAACCGTATAAATTCTTGATCAAATAATCAAAGGAAATCTCAAAGAAATTTTCGAATAAATTTTTGAAAAATTGTAAAAAAAAACATTCTTAATAAACTGACATGTTCTAGACAAGTTTCATATCATAAATATCAAGAGCCATCATAATTATTTTGGATTTTTATAACTTCATTACTGATATGCAGTATTTTTTAAAATACAGCAGGCCTGTACGGTGCATGTTGGCATAATAGTAAAAAGCCTATTGTATCAACCATAAGAAACAGTTGATAGGTATGATATCTCAAAGATTGCCCAGCGTTGAAAGCTGATACAAATTCCATGAATCATCTGCATATGTATGACTCATCATCACAACAACAGTCTGCCCATAGCACACGGGTCGTGCACTCGATCCACCTCTGCCAGAAGCAATTATCACCGACTGGGCCGGTGGCGGCCCTCCGGATTATTATTAACGAGTCGATTGTTTTCGCTTTGCTTCCAACAGCCTCAGCAAAACCAACGATCACTCGCAGCACAGCAAAAGTTCTACGGAACGCACAACAGCACATGCACCTAGCTGGATTATACAAGCTGGGGCATCTCTAGATTTTTCACATCGTTCGTTGTCATCGTCTTGTTGAAATTGCGCAGTGCTTTGTACACTCGGAGTATGTTACATACCTACATGTATACAGAGATGATTACTTTAGTTATATAAGTTAGCGCGGACATCAACATCGATCAAAAGTTATTCAATCCCGACTAATCAATGGACACCATTGATTGGCGCATCTGACGTGATCACACCAATCAATTTGATTTAAATCTTGTTGAAAAGCGCCCGGCAATGTAGCCTATCACAGAATGCCGCCAATATCGAGTAGGTGGTTCAAGAATGCACGCCAACCACATGTCTATTGCCTACGTATACACAGGCAATTAAAGCTACGGCAACACCCTGTCTCGTGCTGAAAAGCTCCATCCAAATGATACTCTGAATATGTAATTCCTTCTCATTTGATGTATGTATGCTTCTACCCTATAATTGCAGGCAGTCGCCATTATCTGCATCGGGCTCATCGACGACCCAGCCAATAATTCCCGACTTCGACCGTTCGCCACGACACGCACCATCGCACTTGCTTACTCGACCTTCGTGCCGTTCTTGATGTTTTCGGTGATTTACCTGTTCGGCAAAGTCATCAGAGAGAAGTAAGTATACGGGGTCGTGCACCGAGAATTGCATTCAATTGATGAATGCATACTAACAGCACAGATGATATATCAGAAAGATTTGTCAATTATTGAATGATCATAGCAAGTTTTATCAACGAAAGCGTTTTCGCTACTAACAATTTTGTTTGTAAAAAGTAAAAAAAACTCAAAAAAGTAACAAAAGTGTAGGAAATAAAAATTGAAAAATCAAAAGAAAGACAAATAACAAAAAATAATAATGAACAAGTTGAAAAATGAAGAAAAATTATAAGAAATTAGGAATTCCGAGTGAGCATTTCCTTTTAAACATTTCATAAAAATGTTTATAGAACACAGCTTCACTCTTACAATGCTATTGTCGCCCCCAAAGCATGCACCTAATAATTCTCAATTTCCCCACCAGCATTCCGTGGAAGCTCCAGTCGCTGCTGAATCTGACGGCATTCATTCTGTACCTGGCGACCGCTATTTGCATCCTGCATGACTGGTCGGAAACGAAAAACCGAAACTACTGGCCACCCAACACACAACGGTTAGTAGCACTGAATTAACCCGATATACAAAGATCATCAAAAATTAAACATTTCATGTTTTCTGTTTCTAGAATGGATTTCCTTTGCGGTGCCGGATCAGTCGCCGTCGTTGGAGCTGTGCTGTACCTGCTGGATCTGATTGTTACGACGAGGTTGGGCGCCAAGGGCGAAATCGAATAATCAAGGCGAAGATGCGTAATTTTTCTTAGCTGTAAATAACAAACTTCTGTCAGTGGTTGAGCTTGTCTAGCCTCAACGATTAGTTTACACAAAACACGGTATTCCCTCCAATCGCAGCAGAGCCTACCACAGCATCTCGTATACCGGGGACATGTAAATTTACGGACCAAAAACTAGATCATAAGGTTACACAGATCATACTTTAATGTTTAAAGATTTATT
Organism: Aedes albopictus; assembly: GCF_035046485.1. Lineage (NCBI taxonomy): Eukaryota > Metazoa > Arthropoda > Insecta > Diptera > Culicidae > Aedes > Aedes albopictus. Next base: position 179,774,369 of record NC_085138.1, read on the forward strand.
TTTAAATTATTTTTACGACTACCTACCTACGTTCATATTTTACTAATGCATCTGTCCGAAGTGTTTTACATCGAATGAACCACGATCGAAAAATAAAAGAAACAAACATTACATTCCAATCTCAACAGATCGTGGAGCTGACTATGTTTTCAAGGAACGGAAGCCATACATTTTATTTAGCTTTAGAATGAATGTACAAATTACGCTCTTCGTGTATGGAATCTTTGTCATTTGCCAGCCATTTTAACAAATACACATTTTAATAAAGCGATAGACTTTGTTTTGTTTGTTATATTCCGAAAGTTTTTTTTTCAATTTTTATTTCTGTGTTTAACTACTGCTAATAACTACACTTGTTCCGTAGTTATTTTGAATGATAGGCACGGTAAAGACAGAGCATTTTGCACAATTTAGATCTTTTCGAGATCACTAGCCTCTGCCCAGCAACTCCTATCCCTATCTCCGCGTGGCCCCGGTCGGGCTGCAAGCAACCTAAAGGAAGATCGAGTTACCAACCCCGTTAAAAACCTTGGTCGCAGGCTGTCAGGGAAGGGGGGGGGGTATTGCTTCGACAAACCTAAGCGTCTGTTCTTCAGGAGAATCAGCTCACAACAGCGTTTGATTCTCATGTTAAGGGCGACTTATCGACCACACTGGGGCAGGATTGAAAATACATGGAAAAAACCTCTAGCTCGTCGAGATGTCGAGATACTCATTTGGTGTCTTCAGAGAAAATATTTCTATGGACATGGTCGATATTCTGAGCGGTAGTCAATTTTTCTTACGTTATTCGCATAAAAGTCCTATAAGTCATTTTGGCCAAATTGCATTTTAGCGATATGGTTTCTTCGGCAAAGTTGTTCGGCTATTTATGCTGAAAAAGTTTGCTGAAGACGTCAAATTTCCAAAGCCTACTATTCTTGAGATATTGACCGATTTATAAAATACCTACCCAAAATCGATTTTTTTCATTAAAATACGTTTTTAAACAAATTTAATGTCCATTTTCGAGTTATAATAATGAAAAATACTAAAATAAAACATATATCGAGGAAATTAGTTGAAAAAAATAAAATATGCATTGATTTTATATAGAAAGTTCCCGAAAAACACGCAAAATGTATATAGGACGTTCTTGCAGTCGGGCAAGTTCGGGCAAGTTTTTTCATCGGCAATCACCTAAAAAATACATTAGCTTTCATGTAAAAAAATTTCACAGACATGATATTGAATGATTTTTTCTAAATTGAGTTCAAAGTTTACTGTTTTGGATAAATTAGTACAAAATTTTTGTTCATAAAATACTACGTTTTAAGGTGCCAAGTGAACCATGAAAAGTATAGATACCATCTAGTCATAGATTTAGTTGTTTCTAATCTCCAAAAAAATTGTAAAACACAAAAATGTCCCAAACGCCAATGAAAGTATGCTTTGGTTTTATCATTCGTCAATGCGTTATACAGTCACACATCATGAATATTTTTTGATTGTATGATTATTATCTTATTTAATACAGATAATAAAAAAAATTGGAGAGTTATAAGCATAAATAAATGTAGTCAATGATCTAAAAACTCAAAAGCATGTGAGTAAAAAACATAGAAAAGCTTTTCAATTATTTTAACCTAGTCGTACGTACTAAATAGGGTGACGATGGGTATTATCGGCAGGTTTGTTCTCTTCGTCATGAGGGGTTTTTGTCGACCAAATTTCCTGAAACTTGGTCATATAATTCAGCTTGGGTGGGAAGGATTTGAGGCCAACTCTGAATTCAACAGCTTTCAAAAAACCCCCCATGACGAAGAGAACAAAACTGCCGAAAATACACAATTTCCCCTATTTAAATATTTTGCGTACTAAGCAAAATTAATAACAATTCATCAGAAATAAACCAGTACATAACTATTCTTTGTTATTTGATTCCTCTATTATTTAGCTGTCTTTCAAATTAGTGGCCATCACAGGAAGCAAACATATGTCTAGATCTCTACAAAATCTGGATGTGTTGTAAAACAGTCATTGCATCATCACGCAAATACATTACGTGTGAATAAATCATTAACGAATGATAAAATCAAGGCATGTTTTTATTGGCGGCATTTGGGACATTTTTGTGTTTTACAATTTGTTTGGAGATTAGAAACAACTAAATCCATTACTAGATTGTATCTATCCTTTTCATGGTTCACTTGGCACCTTAAAACGTAGTATTTTATGAACAAAAAATTTGTACTAATTTACCCAAAACAGTAATCTTTGAACTCAATTTAGAAAAAAATCATTCAATATCATGTCTGTGAAAATTTTTTTCATAAAAGCTAATGTATTTTTAGGTGATTGCCGATGAAAAAACTTGCCCGAACTTGCCCGACTGCAAGAACGTCCTATATACATTATGCGTGTTTTTCGGGAACTTTCTATATAAAATCAATGCATATTTTATTTTTTTTCAACTAATTTCCTCGATATCGTCAAGGCACCATTCACCGTGGGGGCTCCATTCACCGTGTGCCTGCGAATATTTTTTCATTATTTCCATATTAAGATTGAATGGTATGACAGTTTTCCTTCAATATCACCAATACAACGTTGTATTGGTGAAATTGAAGGGAAACTGTCATACCATTCAATCGTAATATGGAAATAATGAAAAAATATTCGCAGGCACACGGTGAATGGAGCCCCCACGGTGAATGGCGCCTTCACGGTATATGTTTTATTTTAGTATGTTTCATTATTAAAACTCGAAAATGGACATTAAATTTGTTTAAAAACGTATTTTAATGAAAAAAATCGATTTTGGGTAGGTATTTTATAAATCGGTCAATATCTCAAGAATAGTAGGCTTTGGAAATTTGACGTCTTCAGCAAACTTTTTCAGCATAAATAGCCGAACAACTTTGCCGAAGAAACCATATCGCTAAAATGCAATTTGGCCAAAATGACTTATAGGACTTTTATGCGAATAACGTAAGAAAAATTGACTACCGCTCAGAATATCGACCATGTCCATAGAAATATTTTCTCTGAAGACACCAAATGAGTATCTCGACATCTCGACGAGCTAGAGGTTTTTTCCATGTATTTTCAGTTCTGCCCCAGTGTGGCGACGTCCGAGTGCCAGGAAAGGACTCCGGAAAGTATAAGGGGTTGGTGCACGGCCCCGCGAGACAGCCGTTAAAGGTATTGTAACGGAAAATCAGAAACACCGAGAACCGAGACCAACGGCAACGACCACAGCGAACAAAGAGGACTTGCGATTGGAAACGCAGTACCGTAAAACGGGGTATCTTTGATAATGCGGGTAGCTTTGATAGTGCGACAGGTATTGTATAGTTTTTCTTATAACTATGATTTCTTCAACCAGTTAAGAAAAAGGTAAACGTAGATCAATTCTACACATATGAAAGTTGATCTTAGACGTATTTTGATTAAAACCTAGTTTACATACAACTTTTTGGACAGAAAATAAAATTTGTTGATATTTTTGTCATTTGTCAACCCCTTCCAACAATCTGCTATACGACTTCGTTTCAACTATTTTTTCAATGAATAGACTCTTATTCTCGACAGATTCATCATATTAGATTCCAAATCTGGCCTGGAATCTCTTAACGAAGTGTGTTTTTACGAAATGGAAGCAATTTTGTGAATTGGGACATAAATCTCCATACTTCGATAAACGCCTAAAAGTATGCAATACCCTTGTAATTTCACATAGATAATTCTATGTTGTTCCAAATTTGTTAATAAAACATTCCCAAACTACCTAAAAAAGAAAACTCACCATGAATAGCATGTAACCGTATGTTGATGTCCCGTTAAACATATATTTTACGAGGATAATGATTTTTGATAGCTAAATTCACTGTGTTTTTCACGCAGTACTCCACAAACTCATTTTTATATGTAGAACATAGTAAATAATCAATGTTTTGATATGAAAATTCTATCTGATATATTTTACAAGGCTTCTCTCATCATGTTCATACTCAAAAGATACCAATTTGTGATTATTTTTCAAGATTTGATGTGTTTTCAGGGCACTATCAAAGTTACCCCAAAATGAAAATCTGATTCTCGCTCATATGGAAAACAAAAAGTCACCCAACATATTTAAATATTTGCATTTAGGGAAGTTTTCTCCTCTTCTCTCATGTGAACTTGCCTTCGATCACAATCGAATCAAATGCGATTGACAAACTTTATCTTTGACGTAGAGCCATCTTTAGCATATGGACTGGACTGAACACTGAAATGACTTCTACACTGAAAGACGGCTTGCGGTTGAAATTACTATTCTGAGGGTCAATTTAAATACACAACGCCACTAAATTTGTGCAGACTGAGTTTCGTTTCAATTCAACAGATTAATGTTTTCAATTTTACCATGGACCCGATTTACAATTAAAAAAAGTTTGTGTTGGCAACCGGATTCGAACCAGGAATCTTGAGATCACCAGGCCCGCAGCTAGCACTCAGCTATCGAACCGATTGATATGGGAGGAAACAAAACGCACACAAGAAGCGTTTGTTGGGCGATGATCACGTTTTGCCATGGTAAATTTAAAAATATTTTTATGGTGGCCATAACCACAAGCCGCCTTTCAGTATAATATAGATTCGTCTGCGGGTTCGCTTTTTAACCTAAGGGGTCGTACACAAATTATGTCACGCTTTTAGGGGGGTGGGGTGGGGGTTGTTGGTGTTTGCAGAACGTGACGACCCTTACGAAAAAAAATATTGAGGTCCTATCCTAAAAGTGTGACATAGGGGGGAGGGGGTTGAAAAAGGTCGAGTTTTGCGTGACATAATTTGTGTATCACCCCTAACTTATATTTGAATCGAACTTGACAGTTTTCTCAAGAGTTGTTATGTATTTCTAACTTTAGTCAAACTAGAGCCTCAATATTGCAATAACGGTTAAGCACGCTGTAATGATACTTATGTACCTCGTCACCCATTTCACGCAACTACATTAGTGATCTAACACTTAGCACGCTCGGCATAGTTCCATCATGCCGCTCAAAGTATTGCCACAAATAATGCTTAGTTTTCAAAACCCGGTTATCTGGCTGGTGGGCTCCCATGCCCCAAGCTTCAACTGTTAATGTAATCAGTGATTACTTGGACTTAGACGTGGGCGATCCAATATATGAAGGGTTATCCAAAACGCTCTGGAGAATTCCCAAAGCGCATTCTAATAAATCTAGTAAGCCCTAGAGTAAGCCTAAGATGCCATTAACAGGAGAAAAATGACAAGATAATATAACAAAATATGTTTTATGTAATGTAAAACAATACAACATAACAAAAGAGAACCTTTCCAAAACCATTTGATTAAATGTAAAACCAGTAGTGAAATTATAATTAAAAACTATTTATTTACGGTACATTTAATTGTTTGAAACAATTCATGTACCACACAATGTACGGTATATTTAAACCCAAGTACCGTTCACCCCCGTTGGTTTGACCTCATCTAATCCGAACATTCTTTAATTTGACCCCCTCTAATCGTTCGAACTAAAAATGGTTCAAACGTCTTTCTGCTCATGGAACGGGGTGAAACGGAACGCAGAATCAAAACAAAACAGCAAAAAGAGTTACCATCGGTGTGTTTTTCGATGCCCACAGGGTTACTAGAAGCACAGACAAACAGACGTAACACTTCGAACATTTTTCGATTCAAATCATACACTCAGCGAAAAAAACTAGCGAAATTCATCGAAATACCTTATGAAAATTTGCTATAACTAATTCTTATGGATGACATAAGAATACCTTATGAAAATCGATCGTGCTTGCTATGACAAATTTCATAAGATAGACTTATGAAAAGAACAAAAACAGCTTAAAATGATGCAGACTGGATTCGATCCATGAACGTCGGGATCACCAAGCCCGTGTTTTATCCACACGGCTACCGACGCTTGAGAATTCTATGTTGCTAAACATGAATAAAAGCCAAGCTGTGAGACGATTTTACGTCATAGAGTGACCTTATGAAATTCATCCGAATCATTATGAATTATTTAAAGGCCGTTTCATAAGTTGGGCCTTATGGAAATCTTAAGGTTATTTGGCTGAGTGTAGTCACGGAAACATATTCGCCCAATGCTAAAAGGACTAAGTTTGGCCGACCACCAACTAGGTGGCGGTAGTGACCAAACGTCAAACTCGAACAAAAACTATGCGAGCGCCACGGTTGGGCAGTTGGCCAACTATCAAATTTTGAAAAAGACCGTTAAATCGGTGTACGATGCGAATTATCAGAGTGTTACGTCTGTTTGTCTGTGCTAGAAGTTCAAATTAAAAAATGAACCTCGTTGGTTTGCATGAGGTGTCGTTCAAACCAACGGGGGTAGACGGCATCAGTATTTAGAACGATTTAGAACGATTCATTAACAATAAAATGTATGATTGTGCAAAAAATATATATGGAGAAACATATTTTTTTATATTGTTACGATATTTAACATCCTGTATAATATATTGTAAAAATCTTATTTACAATTCACGGTATGGTGTCTACATTACATCTTATTGTTTTTGTATTTTTATTTTTACAGTGGTGTCTATTGTAAAAATAAGGTTCTAAATAGTACTGTTACAATACAACGTTCGGTTTTCCTACTGTATTTTTTATTCGGGTTATCGCCGATCTGCTGAAGGAAAATTATTTAAGGAGTTCATGGTATGTTTGAGAGACACTAGTAACTTTAAAAAGGGGCATCACAAGGGCCGATAGTTCAACTTCAGCATAATAAACGTGCACAGCTTCCTTCTTCTTCTTTTATGGCTCTACGTTCCCACTGGAAGTTGGCCTGCCTCGCTTCAACTTAGTGTTCTTTGAGCACTTCCACAGTTATAAATTGAAAGGCTTTCTTTGCCTGCCATTGTATGCATTCGTATATTGTGAGGCAAGCACAGTGATACACTAAGCCAGGGAGTCGAGAAAATTTTCCCGACCGGAACGGGAACCGAACCCACCGTCTCCGGATTGGCGATCCATAGCCTTAATCACTAGGCTAACTGGAGCCCCTGACGTGCACAGCCCTCACTCCGGAAGCACTGATGATGACAAAGACGTATTTTACGCGCAATTCGAACGCGAATACGGTCGCTGCCCAAGCTACAATAACAAGATCATCATAGGAGACTTAAACGCTCAGGTTGGCCAGGGGGCGGAATTCAGATCGACAATTGGAAAGTTCAGCTTCCACCAGCTGACGAACGAAAACGACCTACGACTAATTGATTTCACCGCCTTTAAGAACATGGCCATACGCAGCATCTATTTCCAGCACAGCCTCCCTTATCACCACAGTAGACGGAATCTCAAATCGACCACGTTATGATTGACGGACGGTACTTTGCCGACATTATCGACTCCGACCACTACCAGGTGCTGGTCAAATTGCTTACAAAACTTTCCGTCATCAATAACACTAGTTTACAGCATTTTTGAACTCGGTAAGCTGATGATCATTTTTGGTGTAGAATCATGCCCTGAGTTCGAAAACGAGAAGAAAAAAAAATACAGTAGGGCGGAAATTTTTTCGAGTTTCCATACAAGGTTGATGATTTGAAATCGATGTTTGTTCTATTTATAAGCAAAGTCGTTCACTTTAACCATCTCATTCTCCGTAATCAATGCTCCGATTGAGCTAAAATTTTTACTGTAACTCGCCTACATATGATGTGTCAAATACACGTCGAGAAAGAATTTTTAAATTGTTTTTTTCTTATTGAAAAAAATACATTTCTATGAAAAATTTTGGGAATTTTGCTAAAATTTAAGGAGATCGTCCCTAAAACTCGCCAATATCTTGAAATTCATCAATCTGACGCAAAACTTGTATTCAGATGATCGAATGGTAATGTATTCAGCTTTCAATTTATGGATAAAGATTAAAAATTGGTTGAACAAAACGCAATATATTTGAATTTTAATAAATAACATATTTTGAAAAGTTGTAAAGCTCGATATTGAGCTATAACTCAAAAACTGTTCTACTTAAAATTTTTTGAAGGTCGGTTTTGAAATCAGCCCTAAATTGTGCTTCAAAAATTTTGGTCGTTGACAGAAGTTCACGACTTTCGTTTTATTTTGTCAACTAGTGTAATGTACAGTACCGGCGACCGCGACGATGCAAACTTGAGCGACTGAAACAACCGGATGACGCAGTCGAGAGCACCATCTGGTACGTGGAAAAGAGTCGACGAAACGAATGGTTCGACAAGGAGTGTAGAGCGATTTTGAAGGAGAAGAACACAGCACAGGATGGAATCCGGCAGAACGTGAAACATTACAAACAGAAGCGGAAGCAGCAGACCCACCTTTTTCGGGGGAAAAAGCGCCGCCTGTAAGAAGCGGAGTGCGAGGAAATGGAACTGCTGTGCCGTTCCCATGAAACACGGAAGTTCTACAAGAAGCTCAACGCAACCCGCAATGGTGGCGTGTCGCGAGCCGAAATAAGCAGGGATAAGGACGGAGGCCTTTTCACGAACGGACGTGAGGTGGCCGAAAGGTGGAAGCAGCACTTCGACGAGCACCTGGATGGCGTGGAGGACGTAGGCACAGGATACCATGACAACGGAGGGAACGACTTCACCAATGCAGCAGAGGACGGAAATGAGCCTCCCACGCTGAGGAAAGTTAAGGATGATATTCACCAGCTCAAAACCAACAAAGCAGCTGATAAGGATAGTATCGCAGCTGAACTCATCAAGAGTGCTATCTCAGATCATCTTCCTTCGTCTGTTACCTAAAAACGAATGAGTTCGGGGGAAGTTATCAAGTTGGCTTCATCGACGGCCGATCGACAACGGACCAGATCTTCACCGTCCGGCAAATCCTCCCGAAATGCCGTGAATACCAGGTCCCAACGCATCACCTGTTCATCGACTTCAAAGCGTCATACGACAGTATTAACCGCTTAGAACTATACAAAATCATAGACGAAAACGGCTTTCCTGGGAAGCTTGCTAGAACTAGACTGATTGAAGAAGTTGTGCTCAGTACTTTGCGCATTTCATCAACAAAATTGCTTAGAACCAGGGTTCCTGATTTCCACTTTTCATCTTCTTCCCCATTCGAAGACAGTCAGCAGCGAACGGTTGTCGCTTGAGTTCGTGTGTGTGCTTGTCAGCGACGACAGCAAACTCCGGCGAACGGTGGGAAGCCACACTCGGAAATTATTCATTCGTCCACATTCGCATCGCAAGCGAATGCGATTCGTGAGTGATGCGATTGATATTGTGCATACGAATTATTGATGTTTTCGAATTATTTTCTTTGCTAATCTAGCATTTCAGCGACAATACAGTAAAAATGTATGCATTACATGCAGAAATTCTCTTCTACTTATGATAATAGCCGCTCCGATCGCTCACCAGTATTCTTCATCATTCGCCATTCATTCATTCGCTTGTGATCCAAACTGCGACGAATGGCAACGAATATTCATGTCAAGCGGATGGCTCATCGCTTCCCACTGGTGATGGGGTTGCGTGTTTGATCACGACGATCCGTTTGCTGCGTCTTTCTCGATTCGCTTCAGCAAAGAGGAGTGAATATGAATGGAGTGAGGCGAATATACCGATCCTTGCTTAGAACTTATCGAAAACCACTTTTATTTGAAGTTAATTTACCGAAAAAGCTCGACCTTGTTGATCCAGTTAAGAACTACCCAGACAACCAGTAATCGTTTAAGATGTTGCATAAGATATGATAAAATGGATACCATATGCGTGCAGGCTTCATTAAGGCGCATGTATTTTTTTATCTGTATTAACGAGATTTTTAGCTCTAGGCTAGTTCATCTCGGAACCCACGTTTTACTTCCCTACCGAAGGAAGAACTCACATTTTGCGAGTTTTTCGGGAGTTGGATTCGATCCCAGGTAGTCAAGTGTTCTAACCATCACACCAGGTCCGCTCCACCTGTACAAATGTTTCCAGTTTGAGTGAAGTCAGTCGATTGAACAAAATCCGTGCGAAATCTAAGGATTTCCAAGTGATCGAGCTCCGTTTGCCAAATGACGACATCACTTCCTCTGATGAGGAAGTTTTGGAATGTATATTCAGTACAAACTTCCCCGGATGTGTGGATATTACATCTTCGGATGAACCTGATGTATTTTCATGTAGTTATGACTCTTTAGCTTCGGCTCGGAGTGTCATAACTTTAAAACCGATTGAGTGGGCACTAAATAGCTTTGATCCTTTCAAATATCCTGGAACAGATGGGATATATCCTGTTTTGATTTAGAAGGGATTTGTTTATTTCAAACATGTTTTGAAAAAAAAACTAGGGTAAAAGCATTAGACTTCGCCACTGCTCTAGTCTTCAACCCCTCCATGCAAATTCCATTTTTGATAAGGTGACAGGCGGCCTTTTCCCCCCAGCCGCAGGGTGGCCACCGAACCGGGAAAAACGGGAAAACCGGGAAAAAGACGGGAATTTGGAATGATTACCGGGAAAATTGTTGTTAAGAGTAACTTGATGTGCATATTTGAATGTTTACATCTCATCGAAAATCTGCAAAATCAAAGCCAAACCAAAATACTCCTGGGAATTCGCCTGCGCAATCACTTGAAATTTCCTTAAAACAGAACTTGGGATTCTTCAAGAAGTTTCTTCTAGAATTCCTCTAGGTTTTTGTACCGCTTGATTATCTCTTGGAATTCGATGAGATTTTTTCGAGGAAAGAGTTTCTCACATATGAGATTTTTTCAAAAGTTTATTTTTGGATTAACCCGTGTCCTTTCTTAAATTTATTCTAGTTTTTTAATATATTAGAAAATCACAACCACTAAACTGGGTTTTAATCAAGACAACCCATTGCAATTTATTCAAGAGTTCCTTTTGAGATTCATCAAGATTTTCTTTCCGCAATTGTAACAGGAGTTGCTCCAATCTTCAAAATTTTCTACGGGAATTCTTCCCAGATTATTTTTTTGAAATCCCTCCAGATTTTTTTTTTTCCTTTTCTTCCTAGAGCATCCTCTGGGGTTTTCCTAGAATTTTCTTCTGGAATTCCCCCGAAAGCTTTTTTTAGAAATCAATCGGGAGTTCTTTCTGGTATTCTTTACAGAGTTTCTTCTGGTATTTCTCCAGGATATCATTCTGTTACTCATCCATCTCCACGAGCTCTTTACACCATTTCTGCAGGAGTGCCTTCTGAAACTTTGATTTTGAAAACTTCCAAGAGGTTTTGCTGAATTTTATCTTTATTTTATATTTGCTTTTGGAATTTCTCCAGTGTTTCTTACTGCGTTTCCTTCAAGAGTTCTTCTTGGGCATCCTCCAGGAGTTTGTTCAAAGAAACCTCCAGGAGTTGCTTATGAAAGTTGCTTTTGGGCATCCTTCAGAAGCTCTTTCTGCAAATCACCCATGAGTTCCTTCTGGATGATCTCCCAAAATTTCTTACAAAAACTTTACGATAGCTATTTTTGGAAATACTCCAGAATCCTGAAAATCAAACTACTGCGGGAGTTTTGTAATCGAGAACTCTTCCAAGAGTTCCTTGGGAAACCTTCTAGACATGTGGGAGATTCTTTTGGGAATCCTTCAGATCGAATTCATCATCCCAGACCAAAAGCTCTATTCCCTAATTGCCAACAGACTGACTAAAATCCTAAATTCCCTAAAGGAACCTCGAGCGATCGCGCTGTTGTGTTTTGTACAACACGTTGAAAAAATCTCGCTTTTTGTGTTCAGTATTAGCGTGGTGCTGGCGGTGATGACCGCGCTAGTTATGGACGGTTAAGGAATCTAGAGGAATCCACAAAAGATATACAAGGTGGAATCGCTAACAGAAGTTACTGAAGAAATCCAAGATAGTATTTTTGGAGTAATCGAAAGATGAAATCTCGGACAAAACTTAGTAAGAATCTCTAGATGTAAGTTTTTGGGGGAATACTCAGTTGGACATCCTGGAGGAATCCCGCAAACAACACCAATGAAGTTGCGTTAGGGCACCTACGCTAATGAAAAAAAAAATAGAAAAATGGTTCGATTATCCTCCATGTCCCGGATAATCGAGTGCGACCTTTGCTGATTTTATATGCACATCTTACCTATTATAGATCTGTCATAGTTAGCTACAACTTCTACACTTGTTTTTTTAAGTGCAAGAAAATAAGTAAAATAATGAGTGAGGGAAAGCTTGAATTATGCACTATTTGGAGCTGAATGAAAATATGTTGTAAGTAATTGTGTAGCATACGCTTTTTATGCCATCATTGGTAGTTACTTTCATTTTTTCCATAGATGCATTACGTCAAGAATAATATTAAACTATAAATATCTAGTATATAGTATTCACAGGATTGCAAGTGCATTTTTACATGGTACTTATCATTCATATGATACGAAAATTGGACGTTACCTACAAAAAAATGTGCATTTTAAAAACCGGAACAATTTCAGAAATCGTACCGGGAAAACCGGGAAAAAGACGGGAATTTCAAAACTGATATTTAGTAGCCACCCTGCTGCCGTGTGTGTGGTTCGTTGTGGGTGTTTTGTGTGTCGTCGGAAAAAGCTCCGCCGGGCCGCGAGTGCGCGGGATGAAGTGGCGAAGATTAGAGCAGAATATTAGGGGTTGAAGTCTAGTGTTTTTACCCTACATGTTTGCAGTTTTGCTACAGGGCGGAATATTACTGTAAAGTTTATTCCGAAAACGGGTCGATCGACGTATGAAGAAGCTTATGGCTTAGCTTATTTAAGGATTTCTCCAGGTATCTTTATGCTTATTTCAGAAGTTGCTTTTGAGGTTGCTACAAAAGTTCATTGCCGTGCGGTTAGTGGCGTCAGTCGTCTTTCCGCTTCGTAAGCCTCGGAGAGTGGGTTTCGATTCCCGTTCCAGTCGTAGAAAACATCTCGTCAAACGAAAGTACTCCTAGAAGAATACCAAAGGGAAGCCCAAGATGGCTCTCAGAAGAAGGATCCCTAACGGGAATCTTTAGAAGACTCCAAGAGGACACTAAAGGAAAAAAAAAAACTTAAAGGAAATCCGGGAGGTTTTTCCGAAGGGATTTCAAGAAGAAACTCTGCAAACAGAATCTCGTGCCGGACGATCCTGTGTGGACCATATTGTCACGCTCCTTATCATCTTGGAGCAAACCAATGAATTCCAATTCTACAAACGCTATATTCGAATACGATTGATTTTAAAGCGATACCCATCTCACTCATGAAGAATGCATTCGCGAATCACAGAAAACGATTAGATTAAAATAAAAAGCATATAGAAAGTTTGCACTCACCTGTGTGGATTCCTCTCCGAACACATTATCGAAATAGTACACCTTGGGGGGTTCACTGGAATTGGCGTTGGGCTTGTAAACGGTCACGCAACGATTGCACTTGTCGGTCTTGATTATATTCTGGCTCCCGGAATCGGTTTCATTTTTGTCCATCGGACGAACTCTGACCACCACTCGAACATTTTCGATTTCACCTTCCGTCTTGGATTCTTCCTGAAATCAGTCGGGTACAGGTGTGAATTGTGCACCATCAATAACTTTCCCATACTTACTGGCATTTTGCACTGGTTTGGACCGTAATTTGAACGATTTAGATCGAAAATTTCACTATTTTATTACCAGACTAATCCAAGCGAATAAAGTAGGAAGCTGAAAATTCGATCCGTTTTCATTTTTTTTCGCTGATTTTGTTTGTTTTGACAATGGTCGTCAACGTTAGCCCTTGAACTGCATGCACACTTAATCCAACCTACCCAAACGAAAAGGCTCAATGAACTCAAATTTTACGCAATGGATTACTGCACGAATTTATACAGGACTGCTTCCTCTAAGGGGGTATCCATTTAGTACGTCACGTAAAATTTGGGAATTTTAGACCCCCCCTCCCCCCTTCGTACGGGTTTTTCGAATACCTAATACATTGCTTGTCACACTTTCCGAAACCCCCCCTCCCCCCTATGAGCGTGACGTACTTTATGGATGCCCCCTAACACGAAATTTGACGTTTGAGCGGTGTCGGCACCTCTCAAACGTCAAGTTCTCTGTGAGAGGAAGCAGGCCAGCCTAGATTCGTGTAGTGGACCATAGGTCTTTTCAGTTGACAGCGAGGTTGACAGATCCGTGTACGCCACAGTTTACAACTGCCAAACAAAGGCGCAAACGCTAAACTGGCATTTTCATTGGAGAACTGTCAAAGGCCCCCAAAGTCAGCTAATTTAAAACGTCATCTGATTAAGGAAGATTCAAATATTACGTCCATCGTTTTTCGGGATTTCTAGACAACCCCCTCCCCCCTCTGTCACGCACTTTTCCTATATGTACCCAATACACGTACTGTCACACTTTTCTAGACCCCCCCCTCCCCCAAATCATGGACGTAATTTTTGAACGTTCCCTTAGGCCCATATCATTCATCATACACTCAGCCAAATAACCTTAAGATTTCCATAAGGCCCAACTTATGAAACGGCCTTTAAATAATTCATAATGCTTCGGATGAATTTCATAAGGTCACTCAATGACGTAAAATCGTCTCACAGCTTGGCTTTTATTCATGTTTAGCAACATGGTATTCTCAAGCATCGGTAGCCGTGTGGATAAAACACGGGCTCGGTGATCCCGACGTTCATGGATCGAAGCCAGTCTGCATCATTTTAAGATTTTTTTGTTCTTTTCATAAGTCTATCTTATGAAATTTGTCATAGCAAGCACGATCAATTTTCATAAGGTATTCTTATGTCATCCATAGGAATTAGTTATAGCAAATTTTCATAAGGTATTTCGATGAATCTCGCTAGTTTTTTTCGCTGAGTGTAGTGTACGCCTCTGCATCTCTGAGGATTGCATGAGGAACATATCGTCGTATGAGACCATTCATAAACCACGTAGATTTTTTGGGGGGAGGGGGGGTCTGGCCAAAGTCTACGCTCCATACAAATTTCAAAATTTTTGTATGGACGAAAGTCCACGAAGGTGGTGGGGGGGGTGTCTGAGATGGCCAAAATTTGGTCTACGTGGTTTATGAACAGCCCCTATAGCTCACTGCAAGAAATTCTCTCCTTCTTTTTCACTCTTACAGAAATTTTGTAAACAACAAGGCCAAGAAACGTCAAAATCCCATACAAATTTAAAACAGTGCTGTGCCCTCGCTCACTCGATAGTATTTTTGGATTTAGGCCATTTGCACATGTTATTCTAGAGGCGCAGTATCATAACGTCCGAGGCCATAATGTCCCAGGACATTATGGCGCATTTTTTCGGGGCATAACGTCCGAACATGCAGATACGTCACGAAGTCCAAGGAAAGAAGGCACATAGGATATTATGACGCATCCAATCTTTTGAACGTTATTTCGCAAATAAACGCGACTTAACGACCGGGACAGTATGGCCTCGGACGTTGTGATCCGGCCCCTATTCTAGAGACATCAGACAAGTAAGCCCTTTGCGGGCTAACTTCACGGAAACGTCAAATCGTGACGTCAAAGCTCGGTGCCGAGCTCGTTGTTTTGTGTACATCGTTCTCAGGAGCAAAATATTTATCGCTGGATTCGCGAATAATATTCTTCAGTGAAATACTATTTCCGTCGTATCGCTTTCAATGACAAATACGCAATTAAGCTAAACGGCATCAAATAAATAGAAACTATCCGTTAACGGGAGTGTAATTGTTGAAGGTTAACCCTCCAGCATGCTGAACGCGTTAGGAGTGATCGTGTCCGGGAGGCTGGTAAACAAACACAGCAGCTGTTCTGTTGTTGCTAGTGTTCATACTCTTGTAGGATCGATGTTCACCTCTACTATTTGCAGGTTCAAACCGACTTCCAGCAGATAACGGACGTGCAGTATCTGATCAATATCCCGGAGGCGGACAATGTGAATCACGTTGTTGTCTTCCTAACCGGAACGACGCCGTTTGCCGAAGGGATGGCTGGGGCCGGTAAGTAACCGGGTGCTTTGGTACATTCCTATGGTCAAGTCTGAAGTGGTCCAGACCTAGTATTAAAAATTATCGCAAAATAACTAGCTCTAAATGTGTGTTAAACGTAAATTTATTAGCTTTCCACCTAACTAAAACACTATCAAATAGTCTATTTCAGCTGGCCGGATCCAAATGCACCACCGACTTGGCAATTCCTTGGGTACATCTCCAATTCGAAACCATCGGCCATTTTCAAAATATCGCAGCTGAAGAAACTAGATGAAATGTCCAACAATTCGGCGGTGAACGTATTCGGAACGAATCTGCCAATTTCGCACATTGCACAAATTGGTGTATCGATAGAGCCGGAATCAAATCTAATGCAACAAACGCCGGCAACGGTTAGTATTCTACTCAATTTTCTCCACTTTTCTTCTAATTGCCTCCGTCCTCCCTTTCAGACAACCACTGATACCTACTACCAGTTTGGGCAGAAAATGGTCGAGAATTTCTTCAATTTTGTGAGCAGTTTTTCCGTTACCCAGTCGCAGATGATGCCGAACCCGAACGAAGCGTTCGTTCCGCTGTCGACGGTGCAGACGTGGTTCACCAACTTCCAGCGCCGGTTGCAGCAGAATCCCAGCTTTTGGAAAAGCTAAATCAATCGGCGCATTGCATGACACTAGTCCGGGCACGATTAAGGTACTCAGGGCGGGATAGGTTAACCTACACCAAAACGTGGCGATGCGAAGGGGGGTTTTTCATCTACGAAGGAAGTTAACTAAGAAATACAGTGTATAGAGCAATAGTTCGCGCGGTTTTCATTAACGTAATTTACCATGTGTTGTTTCTTATTCTACTATTCGTTTCTTTCAAGCATTTCATTCGGTCCTCGGATTGGATGGTTAATAATTTTACCTGTAATAAATGATTTTGGATGAAATAGTATATCTGCGACTGCGATCGATCTCACGTTTTGAAGACTGACATTGGACCTCCTAAGATGTTAGCTGTTAGGTTTTTTGTACCTCGATGATTCACTGCACAAATTTATGCTAGCCTGCTTACTCTGACAAAAAAATTGATGTTTGCGCGGTGCCGGTAATCCGGCCGTGAGTGATTCTCGAACTAAATTGTTTTCTATGCGAAAGCCCTTAGTCTTTTGAGCAACTTTGCCCAAGACAGTATCCTTCTAATTGGTTCAGAACGCGAGATATTCCACAACTACTGGCAAAAAGGAGTGCTATCGCACATGTCCGACATGGTGCCCTGTGTAGTAGATTCCCGGTAGCCAATGTTCCCGGAACCACTGTTTCAACATATTAACACATTCTTGACGAAATTGTCTTACAAATAAGACACCAGTCATATGAATTGGTGAAAAAATCATCATTCTATAAGAGTTTTTTTCTGGGTCATAATGACCCCAATGCATTATTCTTAATTTTTTTTGTAGTGCCATTTTGGTTTCACCAACGCATTTATCTTTGGTTTCACCTTAAGAACAAACGTTTTGAAATCCCGCTACAACAGTACATCAGAACTTCAGACGCACAAATCTCAAGAAGCAAGCTTCAAACAACAGTGCATTTTATTATATGTTCTTGCTCACTCGCTTAAGCTGAAATTAATGGTATTTAAAATTACCTTACCGGGGTCTGTGTCATTTGGCATAAAGTCATTTGGCATAAGGTCATTTGGCATAATGGACACTTAGCATAACAAAGAAAGGTGCATTTCGATTATGCCAAATGCTTTTATGCCAAACGACCTTATGCCAAATGACTTTATGCCAAATGTCCCGCTCCCCATAAATTCAATTGTTTAAATCAATAGAGTAACAACAGACCTGATGGTTTTCTACCATAGCATGTATTGTAAATGTCATTTTTAGAATAGAAAATGGGGGTTGTTATGTATCTTTGCCATAAAAAAAAAATCTTCACCATAAAGAAATTGCTAGAGGAATTCCTGAAGAAATACTTGGAGAATATCCTGGAGGACTTCCAGGCGAAATTCCTGGATAAAATCCTGGAGGAATCCCTGGATGAATTTCTTGAGGTTTTCCTTTGAGAATTGCTGGAGGAATCTTTGAAGGAATTCTTGCAACAGCTACTGGATGAATTTCTGAAACAAAATCCCCTGAGAAATTCCTGGAGGGATTTCTAGAAAAATTTCTGGAGGAATCCCTTGGTAAATCCTTGGAGAATTTCGTGGAGAAATCCTTGGAAATCCCTGAAGAAGTTCCCGGAGGAATTTTTAGCAACATTTCTAGGGGAATCCCTGCAGCAATTCCTGGAGGGAAATCTGGGAGAATCTGGAGGAATTCCTGAAAAAATTCTAGAATGTATTCCTAGTGAAAATCCTGGAAGAACTTTAAGGATTTCCTGATGAAATTCCAGCATGAATTGCTGACATAGTTTATAATGGAATGCCTTGATTAATTCCTGATGAATATCCCGGAGGTATCCCTAAAGATATTCCGAGAGGAATTCCTCGAGACGACCCTGTAGAAATTTCTGGATGAAATCCTGGAGGAATGCCTGCATGAATTTCTGGAGGTATTCCAGGAAGAATTTCTGAAGCACTCCCAGAAGAAACTCCTGGATGAGTCTCTGAAGCAATTTCTGGAGGACTGGTGCAATCGCTGAAAAAAATTCTAAAAAAATCTCTGCAGGTATTCACCCAAGTAACACACTTGTCACCGAAGAGTCACGGCGGCGCAGGTTTTTGTTGCGCATAAGTCACTGTGACTTACTTCTAGCAAGTAAGTGTTTATTTGTTAGAAGTAAGTCACAGTGACTTCTGCGCAACAAAAACCTGCGCCGCAGTGACTCTTCGGTGACAAGTGTGTTACTTGGGTAAGGAGGAATCCCTGGAAAATTTCATGGAAGAATGCCTATAAGAATTCTTGGAGGGTTTCCTGAAGTAATTCATGGAGTTGAAGAAATTTTTGTAGGAGTCTCTGCAAAAATCCACTTGAAGATTTCCTGAATAAATTTCAGTAGGAATTCCTGGTGCAATTCTTGGAAGAGTCTCGGAAGCAATTGCTGGAGGAATCTCTGGAGGAATGCATGGAATATTAAGAGAAATCCCTGCAGGAATTCCCAGAGGAATCTCTGGAAATATTCCTAGAGGAATTCCTGAAGAAATTCGTGGATGAATCTTCGTAGAATTCGTAGAGTAATACCAGGAATAATTCCTGAAGAAATCGCAGATGGAATTCTTGGAGAAATTTTAGAGGAATCCTTACAGGAGTTCCTGGAGAAACTCCAGAAGCAATCCCGGAAGCAATTTCAAGAGCAATTCCTAATGGAATCCAAAAACAGTACTAAATTAATTCATGAAGTAGTTCCTTTTATATCCTACAAAAGAAGAATATTAAAGATGTTGACAAGTCCAAAGCTTATGCAGTCTCCCCTCTGTGGTCCAATGACCATCCGTATTTATACTACCTTAGGTAGACATAATGAAACATACCTAGACATTTAGGTACTGTAATGAATAGTATTTTATGTAGGTAGATATCCTATGCACACAATCATTAGGTAGACACTACAGTTCCTTAAAAATACGAGGAGAAATTTCTGAAGGTATCCTAAAAAGTGTTCCTCGGAGAATCTTTGGAGGATTTTTTTAATCAGTTGTTCCAGAAAGAATCACAATAGAAATTCCCGAGTTAAGCCCTGCACAAATTCTTGGAGGAATCCCTGGAGGATATCCCAGAGAAATGCCTGTAGGGATTAACGGAGGAATCTCTAGAAATGCTCATGGAAGAATCTCTATAAGAATTCCTGGAGGAATTTCTGGAGTGGGTAATTCTCGCTGAGACCGGCCCACTATTTACACCTTGTCTTCAAAAATGTTTTAAGTGGTGATTTTCTGAATGCCCTCGCTCAAAAAGTAAGGAAAATTGATTCGGTTACTCAAATTGATGGACCCCCGTTAGTTAGAGCCACAACAATTTTTGATTTACAAAATAGTAGGTAACTTTTGATAAGAGAAAAAGACATCTCTAATATTTTGATATGTTATGTATAAATATCTCAGCTTTCAATTGAGGCAAAAAATTTGAAAGTCGGTGGTTGCCATCATGGTGATAAAGGTGCTTTGGTATAAAAATCCAAGATGGCGTCCAAAATCAATATGGCCGACCCAATTTTTTATAATGGTAAATAATAGCTCTATCTTTCCTCTTTTCAACAACATTTCGTTTTGAGGTGGTTTTTGGAGAAACTTCCGAGTTATAACGGTTTAAATGAGCCACCACCAAGGGGTCTGCAAAGATTGTTGTGGCTCTAATTAACGGGGGTCCATCAATTAGAGTAATCAAATGCATTTTCCTTACTTTTTTTGGCGAGGACTTTCAGAAAAACGCCACCTTAAGCATTTCTAAAGACAAGGTGTAAATAGTGGGCCGGTCTCAGCGAGAATTGCACCCGATTCTTAATTTGCACGAATTTTTTTTTTGCACGGCCGTGCAAAAAAAAAATCTATACAAAAAAAAATTCAAACTCTTATTTTTGCATGATTTGTCGAGAAATCATATTACGTACTTTTTTTGCACGGTTTTTCGAATTTGGAACAAAAAATTTTTTTTGCACGGTACGTTTTCCCCGTGCAAAAAAAAATCGAGTGTACCCAATAATCTTTAGAGGAATTTCTGAAAGAAACACTGGATGAATTTTTAGGAGAATCCCTGCAGAAATCCCTAAAGTGCTATGCTAAAGCAAAGGGTTAAGCTCTCCTACCGCGTCAAGATCGAATATCCACGGAGAGGGAACAAATTCCTGGAAAAATTTCGGTAGGAAAAAATATATGAAGGAGTCCTTACTTACCCTACCAATCAGGCTAAGGCCGGGGTGGCCTCTGCTGTACATAGTAGCCGTCTCCATTCCACTCGGTCCATGGCAGTTTGTCTCCAGTTCCGCACTCTGCGTAGGGTCCGCAGATCGTCCTTCACTTGTACCGGTCGGATGACTCTCGAGAACCATTTTAGTCGGGTTGCTATCCGACATCCTGATGACATGACCCGCCCACCGTAGCCTCCCGATTTTCGCGGTATGGACGATGGTTGGTTCTCTCAGCAGCTGATGCAGCACGTGGTTCATTCGCCTTCTCCAAGTCCCGTCTTCCATCTGCACTCCGCCGTAGATGGTACGCAACACCTTCCGTTCGAAAACTCCAAGGGCGCGTTGGTCCTCTACACGTAGGGTCCATGTTTCGTGCCCATAGAGGACGACCGGTCTAATCAGCGTTTTGTAGATGGTTAACTTCATGTTACGGCGAACTTTATTCGATCGTAGAGTTCTGCGGAGTCCAAAGTAAGCACGATTTCCTGCCTCAATGCGCCTCTGAATTTCTCTGCTGGTGTCGTTGTCGGCGGTCACCAGTTAGCCCAAGTACACGAATTCTTCAACCGCCTCGATTTCATCACCGTCGATATAAATTCGGGGTGGCGGGCGCGCTGAATCCTCCCTGGAGCCCTTTGCCATCATGTACTTTGTCTTCGACACATTAATGACTAATCCGATTCACCTGGCTTCACTCTTTAGTCGGATGTACGTTTCCGCCATCGTCTCAAATTTACGAGCAATAATATCAATATCATCAGCGAAACCAAGCAGCTGAACCGACTTCGTGAAAATCGTACCACTCGTGTTAATCCCCGATCTCCTTATTACACCCTCTAACGCAATGTTGAACAGCAAGCACGAAAGACCATCACCTTGCCGTAACCCTCTGCGAGATTCGAAGGGACTCGAGAGTGTCCCTGATACTCGAACTACGCACATCACTCGATCCATCGTCACCTTGATCAATCGTTTCAGTTTATCCGGGAATCTGTATTCGTGCATAATCTGCCATAGCTGTTCTCGATCGATTGTATCATACGTCGATTTGAAATCGATGAACAAGTGATGTGTGGGCACGTTGTATTCGCGGCATTTCTGCAACACCTGGCGGATGGCGAACATCTGATCCGTTGTAGCGCGTTCACCCATGAATCCAGCCTGGTATTGCCCCACGAACTCTCTTGCAATCGGTGAAAGACGGCGGCATAAAATTTGGGAGAGTACCTTGTAGGCAGCGCTCAGTAGTGTGATTGCGCGATAGTTCCCGCAATCCAACTTGTCGCCCTTTTTGTAGATTGGACACACGATACCTTCCATCCATTTCTCCGGTAATACTTCCTCCTCCCAAATCTTGGTAATGACCCAGTGTAGTGCTCTCACCAGTGCTTCTCCACCGTATTTTAGAAGCTCGCTTGGTAGTTGATCTGCCCCAGCGGCTTTGTTGTTTTTCAACCGGCCAACCTCCTCCTCAATCTCTTGGAGGTCAGGGGCCGGAAGTCTTTCGTCCTGTGCACATACTCCAAGATCTGTTACCACGCCACCTTCGGTACTTGCAGCGTCGCCATTGAGGTGCTCATCGTAATGCTGCCGCCACCTGTCGACCACCTCACGCTCGCTCGTGAGAATATTCCCGTAATTATCTCGGCACATGTCGGCTTGTGGCACGAAGCCTCTGCGCGAGCGGTTCAGCTTCTCGTAGAACTTTCGTGTGTCCTTAGCGCGGTACAGCTCTTCCATCGCTTCGCGATCTCGTTCTTCCTGCTGGCGCTTCTTCATCCGGAAGACTGAGTTCTGCCTGTTCCACGCCTGTTTGTAACGTGCCTCATTCGCTCTCGTACGGTGTTGCAGCATTCTCGCCCATGCTGCATTCTTCTCGTTTTTCAACTGTTCACATTCGCCGTCGTACCAGTCGTTTCTGTGATTCGGAGTCGCGAAGCCTAGTGCTGTAGCCGAGGTACTACCTATAGCGGATCGTATGTCCCTCCAGCCATCTTCAAGTGTAGCTGCGCCAAGCTGCTCTTCCGTTGGTAGGGCCACTGCTAACTGCTGCGCGTAGTCTTGAGCCACTTCTACGTTACGCAGCTGCTCGATGTTGAGTCGCGGCGTTCGACTTCGACGCGTGGTGATAACCGTCGAAAGTTTTGAGCGCATGCATACAGCGACTAAGTAGTGATCCGAATCTATATTCGCACTGCGGTATGTGCGGACATTGGTTATATCCGAGAAGAATTTACCGTCGATTAGAACGTGGTCGATTTGGTTTTCTGTTTGATGGTCGGGTGATCTCCAGGTGGCTTTGTGGATATCTTTGCGGGGGAAGAAGGTGCTTCGGACTACCATACCACCGGAGGCTGCAAAGTTTACGCATCGCTGGCCGTTATCATTCGATACGGCGTGCAGGCTGTTTCGCCCGATTACCGGTCTGTACATTTCCTTCTTTCCTACCTGCGCGTTCATGTCGCCGACAACGATTTTCACGTCACGCGGCGAGCAACCATCGTATGTTTGCTCTAACTGCGCGTAGAACGCTTCTTTCTCGTCATCAGGTCTCCCTTCGTGTGGGCAGTGGACGTTGATGATGCTGTAGTTGAAGAAACGGCCCTTAACTCTTAACATGCACATCCTTGCGTTGATCGGCTGCCACCCGATCACACGTTGTCGCATCTTGCCCAACACTATAAATCCTGTTCCCAGTTCATTGGTGGTGCCACAGCTTTGGTAGAAGGTAGCCGCTCTATGCCCGCTTTTCCACACTTTCTGTCCAGTCCAACAAAGTTCCTGCAACGCCACGATGTCGAAGTTGCGGGGATGTAGTTCGTCGTAGATTATCCTGTCACATCCTGCGAAACCTAGTGACTTGCAATTCCATGTTCCAAGTTTCCAATCGTAGTCCTTATTTCGTCGCGTGGGTCTTTGTCGATTGTATCGAGTCGTATTTTCTCCTATGTTATTCGCAATGGGGATTTTTACGGGTGGCTTATTGGGCCTACGCCAACACTCCTGTCTCGCCGGAGGGCCATCGTGCCAGTTCTGTTTAACGTCCCAACCAACACTAGGACGACCACGCTGATGGGGCTACCACCTTGGATCTAGCTGTGCGTGGTGCAGCGTTTCTTACTCAGCCGCTGGATGCCAGAACAGACGCTGTTTGAACCGCACCTCCTTGGTGAACAGACGCTCGGGTCGTACCTCCTCAATCTAGCTGAAGTCAGAAGGACAACAGTGCCCAGGACTTTACCTGTTCAGTCACATCGATTTCAGAATCAAAGAGACGCAAAGGTCGAACGCCACAACGGTTTCGCTTTTCCGTGAAAAGAATAATAGATGTTTTACTCGGATTAACCGAATGGCCATATTGGCGACACCAACCCTCAACTACCTGAAGGGCGTTTTGCATCAGGTCGAAAAGGGTGCTGATGCACATACCAACTAACAATGTTAGGTAGTCGTCAGCAAAACCATAAGTAGGAAAACCGCTATTATTGAGTTGCCTCAATAGCGTATCTGCTACGAGATTCCACAAAAGCGGTGATAAGACTCCCCCTTGGGAGCATCCACAAACACTCAATTTCCTAATCCCTGCTAGACGCAATGTCGAGAAGAGATATCGGTTTTTGAGCATTTGGTGAATCCAATTGGAAATCATTGGAGATATACCATGACTCCGTGCGGCTTCCAATATGGCATCGAAAGGCACCCTCGATATCTAAGAAAACACCCAAACAAGATTGCTTTTGAGCGAATGCTTTCTCGATATCGTAAACAACCTTGTGTAAAAGAGTCACAGTGGACTTACCAGATTGGTAGGCATGTTGGTTCACATGAAGAGGCACGTTGGCCAGATGAACATCACGGATGTGATGATCCACAATGCGTTCTAAGCATTTCAGAAGAAAAGAGGTCAAACTGATAGGTCTGAAACTCTTTGCTTCTTCATACGACGCACGACCCACTTTTGGAATAAACTTTACAGTAATATCCCTCCAGGATTTGGGAATATACCCTGTAGCAAAGCTGCAAACAAGTAGTTTTTTCAAAACATGTTTGAAATAATCAAATCCCTTCTGAAGCAAAATAGGATAAATCCCATCTACCCCAGGAGATTTGAAAGGAGCAGAACTATTAAGAGCCCACTCAATCGATTCTATAGTTACAATACTCCGAGCCGAAGCTAAAGAATCATAAGTACAAGAAAAGACATCAGGATCATCCGAAGATGTAATATCCACACATCCAGGGAAGTGTGTGCTGAATAAGCATTCCAAAACTTCCTCAGCAGAGGAAGTCAGATCGCCATTTGGCAAACGAAGTTCGTTCACCCGGAAATCCTTAGATTTCGCAAGGATTTTGTTTAACCGACTGACTTCACTCAAGCTGGAAACATTTGTACAAAGGTTTTTCCAGCCGGATCGTTCAGCAGACCGGAGAGCTTTCCTGTAGGCCTTGCGAGCCGACCTGAAAGCCTCCGAACCAGCCGAACGTCGTCTGTTCCAACCACGGGGACGACAACCTATTTTTTCACTATGGAGTTTGACAGGTTGGATTGTGTCTCCTTACGTGGAGCATAAATTTATGCTCCAGACAAAATATTCACCAATACAGTCGTGAAATTTGAATGTTTACCTTTTTGCGAGGGATATCGGTGCAAAACGCTTACATCTCATTAGATCTCATAAAAGTGTTGATCATGAAAAAGCGGCATTAATTGATAATTTTCAATTTCAGAGTGTCGATGTTTAGGTAAAGTTCCGACAGAGAGTGGGAATTGTTTGTGAAAAGACACACAACACCTCTTTTCGTAAACTTTGTTCGCCAAAGTGCGTTTTTCCTTATTTTCTCCCGCTGCTGTATTGAGTGAATGTTGGTATTAGTGAGCACTGGTTGCGCTTTAAAGCGGCAACAAAATCAGATCACCGTAGCACCCCCGTGGTTCCAACTCTTTCTACATTGTTTCCTGAGTTTCGCCAGATCAGAGTTCCACCAAGGGGTTCCTCTTGTGATCTTCACAGACCGTAGAGGGCATGCTTCTTCAAAAGCTTCCATGATGAAGGTCGTTGTAGTATCAACGGCATCATCTAAAATCACTTGGAGTGTCAATGGATGGTGAATATCCATGAAATTTGGCTGCAACCAAATCAGTATAAAGATCCCAGTTTGTTAATCGAGGATTCCTGAAACGCAATGTTTGCGAAGTAACATTTAAATTAGCATTAGCATTAGCATTAGCATTAAGCGAGTCGCACAAATTCGTAGGTGGTACAGTCCTAGACCGCTGTTATGAGGGTTGCCTCCTTCCCGTCCGAACCAAAGCACAAAGATTTGGGACTAATCTCTGACTCTTAGACAAGACTGAGGCAATCCTCCAATGGTCGAGCACTGTCCTGGCCACGTCCTTGCGACTGCTGAGGAATGGGAAAAGATGGTTAGTTTTGGACACCTATGAAACATGTAGACAACTCTACGATCTCTCAGGCCTAGGTGTCACGGGAATTTGGGTGTTGTTAGTGGAAGGGTAAACTCCAAAGGATACGCTTGGTTAACGTTCAAGCACACCATTGTTAGACTGTGTCGAATCAGTTGTCTGCCCGATTCATCCTTGTTTCCTCGTCGTCTTGATGGCATTTGGTTGAATTACTAGATTCTTCGGTTGATAATCTGAAATACAAAATGTATAAAATAATATTAACATCGTACGTCAAATAAGCTACATATTAGTGATACGCTCGCCACAGTTGCATATTTTTACAATTTTATTTTTATCATACGATAAATTTACCTCAAACCTGCTGAAATAAAATGTTGATTAGCAGTACATTGAAACAAAATTAACTACAAAACACAAACAAAGCATCAAACTTTGATCTTGGAATATTTATAAACACGGTAAATATCAAGATCAAAATTTGATTTGGTAGATCTTACACCGCAACGCACCATTATAAGGTGATCTACCCACGTTACGGGAAATGTTTGCGAAGTAACATTTAAATGTTCAAAAAAGATTTAGCGATGGTCAGATAAAGATTCTTCATCTGACACATGCCAATTGGTCAGCTCGTGACTAATTCTGCTAGAGTAAAGCGTTATATCTAACACTTCCTCTCTAGCAGATACCATGAAGGTTGGGCGGTTGCCTATGTTAAGTAATGCAAGATCTGTACTACTTAAGAACTCCATCAAACTGGAGCCTCTCAAGTTAATGTCTGAGCTGCCCCAGATGGTATGGTGAGCATTAGCATCACTGCCAACAATTAGCGGAAGGCCTTTTGAAGTACAGTATGCGATGACTTGTTTGAAAGCATCCGTAGGGGATGGTTCATCATGCTGTAAATACACAGAACAATAGACGTATTTCCTGTTGAGGTTTCCAACAGATACATCAATTGTGATAGCACATACATCTCTGGTGGTTAGTTCAGAGATGAGTGTAGCAACTATTGCGTTGTTGACAAGCACACAGGCTCGAGGCATGACACGCGAGTTTGCCATTTCATGTTTACTGAAAGTGGCAAACACCGGGTTCACAAGGTTTCCTAGATAGAAATTTCCCTTACGAAAGTAAGGTTCTTGTACCAAGGCCACTTGGGCTGTACCATTTTGCATAAGTCTGCAAAGATTGATCGTTGCTGTTCTTTTATGCTGAAGATTGATCTGAGCTATCCTAACCGTAGCCACTACCCAAACTAGGTAAGATTAAACTCTTCGCAACAGCAGCACAACAAAGAACAGCAACAATAAAACCAAATCGGTATCGATTGGAAAACGCCAAAGGCGAGGATACACAGAATACACTGTGTAAATCGCATAATGCGAAACCATATAGGTGAAAATTTAAACTAATTAACAACATCTTCATAATCCCGCCCTTATTTAGCCTCAAGTGAGACTAATGAAGGGCAGCTGATTGTCTCGGAGAAACACAAGGTCCACTGCACCATTGCTCCGGTTAGCGCAGTAAGGGCTACATACTGTGGAGGGTGCCCTGGTACTCCACAGGCTCCGTTAGCGGTTAGGTTTTTATTAGACCCCCCTAGCCATTCATTCCTAGGCACGGTAAGCATAAAGCCGCATCACACCATGAATTAGGGGTCACCTGTTGGTGGATTCTTATCACCGGAACAGGCGGTCCGTAGTGTTATTCTTAGCCAATTGAGACAATTGCTACCGACACTACACAGCTATCTAGGCTGATCGAGAAAAGAAGTTAATATTGAATATGAATATGAATATTGAATATGAATACCTTGAGGAATCCCTAAATGAATTCCTGGAAGAATCTCTAGAAGAATTCTGGAAGGAATCTATGGAGAAATTTCTGAAGAATTTTTTAGAGGAATTCTTAAAGGCATTTTTGGTGGAGTTCCAGGAGGAATTTCCAGAGGAATTCCAGAAGGATTTTTTGGAGGAACTACTGCATTCATCATCGGTGGAATTGCTGGAGGTATCCATGAAATAAATCCTGGAGGAATGTGTAGAGGAAAGCCTAGAGAAGAAATTCCTGTATTATTTCTTGAAGGAAACCCTGGAAGAATTTTCGTAGGAATTCATGGAAGAATTCTAGGATACATTCTTGAATAAATTTCCGGAGGAATTCCTGAGGAAATTCCTTCGGTAATTCCTGGAGAAATTCTTGGTAGAACTTTTGCAGGAGTCCCTGGAGAAATGCCTGAATGAAATCCTAGGGGAATGCCAGGAGGAATACCTGGAATAATTCTTGAAAAAAATCCGGAAGGAATTTCCGAAGGAATCCCTTGAGGAGTTCCTGGAAAAATCTCAAGATTTATTCCTGATGAAATACAAAGTTCGATTTCTGAAGGAATTTTAGGAGGAGTTTCTGGAGAATTCTCAGGGGAAATACTGAAGAAACCACTGAAATTCCTGAGGAAATCCTGAAATCCTGGATTAATTCCCGGGGAGTTTCTGAAGGAATCCCAACAAGATTTCTTACAGGAATTTTTAAAATAATCCCGGAATTCATTTTTGAAAGAATAACAGAAGAAATTTCCGGTGAATCCCTGGAGGAACTCTTGAAGTAATTTCTGAAGAAACCCGATGAAGAACCTCGGAAGCAACTCCTCGAGGAACCCTTTATGAAATCTCAGGAGAGCTTTCTTAGTGAATACCTGGAAGATTTTTTGTACGAATATTCCTGGATAAAAAAAATGTAGAAATCAATGTCTGCAGTAATTGTTGTAGGAATACTAGGATCCCTAAAGGTTTTTTGTACAAATTTTTCAAGCAATTCTTGGAATATTTTTTAATAATCTCTAAGTATTTTATTCTAAAAGGGTTTCTGGAATACATTGCTTTTGTAAAAATAATTATTTTAAATGGTCATCAATCTCAAAGTTTAAACGCATGATCTTGAAATCTTGGACACCTCTTAAAAATTTGAAATTGCGGAAAAAATGGAAATTTTTTTGATTTTTTAAAATATATTAGCGCAAATATATTCTGTCCCAGATTGCTCATAATATAGGTAAAAGAATTTTTTCAAGAAAAAATTCGATTCCATTTTAGCGCAATTCTTAAAAATGAAAAAAGGTAATTTTTCAGGGACCCTACTTTTTGATGCTCATTCAAAGCACGATTACGCAAATAAAAAATACATCAAATTGATGATTCATTTTTTTTTAATTGGAAATGTTTTTAAACTTAACGACGAGGTAGCTTTAGTAGAGAACGGAATTGTATAACCTTTGAAGATATTTGAAACAGACTGTCAAAGTTCGACAAAAAATTAGTGTTTTTTAGGATAGGTCATTTTTTAAATGTTGAGGGTTTTTCGATCATAAATATTTTTTTTTAAGTTGGTGTTCGGTGATATGTTATGTGTACATAACTGCTAACAATAATTAATATTTTTTGGATTTTTCGGCGTACAAGTTTTATTCGCTACAGATTATTGAAACGCTGAAAAATCTTTAAAAACAACAATTTGTCCAAAACTTTAATTTGTGAGATGTATTCATTCTACAATATTTTCAATAATGCTAAACATTTTTCAATTTTTTTCAGGCTGTTCTAAACTTGACTGTATTGTGAAGATTTGATAGAAGAACCGAAATGATAAGACCAAACATGCTTCGAGATAGAGCAAGCATCCTGATTGTTTATAGTTAATTTCCGATACACTCCTTATATGGCATACATATATGGAGAAATCCTTCCCAATGATGCCGGTTAGTCAAGCAACTAATGTTGCGCGTGCAAATGGAAGTGTTTCCAATATTCCGCGAGCGGTATTGAGTGTTGCTCTTCGAGATGATTGTATCAATCTATGTGTACCCGTCAATTGAGCAAATTCAATGAGTTTAAGAACTGCTTTACCAACAGTGAATTAGATTTAATTTGTGTTACTGAAACCTGGTTACATGAAAATGTTTCTGATAACTCTGTTGCTATCGATGGGTATGGTTTCTTGAGACACGACCGTAGGCATAGTCGAGGTGGAGGATTATGTGTATATTATAAAAATGACCTAGTTTGCAAAATAATTGCTGCTTCAGTGCCATTAGTTGATGTGAATGATAGCAATCGCACTGAATACTTATTTATCGATGTTCGAATCAACCAGGAAAAATTTCTTCTTGGTGTGATTTATTGCCCACCTGGTGTTGATTGCTCTGGTGTCTTGGATGAAAAACTTACAGAATTATCACATAGCTACACTAGTATAGTATTGATTGGCGATTTCAATACAAACTTGATGAAGTCATGTGGGAGGACAAATCGATTCTGTAGCATGATGGATACATTTGGACTATTATGTATAAACAATGAACCTACACATTTCTATTCTGGTGGGGGCTCTCTAACTGACTTGTTGGTAACCAACGACACAAACTTTGTGTTGAATTTCAATCAGGTCGCTGCTTCTGGATTTTCTCAGCATGATATGATTTTTTCATCACTGAATATTACGCGTACCAGAACAAACCCTTCAATACCACAAAGAGACTATAATCGTATAAATTATCCACATCTTATTCAGGTTCTAAGTTAAATTGATTGGTCACTGCTATACAGCATTTCTGACTCTGATATAGCGCTAGATTTTTTCAACAATTGCGTTACTGAATTGTATGAGAATTTTGTTCCACTTGTACATTATCGTCCAAAATCTAATGCTCCATGGTTTAATGATAATATCGCAAATGCCATGCTCATGAGAGATGTAGCTTACCGTCAATGGATATGTAGTAGGAATAACTCTGATCATGCACAATTCAAGAGGCTTCGGAATAAAGTAACTGATTTGATTAGGAAGGCTAAATCTGACTTCATAAGCGTTAATTTAGAATCAGCCAATTCAAACAAAGAAATGTGGAAAAAACTCAAAAATCTTAATGTAACTGGGAATGTTCAAAATAGCCCACATTCGAAGTTCACTAACGATGAGATCAATGATTACTTTGGAAAACACTTTACCCGAGAAACATCACTTCCGTCAGTTCCGCCGCTTAACACAAATGGGTTTGACTTTTCTCCTTGCACAGAACAGGACATCTCAGCAGCCATTTTTTCAATTTCTTCTAATGCGATAGGCTTGGATGGTATTCCTTTGCGGTTCATCAAGATAATTCTTCCTATAATTATCTCGCCATTAACATACGTATTCAATCTCTTTATTTCCACCTCTAAATTCCCACGCTCATGGCAATCAGCTAGAATTATTCCAATACGAAAGAAACCAACAGGTGACAATCTTGATAATCTTCGCCCAATAAGCATTCTTTGTTCTCTTTCCAAAGTCTTTGAAAAAATTTTGAAAGTCAAATTCAGTCTCACATTCAACGTTACGATTTGCTAAACCAATATCAATCAGGATTTCGCTCTGGTCACAGCACATCTACAGCTCTGCTTAAGGTTCATGATGATATTTTACAAAATATCGATAAAAAGGGTACTGCCTTTTTACTTTTAATAGATTTTTCAAAGGCTTTCGATAGAGTCTCCCATGTTAAATTATTACAAAAACTATCTCATCAATTCAATTTTGGCCGGAATGCGGTATATTTGATTAAATCTTATCTGAATTGTTGCTCTCAAATAGTTGATCTCCGTGGAAATCTTTCAAGTCCAATTAATATTTTATCAGGAGTTCCCCAGGGATCTATGTTAGGCCCCCTCTTATTTTCTCTCTTCATTAATGATCTTCCATCAGTGTTAAAGATATGTTTCATTCATATGTTTGCTGATGATGTCCAGCTTTATTACTTTTCAACTAACATGGATCCTAATAGTATGACAAGACTTATAAATGCTGATCTAAGGAATGTTGCTAGATGGTCAGCAACTAATTTGCTACCGATAAACTCTTCGAAAACTAAGGCAATGTTTATTTCGAGACGGCTTGTTCCACCTGTTTTCCTGATTTTAAACGCTTCTGCTGCTGCATTTGACCGTTTGAGAGTATCCTTGAATCAGTGCATACGTTGGGTGTTCAATTTAACAAGATATTCTAGTGTAAGCCATTTACAGAGACAGTTATTAGGATGTTCGTTTCAAAACTTTTTCAAATTAAGAAGCTGTTTAACCTTCTTTAGAATAATACATCAGGGGCCTCAATACCTTAGAGAGAAGCTGCAAATCTTTCAAAGTACACGTGTCCAACATTTCGTTCTTCCTCAACATCGTTCCTCGCTTTTTGGTAACTCTTTTTTTTGTACGCGCAGCTGTTATATGGAATCAGCTTCCAGCTAGAATAAAGGCAATTCATACAATCGCAAGATTTCATCGTGATTGTGTAGACTGGCTTAATGAAGGAAATTAATAGAATGGATAAAAAGTAACGGTAGTTTAATGAATTTATAAGTTTGAAGATTATTATTAGTATTAAAAAATTAATTGGAACGCGTGCGAGCTCGAAATTGAACGCACCTTGAACAATGAGCAAGAACTGCACCAGTATAATGCCAACATGCTAACATGGTACCCTGGTACCCGCTAAACTGAAATGGTCATATTTCTGCCATTTTTTCGCCAATTCTTGCAATCTTGGGCTCATTGGATTCAGAATCTGACCTTCTATTGTGAGGGGGAACTGGTCCGGTCACCGTGGATTGCGGATAATCCTTTCGGTGCAGAATCTTAATGCCCGATGCCACAATGTCCTAAGTCGTATGGCGCATTTTCCGTGCAACAACGAGTGTATATAAATGCGTCACAAAGTCCTAAGAGCGAAGGCGTATAGGAGGATATGATGACGCATCCAAGCATCCAAGGACCGAGGCGTTTTCACCCCGGACGTTTCGATCTGCTCCCTTCCCAACCCCACAATCACGGACACAATGCAATGTATATACGTATTACTAATATGGTATTTATTATGTGGTACAGTAAAGGGCCATGTTCCATGAAGTCTGATTTCTACGGAGCACTGGACGACTGGACCGATTCATTAGCTTTACATATCGATAGAATAGTGCATTAGAACATTGAGCCGAATGGGGATCTGAACGGGCGTTCTTGAGCAGTGAAAAGCTCTGACACGCAAGTTCAATGTTTGCTGCGTTCACGTTCAAAAAATTGAACGCGTTCAGATCATTTTTGGCTCGCGTTCAGTTCAAATGCAACACTGGTGTTATACGAAAAAGTGGTTCAGGCAACAACAAAGAATACCCGATTGTAGAGTTTTTATAAGGGATTACCCTTATTCTATAAGTATATTTATGAATAAATGAAATAAAATGAAAAAAATCTCTGTAGAAATCTTTGGATACCTGTAGAAATACCTTAAAGGATCTCTGGAGAAATTCCTGAAGGAAACCTCGAAAAAATCACTGGAACAAGTTTTGGAGGAACCTCTAAAGATATCTCAGGACGAATCCCCGAAAAATGTGTAATGGAATCCCTAGATAAATTCTTGATTGAATTTCTGGCAGAAGCCATGGTGGAATCACTGAAGCAAGCTATGGAAAAAAAATCTTGGAGGAATTGTTCGTACTCATACAGTTTACGAAACTATGAACAGTCATTTTGATTACTCAAAACTACAATACCGACTTGCATATTCACATATCGGGAGCCCATCCCGCTTAAAATCCATCTCAAGTCAGGGGGCCCCCTCCAGGAAAAAATGCTAGCTACGCCAATGCGCACCTTCGTATAACAAAACCAAATGTTTTTCAAGTGGTTTTCAACGCAGAGAATCAGAATAGATGTTTATCTGCCAATTTCAAGGCACCAAGAAGTGGAATTGGGTTTTTTTAAATCAATAAGGCGAATGAATCACGAGCTGCATCATCTAAACCAACCATCGTCCACACCACGAAAATCGGGAGGCTACGGTGGGCGGGACACGTCACCAGAATGTTGGATAACCACCCGGTAAAAATGGTTCTCGAAGGCAATCCGACCGGTACAAGATGACGGAAAGTTCCATCCCTCGGAACGAGATATTAGATCACCGAGTTCAAAAATACTGTAAACCAGAGTATTCAACTGCTTCATCAATCAAAACCGGGTTCAATTTTTTCGAACACCCTAGCAATCATTCTCGTGCCCGTGCCCACAAGTTTATTGACCGAAATACGGCTTTCGGTATCATAGTCGATTGCCATTGAAGTTCAAGTTTAACTACCTTGTCTGCCTTCTATCACTAAATTCATCAGCAGCAAGATACTTGCGTATCAGAACCAGGATGAGATCGGCGACGAACCCTTATTGTAAAGTAATCGGTCGTAAGTCTATATTAGTGTAGTAAAAATATTTCAAATAAAAGGGGAACGTTAGACACACATTTTGCCATGGCTCAACCAACAAGAATAAAAGTGTAAACCACATGAATGCTGAGAGGAACTCGATTGTTTTACCTATAACAATCAATATAAAAGCGTTAGGCTGCGAAAAAGAGTTGTTATGGTAGGTCATGGAGCTATACGCAACCGTAGTGGTTCGAATTGTAAACTGCGGCGATTCCATCTAATCTAAAACAACAATTAACAACAACTAAATTTGATGATGATGGGAACATGAACAAATTTTACGAATATTATTTTCTTGCTTATCAAATCTTCTTCTTCTTTTCTTCATATTATTCTGCTTAATTTTCTTATGATTTCTTTTCTTTCTTGCTCTATGATCTCAATGTAATTTGGCCTACCTCTCTTGAACTACGTGTTCTTTAAAAGTTTTCGGAAGTTATTAATTGAAAGGCTTTATTTGCCTGCCATTGCATAAATTATTGTGTGGCAAGCATAAGAATACACTATTACCAGAAAATCGAGACAATTTCTTGACTGGAACAATAATCGAAACCGCCTCCGTCTCCGGATCTATTACGTTGATGATTAACCTGGGCTTGTTAGGGGAATATCTGTAAATAAAAGAAAATCGCGTTAAGTACTGTTCCTTTGAATTCCACTAAGAATTTGCATCCTTTGTTGACAGATACGTATTTCGACCTCAACTGTAAGGTCGTCTTCAGTGTCTTGTACTTGACTCGAGTCAAGTACAAGACACTGAAGACGACCTTACAGTTGAGGTCGAAATACGTATCTATCAAAGGATGCAAATTCTTAGTGGAATTCAAAGGAACAGTACTTAACGCGATTTTCTTTTATTTACTATTACGTTAACAAAACTCAAATCTCAACATTATCATTAATGTACCCGATTATTTCAATTACATTTTTATAGAAGTACTAGTGAAACTATTTCATTGTGTTTATTTTCAAAACCTTAAAGAATTTCGCTCGAATAGTAATGCACGTAATACTGCATTTCAGTCCTAGCCAAAACTGATTCATAACGGTACCTTTTCGTTTATTACCAATACCGTAATCTTATCAAACATATTGTACAATGTGGATTCATTGATGCTGGTAGTTCACAGAATGTGATTGGAAGAATGAATACAGGTGATGATCACATGAACAAATTTTGCAAAGATTTTTTCGCACTATGAAAGCTTATCAAATATTTAAATGGATGATACTTAATTCAAAGTGAGGGTCATTTTAAATCCGAATAAGAATATTGCATTGCTCTGTTCTTTGTGAACCAGTTGCCTTCCGCTGAGATGCAAATGCAACCATAATATGATGAATATATTACATTCATTTCTTTTCGCATTGATTCCATAACGTTTCCTGGTTTGTCCCTTTTATCAGCATGTACAAGAATTGCCGTTATGCACCCACAAACAGCTGATTGTATGAATTTTTCCACTCTTCGACCAGGTTGAGTATAGTAGGTTGGACATCTCTCTATTTCCTGATTCATTCATTGAGGCAAACGGGACGCTCGCTATCTCAGTTAGCAAGTCAGTCAGTCAGTCAGTCGGCAGTTCGATACTAACGAAAGCGGTCGTCTCGTCCCGGAGAGCTGTGTAGCTATTTTCGGACTTCCATCATCTCGCACGCTCTCGGTGCCGCCAGTGGCTGTGCAAACACCTAATTACGCTTTCAAGACACGTTCCGTGAATTTGAAAAGTTGCAAGTCAGGGCGAGCGTGCAAAAATGAGCGACGAGTGGGCCCTACTGTCCAGAGTGCCGGACATTCTGGAAGAGTATAACTACTTGAACACACCCAGGAACGGAGGACCAGTGGTACAGTTTGAATATCCCGAAGACTTGAAGGTATGTACGAATGTGGTTTGACCGGTAAACAGCGAGAACTTTACCTCTTTGCAAGGGAAGACTAAGATGTGTCAATTGATTCGGATTTTATCACTTTCACTTGCCAGAGCGGAGAGAACGTATGCGCTGAGAAATGTAGGTATTGGACGTCTTTACTTGGAGCACGGCGCGAAAATTCGAATCACGTTTTAGGCTGCGTTCTGATTTAAGAAAGCATTCCATGTTATCATGCACAGATAAAAATAATGTAGTTTACACATCATGTAAACTTCATTTTAGTCATGTAAACTTCCAGGTATAATGGTTCACATGATATATCATGCAAATTTATATTATATGTCATGTAAAAACTTTGAGTCATGCTGAATTACATGACATATAATGGAAGTTTACATGATTTTCCATGAGATTTACATGATAAGTCATGTAAACTTCTGTGAATTCCCACGCTCCAATCATGTGCATTATATGTCACAGAAATTTACAATACCTTTTCGATCTGTGTGTGTTTAAAGGCCGTTCAAACCAAAATCCGGACAAAGTATTTATCCTGTTTCTTAATCAAATTGCCACGGAATGGGATGAAACTTTCTGTGCCCAAGACTGATACATAGACGAACGAAAATAAAATACATTGTTCTCCAAATCACCTTTCGTATTTAGGATAGCACCATCTGAGTTAGCATAGCATAGCATAGCATGAATACTTGCACAAGTCTTGGATGGAGTTGCAAAGTTGAATATATCCATATAATAGCGAATTTTCAACTTATGTGCAGTTTTATAGCAAATACATACTGAAGTAGAATTATTTATAAATAAATAATATTGGAAAGATCTCACCAATTGTTGTGTGGTTTTTGTGGTTCAATGCCGATCATCTAATTGTTTTGATTAACCCTCTAATACAGTGGTGCTCATCCTGCGGCCCGCGGGCCGCATGCGGCCCTCCAAGCCTTAAGATGCGGCCCGCGGAGTACTTTAAGACGAATCGAAATTTTTGAACGATTATTTGAAACAACTTGATAAATTTATCAAGAAATCAAACGAAAAAAAAAAAAATTGCTGATCAATTTTCACAGTGTTGTACGCAAATTAAATGATAAATAAACAAAAAGAACAATCCGTTCTGGTCAGATTCGAAATCGCAACGCCGAAATGTTTCAGCATTTCACCTAAGTCACGAAGCCAGCTAATAGTTATTTATAAGTGGTACGAATCAAATAAAAGTTTGTTTAAAATGTAATCTTGAATCATTTAAAAATTAGTTGCAATTTTTAAGCGCAGTCAATGCTACGCTGAGCAAATATTTTACATTTTGCCTTTCCAAAGAACATAAAAACACAAAAGAAGAAGTTTTTGACAAAATTCTCAACAAATCTCAACTTGGTTGCCAATATTGTTTAATTTTCACTGTTTGTTTAAATTTCTATTATCTAGAACGCCTGAGGAAAATTTGAACAATAAATTCGAAGCAACTTATGCAGCAACTTTAGAAGATAATGTTGAAGAAACTATGTAATTTATGAAGAAATTTAATGATGAAGTATTTCATCAACTTTAGAAGAGATTTATGGAAGGAATTTACTAAAATCGCCAAGAAACTCCTGGAAAATTTTCGGAAAAAGCCGGGAGCTATTCTAGGAGAAATTCTTGGAAACGATTAATGAGGAATTCCTGAAGTACTTTAAGGGCAGTTCCAAAAGCAAATCTAAGAGGAGTTCTTGGAGGTGTTCCAAGAGAATTCTAGAAAAACTGAAAGAAACTTCAAGAAATTTCTCGAAAACCTGTAGCAACTCCACAAAAAAATTCAGGAGAAAATCCAGCACCTTTTTGGAGCGATTCAAAAGAAATTCTTGTAAAAGCTGCTTGACAAGTTCTTGAAGTGGCTTCAAGGCAATTCTAGGGGCAACGTCTAAATTGTTTGTTTGAATTTCAATTTGAAGCTCAAACGTTTTTCTCAACCAAACTTATGATTCTAAATTGAACTCCACGAAAGGCAATAGATTATAAAGTTTGACCCTTACACAAGTTCTGAACAGTTCAGATTTTTAATAAATATGCTTTAGAAATTTTCTTTTTGTTGTTTTTGTGCAGCGATGTTTTATGCGGCCCGCAGGTCAATCCCAAATTGCAAATTTAGCCCGCGGTATCCTCCAGCCTGAGCACCACTGATCTAGGTATTAGTGCAATTTTAACCTTCAGCCAGTTTGTGAAGCTTAGTGTATCATTTAGTATAAGGTCTAGGACCATTTGGGCAGGGGAACCTAATTTGGACACTTGCTGGTATAGCTCTGTCAATTGTCAACCAATTGGTTTCATTTTTTGTATATGGCTAGATACACACTGTACGCATCTCACCGTGTTCCAAAAATCAAGTAAATTGGTTAAAATAAGTCAAGTTAACAGAAAGTGCCCAAAATAGGTCCCCCTGCCCAAATGGTCTCAGACCCTGTCCCTTTAACATTTTTCTAAGTGAATCTTCAATTTTGTGCTTAAAAACGTTTCACCTTCGCACACCGTTTCCAAAGACCCGATTTTGTGGTCATAACCATTTTAGGCCCTAATAATTGATTTCTGAAGTTATTGTCTTCGAAGAGATTGTTTGGTATTTTGAAGCCCTTTTAAAAAAATATTAATATGATTAATTCATCTATAAGTGAGACATTAGATATTTTTTTCAGAATTAGGATAAATTTTCATTTATTCAGTATTTGTTCAGTATTGCATCAAATTCAAGATAAAACGGATTCAACAATATTTCTCCATAATACACGGTTTATGGCTGTCATTCTCCAACCTCGGTAATTTTTGACGTATCCACCATCTTTACTACTTTACGATTAAGGCGAATGTGCAGTTCTGCCACTGTTGCAAATGTTCTATAGCAATAATGTTCATGTCATTCGTAAAACAGACAAATTGGCCGGTTTTCGTGAAAATTGTGCCCGACCATTGACCCCGGCTCGTCGCATAACACCTTCCAGGGCGATATTGAACAGCAGGTAGAGAGTGCATTACCTTGACGTAGTCCCCAGTCCATCCAGTCTAATGAGCTTCCCGGTGGAGCCGTTATCGTCCACGATAACTCTGTGTGGTCGATACTGTCGTACGCGGCCTTGAAGTCGATGAACATGGTTCGTTGTGACCTGAAATTCGCGGCATTTTTTAAAGATTTGCCGCTCGGTGAAGATCTGGTCCTTTGTCGATCGGCCATCAACGATGCCGGCTTGATAACTTCCCACAAACCCATTCACTTTAGGTGAAAGACGACGGAAGATGATCTGGAATAGCACTTTGTAGGCATCATTCAAAACCGGTGGTCGCCGGTACCGTACATTGTTGATGACGGCGAGTTTTGGGCGCAGTTTGACCATCACTAGATAGTGGTCTGAGTCGATGTTTGCACCACGATAGGTCTTGACGTCGATAATGTCGAAGAAGTGCCGTCCGTCAAACAGAACGTGGTCGATTTGAGATTCCGTCTGCTGTGGAGATCTTCATGTGTAACGATAAGGGAGGCTGTGTTGGAAAAAGGTGCTACGTATGGCCATATTTTTGGAGGCGGCGAAATCAATGAGTCGTAGGCCGTTTTCGTTCGTATGCTGGTGGGCGCTGAACTTACCAATCGTCGGTCTGAATTCCTCTTCCTGGCCTACCTGAGCGTTTAAATCACCTATGATGATCTTGACGTCGTGGCTTGGGCAGCGATTCGAGCTGCGCGTAAAATGCGTCCTTGTCATCATCAGTACTTCCGGAGTGTGGGCTGTGCACGTTTATTATGCGGAAGTTGAAGAATCGGCCTTTGATCCTCAACCTGCACATTCTTTCGTCGATCGGCCACCAACCGATCACGCGCCTCTGCATATCACCCATCACGATGAAAGCTGTTCCCAGCTCGCGTGTGTTGCCGCAGCTCTGGTAGATGGTATGATTACCTCTAAACGTTCGCACCATGGATCCTGTCCAACACACCTCCTGTAGCGCTACGATGCCGAACCCGCGGTCCTTCAGTAGATCGGCGAGTATACGGGTGCTCCCAATGAAGTTGAGAGATCGGCAGTTCCACATACCGAGTTTCCAATCGCAAGTCCTTTTTGTTCGCTGGGGTCGTTGCCGTTGGTCTCGGTTCGTATTATTCTGTTGCTGATTTTCCGTTACAATGTTTTTTTACGGCTGGCTCGTAGGGCCTGACACCAACCCCCTACTTTCCGGAGGACAATAGTGCACAGTTGAGCTTAGAGTCCTTCCCTGGCACTTGGACGTAGATCAGCCGCCCCTAACATGGGGATCAGACGCTGTTGTGAGCCGCTCCTCCTGGAGAACAGACGCTCAGGTTTGCCGAAGCAAACCCCCCCTTCCCTGTCAGCCTACGACCAAAGTTCCCGGTTACCCGATCTTCCCTAAGGTTGCTCATAGTTTCCGGCCGGTACCGCGTAGAGGTAGGGATAGGAGTTGCTGGGCAAAGGCTAGTGGATCACAATGGGATCGGAATTGCGCAGCATACCCAGCCTTTACCGTGCCGTCTAAAATGTGTATGTGCAATCGTTTCAATGATAAAAATAAAAGAAAGAGAGGATAATTTTCATATCGCTCAAAACGAGGGGCCAAATTAGGTTCAAATCTGTGATAGTCGATTGCAAGCGGTCGGTCACTTGGAGCGGAATGACCCATATATGGAAGCTGATTTTTTAAGGAAAATTATTTTTTTCTTTCAGTTTTTAATCAAAATGTATGGTTTTCACAGCTGTAATCATCATATTAATCTAATCTAATCTAATCTAATACATACGCAGCCAGTACAAGAAAGCATCCTGGAAAATAATCGGGTTAGATTACGCCCGATTATTTTTCTTGTCAATATTGATGTTTGCCATCCTGTCAAGCGTCAAAGCGGCCAGGCCTACTGCGCAGTATTTAACGCAAAGATGACTCTTGGAAATGCCTCGACTTTCAAATGTTACGTCAAGCGTCGTCGAAACAGTTCCAGAATCTACAGGGGTGGAAGGATGTGTGGACATACCGTACCAAACGCTCCAGGTAATATACAGTTGGAAATGATGATATACAAATATAATGGCAAACGTTATTGAGAAAATAAGTTGAGTAATACATATATGCTGGAAAGATCTCACCCATCTGTCCATCTGTTCGTTATCCAATGGTTCACTTCCGGTTCTTTTGATTCTTGATGATTGGCACATGTTCGGGTCCGTTACCATGGCTATCTTTCGGCGGTTGTCATGAGTATGTCTTTGTGGAGCATCATTGAAATAAATTTACTGCACTTTTTCGCGACGCAACCACCAAGAAAAAGCCACCAATTTCCGAGCAGCGTAGGAGTTAAATTAAAACGTACTAATAATTGGGAATTACGCGGAAACCTTAAAATGGTCCTCCGGAAATCTAAAACGAGCTCCGATACCCAAAGCTACAATTCAAAGCAAGTGACATAAAGCACTTAGAACCAAATTCTACAAAATCAATACGCGAAAAAGTTATACGGGGACAAAAAACACATGTTTCGAGTCACTACAATTGTTCTAAGAATCTTCTCACAGCACTTCCGGAAGATTTCCATTTTAACCACTTCAACAAATAATCATCATATTATATTTGAATCTACTAGTAAAAAATAAATTTATGCCGATTTAGATCGTAACAGGCTGAATACTAGTATGGGACAAACATCAAATTCTCGCTCCAGTCGACTTTTTAGGTTTCATTTAGGTCCCATATGAACTGTACAAAATT
The DNA here is from genome assembly GCF_035046485.1 of Aedes albopictus. Lineage (NCBI taxonomy): Eukaryota > Metazoa > Arthropoda > Insecta > Diptera > Culicidae > Aedes > Aedes albopictus. The sequence goes on from NC_085138.1 coordinate 179,816,482, forward strand.
TCAGCGCAATCAATGAAATTATAATTTAGCGCAAGCGGTTCAAAGTTTTCATAGGATTTACTATGGGAAAAGTTAAATCTCAGAGGTTGCCCCTTGTCTGCTGCTGATAAAACAGGGAAAATTTCATTAATGATTTTTCTACAAGAAGCGTTGATCGATTTAAATTAAGGAGACAAAGGGCGACCTCTGAGATTTTTTGTTTGAAAGTGTAACTTTTCCCATAGTAAATCTTAAGCAAACTTTGAACCGCTTGCGCTAAATTATAGTTTCACCGATTGCGCTGAAATTATGTACAGTTCATATGGGACCTAAATGGGATCTAAAAAGTCGACTGGAGCGAGGATTTTTATTTCCATATAAGCGTGTCACATACTACTGAATACTGCACTATGGCCAAAACTCCGGGTTGGCTAAAACTAAAACTTCTACCCTACATCAAATTCAAGATAAATCTGAATCAACAATATTTCTCCACAATACACGCTTCGTGGCTGCCGTTCTCCATCCTCGGGCACACCCGATGCTCGTCAAGTCACGCTCAACCTGATCCGTCCATCGTGCTCTCTGCGCATTACGTATTCTTGTGCTGACCGGATCAGTGGCGGACACCAACTTTGCAGGGTTGTTGTCCGGCATTCTTGCAATACGCCTTGCCCATCGTATCTTTCTGGCTTTGGCCACCTTCTAGATGCTGGGTTCTCCGTAAAGCGTAGCGAGCTCGTGGTTCATCCACGGGTCTCACAATTCGGCAATAATCATGCCGTCGGAATCCTTGCGAACCGATCACGAGCTGCTACCGCGATCACTTTTGCAAGGCGTAAATCGAATCGAACAAAATGGTGTCGCACTTTTTTCACCGAGATTCGGTTGATGCAACACCACGAACAAAGAAACACTTCCGGAAGAATTTCTTTTCACTTCGTAAATTCCAGATTTCTGCGCACGAAAGTTGGTCAATCATCCCGAGAGACTAGTAAAATCCGGGTTGTAAGGATCAGAAATGTACGAGCTCGGGAGACAGTGGACTGTAAATGGCGGAAACTTCTCTTCAACGATAAAGAACACGCGTTCGATCTGGTCAAAGTTACAAAAATTTCTGATGTTATTTGCTTTTTGGATATACGAAGTGTGTGTGTTTTATAAAAATGTTGTACAGTGACTCCATACCGATGAATCACCTTAATTTTGTACACTATTTATGAATCACCGTGTTGATCAAATGGGTAATCCATAAACTGTGGTCATTTTTGCCGATTCATAAATTGTGGGGTCACTGTACTAGATGTTTCTCTCCTGCCAGCAGCGGTTGCCAGCAACACGTGTGTTGTTTCACTCAAAAAAAAAAAATGATTTAGTTTTATTTTATTTTCGTGAACCTACTAGTTACCATGCGTTTCCTCTTATGAATATAACAAAATAAGTATCCATTTTCCATACTTCCAGAATCTGGTTGATTTCACAATTGACGGCGATGAACCACGGGAACAATCCGATGTAGAGTCGATAATTAAGGATGTTCTTCATTATTCAGTGAGAACCGGCCACAGTAACTTTCACAATCAACTGTTCGCAGGCGTCGATCCCTACGGATTGGCTGGAAGCTGGATCACAGATGCCCTCAACACAAGCCAGTTTGTACTTGGCACTCACGGCGTGTGTATGGGAAAAGTTTATAACAAAAAAATGGGCATCGTCAAATTTTTCGCTTTTTAAAAATAGAGGCTTTCAGCTTTCATTTGCAGGGTCCCTCAAAAAAATCCACCGAGGGATCCCGAACAACTTTTTCAGAATACTGTTTTTCCCCATACAAAATGAACGGTTCCAAATTAATCCCTATTTCTACTTAACAATCATACCCAATTTTTGTATGAAAAAGTTCCCCCGATGGAATATTTCGATTGTAGGCTTAAATGAAAGCTGGTAGCGTCAACTTTCACGTAGCGTAAAAATTAGCGATGCCTATTTTTTTGTAATAACTTTCTTCTACCAGACACACCGTGCACTGATTTTGAAATTGCACATTTATGTATAGACAACATTTATTTCAGGTATACATTTGAAGTGGGTCCAGTTTTTACCTTGATCGAAGATGCGTTGATAAAGAAATGCCTCTCATTGTTCGGCTTTGAGGATGGAGACGGAATCCTTTCGCCAGGGGGTTCCATATCGAATATGTACGCAATGGTGGCTGCGAGATTCAAAGCATTGCCGGATGTGAAACGGACTGGTTTGTCGAATCAGCCTACGTTGGTAGCGTTCACTTCGGAGGAGGTATGGTTGTGTATAAGAAACTACTCTATGTAATTCAGTATTTCATAATTTCCATTTTTTATACTCTTCTATATACATGTATGTACTATGACTATGTACTTCATTTATGCATCATAGTGGCCTAACTTTATGTTCTTTTTTATAATACAGCTGAAATGAGTTTTGTTAGTTCTTATTTTTCCTGATTCTTTCATACTTTCTAAGACATCCTACATTATGAACAAGTATATGAACCAACTTGAATCAACAGGCACACTACAGCATCAAAAAAGCCGTTCACTGGCTAGGAATAGGAATCGATAACTTGGTACTGGTGAAAACAGATTCTCGAGGTCGTATGATCCCGGAGGAGTTGGAGATGGCGATCGAGTCCGTTCTTGAGTCGGGAAGAAAGCCGTTTTTCGTAAATTCGACTGCTGGTACAACCGTGCTGGGAGCATTCGATCCGTTTGACCAAATAGCTGACATCTGCCAGAAGTACAATCTCTGGATGCACGTTGACGGGTGCTTGGGTGGGACCGCCATCCTTTCAAGTAAAAATGCGCATCTTCTATCAGGTTCGGAACGGGCAGATTCATTCGCATGGAATCCACACAAAACATTGGGTGCCCCGTTGCAGTGTTCGATATTCATCCTCAAGCAGAAGGGATTGTTGCACGAATGTAATGCTGCCAATGCAGATTATCTATTTCAACAGGACAAGTTCTACGACGTATCGTACGATACCGGAGACAAAAGTGTTCAGTGTGGCCGGAAGGTAGACGCCTTCAAGATATGGTTGATGTTCAAAGCACGAGGAACAAACGGCTTGCAAACGCTCGTAGACAATGCTTTCGACTGTGCTCGATATTTTACCGAGGAAATCAGAAACCGACCCGGATTCCGTCTTCGTTTGGATGAATATCAGTATACCAACATTAGTTTCTGGTACATTCCCAAAAAGCTACGAGTAGAATTGGATCAACAGAATGCATCTTGGTGGGCTCGTATCTACGAGGTTTGGAAATCGAGTTCAAATGTTCGGTACAGTAATATCTTACGCTTTCTTTTATTTCTAGATCACGGCCCAAATTAAGGAGCGTATGGTGAAGAATGGATCCGTTTTAATTGGTTATGTACCTTTACCCCGGAAGAATATAGGCAACTTTTTCAGAATGGTTGTAACCTGTCATCCAAAGCCATCTTTCGATACGATGAAATTTGTGATAGATGAGATAGAACGAGTAGGAGAAGAATTGTGAATACAAAGGAGGGTTCAATAACATGTGTATTTGATGAATAACCTGACATATTTGTTTGATACGGAATATACGCCGAATGAAGAATCCTTCTCCTATACCCGTTCTCGTGCCAATCGTTTCCAGTCATCATGGACGTTGAATGTTCTTATGTAGGTTTCCCGATTGATCCACTCGAAAAATTTATGTAGCCTCTTTCTGGTTCTCTGTTGAATATTATATACCTACAGATGATGGATTCTTTGCGACATGACCAGCCCTACGTACCCTATACTGTGTTAAAATAACTGGGCAATATCTACCATTTCACACACGTGATATATTTGGTCAATGCAATGGGGCAATTATGAGCACCTAATGAAAAGCACTCAAAATCAAGTATTTTCTGTTACATGTGAGGGCCCCAGAATCGAAGGGGTGTAAGTGATCATTTTGTCGATTTTGAGCTGAGCATAACATAACATTCTTCACATTTCAAGCTTTCAGGAACTTTTTTAAAATTGTTTCTCCGATAATTGGAAAAATTACAATAAATCAGAAAAAATGGGTTGATTCTCAAACATTTTGTATAGGATGGAAAATTGGCCAAAAACTTTAAACCTCATTTACTCGAAAGTGGGTTTTTGTCACTTACACCTCTTTGTTTCTAACCCCCTCATTTGGAATGTACCACGTACCAAATAAAAATCATTTCAAATTAAGAGTTAAGGTTTTCTATTTAAAATTTGCGCTTAAACCGACGGCAGAAAAACGACGGGGTCCACCGGTCATTCAAAACCCTCCCGTGGAAAACAAAACACTGGTTAATCGCTGCAACTAGTTAAGCCAAAGCTAACACGATGTCCCTTTCGTCATCACGTCAGCAGTTGATCGGAAGACGTAATACACTCTACTATACGTATCTGGTTTTTATGGATTATGTCTCGCAAGAAGTGAAACTACACGTGCTCATGGTTAAGCCTTCCATAGTTCTAGTTGTCACGGTAAAGGCGGGGTAATTCGCGCAATACAAATCCAAATGAGATCACTAGTCTCTGCCCAGCAACTCCTAGCCCTACCTCAACGTGGGATACACACCAAAAAATCGATTTGAGGTTTCAGCGAAATTTAGCTGCATTTTGCCGAGCTGAAGGTTTCAGCAAAAAAATGACTGAAATTCAGCAAAATTTGCTGATTTGTTAAGTAAACTCTGCTGATCACCAGCAACGTTTTGCTGAAATTCAGCAAACTTTGCTGAAAGTTCAGCACAAAATTTTGCTGGACCCTTCAGCTCGGCAAAATTCAGCAAAATATTGCGTCTGATCCACATGCAAGGGGCGGCTGATCAACGTCCGTGTGCCAGGGAAGGACTCTAAGCTTAAATTGTGCACTCTGGTCCTCCGGAAAATAGGGGGTTGTTATCAGGCCATACGAGTCAGCCGTAAGAACCATTGTAACGGAAAATCAAATACATAATAATACGGACCGAGACCAACGGCAACGACACCAGTGAACAAAAAGGAATTGCGATTGGAAACTCGGTACGTAGAACTGCCGATCTCTCAACTTCATTGAGAGCACCCGTATACTCGCCGATCTACTGAAGGACCGCGGGTTCGGCATCGTAGCGCTGCAGGAGGCGTGTTGGACAGGATCCATGGTGCGAACGTACTAACCGAGTTGCGACAATACACGTGAGCTGGAAACAGCTTCCATCGTAATGGGCGACATGCAGAGGCACGTGATCGGTTATATTTACATCTGGAATAATTCGAAGTATTTCTGCAGGAATGTATTTCTGAAATTATTTTACAAAATTTTACTTAAGAGATTATTAAAAAAATACTCCAAGAATTGCTTGAAAAATTTGTACAAAAAAAACTTTAGGGATCCTAGTATTACTTCAACAATTACTGCAGACATTGATTTCTTCATTTTTTTTTGTCCAGGAATATTCCTACAAAAATTCTTCCAGGTATTCACTAAGAAATCTCTCCTGAGATTCCATAAAGAGTTCTTCGTGGGGTTGCTTCCGGGATTCCTCATCGGGTTTCTTCAGAAATTACTTAAAGAGTTCCTCCAGGGATTCACCGGAAATTTCTTCTGTTATTCTTTCAAAAACGAATTCTGGGATTATTTTAAAAATTCCTGCTGGAACTCTTGTTGGGATTCCTTCAAAAACTCCCCCAGGATTTAAGAATTTGCTCAGGAATTTCAGCGGTTTCTTCAGTATTTCTCCTGAGAATTCTTCAGAAACTCCTCCTGGAATTCTCTCAGAAATCGAACTTTGTTTTCATCAGGAATAAATCTTGAGATTCCTCCAGGAACTCCTCAAGGAATTCCTTCGGAAATTCCTCCCGGATTTTTTTCAAGAATTATTCCAGGTATTCCTCCTAGCATTCCTCTAGGATTTCATTCAGGCATTTCTCCAGGGACTCACGCAAGTGTGCTACCAATAATTTCTCCAGGAATTACCCTAGGTAATCCAGGAATTACCCCTCACGAATCCCTCCGGGAATTTATTCAAGAATGAATCCGGGAATTCTTTCATGAATTCCTCCGAAAATTCTTTCAGGGTTTCCTCCAAGAATTAATCCAGGAATTTCTTCTCTAGGGTTTCCTCTACACATTCCTCCAGGATTTATCTCATGGACCCCTCCAGAAATTCCACCGATGATTCCTACAGTAATGCCTCCAGAAAATCCTTCTGAGATTCCTCCTGGAAATCCTCCAGGAATTCCTCTGGAAATTCCTCCTGGAACTCCACCAGAAATTCCTTTCTGAATTTCTTTAAAAAATTCTCCAGGAATTCCTTCAGAAATTTCTCCATGGATTCCTTCCAGAATTCCTCTAGAGATTCTTCCAGGAATTCCCCCAGGGAATCCTCAAGGTAATCATTTAGGGATTCCTCCTTGAGTTCTTCCATGAATAGTTCCACGGAATTTCCCCAAGATTTCCTGTAGAGAATTGTCCAGGAATTCCTCCTGAGGTTCCTCCAGAAATTGTTTCAGGGATTCCTCCAGGTTTCTTTCCAAGAATTCCCCCAGGGATTCTTCCAAGTAATTCTCTAGAAATTCCTCTAAGAATGCCTCCTGGAATTCCTCAAGAGGTTTCTTAAGAATTACCCCAAGAATCCCTTCAGAAAGTCCTCCAGGAAATGATCTAGGAACTCCCAAAGGAATTCCTTCAAAAATTACTACCGCAATTCCTCCAGGAATTCCTCCAAAAATTCCTCTGGGAATTCCTCTAGAAATTTCCTCCAGGAATTCATTCAAGAATTCCTCCAGGATAGTTCCACGGAATTTCCCCAAAAATTCCTTTACAAATTTATCCTGGAATTCTTCCTGGGATTCCGCAAGGTATTCGTCCAGAACTTTCTGCAGGAATTTGTCCAGAACTTTCCCGGCATTCCTCCTGAGGTTCCTCCAGAAATTGCTTCAGGGATTCCTCCAGGGATTTTTCCAAGAATTTTCCCAGGGATTCTTCCAAGAATTTCTCTAGAAATTTCTCCAAGGATTCCTCTAGGAATTTTTCAAGAGGTTTCTTCAGAAATTTCTCCTGAGAGTTTCTCCATGGACTCATCTCGGGATTTCTCTAGGAATTCATCTAAAGATTGTTGCGGGAGTTCTTCTAGATGTCCCTCCCAGAATTCTGCTAAAACCTCCACCAGGAATTCATCTAGGAATTTATCCAGAGATTGCTTCAGGCATTAGTCCAGGAATTTCTTCAGGGATTATTAAAGGAAATTCTCCAGGGTTTCCTCCAGGATGGATCATTTCTTATTATGTGACATATATTCGCACTGGGAATTCAAAAACTTTTGTTGTTTTGTTCAACCAGATTTTTTTCCCACATGATACTTGAAAGAAGCTCTTAACCATATTTTTCAGTAATGCTGCTAGAAAATTAAAGATTCTTAAGGATACTCATCAAAGAGTTCCTGGAAATTATCGTTTAGATTTAATTTCTCAGCGATTTAAAAAAGAAGATATGCAAAGCATTGCTGTTTATATAATTCTGGTTTTATAATATTTTCAAACAAAACTAACTAATTACATAGACCATTTTGAACAATGATCTGGTAAAGAGTGACAAGTTGAGAATAGTGAGCATGAGCATGAGCAGGCCTGTCCAGCTTTTCAAAAATGTTCTCTGATTCTCAAGTCCACCCCCATATTTTGATTGGCATCCTAGAAGAAGTAACTGGTCAAAATTTCAGCCAAATCCATTGAAATTAAGAGGTGCATCAAATTAATTTAGTGTTTTTCGACTATTTTTGAACTTCAAAAAATCATAACTACACTAAAACTTGTCAAAACTTAATTTTTTCGGCAGAAATTGAAAGCTATACTTGTTTGCTACAACTTCTCCGAACAATGTGTGCCAAAAAAAAATGAGGGAAAGATGTGTAATTATCACATTTGTAACTAGTAAAACCTTAAAAAGTTGATTTTTTGATAGATTTCGTTCGGGAACACCATAATATACGTAATAAGTTGGATTTTTCAAAACGGCATCATATTCTTCAATGTTTTTTTGTCATTTGCTTTTCTGACACCAATGCTGTAGGAGTTGAGCCAAGAATTGAGCAAAAATTACTAAAATTCGTGAAAGCCAAATGTGGCCTAAAAACTAGCTTTTCGGGTGCAATCACGCTTTGGCGCGCAAAAAGTGGCATCGCGTCAGCACTGATAGGTATGATAGCCAGCACCTGTCATCACGCTTGTTTGTTATCACCCGTGGTAGGGAGTAGCTAAGGCAAACCACAAGGAAGCAAAGCTATTATAATTATAATAATTATATTATAATACTACGTTCAGTACAATTTCGCGTCACAGCGTGATTGCCTCCAAAAAACTAGTTTTTAGGCCACATTTGGCTTTCCCGAATTTTAATATTTTTTGCTCAACTCCTACAGCATTGGTGTCAAAGAAGCAAATAACCAAAAACATGAGAGAAAATGATTCCGTTTTAAAATATCAAACTTATTACGTATATTAGGGTGTTCCAGAACAAAATCTATCAAAAAATCAACTTTTTAAGGTTTTTATGATTAGAAATGTGATAATTACACATGTTTCTTTCAATTTCATTGGCACACGTAGTTCGGAGAAGTTGTAGCAAACAAGTGTGGCTTTCATTTTCTGCCGAAAGAATTAAGTTTTGACATGTTTTAGTGTAGTTATGATTTTTTTGAAGTTGAAAAATAGTCGAAAAACACAAAATTGATTTGATGCACCTCTTAATTTCAATGGATTTGGCTGAAATTTTGACCAGTTACTTCTTTTAGGATGTCAATCAAAATATGGGGGTGGACTTGAGAATCTGAGAACATTTTTGAAAAGGTGGACAGGCCTATGAGCATAGATGACCGTACAATTCGTAGTTGCTACTCCGTGATTGACCAGAACAATCGACATTGCACAAGGAACCAACAAACGGAGCTTGGGAGTAGCTACCGTTCTCAATGTGCAACTTCGACAATTCCCGACTTTATTAAGTCAATAACGGCGCCGGCCACGTCCTTACGGTCATCGAGGAAGGAAAGGAGTGTTAGTGTGACGTGCGTTGCTACTAGAGACCGAGATCACCTCATCTTCTCCACGACTGTCACGGGAAGGTGTTTTTGTTAGTAGGGAAAAGTTACGTGATTTGGGTTCACTTTGGTAAGTGATATGATTCATGCAACCTCTGTTAGAAGAAATGCCTTCCATTTCCATTTGACTACAAATATTACACATGTCGACACCGAGGATGACGAACCATTCAAATTATTTTATAAATGCAAAAAGAAAGAAAAAGACTACACGCAAAAACGGCTACGCTCAAAAATGTGTTTGACCTGCACATTTTTAGTAAACATCCATGCCGCACATGACTGTGTTGGAAACACACATTTTTTTAAAATTGCTCGTACGCTCACATGAGCATGTATTTTGCAATAATTTCGACATGGCAGCTCACTGGGTTTATAAACCACCTTCAAATACCGAAAAATATTGATATTTTGCAAAAATGTGAGCGTACGAGCAATTTAAAAAAATGTGTGTTTCCAACACAGTCCCTGTGCGGCATGGGCGCTACTCAAAAATGAGCGTTTTTATTTTAGAGAGTATCTAATAACAAAATGTGATTTGAGAGCTGAAGTCGACACTTGGAGTGACGAACCTGTCAATATTTGTTGGGTGAAATGTAAAAAATTGGGTCCAGTTTTAAAATATATTTTGTTTAGTTTTATGTAATATATAAAATTATCTTATTAATTAATATGGAACGAACTCACCGATAAACGTCTACTCCCGTGTCCAGCGATTATGTGCTCCAACTCAGCGCAGCATTTTGCCATTGACTGGCATCATCACGACGAACCACACTGAACTGGGGACGACAACGCGCACAGAATAAACCGACGACGACGACGCTGCCGCCGAAGTGGGAAAATAATCGGAATTTTACCACCGGCTGGCATCATCACGACGAACCACACTGAACTCAGAGTGACAAGTTGAGAAGAGTCTGCAATATCTGCCAATTTAAACACATATTATGTCAAATAAATGTCTATTACACCGTTCAACACTAAATTTTGTTATGGGATGAGAAAAAAAAAATAACAGGGGCTTGGGACCCTAGAAGTGTCATAGTGAAAGAATTTTTGAAAAATATTGGACCGGGCCTTCACAGTTCAAAACCGAAGTTTGTATGGAGAACTTGGGGTGTTCAATTGATATGTGCATTAGAACGCGCTGTGTGTATATTTGGGTGTTAGACAATAACGAAACTAACCCAAATACCGAAAACGCCTAAAAATATGCACGACACGTTCTAATGCACATATCAATTGAACACCCCAAGTTCTCCATACAAACTTCGGTTTTGAACTGTGAAGGCCCGGTCCAATATTTTTCAAAAATTCTTTCACTATGAAACTTCTAGAGTCCCAAACCCCTGTTATTTTTTGCTCATCCCATAACACCAAATTTTGTAAAATTTTGTCGATCAGTGTTTATAGATATATGTTTGTCAGTGGTTTTCAGTTTTTTTTTCTAATTTCCATATATAAAGTTATGAAAAATTTCTGGGTGGAGCCTGGCGGATTATCTGGGTGGGGGGGGGGGGGGGTTTGGGGGAGGGGGGCCTTGCCCCTCAGGCCCCCCCTCTAGCTACGCCAATGCAGATGTCGCCTCAGCAAACGCACAGAATCTCGAGGCAGCGTTGCCAGACGAGGACAAGCTCGATGAGGCCCCTCTAGAGGACTGCTGGAGTACAGAGAAAGCAGCTATCAACGATGCAGCCGTGGAACGGAATTGACGGAACGAATAATTGAACGAAGAGTGCAGAACGATTTTGGAGAAGAAGAACGCAGCGTTTGCGGTGGAAACAGGAAATGGAACTGCTGTGCCATTCCCAAGCAACACGGAAGTTCAACCTACCCTGCAACGGCTTTGTTCCGCGAGCCGAAATATGCAGGGCTAGATGCAGGGATAAGAACGGTGGCCTCTTGACGGACGGTCGTAAGGTGATCGAAAGGTGGAAGCAGCACTTCGATCGGCAGCTGAATAGCGTGGAGAACGTAGGCACGGGAGACCACGGCAACGGAGTAAACGACGACACCAGTGCAGCGGAAGACGGAAATGAACCAACTCCCACGCTGAGGGAAGTTAGGGATGCCATTCATTAGCTCAAAACTAACAAAGCAGCTGGTAAGGATGGTATCGCATCTGAACTCGTCAAGATGAGCCCAGAAAAGTTGGCCACCTGTCTGTACCGGCTGATAGTCAGGATCTTGGAAACCGAACAGCTATCGGAGGAGTGGAAGGAAGGGGTAATCTGCCCCATTCACAAGAAAGGCGACCGTTTGGATTGTGAGAACTTCAGAGCGATCACTATTTTGAATGCTGCCTACAAAGTGCTATTCCAGATCATCTTCCGTCGTCTATCAGCTAAACTGAATGAGTTCGTGGGAAGTTATCGAGCTTCATCGACGGCCGGTCGACAACGGAACGGACCAGATCTTCACCATACGGCAAATCCTCCAGAAATGCCGTGAATACCAGGTCCCAACGCATCATACGGCATACGACAGTATCGACCGCACAGATCTATGGAGAATCATAGACGAAAACGGCTCTCCTGGGAAGCTGAGCAGACTGATTAAAGTAACGATGGACGGTGTGTAAACTTGCGTAAGGGTTTCATGTGATCTATCCAGCTCATTCGAATCTCGCCGGGGACTGCGGCAAAGTGAAGAATTCTCATGCCTTCTCTTCAACATCGTTCTGGAAGGTGTGATGTGACAAGCTGGGCTCAACAGCCGGGGAATGATTTTCACAAAATTCGGTCAATTTGTGTGCTTTGAGGACGACATGGACATTATCGCCAGAACATTTGGAACGGTGACAGAGCTGTACACCCGCCTGAAATGCGAAGCAGCAAAGGTCAGACTGGTGGCAAATGCCTCAAAAACAAAGTACCGTAAAACGGGGTATCATTGATCAGCGGGGTAACATTGATCGGCTTGACGGACCTCATGAAATGTTCAAACAAGCATTTTACATTGAATCAGTTTCTGCTATCGAATGGTATATCGTAATCTGTTGTTATTTAGCTATTTAATGACATGTAATTCTTGAAAATTGAATTTCATAAACATTGAAATAAATCGATTTTTCCAAAACGGTGTTTCGTAACGCAATGAGATATATGGTCAAACATTCATGCATGGCATGAATACTTGATACAATATGAGGTTCGAAATCATTGTATTACTTCAAGATGATATCCTAGAGTTGGATTTAATGAACGACACTTTTATGAAAATGCTCTTTTTCAGTAAAATATACGATTTATTAAAAGTAGGCTATCAAATCCTTAAGCCATTGACTACCTTCAGGCGTTATTCTCGGTTTGGAGGATTTTGATTTTTAAATAACCAAAAAAAATACATAACTTGTAAGAATTTGGACAACATATTCGAAATCAGCGACCCCGAATTTAGTAAGTAAAGGTATTTTCAGTACAAACGAACATTGGTCACTAACATGATCAATGTTACCCCAAATCAACAAAATCAAAAATTCGACTAAAAAGTCTGTTTAAACATGTTTAAAAGCTTTACAATATTTTTTCGAGTAGCTTAACACATAATCAGAGGGCCAGTACTTGTTTTAAAAATATAAGATATGTAACATTTGCTTTAACAAAAGAATTATTCAAGAAAGATCGAAAATTCTGATCAATGTTACCCCGGATTACGGTACATGCTGGTAGGCGGAAGTGAACACGACCGGATCCGTCTGAGTAGTAATGATACGATAGACGGGGAACTCCTTCGAGGTGGTGGAGGAATTCGTCTACCTCGGATCCTTACTGACGGCTGACAACAACGTGAGTCGTGAAATTCGAAGGCGCATCATCAGCGGAAGTCTGGCCTTTTACGGGCTCCAGAAGAAGCTGCGGTCTAAAAAGATTCACCCACGCATCAAATGCACCATGTACACGACGCTAATAAGACCGGTGGTCTTCTACTAACACTAGACATTGATCATACTCAGGAGGACCTGCTAGCACTCGGAGTTTTCGAGCGTCGCATGCTAAGGACGATCTTCGGAGGTGTGCAGGAGAACTGTGTGTGGCGGAGAAGGATGAACCACGAGCTCGCTGCACTTTACGGTGAACCCAGCATCCAGAAGGTAGCCAAAGCCGGAAGGATAAGGTGGGCAGGGCTTGTTGCAAGAATGCTGGACAACAACCCTGCAAAGCTGGTGTTTGCTACTGATCCGGTTGGCGCAGCGAGCACGATAGGTGGAGCCACTAGGGTAGTGGACGTATTTTGGCACGGGCAGGTATTTTGACAAATAGGGAAATTTTCCAATTGTTGCACAGCTAAAAACTTGCCTATTGTTGCACACTCCATGTTATTCTTATGAGGTGTGCAACAATTGGAAAATTACCCTGTCATATATTTTGGCCACTGATCCCTACATATACCAAATAGTTATCCGACGTGGGTTCAACAGCGGCCCAATAATTGCCGTGCAATAACACTAGTTTACAGCATTTTTGAACTTGGTAAGCTGATAATCATTTTTGGTGTAGAATCAGAATGAGTTCGAAAACGGAAAGGGAAAAAAATACAGTAGAGCGGAAATTTTTTCGACTTTTCATACAAGGTTGTTGATTTAAAATCGATTGTTGTTCTATTTTTAAGCAAAGTCGCTTACTTCACACATCTCATTCTCCGTAATCAATGCTCCAATTGTGCTGATTTTTTTACTGTGACTCGCCTACATATGATATGTCAAATAAACGTTGAGAAAGAATTTTTAAATTGTTTTTGTCTTATTGAAAAAAATACATTTGTTCATATATTTTTGGAAATTTTGCTAAAATTTAAGGAGATCGCCTCTAAAATTTGCCAATATCTTGAATTTCATCAATCTGAAGCAAAACCTGCATTCAGATGATCGAATGGTATTGTATTCAGCTTTTAATTTATGGAAAAAGATTTCAAATTGGTTGAACATTTGAATTTTAGTAAATTCCATATTTTAAAAAGTTATAAAACTCAATATTAAGCTAAAACACAAAAACTGTTCTACTTAAAATTTTTTGAAGCACGGTTTCGAAATCAGCACTAAATTGTGCTTCAAAAATTTTGGTCGTTGACAGAAGTTCACGACTTTCGTTTTATTTTGTAAACTAGTGTAATTGGCAAGGTACTACCTTTGAAGTACAACTGGAAAGCTGTTTTCTAACAAAATGTTCACTGATATAAGCACTAAATCTACAAAGGGGGCAGGCAAGGATGTTATCGATCATCTGGCAATCATTTGACTCATTTGTCTATATCTCAGTTCAGAAGCCTAATATTAAAATGTGATGTTCGACAAACTTGTAGATTATTGTTTTTCCAACAATTATCACCAAGGAATCTAACTCTTATATTTACGGCGTAAAAGTGTTAGTACTACCTACTCATACTAAACGATCGGATTTTTCGATCGTTTAGTATGAGTAGGTGTTACTAGCGCTCTCACATCATATATATGAGAGTTAGAATATGGCGTCCTTGGTGATAATTGTAGGAAAAACACTTATCTACAAGTTTGCCGAACACCTCATTTCAATATTATGCTTCTGAACTGAGCTATGGATAAATGAGTCAAATGATTGCCAGGTGATCGAAAACATTCAGGATATGATTGCCGATCAAAAGTATCTTTTTTCATGTGTTTGTAAAGTTTACTTTCCCCGTACTAGAAAATTAAAATTCCCATTTAAATCTTCAAGTCGAATGCGGACTAGCTTTGACGATTTTTATTTTATTTTTCAGGCTTTCAGTCGGGTCCATTTGCAACTATTTGGATAGAGACGGCTAACATTTGAAGACTTCCTGAAGTCAGCATTGGGAGCAATACACAAAATGAACTGAGCAAAGATTATGAAGTTTGGTGAAATATGTACATCTGCCGTGTAAATGAAAATAACGATAGAATTGATGTTAATGCTTTAATGTTTCACTTAGATCTTGATTTTTAAAATTGTAAATAGCTGTTGAACGAATTGACAAATACCTACACATAAACTTTTTTCATTATAATAAAAAATAAGAGGTTTTGTGCATTCGTATTTTTGCATATCGGCACGACCTATTGCCCAGCCGTCAAAAGGTGATATTAAAATATCTCTTTGAAATTAACCCTTATGTGGCCGACAGGGTACCCGGGTATCCAGCGCCCATTTAAAAATCACGGTGTAGAAAAAAGCAAAAAAAATTGTCGGACGCATAACGGTTAATCTTAGGTATCGAAATAAAGTTTAAAAAAAAAAAACAAGGACACGTTTAGAACTTCCAGTGAGCTGATCGCTCTTTGAAGGAAGCACGACACTACACGGGAAAAAATTCGTTGCCGGATCCATGACTAAAATGTTATGAAATCATAAAACTTGTCGCTTCATGATATTGTAACCACAAGTCATGATATCGTGACGTTAACAACGATTATCATGAATAATAATAACTGATTCCATCAACAATAGCCATGGCCGTCAAAAGCATTATGAAAAAAATAAGCTCGTTTTCATAAATTAAATACCATAAAGTTGAGTCATGGTAGCATGGCTCTGAGTCATAAAACTATGACGCTGAGTCATCTCAACCAGACGCTGAGTCGTATAAACATAACGCAGAGTCATAAAATCATGAATCACAACAAACGAATTTGGGCACTGTAAGCGTTACGCAAACCCTCGCGCAGAATCACCTACGCCATTTTTGTCACTTCTGTCAAGGCGCCTTTTGTGAGCGGCAGTGTTTTCCGGTGAGATTTTTTTTTGGTTTTCGAAAAAGTGTAGTGAATTGTTCTTACTTAAATAGTAGTAAACTATATAGTTATTGAACTACATTCCAGAAGTTGAAAGTGGAAAAACTCCATATTCCGGCACAAAACTCCGGCCAGCTTCATCAGCAGCAGAACAATCAAGCTCACGCACAATTCCGGCACAAAATTTTGGCTAAATGCATGACGTAATCTATGGACGCCCCCTATGTCTATGGACCATTTTACGAGACGGTTCAGAACAACTGATTTCAGAATGAAAATTTGATAGTATGGAGCCAGGTCATTTTGACAGATCTCACACGAGCAAGAAAAGGTCGGCAAACTGCAAGAAAATTGTTCGTCTCTTTCTTGCATGTGTGTGATCTGTCAAAATGACCTGGCTAATGTCAAACATTTCGAGGTTAGGTTTCGTGGTGTAATGAAGAATAGACTTGCGTGGTGTAATGAAGAATAGACTTTGTTTTTTTTTCAGCCAAACAAGACAAAAGAAATCTCAAAAAGTGCAGCCAAATGACAAATACCAGAATCATGAAAAATACTTCAATATTCAGGAACCTTGTTCATCATTTCAGAGTGCGTGCTTCATGATAACATGACCTTAAATGCCACTTTGCACCAATTAATCCGATAGTATAAATTACAAATACTAGAATCATGCATACTGCTTATGTTTTTATAACATTAGGTAATAAATTTAGAACATGCTCTATGATAACATGACCAGTACTACGATTTTTCGCAAATCGATCCAGTACCATAAATGACAAATACTTGCACCATGAGTAATGCTCAAGCTTTCATAAATTTAGTTCATAGTAGGTAGGTAGGTAAGTCGGTTCATATTATCATGAAGTACGTACTCAATACTTCATGATAATATGAACCGACTTACCAAATTTCGCTAATAAAACTGGAACCATAAATGACAACTACTAGTTCTATGAATACCGCTTCTGGTTTTATGAATCTAGTTAATAGTTCTGGTATTCGTGGGCATGATATCATGACTTAACTTACAAATTTTTGTCAATAAATATGAAAAACGTAACGCCAAGGTGACGTTACGGCAACATGAGTCATGAAAGTATGACCTTTTTTGTGGTGTATATTTATAACACATTTTACGCGAAATCATGACTCATTTAGCAGGTTTCAAGCAGCGGATTTTTTCCCGTGTAGACAACGGACTAGCATGTAACGCCCAGTGGCACAGCCGAAAAGTTTTCCTGGCAGCTGCGGCGGGAATCGAACCCACGCTCCTTAGCACGATGCGACTAAGTGATTAGTGACACTACCCGCTCGACCACCGAAGCCACACAAAGTTTTAAAAATCTGAAAAAAAAACCTTGGCTTAGAAAAAGGTACGTTTTTGTATAAAAAATAAACATCAATAGGTAAAATATTCAAAAACTGAAGACTCAATTGGCATAAAATGCTTTTAGACAATTTCTTAAATTTCTGTTAATAGATCGTCTGAGAAACAGGCTGCGTCCCAGTTGGAACGTAATACCAGAATAAAGAAGAACACATTAACATTTTTTATTAAATAGTATAACGCGTTATCATACCGTTTTTTATACGATTTTTTTTAAATATTTTTAAATGTGTTTTTTACCAATGTATAGCTATTGACAGATGTTATTCGTTATATACCTACCATGGCACACACATAATACTTACATACCATGACATTATTGGCTACTTCTTGCTTCGGCGAAGTATTTTGAATTACACAGCTCTAGGGGAACAAAGCCCAAAATGCCAAGATGGGGTAAAATGGCTCAACTCATAAAATCATTCCTGGATGGGACTTGATCATTACTAGGTGAATGGTGTCAAGATATGTTTGCATCGAACATTCTTCTAGAAGCTAGGCCACCAAACCCACGAAAAATCTTTTGATTTCCCAATGATTGGCAACTTCCGGTTTTTTGTGCTTGCAATTAAGGTTTTCTGGTGATTTTATTCCCAGCCAAGTGTTTCCAACCAGATTGAGGCATACATGGAGGCGCATGGTTGTTGATGTCTACGCTTTCCATGTTAGGGGTCATTCAAATATGACGACCATCGTTTTGCGGGGGGGGGGGGTAACACTCCATTTATTGAATATACAAAAAAAAAGCGAGACAGAAGGCGGAAAAGTAGTTGGAAATGCACGAAAACTGATGTAATTTTTGAATGTTTTCATGAAATGGCATCTTACCCCATGGTAGATGGTCTTTTTGCACCACTTTCGTTTTACGTATCAGTTTTTAAAATCGCTAAAAATCGATGAAAATGCAATAGTTTAGTGAATAGTTTTGCTGAAGTATCGAGAAAATATTGTCTAGTTGCTGTTACCACTTTGAAAGCCTAACAAATGAGGCTAATTATCATTGAAAACGATGAAAGTTTAAAAAATGGCATCTTATCCCACTTGACCCTACATAAATTTTCTTTTATCGCTGCGCCAACACTCATTCACCGAGTTTCATCTGTGCGTAAATCAAATTACGGAAATGGGGATAAAATGGGATTGAAAAACCGTTCAAGTGGAAGTCCTCACCACATGTTACATCTTCTGATACCGATAGCGCGCACAGTGCACTGCAAAATGTCGTCCGAATCAAACGCACTTTCAGTGGAAGCTCTGGACCAGGAATTTGAGAGCATTGTTCAGGCTATTGGAAGTATGGAACTTTCGGATTGTGAAATCTACAAAGTGTTTGCTCCTTTGAGGTGGCATCTATTTCGACGGAAATGGGTGAAACGACTCAAGCTGGTGGCAGTTGTGGTTGTCGTCGCGTTGGCCGTGTACCACATTCCGTTTCTAAATTGGAATGCCTCTGCTGTTGGAAGGCTCGCGATGATAAAGGTGTTGCCATATTGGGACTGGAGACCACTTTATAAGGAACGATGTCTTCTTAAAGATTTCCCCGGTGTTGTGCAGAAGCAAAGTGTGACTCAACGGCCATTTGCACTTCCCTTGGATGACTGTGCAGTATGCGAAAGCATTGGTGAGCCTTTGAGTGATGTGATATCTTGATAGATACAGTTCATGTTTCAATTTATTATAATTGTATATTATAGATTTCATACCGAAACGTAAAGCAGTTACTTACGACTATTTGAATGAACATCACTTGTTGAGAAGTTTACCTGTTATCATTTCCGATTCGCATGATACGTGGAACAAAACTGCTTGGGAAAACTTGACCGGTTTCATTGAATCAATTGAGCCTTTGCTGTTGGCCAGACCTTGTAATGTGCAAACCAATTTGATATTTGGCATTTATTCTTCTAAAACATCTGAAAACACAATGGCTGATCTTTACGACATGCTTCTGAATGTTCGCAAAAACGAGTCGTGGTTCCTGCACTTCCGGAATTGTGAGCTGAAAACGGTCAAACGAACACGCCTGCTGTTTGAGAAGCCCTATTTTTACCCAGCCCACTTGGAGATGCCGTACACAACCTGGATCTTGATGTCCAACAGTTATCGAACAACAGCATCGAAGGAGTTGAATTTGGATGGGCTTATTGTACTAAGGCAGCTTAAAGGAGTAATTCGTGTTACCCTGAAGGCTAAAGCAAAGTGCGACCAAGTTTGTAGCGACCTTGTGGCGGATGTCGGCGAAGGACAGTCATTGATTTATTCTACCAAACTGTGGATGACGGAATATCTGCCAACAAATTCAAGCGATACATCGATAAGCTTCGTTACGGAGACCTACGAAAGGTGAGTTGACAATACTCATAACGAAGAAAATATACATCATGTCCTCAACAATATTCAAAAAAAAAATTGAATTATTTGTCTGAGAAACCACATCTGCCCGTTAGTATGGGACAAAAATCATATGGGACCAAAATGGAATCCGAAAAGTAAACTGGAACGAGATTTTTGTTAATCCAATAGAATTTCGTAGGGTTGTTTCCTACATTAGCTACCGCTTAAAGCCTGTATCCGCAATAATCGGGACACAGAAATACAGCTGTAACTCTGCAATAGATACATTAAAATTGCCCAATTTCGACCTAATAACATCTTAAGATGTGCTCATTTCACCGACAAAATTTCATGTGCATCGGTGCAGTACTTTTTGTTGTAGCAATGAAGATATTGTAGAATGTGCGCCATTGAGTTCTGTACAGCCCCTAGTTTTGCTTGCCAGCTCTGCAACTTTTGAATTTGGCAAAGGAAATGGCTGAAATTTTGAACACAAACCTCTCAATCTGAATTCGTTGCGTAGGCAAAATTTCAAAAAAAAATGATGCACTATCAACAATTTTATAGTCAAAACATGTATTGGGACTGAACGTGATTTTAGCCCCTCAGACAGCAATTAATCAGCACCCTTTATTGTTTCGATTGTACTATTGAAAGTTCTGTACCAATAATCTTCAAATTTTGCAGGCATAATATACACATAATCAACTACCTTCTGTGAAAATTTCATGGAAATTGGTAGAGAAATTCAAAAGTTATGATTAAGCAAACATCGCACATGAAAAACACGAAAAATATTCACTAACACTCACCCCTTTCAACACCAGTAGCTTTCAAACCGATTGATCAAAGTTGATGAAATTTTGCAAGAAAATGTCTACTTGTAATGTGATACTTACAACTACTAACAAAATTTCATAAGTATCATCACAGAACTTTGAACTGTAGCGTGGAAGAACCATCTACTATGCGAATAAAAATTGGTCATGATTGTACAAAATGCTTAAAAACACGTCTGATTGTTTTTCATCCACAGTTAAAAGTAATGCATCGATTTTCATGAAATTTTGCACACATAATAAACATGCACCAAAGAGTTGTCAGTTAATTATTTGGCCAATTTTACCGATTCATTATAGAGCTATAGCCGTGCTTCTGTGTCCCGATTATTGCGGATACAGGCTTTACACCACTGAAATAAATCCAAAGTTTCCATAAATAATTGATTTTTGAGCAATTAAAAACGTCAAAAATGCAATGAATAAATCAACTGTTGCAATAAAAAAGCCATTTTTCCAACCAAATAACTTTGAATTTTCCATAAATAAATCCGGTTTTTCCATAATAAATTAGAAAATTCACAATAAAAATATCGAAAAAGCAATAAATAATTCAAAAAATGCAATAAAAAATTACGAAATTACGCATGAAAAACAAATGCAGAGAAGTATGAGACAGTGAAATGCTGAATCGCACTTATATGGCTGAAACGACTGAAAAGCTTGCGTAACTATGATTGCAATTTACCGAGCAATTGCTTGCTGTCCGGGCTTACACCGGGCAAATTCTTGGATCTGTGGTTTGCCTACAACTGAATCGATTAAGTTGCGGTGCATCGGATATCGGAAACTTCGACGGCCTTCTGCCGCCTCAGTTCCTCAATCCTACATATTTTTTTGGCTCAAAATGCATTTACGTTTATTGCTAGTTTTTTGACATTTATTGATAATTTATTTATTTGTTTATTGCACTTTTTGAATTTTTTATTGCTTTCCGATATTTTTTTATTGTGAGTTTTCTAATTTATTATGGAAAAATCGAACTTATTTATGGAAAATTCGAAGTTTTCTGGTGGGAAAATTGGCTTTTTTTTATTTCTACAGTTGAATTATTCATTGCATTTTTGGCGTTTTTGATTGCTCAAACATCAATTATTTATGGAAACGTTTGATTTATTTATGCATTTTTTATTTGTTTATGAAACTTCTGTTATTTATTACTGCTTACACCTGTGTTTCTTCACATGGACTTTTGGAATTATTTATGAAGAATAATCACTTTCTTATGAGTTGTTTATATTTTAGCCTTTTGTATAAACATTAGTCATTACGCCAATATAAGGGAAGTACGGGGGGAGCAACACTGGTTTTGCCAAGCCAAAAAACCTCAAAAAACCAAAAAAGTCGCTAAATCCCGCAAAAGTTCTGCGGGTTTTACCGGATTTTTTCCACTTTTTTCGACTTTTTTTGGATTTTTCGGCTTGGCTAAACTAGTGTCGCTTTCCCGGGTTATTCCGTCTTTTTCGGCTTTTTTGGGGTTTATTGGCTTGGAAAAACTAGTGTCGCTTCCCCTGGCGAAGTATTTTTAAACATGTAGAAAGCAATCATTTTTGTATCAATTGGGGTTTTAAATTGTGAAAAATGTATCGATTTTTAAATTTTATACGAAAGAGCACCTTTTTCTGAGCCACTATGATTTTTTTCAGATTTTTAGAACTTTATTTTGGTACCTAAAATCAATTTCAAAGAGATTTTTTGAAATCACCTTTTGACAGCTAGGCTACTATTTGACAGCTCCGCTCAGTACAAACTGCGACGAGGGGTGATTCGATAAATCGCTCCCATACAAACTTTAAATTGATTTTTAAATAGGTTCCTGGGCACCAAAATTCATGAAAATTTGGATTTCGGTTCAATTTTACATGCAGATTTAGAATATCGAATTATCTCAACACCGTTAAACAAGCCAATTGCCATTCATAGCGTGGGACGTAAGTTTTTTGTATTGCTATTTTATGGACAAATAAATCACTCAGGAAAAAAAACTCTGTAGAACGTCTTTAGAAAATAAAATTATTGGTAAAATTCACTATTCTTGGGTACGCAGCCTTGGTTAATCACAAAGAGAAAATCTAAGCGATCTGGAAGATTCTGGAGAGCATGCCCATTGTCAAGGTATACTGAAAAAGGGATAATGAAGTTTTTGACGACAATCTTATCAGCAGGAGGATTTTCAGTAGCTTACATATTACAGTTCCGAAAACACTGGTAAGATATCAACCTCCCAAAATCAAATGTTGTTATGTTGTACGTAAGAATGTAATGTAACCTTACTAGTCGAGGACTTCCATAATGTGCGAACCTCAAAATTGTATAGTATCAGTATGAAATATATAAAAAAATAAGCGAATATGTTAATGAGTGATGACATACGCCTTTCTCAAGTAACACACGATAAACAAATGAAAGCCCCTCTACAGCTCAACAGACTCAATATGTTTGATAAGTCGTATTAGAGTAATATTTTCAGTCTTACTTCCAATACTTGTTTTGCTTAAGTTCTGTCGAAACATAATATGTTTCATTTGTTCTTATGAAGTCATATGGAGGGTTTCTCCAGTATGTATGCAAACATGTGTAACATGATGACATGTTCAGTATGTTTCATAAGTCATATCCCAAGTAACACACTTGTCACCGTAGAGTCACGGCGGCGCAGGTTTTTGTTGCGCAGACGTTACTGTGACTTACTTCTAGCAAGTAAGTATTTATTTAATAGAAGTACAGGGGATACTCAAAATAACTGGGACAGGTAAAATTTTTACTTTTCAAAAAATGTTCAACTCGCTGTAACTTTTCAAAAAATGCATCAAATATTCTCAATTTTTTACTGTAAGTTCAGCAACTAGTTGTGTATCAGTAGTCCAATTTTGGAAAAGATCGGACCATTTGTCCACGGAGATATAAAGGTTCTAGAAAAAGGTAAAATTATCCGATAGCCAGCTTTGAGCTGTTATATCTCCGGATTCAACGAACCGAATGCAATGAAATTTTGACCATTATTGACTTGTATAATGAGCTATGAAAAACCTTTGACTTAACTTAAAAATCTTAACACGGAAGAAAATTATAACGATTAGATTATTTTACTAATAAAACACCAAATTATCCAACATCGTTTCAAAATTCAAGATGCAAATTATAGTTCAATTAATTTCCCTTTAAATGACTTACATATAAATGTGTTTTGAAGGAAAGGTACAACATAGCCGCTAATAAATTGAGAAAGTAATGGGATGCATATTAGAAATTGAGGAATTTACTAAAAAATCGTGAAATAAATGAAATCGTAATAAGTTTTTCTCTTGTTAAAAATTTCAAGTTAAGTTAAACGTTTTTAAGAGTTCATCATATAAGTCATGAATGGTCAAAATTTCATTGCAATCAGTTCATTGAATCCGGAGATATAACAGCTCAAAGTTGGCTATCGAATAATTATACCCTTTTCAAGAATCTTTATATCTTCGTGAAGAATAGCCCGATCTTTTCCAAATTTGGACCACTGATCCACAACTAGTTGATAAACTTACAGTAAAAATTTGAGAATTTTTGATGCCCTTTTCAAGAAGTTACAGGGAGTTGAACATTTTTCGAAAAGTGAAAATTTTACCTGTCCCAGTTATTTTGAGTATCCCCTGTAAGTCACATTGACTTCTGCGCAACAAAAACCTGCGCCACCGTGACTTTTCTGCGACAAGCGTGTTACTTGGGATATGAGTAACATTTTCAGTCTGCCTTTCAATACTTGTTTTCGATGAAGTTTTGGTTAAACATAATATGTTTTGTTTGTTTACATTAAGTCATATTGATGTTTTTTCAATAAGTAAACAAACATATGTAACATAAACTAAAGTCATTATTTTTAACTCGGCTATGTTACACTACCGATCATAAAAATGTCAATATGATGTTCAATATGTAATAAATTAAGAATAAAAACTATACTTTTATCGTGCCAATGCTCTACAATTTTGATTGTATTAATTAATAAAATTTCAATTGGCTCGACGGCATAGATCAATTTTTTCATCCTGGAAAAACTAGTAGTGTACCATTTTTCTAGATGGAAATTCTTATCGACTTTCACCGCATTTTTTTTTATGAAAAATAATTACCCATTTTACGAATCGACAACAATGTTAATAATGATATTGATTTTCACGAGGTAGTGACACTACCTCCTGTCAAATTTTCGTTTATAAAATCAGCCCAAGAATGTGAAATACATTTTCTTCTTCTTCTGACGTTGTCAACACTGGACCAAAGCCTGCTTCTCAGCTTAGTGTTAGTCTACGAGCACTTCCACAGTTATTTATTTAGAGCTTCCTCTGCCAATGTCAATTTTGCATGTGTATGTCACTTTAAAATTTCTTCATTCGTATCCATATAAATTGTGATGGCTATATGTATGACATTGTAAAAAGAATATTCTCAATTTACATTTACAAATTTTCCAGATTGGTAAGCATTAAGCTAATTTCTAATCATATCTCGAATCATTTAGCATGCCGAGTACAAGTATGCCATTCATTTTTTCATTAATACTTTTAATATTTATAAAATATCCAGTCAAATATCCCATTTTTATCCATGATGTATGATTTTCTTGCAGGAATTAGAAATATTATTTAGGAAAACAAAGCACTTTAGGTTACACATGCTCAAGTAAAACGATGGTTTTAATTTGTTTTATTTTATTATCCTTCAAAGATACGTGTTTATAAGGCGCATTAAATTTATCGAAGTACAAATGCCTATTTCACCAGAAAAAATGACTCGCACCACAATTTTCGGTCATAGAAAGCTGAAATAATATCGCAAGCCATATTTTGCACTTGAATAGTTTTTTTTTGACATTCTGAAACATAGTTGAATACGGTTATGCAACAAACAAACGTGCAACAAAAGAAGACGTGTAGTTTGATTATTGAAAGTTGTTAGAATTATGTACTGTAAAACATACTAAGAAACATTATTAAGTATGCTTTGATTCATATAGAACATGATTATAACATCTGAAATATGTTGCCGAGGCTCCACCTTCTGCGCTTTTTCGGTCATACATCTGTCTGGAAAACGGTTTTATTGTTATGAACCAAAACACAGTAACTGGTTATGTTGGAGTCGAAATAATTCCTAAAGAACATGGTGTGTAACTTGGGTGTCATTCGTTGGTTTTATGAGTGAATGCCGTTTTCAAAACTAAATTAATAAACATCCAAAAATAAGAATTGAGATGATCAATTGTAATAATAGTTCTAAATTCAACTACCAAAGAATAAACATGATTAAATGAAACTAAGTTTTATAATAATTCAACTATAAGCACTTATGACCTTCAAATGGGCGTAACTGAAGAATTTGACCACCATTATTTTTGAAATTCAGTTTAGGGGTGTACAATAACTATATAAATGAATAAACTAACGTTCATGTTTTTCATTGTATATTGCTCTGGCTATAAAAGTCAATAAAGCCAAAAACGTCCGTATTCTACAGGTTCAAGAATACTTCCCTAATATTGGCGTAATGGCTATTTTTAATACAAAATGCAGTCAATATTACTGCATAGTATCAAATTGTAGGATTGTTTATGATACTTTTTATTACTTGGGGCTTAAAAGCCTGCTTCTGTTATGAAATGTGATGGTTTTCTATAGAAATCCTGATTTTTAGGGGCTAGGCCCTTTCAAAGGGCGTAACTCAAATTTGTGTTTCATGATTTTTTTTTTAAAAGTTTGTCCAGAGGTGTAGGAATGATAAAGAAAGAAAATGGCATTTCAGGTTTTGATGGTATATTTTTTTTTTGATAATAACGGAAAAAGAAGCACCGTGTTACTTACCTTCCATCTCAAGTTGGTTTTCTACGCAGCACGGTTTACCTTGGTAAAAAAAACCTTTCATCACGGCGTCTTTATGTATTTACTGTTGAGCCCGGCTCGTCGCATTACATCTTCCATAGCCATGTTGAAGAGTAGGCATGTGAGCCCATCACCTTGTCGCAGTCCCGGGCGAGATTCGAATGTACTGGATAGTTCACCCGAAACTCTTACCCGCTGTGCTTTAAGAACAGACTTGTTAGAATCTCAAAATGGCCGCCACAATGGCCGACTTTGGCACCTACTCACGATTTCGAGGGTACAAATCTCTTCGTAACCAAAACCAACGCACCTGATCTTCTTATTTTAAGCTTATTACAAGTGAGCAAGAACAGAATAATAAAATGCTTTGTTGTGTCAAGCTTGTTTCTTGAGATTTGTGCGTTTATTGTTTGGATGCACTGTTGAAGCGGGATGCCAAGAAGTTTGTCCTTAATCAGTCTAGTCAGCTTCCCAGGAAAGACGTTTTCGTCCATGAATATCCATAGCTCTGTGCGGTCGATACTGTGTGATGCGTTGGGATCTGATTATTTTTTTTTGATTTTCTGGAATTCTTGAGGATCTGCCTGGTCATCTGCTGCATTGGCGTAGTCATTCGCTCCGTTGTCGTGGTATCGTGTACATACGTTCTCCACGCCATTCAGGTGCTCATCGTACTGCTGCTTCCACCTTTCGATCACCTCACGTTCGTCCGTCAAGAGGCCTCTGTCCTTATCCCTGCGTCAGTGAAGAGAATTGTCAGACAAGAGAGACACAAACAAGCAACAAAGAAGGAGCGGCGATTACTCATTATCCCAACTGGTAACAGATAATGACATGATCTCGAATTTTTTTTTGTTGCAGACAAAACGGAAGCTAAATTTCTTGCGTACTTTTCAACTCGTGAATAATCAATTATTACCAACCCAAAATCGAAACTTTTTGGTGATACATCTTCAGCAGCGTTGCAGTGTTTACCGACTCGCAGTTTCTACACGAAAATCACAATGCACGGCTTAAAAATATCTAAATTCGTGTTACACGATCTTTATCCTATTCTATTCAAGCTGGGACAAACTTATGTCGCATTGGGTGGATTGTCGCAACAATTTCAAGTTGAGACATTGTCATTATTGTTGCGCGATGGTTGAATTTTGATTCAGTGCCCTGCATATTTCGGCTCACGGCATGAAGCCGTTGGGGGATGCGTTGAGCTTCTGGTAAAACTTCCGTGTTCCAGCAGTTCCATTTCTTCGCACTCCGCTTCTTCCAGGCAGCACTTTTTTACCCACAAGAGGCGTGTCTGCTATTTCCGCTTCTGTTTATAACGTTCCACGTTCTGCCGGGTTCCTTGCTGCAGCATTACTGCAGGTGCCATGTTCTTTTCCTTCAAATTCGCTCGGTACTTTTCGTCGAATCACTCGTTTCGGTGAGTCCTCGCGTACGTGACGCGATACTGCTATCGGCTGCGTCGTTTATGGCTGCTTTTACTGTTCCCCTGCAGTCCTCTAGAAAGGTCACATCGAGTTCCCCCTCGTCTGGCAACGCTGCCTCGTTATTCTGCACGTATGCGGTGGCGATATCCGGTTGATTCAGACGTTCTAGCTGGTACCGTATCGATCGCCGGTACCGTACATTGTTGATGACGGAAAGTTTTGGGCGCAGTTTAACCATCAGTGCAGTGGTCGGAGTCGATGTTGGCGCCACGATAATGTCGGTCCTGACGTCGATAATGTCGGAGAAGTGCCGTCCGTCAATCAGAACGTGGTCGATCTGCGATTCCATTTCCTGTGGTGATCTCCAGGTGTAACGATAAGGGTGGCTCTGTTGGAAAAAGGTGCTACGTATGGCCATAATTTTGGAGGCTGCGAAATTAATAAGTCGTAGGCCGTTTTCGATCGTCAGCTGGTGGGCGCTGAACTTTCCAATCGTCGGTCTAAATTCCTCTTCCTGGCATACCTGAGCGTTTAGGTCTCCTTTGATGATCTTGACACAGTGGCTTGGGCAGCGATCGTACTCGCGTTCGAGCGACCTTGTCATCATCAGTGTTTCCGGAGTGAGGGCTGTGTACGTTTATTATGCTGAAGTTGAAGAACCGATTACGCGTCTCTGCATGTCGCCCATCACGATAAAAGCTTTTCCCAGCTCACATGTGTTGCCGCAACTATGGTAGATGGTATGATTATCTGTAAACGCTCACACCATCGGTCCTGTCCTGTCCTGTTCAGGAGGCGCGCAGCGCTACGATGCCGAACCCCAGTTCTTCAGTAGATCGGCGAGTATGCCAATCAAGTTGAGATATCGGCAGTTCCACGTACCGAGTTTCCAGTCGCAAGTCCTTTTTGTTCGCTGGGGTCTTTGCTGTTGGTCTCGGTTCGTATTATTCTGTTGCTGATTTTCCATTACAATGAGTTTTAACGTGAATATATAACGAAGCCACACCTTGAATTTTCAAGAGCACAAAGCTGAGGAATCAAAAGACGGATTACGCTGAAAAGTTGATCGATTAGTGACCTGCTGGTGATGACCAATCGATCAACTTTTCAGCACAAACCAACCCTTGGTTCTTTAGATTTGCGCTTTTGAAAATTCGAAGTGTGGCTTCGTTATATATTCACCTTAATGGCTGGCTCGTAGGGCCTGACACCAACTATCTACTTTTCGAAGGACCATAGTGTATAGTTGAGTTCTGAATCTTTCCCTGGCACTCGAACGTTGATCAGCTGCCCCGTAGATGGGGATCAGTCGCTGCTGTGAGCCACTCCTCCTGGAGAACAGACCACCCCCCCCCCCCGTTTGCAGAAGAACCCCTCCCCCTTCTCTGTCAGCCTACGACCAGAGTTGCCACCAGAGTTGTTTACCCGGTCTTCCCTAAGGTTTCTCAAAGCCTGGCCGGTGCCACGGAGAACAGCACACACCAGACGTAAGATTTTGGGCCTTCAAGAGAGCCTCAGCTGGTAATTTACAGTGCATAATAACGCATCTGTACTTGAACCATTGTGAACGCTGCTCAGTGCTCAGCTACTACTGTGTCAGGCTGTTAAGGGGCCGTTCATAAACCACGTAGACTTTTTGGGGGGAGGGGGGGGGGGGGGGTCTGACCAAAGTCTACGCTCCATACAAATTTCAAAATTTTTGTATGGACAAAAGTCTACGAGGGGGGAGGGGGGGGTCTAAGATGGCCAAATTTTGGTCTACGTGGTTTATGAACAGCCCCTAATGAGTGGCGGTGGATAATCCCAACATTTCGGATCCATACTGCGTATCCACCGAAAATGGCAATTGGATTGTGAATGGGTCCATAATGGCGACAATATGGACGACGGGCAAATACCCATTCCAGGAGTTGGTGTAAAGTCTAATGAGGATTTTGTAGTCATGAAAGACGACCTTCTTCTGTAGTTGTGCTACCTCGGTGGTCAATAGAGCAGTTTGCGCAGATGCTGAACTGTATGAAGACAGACCTGTCTGTAGTGGGTTATAAAAATAGCGAAGTATTTTGGAAAAATATAAATAATATATATTCTAAAGAGTATTTTAATCATGATTTATTAATGTCACGCAATTCCTCTTTGACCGTTCACAAATGTTGAGCAAAATAATGCCGATATCTCCACGCGTATCATTGTTCGTGGACCGGGAGGGGAAATTCTACTTCACACGCTAGCGAGGCGTGGCAAACAGGCAGTGTTGTGAAACTCATGCTCACGAGTAAACAATACTCACTCACCTTACTCATTTGCGAGTAATGCTCACGCTGTGAGTTACTCGCGTATGAGTATACTCACGCGTGAGTAATAACGTCATACTCTCGCGTGAGTATTACTCACAAGTGAGTAATACTCACGCGAGAGTATGACGTCATTACTCACGCGTGAGTTACTCATTTTACTCACGGTGAGTTTAGTGAGTAAGTTATTTTTGTTGGTTTGAAATGATGTTTTCGTTTGTTCTGTACTGCAATGGTGATTATTTATACAGGGTGTTAGGTTCCTGAGTGCAAACTTTTTAAAGGGTGATAGAGGACCATAAATGGTGAAAAAAATTGTTCTACGCATATGGCCAAATCTCAACCGTTACGTAGTTATTGAACTTCCCATGTTTTTGACTCTTATTGCCTTAACTGACAATAACTTGAAAATGGTCAAACTTTTCGAAGTTTGTTTACCCTTATTCGAAAGATTATTGAATTTTCTATCAAATGGCATCTTTGAATCGATTGGTTTAGTTAAATAGCTAAGTTTTCTAGAGCAAAATAGCTGAAAATAGTGTATTTTTATTGGTTTTTGTCAATTATCTTTGAAACATGCGTAATAAATTAAAATTCTTTCTTCGACAAAGTTGTGGTCCCTGTTACACTCTACAATTGACACCAAACGTCTAGCTCTTATCATTTTCTTGCAATTTTGATTTAAATGTGCGGCACAATGCGCAAAAAAGTACATTCCATGACAGTTGCAAATTTATGATCTGAAATGCGATGTTAAAATCGAAATTGGAACAAAACGATAAGAGATAAAAGTTTGATGTCAAAGAACGAATTGTAGAGTGGAGCATGGGCCACAACTTTGCCGAAGAATGAATTTTGATTTACTACGCAGTTTTCAAAGATAATTGACAAAAATGATTTAAAACACACTACTTTTGAGCTATTTGCTTTAGAAAACTTAGTTATTTAACTAAACCAATCGATTCCAAGATGCCATTTGATAGAAAATTCAATAATCTTTCGAATATGGGTCAAAAAACTTCGATAAGTTTAACCATTTTTATGTTAAAGCCAGTTAAGGCAGTAAGAGTCAAACACATGGGAAGTTCAATAACTACGTAACGGTTAAGATTTAACCATATGCGTAGAACAATTTTTTGCTCTATTTATGGTCCTCTAACACCCTTTAAAAAGTTTGCACTCAGGAACCTAACACCCTGTATACAAGGCATAGTTTTCGAGGAAAGGTGGATCTGCTCGAGAGCTTTGGCACCATTGGCTAAAAACTCTTATTGTTTACCTACGCATGCAAAGTAATATCATCAATTAGGAAATCTCTATATTTCACCACACTTTGTCAAGGGTATAACTTTTTTCGCATACGTCGGGTCACTTTACGGTATTCAATAAAGATGTTTGGCATATATTTACCTACCTTCAAATTAAAAATGGTAGGGTCAATTACAGCATCTCCTAGGTCCAAACATTTAAAACTTTTCTTTTCTGCATACATTTGATCGTTTTTTCCCATATGGCTAGTTTCTATTACTGTGCAAAAAGATAGGGCATATAATGGACAAATAGTGGTTTCGCTTTAAAATTACTTGAGTAGGCAAGTAAGGAAAAAAAGTTTTACACTGGTAACGGCTCCCTTGTAAATCAAAAAGAGCTGTAGTTTTTTCTGCGCGGAGAAATAGTCCGTTCTATTATTCCGTAAGGAAATGTAACGTTTTTCCTCATACTAAACACTTGATCAGTTTGTAATTTAAAATTTACAAAAAATAGTAAATTTACTTGAGTACTCAACTTTCGAACATGAAACTTACACACTAAACGCATCCAGCAAAGCAAAAACCAGCAAAATGAATAGTTGATTTTTAAGCAATTTTTTGCTAGAATCCGGTACAACTTTGTGCCATATCAGCACAAATTGCTGGATGTTTCATAAAAAAAAGTGCTTAGACTTGATAGAATTGAAACAAAACTTTATTGGAACTTATGGGTGACAAAAGGAACAAATTGCCAGGGCCCGTAGCGTAGTGGCTACACATTCACTTCATAAGTGGATGGTCATGGGTTCGATCCCGGCACTTGCAATTTTTCGTCAGTTGCTCTTCCCCCCGAGAGCAGCTGGCACCTGACCCTCTTCAGAGCATGCTCCAACGGACCCGGACACCTGGATCGGAATCCAGTTCGATCTAGTAGAATTATAATAGAATACATTTAGGAGCTGTACAAAGTGTAAGTACACCGTGTCCAATAAGTTCTCATACAAAATACAAATTTGTAATATATAATTTTATTTCACATCTGTGATACATATTTTCAAAATGAATACATGTATTGAAGGGCCACATAATACTGATTATATAAAGCATACGGATTAGAATAACTTTATTTTCTATTTGTTTTTATAAGCCTAGCAGTACAGTTCCGTTTTCTGGAATCCGTTTGCTCCGGCACGCAAGAATAATGTTCGAAAAGTTTCTGGATAAATAGAGTCCATAAGGTTAAATTTTGAGCTTTTATCCCAAGTATTGTACCAAATGGATATACTAAGGCTGAAACAATACAATTTTGGTGATTATATGGTGAGAAATTTGCTAGTAAGCTCCACTTGAGGTGATTCTCTTGAAAATGATCGTCATATTAAAGATAAACATCATAATACGTCAATTTTGGTCAAAATTTAACACAATAGGAATACAAGTACGTTTTGAAGTGTGAATGGTGTGAATCAACAAGATGAGATACAACCATGCTTCTTTAACACAACAAATCTTATCAAAACAGGTAAATGGACATTTTTGTTTAATTCATGTTTTATTTTGTACAAAATAAAATGGCTTCATTCTCCACTAATACAGAGTCTCATATTTTTTCTCGTTTGGTCATAGTTACTACTAGCTATGGCGAGGACAGGCACCTAATTTGTTTCAACTTTAAACCGTTACTCGTTAAAATGTGATGAAACACCAAAGAAATGGCGTGCGTGCCAGCTGAAATGGGTTTACGACACATAAGCGATCAGCACAGAAGGATAAAGGACAGTTAATTCCAAAACATATGCTGCATTTGGTCAATGTTAGTTAGCCTTTCAATAAATAAATTTACTTTGAAAATACTAATTACAGATGTGAAAATAATTCAATTTGATTTTGTATGAGAACTTTTTGGACACGGTGTACAGCTTCCAATTGGAATCGCTCACGCAGTGCCCTGGTGGACAAAAGAGTTGTAAATTAGGTAAAGTGATTGAAGAATGGAAAAAAGGGAACAAATTCCTAAGGAATCCCATGAGCTTTTTCAAGTCTTAGTTTTTTTTTTCATATAAAGTTGGACCACTAATTATATGAGCCTCGGACCTAAAAAGAAAAAAAAAACTGCCGAGCAAATTGCTACCAGTAACATGGCCAGTAATCACACCCAGGTAACCAATTAGCAGCTAAAATGGCATTAATTCAGCACTATATGCGCCTTTGCAGCAGGTCTGCTGCTATCGAACTGTCAAATCCAAGGTCAAATCGGCTATCAATCGAGCACACCACACGATTCTGTAAAATTACTTTTTCTTAATTGCTATCTCTGCCAACCCCCTGAAGAAAGCGTTAGTTCTTGAAGGCGGCTCGAACGGGCTCGTTTACGAAATTTCAGCCTGCCTTTCAATCTGCTACGTGCGGAAGCGAACTTTGTCGTACGAATTATCGTGCATTTGAGAAACGATCGTTTCCACATTTGTTCAATGCGTTTAGTGTTCTTTATTAAATTTACAAGACGCACAAGCATGCAAATATATTTCGTTCATTTAAAACAACGCTGAACTCAATTATATGTGAATGTCACGCCTGCACTAACAGAAAAAAAAATCACTGTTTTCAGCTTAATGCAACCGCCCATTCAAATCAGCACCACGTCCTGCACCAAATTTTTGGCTTCACGCCAGTTATATGTGGATGACAGCCATTTCAGGGGATTGATCTCTGTCTACAAGAGGTTTGAGTTCAAACAAAAGCCCTCACGTTGAGTTGTTGGGCTTAAAGGGGACCTCTTCAGGACCGCCCTTAACGGAGCGCTTAGAACTACCAGTAAGATACAATTCACTAGAATAAAAAAAAAAAAACAATAGAATTATTGACAAGCAACCTTGTCTACTGATTCAAAACATTCGCCCCAATAAAACATACCATTTTAATGTTTGATAGGATTCCAAGCCTTTAGATAAATTTTAGATTACCGTATGAATGAGTAAAGCATACTCGTGAGTGAGTATCTGCACGTCAATACTCACGAGTGAGTGTGAGTTGTACAGCGCTTACTCAAATGTGAGTAATACTCACGGTGAGTTTAAGGTGTACTGCTCATACTCACTCGTGAGTTTGACTAGTTGTGTGAGTACTCGCTCATTTCGCAACACTGCAAACAGGTACGAAAATGTATTTGTTCGTTGCGTCATTCGCTAGTATAAAACTAGCACGATGCGGAGGGCACGATTCATTCGATTGGCGAAATTCGGCACGCGAGCATCGGTCGAGAGGAACCGAACAGCAGCAGCAAGCGAGTGGTCCGGCTGCGCATCCAACAACGTGCCCGGTGTCGAGCTGGCATTGTGTAGCTATAAGACAGGCACACCAGCGAAGGGAGGCTCATTCAGTCGGCGACATTCAGCGAGCGCGGATCGGCAGCAGAAAGCAGCGACAGCAACACAAGCGTGAGCGGAACACCATCGGAACGAGCGTGTGGTCTCGTGAGCGTAGCAACCAGCATACCGTGTAGTCGGTCACCGAGGCGAGCATTCTACTCGCACGTTTGCTGGCGGTGGTGAGACACCAGAACACCGATTCGAGCGAAAGGCCTCGATAGTTTAACAGTGCTCACTCATCGGGTTCCTGGTCGCACCCTTCGACGTCGAGCCATGTTGAATTACGACACTGTCTGGGCAAAATCTGGTGGTATTAACCGGTTACATACTTCAATGCCTGGGCCGTAGAATGGTAAAGCCGTTTCACGAACCAGTGGAGTCAGGTCCTGCTAGAGACACTGGTCATGCTCGCTGTCGATGTGGCTAATGTCGGTATAAAAATATCTTTATGCGGCGAAGCGGCGTGGAGTCGATCACTGACGTGACTTTATGTAGTCCTGGCTTTACAAGTAGTTCGAACTGCATAGTAGACGATGTCTACTGCAACAATAGCAGGAACGGGTATAGGAAGAGGCGGTTAGCTTAAGGCCAAGTCCTCGTAGGTGGAAGACATCATACATCGATGAAGGGGTATTAAGAGAGGCGCTCCGCCGTGAGTGAAACCTACTTGGTGACGATGACGAGCTGGTAGCGGACGGAGTTCTGAATCTGACCTTAAAAGGAGCTTGCAGTAGCCCCTCTCTGAAGCAATGCATTCTAGGGCTTGTAGTTCTAGTCCCTCTGTTGACTGTTGGAGGCGGTCCCTACCTCGCGCTCGTACTACCTGAGCCACTTGCTCGAGTGTCTGTTGAACATACATATTATGCTTCTCTATTGATTAGGAAACCAAAATGTCCGGTAGCATTTTTCGCTTTGGCTTTTAATGAAATACCAGGCGCTCCATTTAACTAATCACGACAGCAATGCTATGAAAGGAGGCGCAAGGTAGTTAGTAGTTTGATACCTACCATATAATAATCGATACGTCGCATTATACCGTATTTTCTCTTAACAGTTTCTTTGGCAGTGCTTCAGAAGGCCGGCTCCAGAGGCACGTTACCCTCCATTTGGGACATTTGTGCCGTTAACCGTTCAAAATAAAATACACACTTAAACCAGCTTATACATTTACTAAGTCAGGGCATTATGCTCTTCATTTTTCCGTAACTAAATACCGAAGATCAACAGTAAAACGGTAGGTTGTGGTTTCCCCGTGCGTGTCAGTGATATGGTAGTTGTGGTGGTGATGGTGGTGAGTTTTGCTGAAGTGATATGATATCTCTGTAACGAAATGCAATAAACGCTCAACGTGGCCAACGCCGGGCAACAACAACGGTTTGGTTTCACTTACATTCACGATTTTATTGTATTTCTCTGCTTGTAATGTATTTTCCTTCTTAATTATTATCGTTACAAAGATGCTTGTTGGTTTTCTGTCAGTTTTCCGCCTGATCTCATTTTTTATTGTTGTTTCTTGTTGGTTTAGTATCTTTTCTCTGTTTGGTTGTGGTAGCATTTTGTGTTTCTTTTTCTGTGTGTTTGATGTTGTTTTGAGTTTTTTATATTTGTTGTTTTTTTTTGTTTCCACTGTTCTTAACCTCAGCTGTTTGTTCTTGCTTCACTTTTGTTTGTGTTTTTGTGGCCTCCCTAAATCATGGTGTGTGATTGAACCAAGCGATTAGTGTTGTCAAAACGAATTTCTGCTTTCCTGCACTCTTCGCTGTTTTATCGGAATCGGAGTTGTGGAATGGGATTTACAAGGACGTTATGGCTGCCTGCTTTTATCTTCGGAACGATTTTGACCATGGAGAAACTTCTAAGCTAGGATAGGTAACGCAAAATGGTCGGCGTTTTATTCAAGAATCAGGGAGAGATTAGGGGACAGAATGTATGAACTGATCACATTTCTAGATAGTCCACAATGAAACTGGATCCGTGTGAGCATGTATGAGTCTGATTCTGGCGTATCGAATGAACATGTTACTATGATATGTGTTTACCACGTGAATGGCGAAGCTTCTGCAACCAAGAAAACGATAGACTCGGATATTTTTTTATCGACATTTTGTTCGGTTCGCTTTATTAGATTTTTTTTTCTCTCGTCGACACTTGCATTTAACACTATTCATTCATCGTGACTCGCGACAAATTCTTTAATTTCCTTTAGTATTAATTTATGGTAGTTCTTCTTTAACAATTTTGCCGTTCCGCTAGTGTTGTTTCGTGACAGCTTCTGCTACACTAATTTTGACTCAGTTTCATTCCATTACTAAACTAATTATTGAGAGATGAAGGGTTTGAATTTGGCTGCCGTTAAGTTTGGTTTGATCATTATAATTAATTATTGTATTTGTTCTCCTTGTCTTAGACTTGTTGTTTTATACAGATGAATACGGAATAGTTCGTTTGGTTTTGTTTTGGACAGAGTTTTTTTTTTATATCGTTCGGTACAAGGTAAGACATAATAACACGCGAAGAGAAGAGTTCAGCCAAATTTAAAGTGACCGAGGGGATAGCGCATCTACATACGATGTGTGTCTTTGGCTATCCTGATTTGAGGGCTAATTAGAGAAAAGCTTTTGTCGAGGCATTATTGCATAAATCCAAATTTGAAACGGTTTTGTATAACTTCGGCTGCTTGTTTTTGGTTCTGTGTATAAAGATAGTCTAAGCTTTTAGCTTCATTGCGTTCCATTCCTCCTCTATTTTTTTCGATAATACCTATCGTCGTTAATGTCCGGTAATAGAAACGAAGAATTTCTCGTCATAATGTATGTACAAAAAAGCATGAAAAGCGTGTTTGTTGGAATAGCATCGTATTTTATTTAATCATGTGTTCTTATTTGTATATCTACTTTATATCTCATTGAATGTACAAAGTACTACACGTTTCCAATTTCAGCTCGCTATTTTTTTTTGTATTTTACACACTGCTCACTGGTTCTCCTGTTTTTTTTTTGCATATTTGGATTCAGCTTACTGTAAGACTTGCATCCATCTTCAATCTCACGCCACGCCTAGTCGATTTTGCTGTTTGAGTTCGTAATTTTATATCTTACACTTGAAACAGTAGATTAAGATAAGAATTCCAACATGATATAGCTAAGATCCTGCTTTGTAGCTTGAGTGAAAGAACCGAAATGAAATGCGAAATCATTACTAGAACGGACCGAGCCCTATAGTCTAGAATAGGGTTGGGAATTGCGGCTTGGAGCGTTCGAAATCTGTACGAATCGGTATGCAAGTTTGAAGCATCTGGCTAAAGACTTTTCGAAGATCTCTTTTAGGAGCGATGAAAGATCTTACAAGTTATCCTTTAAAAAATCTTAAATTCACTAAAGATCATTAGCGGAGCCAGCTTTTTCTTTTTTTTTCTCACACTCCTAAACACACAAGAGAAAGAAAAAGATGGAAGAGGGGGCAGCTTGTCTCCTCTTTCATCTCGCTCTTTCTCTTGCATGTTTAGAAGAGTGAGTAAGAAAAAAGAAAAAGCTGGCTCCGCCAATGCTAAAGATCATTAGCGTCAAAAGTAATACCACTATAAAACCACAGTAATTCGTAGAGGGTTTCAATAGGCTCGAATACAACATTTTATCGTTGTGTAGATGCGCACCGTGTGCATTCTGTGAATTGGTATTGGTGTCAGATTAGCTGCTGTCATTGGTTTTTTTTGTTAACCCCTCACGACGAAAAAGTGGCGCGACGGATGTTTCCGAAAACGGTGCAGCGATAAGTTGTTTGCGAAAACTGACGGCGACATATTCCGGCGGTTGAAATCCGTCGGTAGCGAAAGACGGGCTCGATCAAGATCCGTGCGAGATCCAAGCGGCCGTATTCAGTAAAAACGCTAGCAGCCATCAAGGTGGTGAGGGAGCGGGTTCGTCGAAAAATGAACCGCTCGATCCGTGGTCGCTGCTGACCTGGATGTGTGAATGGGGACTACCCAAACCATCATGGCATGAGGAAGGACCTGGAATACAACCCGTACAAGAAATGCAAGGTTCGTGGGGTAACGGAGACTACAACAAAGAAGAGGCTGAACAGGGCCAAACTGGTCAGGTCAGGGCAGATAGGGGTTTCGTATTTTCTGAAACTTTTTGTCTTGCAATAGTCACATAATGGCCAGGCAACGTACCGCAAACGCAGAGCAGAAACGGTAGAAATAGCAATCATCAAGGCCATGCTGCACCTGCCAATGTTATTGATGCTGATCGACTTCAGTCACTCACGTTAGAAGGCGGCTGACGGCAGCGGATTATGTAACAGCGACAGCAACTACGAGATGAACCAGCGCACCACGTGATCACAGCAGTCAGGCAGTTCCGTGGAACATGCCGAATACCAAAGCTGCGGAATTCATATCGGCTAACGAGTGCAGTAAGCATCCTAAACCAGGATATTTTGCCTTAGTACATGGAGGTCGTACAGAACCTAGAGAAACAACAGTTTACTGTGTATTCAGTTGCGGTGGCTGTTGTGAAGACGCTGGGGTTTCGGTCGCGCCCTCAAGGAGACGGTGAAGGTCGTACACGCCCCAGCACTCAAAAATCCACGTGGATGCGGCGTTTGGAGAATCGAATCACCACATTGCGGACCAAGATTAACACAGTACATGCATGGGAATCGATCAACGAGGCTAGTTTGAAATGTTGCTGAAATTGTGAAGCCCGTAGAAGTCCGAGATCTCACAGAAGTAAACATTACAGAGATCCAAAACACCCCTGTACAGCGGTTGAGTGCTCTTGCTAAATCTAGACGAACATTTGAAAAGGGCCTATCTGCTTTGCGTAAACAAACATGTATTTGTCTCTGTATGGGCCATCTGCATCCACCCACGCACATCAACAGCCTTATCAGAAAGGATGTTTTTCAAGCTACCTGTTAAGGGTGTTGATGTGCGTGGGTGGATGCAGATGGGCCCTACAGAGACAAAAACATGTTTGTTTACAAAAATCAGATAGGCCCTTTTCTGCAGCTGCATTCGAAACGATAAGCCTGATTATGGAGAAGGCCTTCCGGAGTTCGACGAAGTCACACAGTTCTGGGCCAATCTTCGGGATAACCCCACGGAGTCTACTGATACGGGATAGCCCTGTCCTTTACTGCGACGATGGTATGTGGTTAGCAGCGTCAGTGTAATGGAGTAGGAGACATGATCGTGGTCGTAGCAACCGCTCAGGATGT
Organism: Aedes albopictus; assembly: GCF_035046485.1. Taxonomy (NCBI): domain Eukaryota; kingdom Metazoa; phylum Arthropoda; class Insecta; order Diptera; family Culicidae; genus Aedes; species Aedes albopictus. The sequence goes on from NC_085138.1 coordinate 179,856,291, forward strand.
ACATGAACCTATCCGGTATACCAAATGCAAGGTTACATAGATCTGGTCATCATATATGCAGTCATTGTAGGTCAAGCCACCGAAAAGCAGAAGAACCAGAGTATGGCGTACATCGATTACAAGAAGGAGTACGACTCAGTATCGCACTCGTACCTTCTCAAGGTACTGCAGTTGTACAAAGTAGACGAGAACGACATTAGGCGTCATTAGGTAGACGTGAACGACATTAGGCGTCATTAGGTAGACGTGAACGTCAGCACGCGATGGGAATGTGAAGTACGTGCCCACAACTGAACAGCTGTGTCGCGGTCCAGAAATCTCAGCATCAGGAGGGGAATATCCTAAGGCGATATCTTCAGTTCACTATTGTTCTGCCTTGTAATGAATCCCCTCAGCAGAGCACTCAATCAATGCAACTATGACTATCTACTGGAAAGTGGAACGAGAAGCGCAAGAATAACCCACATCTTCTATATGGACGACCTGAAACTGTTTGCGGAATCAGTACAAAGGCAGGGGACATTTGTTCCACCTTATATGCCGTCACTTTGTATACCTTTAACATTGTGACAGTAGTCGAGTTACGTCAAACACACAAAGTTAAGGTGGTGCTATCTGCTACTTCCATAGCGACCGTTTTGGTAATTTTAGTGATCCATTGAATGTTAAGGACAAGTTATTTGGAGTACATAGCTATGATTTTGTAGAGCACCGTTTAAAAGAATCGTTCAACGGATATCGCTGAACATGCATCATGAAGGTGATCCACTCTATGTGAACATCGGGATGCATTTTCAGTCAATTCTGTTAAACAAATCTTTAATACGCTGCTATTTAAGCTATGTACCCCAAACATCTTGTGTTTAGGAAGGCATAAGTTGAAGATGATGTGGGGCTCTTCGACAAAACTGGCAAGCTTAGCAGGGAATGTTGCGAGCCATTATTGAGTAAAACCTGAATTATTTATATCATGTTACCTGTTTTCTGACACATTCGTATCAACAGCGGAGAAGGACTAAACGACAGTGCTGTTAAGCATCAATAACAGATGCAGTTTTCAATCAATATGTATTGATCAACTGTGTAATATCTGAATCACGAAGTGTTGTCGACAAATTGCAACTGTGCTACACGCATCAGCACCAATCACAAGCCATTTTTATTTACTAAACACTTTTATTGGCATGGGAACTCCAGTATTTACTCATCGTGAAGAGTAAATTCACATTATCATCGTGAAGAGTGTTTTACTGAAGCACTACTCTACATCTAGCTATTGTCGCGCTTATCTTAGATTCTCAGCAAGCTGCGTTCGAAACGCGCAGCCTCAGATCGCGCCAGACCGCGCACGTATGATTTGCACACGGTGTGCATCTTGGCTAAAACTGTTTTGCAGCCGCCGGGTGGAGCTGTCAGCTGCCGTGTACAAATCAAACGGGCGCAATCTTATGGCGGCTGACTCAGATCAGCAGGATCTGAGTGATTAAGCTAGGATGCACAATACCACTTCTCGATGAGAGAGGAGTGTGAAACTTGAAACAAACGCCCTAATTGGGTATGACTGATGCTTGCTAAGATCGTTTCACGTTGGAAGAGAGATAAACGAATTTGGCTCTGGTGGCAGTCTCGTGATGGTTATGACATTTTTCATCACTGCTGATACGTGTAACACTGAATGATCTTGAAAAAACGTGAATGCAGACAGAATGCAGTGATGTAACAACATCGTTTAGAGTGTACCAGGTGATCCGCAAGCGGCAAGGTAGGCCTATTGCTCATCTTTTGCGAGCGTGTTAGTGTCGACTGGCAACGCGACCTGGGGCCTGGTCGAATCCTGCTTGGAAATCGGTTAGGGTTGCTGATGGGTATGGCCCGCGACATCGCATTGTGTTGTTTGGGAAAGCCCGCTCGATGTATGTTAGGTAGGCGTAGTTTGTTCGAGTATGACGTGCCTACACCCTCCCTGGAGTAAACTTCCGAGTGCACTTACCGTTTACCCCCGTTGGTTTGAACGACACCTCATACAAACCAACGGGGTTCATTTTTTGAACTTCTAGCAACCCTGTGGGTGACAATAGAACACACTGCTGGCAACCATATTTGATGTTTTGTTTTGATTCTGCGTTCCGTTTCACACCGTTCCTTTAGCAAAATGACGTTTGATCTATTTTTCATTTGAACGGTGTGCAGATTAGCGGGGATCAATTTAAAAGTGTTCAGATTAGATGCGGTCAAACCAACGGGGGTAGACGGCATTGTGAAACATTGCACACAGAGAAATATCTCCATCTTCACGCGGTCGCTTATAAAGGTACATCATCTGAATGTTTCAGTATGTGGACTTTGTGGACGATACTAAAGGTTCAACTAAAGAATCTGGTCACGTGCAAAGACAGATGCAGGCACACGAAACTTGAAGTTATGGACCTTTTCTATGTTTTAAAATGTCAATTTTGAAACGAGACCATCGTTCGACCGATCGAGACGATCAGCTACGAGTACAGATCCAAAAGGCATCCAATGATTCCGCACCGTTTTCTATCCAAACCTTTTCCGAGAGCCAAGGGAACTTGAATCGCAACAGTCGCATTCAGAATAAAAAAAAAACTGATCGCGAACACACGCACACACATCAATAACCGGATTGAGCGTACAATAAGAAGAAACGACATGTACGATTCACATTACACAGATAGAAAAAAATGCCCGAAAGTCGAATTGTGTGTACGAATGTGTGTAGAGAGTGCGAGTAGAACAATCACCGAGATCACCGGAAACACGTGTTCAATACGTAGCATTCGTAGGTAGTAGTTTGTAGGGACTCAAGCAACATGTAGATGAGACGGGTAGATCGAATTTATGTTTCGTAACATTTTTTCTTGTCTTTCGTTTTCCCGAACTTGATTTCAGCAAACTAAATAAGATCAACAGTTGAGTGGTACAAAAGCAAAGGGCAAAGAGAAAAAAGTATCTCGGAAAGTAAATTCCACGCGTCAAACATTCAGAAGGCACCGAACTGAATTTATTTTATTTCAATTGCATTTTCTCATTATTTTTCCGCAATATAACAATAACACTTTGTTTTTTTCCTTTATGTACTTCAATATTGTTTTACTGTGTGTACTGCTCTCGTACCATTCTCACTGGTTTGCCCGCATGTTTTTTCGCTACCATTTTATCTGATCAAAAGTTTTTTTTTGCTGTTCTTCTTTTGGATTCACTTTTGTTAACAGACATTGCGTGTGTTTGATAGAAATGTTAGTATTTTTTTACGAGTGTGAGTTTTCTGTGTAGTTTAGAAGTAAGTTGAGTTGAAAAGTCAGTAGAAAGTTGAGGTGAAGTAAATATATTGATTTTTTTTCATTCGATTCGATTCAATCTAGAGTGAAAAGTAACGGACTAAGTGTGGAGAGTTTCGAACTAAGGTTGAGTCGGGTAATTCTTGCTCTCGTGTGCACTATTTTCTTGGTTTGGGTTTCCCTCTAGAAAAATGTTCAAACATTAATTGGTTGTACAGTTATACTAGCTCGCTATGGGTGTTCGATTCAGTTGCTGCTTTGCTTTTTGTTGCCTTACCGTTTTGTTTTGGCCTATTTTGATGACGATGACATTTTTACCACTGTGCAACGTCGCATGGGTTCCGAATTGAACAATGGTGGATAAAAATAATACCGTTAGATTCCATTCGATTTGGTTCCCAAATTTCAGTTCCGTTGCCTACGTATCGTTTGTTTTAGGAGAAGATTGTTCCTGTGTTTCAATTATTGTATTGCTTTTGAACGTGATGTTGATTTTGATAGCGATGGGATTGATGGTATAATAAAAATCTTGTGGATGTTACTATGTGTCAAAGCCTCTTACTTAATATTGAAATAGTTGCATAATTTTACTCGAGCACAATACTCAAACTTTGAGAAGTCAAAAAAACATTGTTTTGAAACCAAATCTTCTTCTTCTTGCAGGTACCTCCCAACTGGGACAAAGCCTGCATCTCAGTTTGGTGTTCTATGGGCATTACTACAGTTATTAACTGAGAGCTTCCTCTTCCAATGACCATTTTGCATATACACATGCAGGCATGAAACTACTGTGTGCCCTAGGAAATCAAGAAAATATTCATTACGAAAAGCTCCTGGAACGAGTTTAGCAAAACTGTTTTGAAACCCCTGAAGATTGAACCTTTGAAAAAGGTTCCAAACGGGCTGAAACGTCGGAAATATTAATAATAAATAAGCTAGTGTTTTCCATTCCCCATTAGACTGCGAGACCAACCGTCACAGTACCTAACCTCAGTCGTATCTCCGAAAGAACTGAGCTATAAGTTTGAGACCCAGAATACCGGTAAACATTCATCAATACCTAGTAATCTTCGATGTTAATGAATATGGATGTAATATTCCTCAACTCCTTTAATCAACTTACACTCTATGAACTGACCCTAGTAGCACACATGTCATACATGAGTCGGTATGACTCTAATGTGACCATATTTGGTCATATAGGAGCCATATAACCTCATCTACAACATATGTGTTATTCGGGGAATGGACGTGTTGCAGCCAATAATCAGCTTGGAGAGTCTCACCTTCTTTGAAAATCTCTCAACATTAAAAACGGAAACATTTTCACATTACATGGCGACCGTGACAGGGCTTGAGTTTCCAAAAGATACACGGTATGAAGTAGTGACAATCTTACCAGAATAGTAGACCTGGATTTGTGAGGTCCATGGTGATTTGATTGATCTTAAAAGCTCTTCATATGTCCGGAATCAGCTCTTGACACTAAATAATAACTGATTCTATTTTGAGGCTGCGGTTCGTATCTGAGATTTATTGAACCAATTACTGCTTTCGAGAATCCAAAGGCTTCAAATGTTAGAGATAATCCACTTTTTTTCACTTAGTTGATGGTTCTGTGATCCACATGTTAGTGTTGCCAGGAACACTGAAAATTTATACAAACATTTTGAATTGCCGTGCTCGAGTAAAAACAGCTAGTAATGAGAGACGATGAAATGTTATGAAAAAAAAAACTTATTTAAAACATACTTTACCCTCAAATAGTCCTTGGGTGCGTGTATTTGTGTGTTTGTGTTTGATGTTAACTACTAAAAGGGCTTCGCTTTGAAACTCGACGAAGCCCTTCAAGCCATTTTACACTCGTTGGGACCTAGAAAGTATGAAAACGTTTCCAACTGATGAGAGACCGATTTGACACTGTGACGGCTCCACCCATTTGGCATAACGCCGTTTGACATAAAGCCATTCAGGCATAACACCATTCTTGTGCCTTTTTTAAATTAACGATTCTTAAGGTTATGTCACACGGTATTATGCCATTCGGCGCAGTGCCGAATAGCGTTTTGCCACTGGGTGGAAATTCTATGGGAAGCGATATTTTTGGCATAATGATCTTTAATAATAGGTATATGTTAATCGCAGAAAACATTCACTATGCAAAGGAGGCCACGCCTTCGATGTCGGTATCGAATGGAACGGAAAGAAAGCAGCAGCGCTGATTGGTGGATGAAACTGGGTTTGTAGTTATTAAATCGTCTTTTGTTCATAACTGTGAGAAGAGAGCACGCGCGTGAGAAGCCGTTTTCATGCGCGGACGCAGACTTGTGTGACATTTTGGGATGTTTTTGGATCAACATATGAAAAGGGCGAAACAACTTTTTTGATATTAAGCATGGCATGACCAACTTGAAGGGAAATCCAGCGGTCTAGAGTAGTTTCACACTTTTCACCAGTCGACCCAGGTTTGTAATTGGAGTTAGTAACAAGAACATTCGAAGGCAAACCAAAACGATGCATTTTGATAAATCAAACTGTCTGGAGATAATACTTACGTTTGCCAGTCACTGCGCCATCTATGATTTTGCGGTTTACCTCACCTCATCTTAGCAAACGGTGCACGTGTTGTGGTACGTGTTTAGAAGTATGTATGTGTGTGTGTGTTCATCATGTTTCATGTAAAAGTGTGAATGTGCTGGGGTGAAATGGCGAGTACGCTGGATGGTGTCAGCGTTTCCCTTGACTTGATCAATGAAAGTTATATAACCTACTTTTTTTTTCTTCAAACTTTGAGCTAAACTTGTGGCAACTACAGAAAGAATATTGAAACAGTTTTTGTTTTCTATATTCTGAATTAAAAAGCAGTGTAGAAGTGAATCTACTTGGAATGGCTGCCACCATCCGTCGATATGCGCCATCAGTGTAGTGTGTTAATGTGTCACGGTGTAGGTGTGTGTTCTGTTATTTGATTGATTCTGATCGAGTTTATGTCTGAACTCTATAAGATTTTGTCTTCGCTAAGCGTTCAAGATTGTTTGCGAGTTCTGTTTTGTTTGTAATTTTAATATTATTGTTTAGCATTTTCGCATTTTCGTCGCACGAACTCCCAAGGTTTTTACACGTCGCAAAATTGGTTGTCCACTTTTTTTTTGGTATTTTATGTTTTTTTTTCTTGTAGTTTAATTTTAAAGATTGATTAATAACTATAAATATTCTCAATTTAATAATGGTGGGTAAACATTTGTGGTCGTCTTTTTTCTTCAACATTTCACCTGGAATTTTTTTTGTGTTTTTCATTTTCCGTCCTCATTTCGGCCATGTATTCCAGCTAACAACGGTCGGCACTCGCGCGCCAACGAGATTTTCGCTATGATTCCAAACAGTTTCGAGCCAGTACTATTTATGTATTTACATGCCAATATTAGTTTCATCGCCTAGTCGATCCGCTAACTTTTTTAACCCGATGCTTAACGTAACTTCAAATCAATTGCTAGAGAATTGAAGTGATTTCTGCTTTAGTTATTTCTTCATATAATACACTAAATTTTCTTTTAACTACATGTTTGCCATTAGTTTTTTTTGTTAAGTTTTTTAGTACAACTCTTTAGCGACGTTTCTTTTGTATATACGAACAAAAATAGAGATAAATAATAACATTGCGATAAGTTGATATACTTTTCTTCTCTTTGATTCGTAATTCAAGTTGGGGGTCAATAATCAGATAACGATAGATTACTGTAAGGTTTGTCTTGCTTTGTTTTAGTCAAAGATATTTTTTGATAATAGATAATGTTGTGCTAAAGACGCGCCGATTCAATTCAATATTGTTTGTTGTTTCATTTTTTTTTGTTTGTTTTATTCGCTATCAATGGTATGATGAATGATGGATGCACCAGTTGAAAAGAGTTGATTGCGGTGAGATGTAACTCTAAATGTTGAACAGCACTTTGAAGCATGAATGTTTTGTTCATCTTTTAAATATATATAATATATTTATAATAATATGCATATGGAATGATATGGGTAATGATTTGCTTTAAATGTAAATATCACCTTTTCATTCACTTTGTTTTTTGATCACTCATCTTAATGTTAGAACTTGTCTTTTACGTCTGGTAATAACTACAACTTTGTATAATTTTAACCTTTACTCTTCCTAGCAATTCATCAAACAAGACCAAAGTACGATAAATAAAACAACACTATTCAAACAGTTTTGTATAGAAACGACTACGATAAATTTCCGAAGGGCAACTCTCGGTCACCTTCCGTCAAACAAGAAGAACAAATAAACTCTAACTTGAGGAAAACAACGCATGAACTAAAACAACTTCAATTTTCGTCAAAATGCCGCGAAAAAACGTGTGCGTGATCATGTTTCTGGTTCACTTAATTCTAAATCTCTAATGGGTTGTTTTATTCTCGAACCAAAATATATCGATTTTTGTCGTATTTACACTTGAAACATTTCGTCGGCTGCATTTGCATGAACATAAAGCTTTTGACAACAATTTTCTTCTTGTTTCTTAATTTTTTGTATTTAACTTACTAGCCTATTATTTGTTCCATTCTTTTGCGAATACGATTTTGCTTCTACAGTTCGTCCCGTATTGTGTTCTCGTTTTTAGGATTCGGAATGTTGAGAGTAATTCATAGCAATAATATTGTACAATATAGTTTAGGTTCATTACAGCTCCAATAATAATAACTATAATTATAATGTTGTGAACTAAATGCCTGGGGTTATTTACCACCAAGACCGAATTTCATAAATATTAGCTCTTTGCCCTTGGACAGGATGTCTCCACCAGGTGCTGCCATCTCTTGGATTTTGCCCATAATGTTGGGCCCACCTGGCTGCTGACCGGGTTGACCTGGCTGACCGGGTTGGCCAGGTTGGCCGGGTTGTTGCTGTTGCTGTTGCTGCTGGCCACCACCCATGCCCATGTTCATGCCTAAACTACTAAATGGACCGGATGATTGTTGTTGCGGTTGTTGGTTCATCGGACCACCGCCGGGTTGCTGCTGTTGTTGCGTCTGTGCGGCCGGCTTCTTGCCGAACAGACCACCGGTTGCCGCTCCGGCGGCCCCCGATAGTAGGTTGGTAGCTGTAGAAAAGACACCACCGGATGAGGCTGTGGTTGTGGGTTGTTGCTGTTGTTGCTGGTTCTGTTGCATTTGCTGCTGTTGCTGCATCATCGGTTGCTGCTGTTGTCGCATCTGTTGCTGCTGCTGTTGTAGTGGCGTTTGCTGCTGCATGCTACTCATTCCGCCAACATTACCACCGATCCCTATCCCTTGACCGATCATCCCTCCTATCCCCTGCATCCCCTAGAAAACGCAGCAGCTGCGTTAGTCTATTCTGTTAAGCCCACCAAGCCCACTTGTACTAAAGGAAAAAGTGAATGCATACAACAAAAGGAAAGATTCTAGATACTTCAAGAGAAATGAAACGAAAACGTAACGTTGGAAAATCGTATCGAGTGAAACTATAAACAGGAACACAATTCAAATGAAGCTACTATATTCTAGATAGAAACTTGCTTGGTGTGAGCCAGTTTGAAGATGTGCAATTTCATAAATTTCATCAATCTCGGAGCTAAACATAATCATGACTCAGGGAAATTTTCATCGGTTTTTAGCAACTTTTAATGTTTGATCGAGAAACGAAAGTGGTACAAAATACCATGGAGTAACAATCACCAGAAAATTTCAGGATCCAACAAGAAAAATCTGAAGTTGTCAATTTGCGTTGAGAAGTCAAAAGAATTTTCGAAGGTACACCTATCAGGCCTCTAGCAAGATTTTATATGTAATGATATTTTGGCATCATTCACCAAAAGTATTGCTTAGCTCATTTTTATGAATGATTTTATGTGTTGGGCCGTTATACCCCACCAGTGAATTTTGAACTGTGTTCTCCTACCTGAAACGTCTTCATTTCCATAGGAACTCTACCTTAACTGTTCTGATGATCGACTGGATGACATCCACTGTAGACCCTATAGAGTTGATCGACTGTGGAGGCCATCAGGTCAGCGATCGAAATGGCCGAAATAGTGCTCCAAAAGATGCAATGGGAAATCCGCTACTGCGCTGTTGTCACGCTACATCTGAAGAACGCGTTCATCAACAACAGTGTCAGCTGGACCGCCATCGAGAGCGCCATACATCACCTAGGAGTACCGGAAAGCCTATACTGGATAGTACAGAGCTACTTCCAGAACCTGGTGCGCCTCTAAGACACTGAGGAAGAAGAGATGAGCTACAACATCATCGCAAGGGTACCTCAGGGTTAAGGGTGGTATACACCCAGATATTTTTTTTTCATTTGTGGTCAAAATCGAATGACGTCTATTGAAACGTTGTCTTTTGGAGATACTTTGTCGAAGACGGCAAAATTCTATCTCCAAAACAAACAAATGTCTGAGCAATAATAGAAGCATGAAATGTAAAACCATTTTAAAAGTGTTTTTTTTTTCAACATAACTTTTTTGTTTCAATTTTATCGGTTTTACAATGCTTTGGAAAGATGTAGATATTGTAAAAAAGCATATATTTTCTAAAGGGTGTTAAATTCTATTTAATCGTTTTGAAGTAGTACAGTTTTTTCACTTTTTAATACAAACTTCAAAAGCGTGCTATTTTAAAAGTAGCAGATATTAGCAGCTTTTTTTTCGGAAGATTTGAATAGTTACTCATTCACTATCGAAGAACAAAAATTATTCAAGAAATTTATATCAAAAAAAGAGTTTTAAAATAGGCCATTGTTTATAAGAAAAACTTCTAAGAATCCCGCACGATCCCGTTATGTTTTTTTATATGCTTCGACAATGTTCAAGTAATTGTTTAAATTTTCCGAAAATTAGCTGCCAATATCTGCAACTTATAAAGTTGTACGCTTTGAAGTTTGTACTAAAAAGTGAAAAAAAATGACCGTACTACCTTAAAACGATAAGATAGAATTTTACACCCTCCAGAAAAGATATGTATATTTACAGTATATGCAACATCCGAGAAAATTGAAACAAAAACATGTGTCAAAAAGCACTTTTTAAGGGGTATTACATTTTATGTTTCTATTATTGATCATAACTTGGTTAACTTTGGAGATAGAATTTTGCCGTCTTCGATAAAGTTCCTCAAAAAGATTTAATATTTATACAATTGAAAAAAAAAAACCACAACAAGAAAGCTTCATTAGTACCTTTCTGTGAGTTATAGAGTATGGTGGCGCCATAGAGGATGATATATCAGTTGGAAGCAAGAGGTATGTTTCAAAGTTTGTGAGTTTTGATTATCATGTTTGACTGTTTCCATAGTGACTCATTATGCCTCCGATGTACATTTGAACTATAGTTGACTACGTGAGAAATGTATGAAGAAGATGAATTTTTCATTCTAGGACTCATCTATCGAAAGATAGAACTAATCGATCTCACATGTAATTAATTTATATTACATATTCTGTAATCAAAATTTAGGGAACATTCCAAAAAGTTGTTAGAATTATACAAGTTACCAAACCCGTAGGATGGATCAGAGCTCCAAACGAAAACTGTGTTCATACTTGTTTAGAATGTGTATATGCTTTTATCTTTTAAGCATTTTCCCAACGGAAAATGTATATTATCTTTTGATTTTGTCTTTTTGCTTGCCGTATAAACAAATAGAAGAAAATACAACCATAGACTAATCGTTTACCCGCGCTTGAACGGATTATAGGGAAGAGTAGACACCAAGGAACTAGAGTGAAGGCATCTAGTCATAGCTCGCATGATTAAGCCTCATTAAGGGTCCCTCACACTAGTTATATGGAATGGTGGCTCCTTAGAGGATAATAACCAGTTGGAAACAAGCCAGTGAAAACAAGAAACAACAATAAGTTCTTCATTTCAAAAGGTTTCGCTTTAAATGTTGTGTCAAACATTTTACAGAAAGTGATCCACTGCAACATCAGATATCAGTAGGTCGGTTCCAGAGGTACGTTCTCCAACTGCACCATACAAGTACATTTGAGACTATAGGCAGAGACGTAACTGTTAGAGGGAATTCATATAAAAAAATGCCTGATGTCTTTTTCATGAACATGTTGCCACCTATTGGTAGAACCTCGCAAAACATCGTTGGCTATGATGGATTGCGGTGTGACGTTTTTCTAACACGCACACTACTACAATCTAATCTATCTAATTTCCTTGACCTTATATATGGTACATCCAATAGGTTATCGTTATGAATAAATAAAACAATTACAATTACTACACAAATCGCCTGTTATTTTTGTTTGCATCATTCAGCAAAGTGTACACGTATGTACACATCAAAGCAATCGAACACTAACGCCAAATTCATCGTTAAATGCATGTGCCAAGCCCAATCGAAGAGTTTTACGTCTGTTTGTCTGTGCTATAAGTGTCTTTATAGTAAACGTTTTTTTGCTACAATGCATTTATCGAAATAAAGAAATGATTGATACCTTTTATAACTTATCTACATTCTATTTACTGCAACCCTAATTTAGTAAAAAGCTTACAAGTTACTTCAGCAAAGATACCAGACCTCTATGATGAATCAGAGTAGCAAATGTTTATTTACCGAGAACAGTGTTCTTCCCTAGTTAGGACGCACGCTTTGATCTGTTGAGCTCAACGAAAAGATGTATATCATTTTTCTGTTTTGGCTTTTTATTCTTGCTAGCATAAAACATACGGAAGTAGATGTCTAGCCATAGCTTGCCTGAGTAAAGTTCATCTACTTTCCATAAGTTATGCACTAAGGTGGCTCCGTATAGGATAAATACTACTTGAAAGCAAAAGGTAAGTTCTTCGTTTTTGCTGAGAATGTCATGTTTGTCATTCTTTAGCAAATGATCTATTGTACCACCTTTTTGCATTTTAGACTATAGGTGTTTTCGTAAAAATGCAAAAAGTGCAAAATAAACAACTTTGCAGCATATTTTTTTCAGGATGTGTCTTTCGAAAGATACATATAACTGATCATGTTATCTACATCATATATTCTGCTACCAAAATTAAAAAAAAAAAAGTCTACCGAGTTACTACAGCAAAGACAACAATCTTTAGGTTAGACAGCCTCCAGAGAAACCCGATGTAGATCTGTTTTTCATCAGTTTTAATTATATAATTTCATACTTTCAATATTCAACTGTTGAAGTTGATGTTTGGAGGATATGGCTTTCAGTATTTAGAGGAATGGCTCAAATGGAGATAATTCTTCGATAAAGGCACACAAATGTGGCTGAATCTTCAGAAGCAAACCTTAGAATTTTGAGTTATTCTTTCCAAGAGTAAAATCACAGAAAAACATAAACCATCTCTCTATATCCAATTTTTGCTCTTGCTTGCCACAAGATTACAAACGATAGCCCCCAGTCTACGAATTGCACATCTTCAAACTCCAGCTCCTAGAAAGTGACCGGTGTCGCGCTAGGGTGGCTGGAAACCGAAATCCTATCTAACTTAAATGCAAAAATAAGCGAAACCGTTATGTGAATCCTAATCGGAACTAAATGGGTATCTGTGTATGGTATTTTGTTTCGAGAAAACTTCTAAGTAGGAACACAAATGAACCAACAATCGAAAACCAAAACGGGAAGGATTTGGGATTTGATGAACTCTCAGAAAAGAAATATACAGATAAATAGATGCAAGGAAATGTAAAGGAAGAAAAAGGAACAAGAAATATCAAGAAGCAAACTATTTAGGAAACGAACAAGTTAAAATGACTGATGATAAATAAGAAAATAAAATGCTGAACTAAAGCACTTAAATTAAGCAACATTTACGCAAGTTTGTCAACAAATGTAACATTTCTGGGAAGGGTCTAAGAGTAATGAAGATTTTTTTGGTTTTATCTTAAGTGTACTAGCCAAGTAATGTGTAAAATGTAGCAATTCCTTGACCAAAATAATTTGCAATAGTTTCTTAATTTTGATTTTGAAATATCCAAATCTGCTTGAATGGAATTGGTACAAGTTGGAACAGTGCATTCGAAAATAGTTTTGATTATGAACTGGTTGCACTGGTTGCCATGAATGTGTTGAACTTTTGTAATTCCGAAATGGGAAAAGAACAGTAGTGCACAGAAAGAAATGACACTCATTGTGTACTCAGTGAGCTTAGAATATTTTAATGGTGTCATTTCTTTTGTAGTCTTTGCGTTGAAAAAATAATAACGAAAACTTCTTCAATGAACTGAAACCAGAAGAAAAATAGGACAAAACTTCATCACATCTTCAGTTCATTCTTTTCTATTCTAGTAGACGCTAGAAAAGCATATCGTGATTAGTTTGCTCTAGTATTGAGAGTCATTTTGCTACTGCTAGGGGTTAAGCTAAACAAATCTACGTAAAATCATATTTACAAAAGAAATTTGAACGAAAACTGACAATACTTCATTCTCTCAAGCTACTCAAAATCAAGTGGATAAGGCACACGAACAAAACCATAACGGGAAATGAAAATAGCGTTGTCGCATGCCGATTCTAGCAAGTTTTAAAATAAGAAAATATGTTACACAAACATTCCCATACATGTTCTTGCTTTTGGCACCGAAAGAGAAAGCCTTGTACATCGTTTTTGGTTTCGTTCAATTCGAAAATGCTGAGCCAAGCAATAGCAAGAAGAAACTGTCTGGGTTCTGTTCCGTTTGCGATTTTTTTAGGATAATTTGTGCTGTAGTGGATCACTGTCCTGTTGGAACTGTGGTGTGGGTGTTTTCACAAAATGCCTTTGCGTTGTGAAGAATGAGTTTGTAGATTTCATGTAGAATGGTGATGTCATTATCGTTAAAGTCTTCGATACATGAACTCAAATATATTAGTTACCGAACGTTTGTGTCAAATTGTTAAAAATATGATTCATATGTTCCAAGAGATTAATTAGAGACAAAAACAGGTCTCTTTGAAAACATATTTTTTGGAATTGAATGGTGGAGATACGGTACTACAGCCACTTAGGTTACACGAAAGAGTATATTTACTGTACAAAGTCACATCAATACACAGTTCACGCTACAGTGGTACACATTGTTCACATCGATATAGGAAAATACAGAGATATACAGAGGTGGTACAGGAAAGTTCACGTTTTTTCACAAGGGATACTCCTGCTTATGTATGCACAATTCACATTTATTACGGGTAGGGAAGTAGACAGTTGCCATTCCGTCCTTTCAGGACTCTTAAATCTCAGATATGGACTGGGTTCATCGAAGTTTGTTAATATTTTTCAAACACAAATCGATAGTGTAGCAGAAAGGTACGGAATGACTTGAGGCATGAAAAATATGATAGAGGACGTGGTTAAAGTAATCATCTGAAGCGTATTGTTATCAGTAATCCTTTCTGTTACGCTATAGATATGAAGATTTAAGGAAGACAGTTTCACTACGATAGAATATAGTATACAGACAAGACATCCCTGCCCGTTTTACCAATTTGAGTTTTTTCAACATTGTTCATTTAAAATCTTTTGAGCTAAACATTTGGCCAACCTGTGCATTTTAAGTCATCAGGCTCAATTTTTTTACGAATATAAACATTATAGAGAGCATTTGAAGATAATGAATTAAAATCATACTGAATCTAGTAACAAAACCAAAAAAAAAAAACTTACCACAATAAGCTTTCTTTTATTACCTCGGGAATACTAACAAGAAGTTTTGTTCAATATTGGTATATCTAACGCGAAAAGCGGTAGCCTAATTCCAAGCTTAATTCAATTTTCGTTGAAAAATCATGTTTAAAATATTCTTTGTAATTTCGTTATACTGGAAAACAACATAACAATAATAAAAAAATGATGGATATAAAAAGCCTGAGTCTAGAAAATAAAATTAAACAAACATAAAAATATAATTGTTCAAAAATAGAGTAAACAATAAAAAAAAAATCTAATTATAGAACGATTTCTCAATAATGCGGCCAGACCTTAATCATTTGTTTACCAATAATGTGTGTCCAACTCTGGGATGGTTGACCATTTTTCCCATATCTATTAAAAGTTCTATACTTTTAGTGATGCTAGTTTTTAAACCCTTTGGTGGTGGGGATGGGGTCATATACGACCTTAACGACGAAACCGAATATAACACACGTGTTTGAAAGCAGCGAAACAGTCCGGCTCCAAAACGTTAAGGTAAAACTGGATGAATTTATACTTTTTGGTTTTTGATTAATTAACGAAAAAAATATTCTCGGTTTCCATATACATTTAGAAGAAAGATCAAGATATCTTCTGAATATTTTTCTTGGTGAAGAATGTATATCAGTTTTCGCGAAATCATTTCGTTTGGTAATATCAGTATTAAACGGCAAAAGGTTATTGCAACCATAACAAATTTTAAATGCTCCATGGAAAATTAAAAAGCGCTCCATAAAGAATGAACATATGTTCCATGAAAATGTGCAATGTTACCCATAAATATTTTTTTTTTGTTTATAGAGACTTTACCCTGAAGAGGCATTCGTCTCTAAATAAATAATTGAAAACGTTTCGTACTTTATAAAAAAATGTACCGGTAAAACATAAAATTTACTCATTTATAGTGATATTTTTGCACCAATAAATAATACTGAAATGTTGCATAATAAAATACAAATTCTCTATGGAAAAATGCAAACGCTCCATAAAAAAAAATTGTACCCATAGAAAAATATTGCTCCATAGAAAAATTTAATTGCACCACAAAAAAATGAAAATGCACCTTAGAAAATAGACAAATACTCCATAAGTATTACCAAACTGCACGACATAAAATATTTTTTTTATTCTTAACCACTTAACCTATTTTACAGCTCTTTTGTCCACTAGGGCACTACGTGATCGATTCCAATTGGCGGCTGCACTTACACTTTGTACAGCGCCTAAATGTATTCTATTTTATTCTTATTCTACTATATCGTACTGGTTTGTCTTTGTGCTGCTTTCACTTTTCTACCCTGTATTTGGTAGAATGATGAGCACGATGATGAAATGATGTGTGGCTGTTGTTTCTTTTTCAGTCCGATTGGGGGTCGTCCATTATGGGTTGCCTTTCGCCGATATCCAATTATCCGGGTCCGTTTGAGCTATAAGAGCTCAGAAGAGGGTCAAGTGCCAGCCGCTCTCGGGGGAAGAGCAACTGACGAAGTGCCGGAGCTGGGATCGAACCCATGACCATCCGCTTATGAAGCGAACGTGTAGCCACTGCGCCACGGGCCCCGGCATAAAATACAATTTGCTCCATAAAAAAATGAAAATTCTCCATAACTTTAAACATTTGCATTACTAAAGCAGTGCAATGTGAAGCAATTCAGCCCTGTCGATTTAAATTATGAGAATATGCTATCTATGGAGGATTTTTAATTTTTCATTGAGCAGTTCATATTTTATACGGTGCAGTATGATAATACTTATGGAGAATTCATCTAACTTCTATTGTACAATTTAAATTTTTTATGGTGCAGTTTAATTTTTCTATGCAGCAATATTAAATTTTCTATGGGTATAGTTTTAATTTTTTATGAAGCATTTGCATTTTTTATGGAGCATTTGTATTTTTAATGGAGCATTTCAGTATTAATTATTGGTGCAAAATTTCACTTTTATTGAGAAAATTTTATGTTTTACCGATACATTTTTTATAAAGTATGGAACGTTTTCAATTATTTATGGGTAAGCTTTGCACATTTTAATGGAACATATGTTCATTCTTTATGGAGCGCTTTTTGATTTTCTATTTGTTTATGTTTATTTCTATTTGTTTATGGGTGCAATAAATAGGCTGCCGTATTAAATTTGTTGTAATTGCCCGGGGAATCCATATTTGGCTACTTGTCGATTTTCCGATGAGCTCACCTATGAAAGACCTGCAGAACATGGCCAGTAAAGTCTGCGCATTTTAGAATCGGTACACTTTCAACCGGCTGCAGATCAAAAACGGTTTCACTTGGAAAAAAGTGTTGTAAGAATCAATTGAAGTTAAATTATTGTATTTTGTAGGAAGAATATAAAATTTGCTGTTTTCAGATGAAATATCAATCTGAACTCCTATTGATATTTCTATAAGTGCCAGTTTTTTCTGCACAAATTGAACGAAAGCCAATCATTGTCATATTTAAGGTTTGTGTAGGAATATGAAATTGCCAAACCTACCAATTACGCAGTGTAGAATCGTTTTAGGTATTTTGATTTATGGAAGGCAAAATATTCCACGGTTGCTTTAAAATGACCGGTACAACTAAGAAACTGCGTTCAGCGTAAAGTCAGCTAAATATGTGATGTCATAGGCAATCTCTTTTTCAAATTACCTCTCGGGGTAAATCGGGATGGCCTCACTTCAAAGTTTCCAAAATTCAAATAAGCTTCCCCCCCTTTTCGGTAAGCAGCCCCAATATAGTCAAATACATTTTCCATGAAATTTGGAACCGGATTTGTATTCGGTTTTGAAAATCTCATGATATGGCTATATCTGCTTTCTGCTTCACATTTTTCGTCTTCCTCTTCGTTCCTTGGAAACAAACGACAACGGGCCATGCACACGCCACCGCTTTTATTCGTGTTTTAATGCGTGTGAAACTGCGGTACCGTGACAGCGATTTTGGTAAGAGAGAGGTTTGTTTTTGAGCTTGCATTCAAATCTTTTCTATTTTTGTCCTGCGTCTGACTATGGAAACTGGCAATACGTAGATCCAGTAGGGGAGACTGGGGAGACTTGATCCCTTTTTCTTAATTTGCCTGTAACTTTAAGAAAAAACACAAAACTAGATCCATTTTTCGTACAGAATGGCAGGTAAACATCTATTGCAAGTTTATACACAACAGAAGGACTTTAAATTATTGTTAAAGTTTTCAAAACTGTGTTTTTATGGAGGCATGTCTTATGATGTATTTTCCAAAAATGGGTCAAAATTGATCCCCTTTTGAGCATATGGTTCATTTAAAGGTAAAATAACTCTAGAAGATTCCTATTCATTTTCTTTTCAAGTTTTCTTGCATTTTTGATGCATACGGTGTGTTTGAAATTATAAGATTTTCTTAAATTGTTAAGGATATGCCGTATCTTGAAAATGGGGAGACTTGATCCCTCTTTTCATGCTTTGTACTAAAATAATATTTATCTGACATGTTTTATCATTGAATATACTAGAATTCCGAGTAAATAGAGGCTTCCATATAGAATTTTGTTTTTCACATGTATGATGTGTGTGTAATCCTCGAGGGATCAAGTCTCCCCATGTCACTGTTGTATACACTAAGCTACATTAATTACAATATTAATAGAACAGCTTTAATTGGATAAATACGTTTGATAGTACTTTATTTATACTATGTACTGTGAAATTTTGACACGATTTGGTTCAATTTTCACAAAGTTATTGAGATTTTTTGGAAAAAAATCCCTAAAAGATTTCTGAAAGACTGAAAACAAACCATCTGCCGTTAAAACATAATGCAATACAAAATTAAAATCAATTGTAGCCAAAACATTGTCGTCTGTCCAGATGTCGTTTTGGAAAAAATATGCAAGAAGAAAACTGTTTTTGATTCCGAGAAAATATGGGGGGAACAAGTCTCCCCAGGGATCAAGTCTCCTCAGTCTCCCCTACAGCTTCTCACATCACATCAAGTGATGTGATAGCCTCATTGGCAGATGCGCCTGGAGTTCACCAACAGTAGGTGTCTATGTTCAAATCGCGTTCGGGTCTGAACAATTTTTGTAAATGAGCTTGAAAGTATGTTTAATATGGCTTATTTTTTCTAAAACTAGAATAACACACTTAAAAATAGGTACCCAAAAACGAGTATAAAAATTTAGTTTTTACGCTATTTGATCCTTATGAAGGTATCAAACTGTATTATAGTTTTGATATATTTTATCAAAAACCAAGAACAGGGCTTGATGTATTTTTTTATATATTTGTAACAAATTCTGTTACACTTTTGTTAGAACTCGTATGATTTTTAGTTAGATTTTTTTATTTTAACAACACCCTGCATCTAAATTATAACAACCTATGTTTTAGACAAAATCTGTATAACATAATAACATATTTTGATATAATTATGTTATGTTCCCCTAGTCGGGATGCGAAGTGCAACTTGTACTGATAGGAATAACATTGTTATTTCTTTGTTGTTGAACAAAATGTTGGAAGAACATCACAACAACAATTGGGAGTATTTGTGCAGAGTTTGGTATTGATGTGGTATTTGTTGATTTACAGTTAAAACAACTGAAGAACAAGATTTGGTATTACATGATAGAGCTACCGAACAAAAGTGTAATTTAATAATAAGAAACGTTATTGTTTTTTATTCAATACCTGCTGTTTTGCACCTAATATAGCATTTGAAATATTAGGTATGCATTCACTATTGAAACATGTCATAATGTTATTTTCAAATTTTTATTTATACAAAATTATGATGTTCGTTTTTGTAGGGTATATCGATGTATAGAGGTATTTAGAAATCAACAAATGGCCATTTACGGTTCCACGACGAACCACGAGATCTCATGTGATACCACGGGGAGTCTATTCCAGATTGGCCGCTTTATGGAAAACCCAACAATGCTAAAAGATTCAAAATCGATCACAAATTAGCTACATTATGTGTATGAGCAGAATACCAATGCAAATCCGAGGGGTGATGCCCGCTGGATCGTGGACACCAAGGCAAAATGTATAATGGCTCCTACAGAGCCCTCTCCAGAGATGTTGAAGGGGATCAATTAGGGTGTCTTCTCGCGTCATGATCCTAGTCCTTGGCATCCTTTCGTAGGACTGGGGTGGGCGCTGAGGAGAGGCTCACCGATTCCAAAATCCCTCGGCGTAGGTAAGACCCCAGATCCAAACTGAATTTTGAAACTGGCCTTAAAAGTAGCTATTGCATAGGCTCCGGGGAAGTTTAGATTTGCTATGCAGAAATGCCTGGCGAGGGAATCTTACCAGAGGTTTGGAAGCGGTAGAGTCTGGTATAATGCATTGCCAAAGGCGACCGATGTGCTTGTTAGACACGGCGGGGAGTAGCTTGAGAAGATCATCCTCAACAGACTATTGACACACATCGAGGGTGTGAATGGTCTCTCAAGTAACCAGTTCGGCTTTCGGATAGTGAGGACAACCTTAGGTGCTATCGTGTCGGTTACAAAAACCACCGAAATATCGCTCCAGCGTACGAGGAGAGGGATTCGCTACTGTGCAAGTATTTTCACGCGTTCACGCGTTCAATAGTGCCAGTTTAGCTATTATTACCGATGCGCTTCTGTGTTTGGAGTTACCCGGGTGCTTGTACGAGGTAGTTGGAAGTTACTTCCCGAATCGAGTACTAGTTTAAGACACAGAGGTGCATTTACATAACCTCAGGAGTCCCGCAAGGCTCTACCCTGGGACCGGTGTTATGAAATGCCATGTACGACGAGGTGTTGAGGTTAAAATTCCCGGGGGCGTGGCCATCGTCTACTTCGCTGACGATATTACGCTGGAGGTCTACGATGAATCGATCGATGAAATGGGATTTACTGCAGCCCACTCGTTCGCAGTAGTGCAGGAGTAAAGAGGGCATGAGTTCCAGGAAACTGGGATTGGCTCTCCACAGATACAACCGAAAGATGGAGCAGTAAGTTGTAATTTGTGCAGACGGTCGACGATAAGCCTCGTTGATTATGCCTGCAAGAGATCTCCTCAGATATGGAAAACCAAATACCTACAACCTGAATGAGGTATTAAAAAGCCCTGCATAAGAGATAAAACACCTAAAATAATAACTGATGTGTATTCTGTGCATAACACGTGAATAATGACATCAGGTATGGCAATACCTGAATAATAATCGGCGATTTTTCCATACAAATAGTGATTTTCCCATTATGGAATAATATCTCAAGCAGTCCTCAACACCAAATCAATAACTCATTGAGGTATTCTATCAATACCTACAAAATACCAAAATAAGTTATTCCCAATACATGGGTAACTAACCAATACCTTGTCTCAGCATGATACTTGACTTTGGTATGTCGCAGTTATGTGTCAGTTATTTGTTCCTGCTTGGGTAATATCCAATAGATCTGCGGTGTATGCCAGTAAGCGCATGCTTCTGGATGGTGTCGCTTGGTCCATAGTAAAGTATGGCGACTCGGCTTGAGACACAGCGCTAAGCATCGACAGCTACCGTGACAAGCTGCAAAGTATTGCATAGGCTAATATGCCTGAGGGCTTCGAGCGCGTACCGTTCCGTATTACACGATGCGCTCTGCGTCATTACTGGTATAGTGCCTATCGGCATCCTTCGAAATGCGTGACACAAAGGACATACGCATAACCGCCAGGTAAGCCTCTATGGTTAAATGGTAGCGTCCTTATGACAGTTTCACCAAAGGAAGTTGGACCCACAGGTTGATTCCGAGGGTAGATAGTTGGATCACGGGCTGGTTGGCGCCATGGGCTGATTCAGGTTCATTCGGGACAGTATTTTCACCGTTTCGGTCATTCGGATTCTCCCGATTAATTATTGGTTTGGAGTGATTAAGAGGAAATCGAGGCGCTAAACTATAGAGGAGGTCTAGCGGTTCGGAGTCGGCTACATAAATCATACCGGTACCCTGTGGTCGAACCCGACTCTTATAGCGAATAAGTCTTCAGTTAGCCTAGTGGTTAAGGCTATGGATCGCCAATCTGGCGGGTTCGATTTACGTTCCGATCGGCAAAATTTTCTCGACTCCCTGGGCATAGTGTACTTGCCGTACAATATACACATTCATGCAATGGCCGGCAAAGAAAGCCCTTCAATTAATAGCTGTGGGAACGCTCAAATACGACTAGGTTGAAACGAGGTAGACTGGACTTGTCCCAGCGGGGACGTGGGGCCATAAAGAAGCAAAAGTTTCTGCGGGGAGAAATCCTTAGTAGCTTTGCTGACGTGGCGTCGGTTTTGTTTCTTTTTTTGATTGGATCCGATCCCGTGGTTGGAAAGGGGTACCCGGCAAGGTCGGGGCAGGTGGAGGTCCCATGTCGGCAAGTCCTTACGTGTGCTAGCTGATTGGATCTAACGGGAAGGTCAAATCGCCGTGTACGTGATACCAGTTTTTGATACTTGCTGTGCAGTTTCGAATCTGCCATCCTTCCGAGGACGAAAGGAGTGGTAAGTCCACCCGGAAAGCTGGCAATTCAACAGCATTGTACGTTGAAGGATTCTCCTAGGCATTCGCATTATGGCTGTTTGCAGTTACTTAAGAAGGACTCGAAGAACTCTTCGAATAGGGGAACTGGACACGACTGATCAAAGATCAGTGTACCATAGACCGTGGAAAAGGATCCTTTATTCGGAATATATCCATGGAGTGAATTGTAGCTCACGAAGTATCTGAAATATATAGGTAGCCAAGATTCCCAAAAGAGATGTTTGTTGATATTTCATTCCATTGTCATTGCGTAGACCCATTATTGCCGCCTCTAAAATAGTTTTAATTTTTGAAGCTTTTCATCGCAGCCGTATTTGATCACGCTCTCCTCATTTGTGAAAAATAGAAGATTAACATGGTAACCAATATTTAGCACGTTTAATTATGTCTTCCAAAAAAATTAAAAGATTCAATTGAAATTCAAAGAAAAAGATTTGCAGCTTTTAAGTTTTTCAACAAGTTATTTATACTTCCTGTTTCATGTTTCCAAGTTTATTTTTATATATGAACTTAAACAATTTAAAACCATCGTAGTGTAAGAATCGATTTTTCTACCAAACCTATGGACAAATTTTTCATTGGTTTTTAAAACCGATTTCATAATTTTCAGTTGCATAGTTCAATAATCATGATAGTGATTCAATATGGCATAAAAATTAATTTGCTGGAATGTACCAGTTCACCACGTTTATGGGTAATGGCAGACCAAGTTCTAACTAAATAACACAAGTGTTGTAATCAACACTATGTAACATTTGTTTTTTTTTTTCTTTCAAATGAACAATGCATCCCATTTTTGGACAAGACGTTTTTCAATCCTTTCTTGGAACTAAACATGATTGAGAAATGAGACAGTATAATCATGCATCAATGGAAACACAATATCGATAGTAAAGACTACTGCTCGCGATGGCGTTGAACAAGTTTTCTGTTAATTTTTCTGTGTTTTTGCTGTCTTGAGAAAATTTCTGATGTTAAACAAATCGTATCAAGACTGTGTTGGTTGTTAACTAATAGAATTACATAGAGTTTTGTCTATGTTTTGCGATGTTTTACCGACCTGAAATTCTTTAATCAAATGTTTATGTTATTCCTGAAATTTCAGTAAGTAATTTAAATGCTTTGCATGCTAGAAAAGTTTGTCATTTACTGAACAAGTAGCATTGATTCTTTATGAATCAGAAAACTTGTTCAAGTACCATTAAAAGTAAACATGGGTGTTGATCAACACGTGAAGCAGAGAATTGTATCCAAAAATGGGACATATTCAACTTGTCAAAAATCACATTTTAAACATTCCAAATTAAATGCAAAGAAATCTGAGTAAGAATCGCTAAATGGCTCCCATTGTGCCGAATTCTCTGAGGCACACGAAAGACCTCAAGTTGCAAAAAGGAAGCAGTTTTGCCTACATACAACCAAAATAGAACAACAGCGATCTTCTTCGTTATTGATATTGAGAACAATTAGAACTGGTTTACCATCCGACACCGAGAATTGCTGATCAAAGTAACATGAACTGTTAGTGTTCTAGGAAAATCTACGATTTGCAACATAAATAAATAAATAGAACATATCGAAGGGTCGATCTAGCAACAATAAGAAACAGTTCGAAGAAAAGGAATTGCCATAGGTTTAAAATTTAAATGATTAGGAAAACTTTCTAAATATGCAACTGAATCTAAACTTAAGATGAAAATCGAAGTAACAAACCTAATTACGGAACGGAAACAAAATGCACTAGAGATGACGAGGTACGATTTTTCAACGTTTGACAATATTCAAGGGATCATCATTGACGGGATATTGGATTCGATTGTTTGGCTCATTTGTTTTCTAGTTGTCCTGATGTCGATATTGTTGTGTAACTTGAATCATGGAAGCAAACTTTGAACTTGAACAAACTAGGTGGAAATATGAAAGAAACTTGAAACGAATGAAAAATATCATTTCAAACAACTAGGATGTGAATGAACGAAAAACGGAACTAACCGACTGTCGAAACAGGGGAACGCATTAGAACTGATCTATCGATATAAAGTAGCTCATAAGATTGGAAAACAAATTTTTATTACTTTTCAAAACAGTGGGCAGGTGGGTGTGTTATATTTAATAATACAACAAATCGTTGCTCTAAATCGTGAATTTCAAACTTTCATTGAACTCTAGGTGCATTTTTATTAATTTAAAGATTTTTGTTGAATTTTTACGAATAGATATTTTACTAGTTTTTGTTTTGTTGAAATTCATAATTTATGTACTTTTGCGATGTTTTATTTTTCAAGTAGTTACCTGCGTTTGGTGATCGGGGGCAGGGTGGCCCGTGTTGTCTAACAGTGTAGGGGAAGAAGGGCGAGCATCTAGCAACAAACAACATGAAGACTTGACATTTACCACAGCAGAGCAGAACTTGAACGTTTAGACGGCGTTCGACAAGCGTCGGCTATTCGAACGGTCGCGGCGGATGTTCGTTACAATTGTTCATGTATCGAAAACAGGTTTTGAACGAAACGTTGAAACACACTCACACATAAGCACAACATTCAATAGACACATAGGGTTAGGAAGGGACAGTCACACACACACACATCACGAAAAGGAAGTGCATTGGGTACGGTTTGGTATGTTACTTGCTTGATAATGATTTGTTTTTGTAAGGATGATTTTGTTAAGTGCCAATAGCAAGAGTTCTAGAGGGAGCAGCGACATTCTCAAATGTCAGGTGGTTGGCTGGTGTTGGTGTGTATTAACCTTTCGTTCATGTTCTGGTAGCTCACTTGCCATCGCACCATTTAAACGTTCCGATTAATATTTTGTTAAATTATTTTTAGTATGAATAAATTTATAAATTTGGAAATGGAAAATGTTATTGAAATGAAGGAAAAACTTTCTTAACAAAATACTAACATAATGATAAAAAGAACACACATGATAGAAGGAAAGGGAGCTTTATTAAATGGTGCGCACACTGAACATTTAAAGCTTATCATCGGCGTAATTGTTATCATACTTTTTAATTAGGAAAATTATCGAAATTATTCGGCAAAAGAAAATAATCGACTTCTAGTGATGCAATCAGTCTCATCTCCCACAATCTCTAAACTGACAGATCAGAAAGCAAACGGGCAAAAGTAAGAACAAATCAGAGAATTAAAAATCAAAACCAATCAAACAAAATAAACTGGAGTGAAGGAATTACAAAAACCATAACGCAAACTTTAGTTATCATGGCACGCATAAAAAAAGTTTAAATATTGGAATATTTCGGTAGTCGAGTTATTGTAGCTATCTCTCGGTGAAATATTAGAAAATGTGGAACTGTTCTTAGACAATTTAGTATTGAATGTTCAATATGCTGTGGTTATGCTGTGGGAAATGTTCAGTTTCAATCATATAATGGGTCGAATGAATGTGCTTGAGAAGATTGTATGAGCACTTTCTTTAGTAAATAAAAGCAAATTGACGGAATAGACACATATGTAATTGAATAACTGATATGGAATATGGCAGAAATGCTATGAATCCAATCGATGTAGTTAATTGAGTTTATTTAGGAGAATATGTTTAAGGAAAGCAATGTTCTGCTTGCTGCTTTAACTTTTGCGTGTCGATGTTGTACAGAAATGTAGTTAGTAGAGAGCATGCGAGTTGCAAGAAGTAAAAAGTATGTACAATAGCGTGGAAATTGTGAGTGTGTAGTGATTAGTGATAGTTTTATTTTGTTATATCATTTTTTTGTTACTAAAATTTACTAGTTTGTTTAATTGTTACTGTCATTAAGTCTTTATTGAAACTGATTACCTGAAAAGTATAGATTAATGGGTTTGACATTTACAAACATGAACTGTCACGCAGAAAAATGACGCTTTTTTTAAAACAATAAAATGCATGGCTGATTTTCAGTCTGGGAATTTACTTCTTCCAAAGTTACATGTATATTTCATTGTTGTTACTTAGAGTTTATCGATAAAACTCTTGATAAACCAATCAATTACCATCATTCCATATATCGATAGAAACTTCATTTGTTTCTACAAAATGGGGACCAAAAATACGTCCTGGAAGCGCTCACACACCATTATAATTTTCCCCCAACATCGCCATAACGAGGAAGGTCTAGCAAATCCATCACCCCAACTTCCAAGCCCAGTTTGGGCCGTGATGGAAAACGCGCATGTACACAAGACAGCTTCTACAGAAAGTTGGTCAGTATCGCTTTTTTGTCTTTATTTTTATTCGTTCTGCTTTCCATCCGCTTGCTGAATGTCTGAAAATAGATTTTCGAGCTGCCGCAGGAGCTCTCTTCACCAACACAACCACATTCCAGTTTTGTCAGTGGCAGTAGTGGTGCAGTCGTTTTAAACAACCCATTATTTTATGTTAAAACTACCAAATATCTGTTTGTTCCAACAAAGTGTCAAAAATTTCGGCAAATAAAATATTTGTTTTATCAAACAATTGAACAGTTCAGTTTTAACTAGAAATCAGTTTGTCGCTATAGTAAACTGAAAAATTGGTTGATTTAAACTAGAAATTGATTGTGTTTACAATTTATTTCTCTGCGTGATTAGTACATATAATCGCTTCTAAATATTCTCGGTGCATTGATTTCGTACCGCTGAGTGTTTGGTTACGCCTCCTCTCCTCTTCTTGGCGTAACGTCCTCAATGGGACAAAGCCTGCTTCTCAGCTTAGTGTTCTAAGAGCACTTCCACAGTTATTAACTGAGGCAGGCACGAAGATACTCTATGCCCAAGGAAGTCATAGAAATTTCCTTTACGAAAAGATCCTGGACCGACCGGGAATCGAACCCGTCACCCTCAGCATGGTCATGCTGAATACCCGTGCGTTTATCGCCTCGGCTATATGGGCCCTCAGGGGGGGCTTACGCAGATATCATTAAAGTGTTACTGTTGTCATTGAAGATATCCAACGGACAACTTTTTGATCATTTTGTGGAAATTCCCCTGAAGTTCATTCATCATTTTTAAGTGATACCAGCAAAAAATCATGTAGAGATTCCTTCAAGAATTCCTCCATGTATTTTCTCAGAAATTCCACTAGAATTTCTTCCAATCACACCTTTAGGAATTTTTACTCGGATTCTTGAAAAAAATCTGGGAATCTTTACAGAAGTTGAAGTGTTTCTACAGACATTTTTTCAGGGATTCGTTGAAAAATAAGTTTACGAATTCCTGCGGGAATAGTTTTAGAAAATCTACCATGAATGTTGGTAAGAGACTTCTCCAGGATTTTTTTCTTAAAATTTTTAAATATATTCTTATAGAAATCTCACCAAGGGATTTTCAAATATTCATACAGAAATTCTTTAGCAACTGCTTGTAGCCTTCCTCCAGGAATTTTCCTAGGATTCTTTCAGATTTTCCTCAAGGGGTTTTTATAAGAACATCTCCAGGGATTTCAACAGGAATTAGACAGAGGATTTATTAAAGCATTCCTGCAAGGATTCCAACAGAAATTCCACCACGGATTTCTTCAGGAATTTTCATCATGAATGTCAACATTTCTTCAGAAGTTTTTCATTGAATTTTTTTTAGCAATTTATCTGGATTTTTACAAAAAAAATCCAAGAATTCTTTGGAAATTTCTTCGGGGGTTATTTTAAAAATCTGTGGAAGGTTGTTTTTGGAACTTCTCTTCAGAAATATCTCGTGAGATTCCCCCAGGAATTCTTTCAGATATTCAACACGAATTTTTACAGAAGTATTTCATGAAATTACATTAAAAATACTAGAGAATTTCTTCTCGGATTTCCTGAAGGAATTTCTAAAGGAGTCCCTGGACATGCAGTTGGTCATTCCAAGAAGAAATATTTGATTTTTTGAAGAAATTTGTGTAAAACTGTTCAACATAAATTCGTGCAGAAATTGCAGTTAAAGGTACGGGAGAAATTCTTCAATAAATCCGTCAATAATTTTTTAGTGAGATTCATGGAGGCAAACCTTGGAAGAACTTTTGTAGATACTTCCAGTGGAGTTCTCGAGAGAATTTCTTGCAAAGCGGCTTTAAGATACTATTGCACACAAATCCTTGAAGCGATTTCTGAAGTTGTAGAGTCCAGAAAAAATTAGAACAAAATCTTGAGGAATTCTTTAAGGAATTACCAACAGAAATGTCTAATTGTTCAGAAATTGAAATGGGTTTTTAAAGGAATGCCTGAAAAGCTGGAGATTTCTGTGCAGTAATTCCAAGAAGAATTTGATAAGGAATTTCTGAAAAAAATGCACTTGAATTCCTGAAGCAATCTCTCGAAATGCTTCAATAAAAAATTCAGAAAGCCATCCTCCTAAAAAGTTTTGAATTTTTGAAGGAATCGATTTTTGGGATGAATACCTCTAGACAATTTTGTGCGAGAATATCACGAGGAATTACTGGAAAACAACTGCGAAATCTGTGATAAAACATCTGAAGTAATCGATAGAGGAGCTTCTCTTCAATCTGCTTTGGAAGTTCTGGAGGAGTTGATGTTTTTTAAGGAAAAGCCAGAGTAACATCTGAAGAAATGCCTAGAGGACTATGTTGACAATTGTTTAGAAGAAATTTGCAGATGAATTTCTGTCAAAATTTAAAAAAAAAAACAATCTAGGAGGAAATTTTAAAGGAATGCCTGAAGGTATAGCAGGAAAAAATATTGCTGAACTCAATAATAGAGTTCCTCCAATAGTTCCAGACAAAAAATCGTAAAAACTTCACCCAGGTGTTTCACCCGGGCATTTTTTTTAAATTATCGTATAGATTGGGGCGAAGCGTCTCAGATTTTCATGAAACTTTTTCCACAGGCAGGGCTCATGGATATATGAACAAAAAAAATTGAGAAAAATTCAGGGTCACCTATTTTCCCGGAAAAATCAGGTGGATTTTTTTGTTTTCCCCTGACACTACTTACTTAGAAAAATCATAACTCAAGAACAAAGTGTCGTAGAAACAAAGTTTGTTTTATTAAATGAAAGAAATTTTTTTCAGGAATAAAAAAATATATATATTGGGAAAGTGGAGCGGACCTAGTTTGATGCCCAGAATACTTGACTATCATGTCGAGGATCAGGGATCGAATCCCACTTCCGACACACTCACAAAATGTTGGTTCTTTCTTCGGAAGGGAAGTAAAGCGTGGGTCCCGAGACGAACTAGCCTAGAGCTAAAAATCTCGTTAATACAGATAGAAAAAAAAATGCACTGGAAAAAGTTTTCCGCAAAATTTTCCACAGTTGAGAAAATTCGTAAGGAAAAGCCGGAAAAACTATGCCCGAACTCGTGAAAAATTTTCGAAAAAATATATTTGAGAAGGTTATTTTGTGAGCATTAAGATTTTGGAATGCACTTTTTTTTCGTTTTCGAGTTATGGCCAATTTTGTTGAAAAAAGTCCAAATGTGCCAAAAAAGCCTTTAAAAAAATCATAACTCATGAACGGAGCATCGTAGAAACAAAGTTTCTCAATGAAAACGAAAGCAAATTTTCTCAGGAATTAAAAAAAAAAATGATGGAAAAAGTTTTCCGCACATTTTTTCACCGTTGAGAAAATTCATAAAGAAAAGCCGGAAAAACTATGCGCGATCTCGCGGAAAATTGAAAAAAAAACAATTTTTGGGAAGGTAATTTTATAAGCTTTGATCGCTGAAATTTTGGAATATACCCTTTTTTCGTTACTTAGCTATGGCCAATTTTGTGAAAATGGCCTTGTCAGCCTATATTATATGGTCTTTTTTCACAAAATTTGCCACAACTCAAGAACGAAAATTAAGAGCATTCCAAAAATTTTGATCGCTGAAGCTTATGAAATTACCTTCTTAAAAATATTTTTTAGAAAATTTCCCACGAGTTCGGACATAGTTTTCCGGCTTGTCATTATATATTTGAAATTTTGTGGAAAACTTTTTCCACTTCATATTTTTTTTTGAATTCCTGAGAAAATTTGCTTTCATTCTTGAGTTATGATTTTTCAAAGAAAAGACTTTCATATTACATTTGGACATTTTTCAACAAAATTGGCCAAAACTCAAAAACGATGAAAAAAGTCCACTCCAAAAATTCCAGCAATTGAAGCTTATAAAATAATTTTCTCAAAAATATTTTTTCGAAAATTTTCCACGAGTTCGGGCATAGTTTTTCCGGCTTTTCTATACGAATTTTCTCAACTGTGTAATTTTTTTCCAGTTCATATTTTTTTTATTCTTGAAATTTGCTTTCATTTTGTAGAACAAACTTTGTTTCTACGATGCTTCGTTCTTGAGTTATGATTTTTTTCAAAGTAAGTAGTGTCAGGGAAGACAACAAATTTCTTCCTGAGTTTTCCGTAAAAATGGACGACCCTGAATTTTTCTCTATTTTTTTTCGTTTATCCATGGGCCCTGTTTGAGGAAAAAACTTCATGAAAATCTGAGACCCTTCAGCCCAAACCCATACGGTAACAAAAAAAAATCCCCACCCGCAATACTTTTTGTACAGTATTGTTTGGGAAATTATTGGATAAATTTCAGAAGCATTTTTCCATAAACTTGCTGGTCCTTGGATAGTATTTTCCTTGTCTATAGGGTAACCTCAGCTATTCATTAGATTTCGTTATTAAAAAAAAAACTACTCCGATTACACTAGTTTACAAAATAAAACGAAAGTCGTGAACTTCTGTTAACGACCAAAATTTTTGAAGCATAATTTAGCGCTGATTTCGAAACCGTGCTTCAAATAATTTAAAGTAGAACACTTTTTGAGTTTAAGCTCAATATCGAGTTTTACAACTTTTTAAAATATGGAATTTAAAAATTTCAAATATCTTGCGTTTTGTTCAACCAATTTTAAATCTTTTTCCATAAATTAAAAGCTGAATATAATTTGAATACGGGTTTTGTGTCAGATTGATAAAATTCAAGATATCTGATTCTGATTTCAAGATTCTGATTCTGATTTATTTTTCTATTTGTAACCGTAACAGTAAATTCAAATATTAGGATTAAATATGTATTGGGAGCGGGCTGTGTACCATGACTTTTGATCTCGTTTCAGAGAGCGGGTAAAGGCGCTTAAGCCTAGGCTTGTGAGCCAGGGCATACGGGGGAAATACCGTTGCTCCTTCCCAGGATTCCAGAGGACATGGAGTGACATTCATTCTTAGCACAGTCACTCCCAACGAAGCAGTTTATTATTCTCACTTTTCACAGAACGGTTGGTACGAGATGTCCCCGTTTACTGATTCCAAAAACAGTTAAAACGCTGCACAGTAGGTCTGGCCGCTTTAATGCTTGTAATGCATCTCAGATGCATTGCAATTATTAATAATGACAAAAAAAATGCTAGGAGTAGTCGATCCTATCATTTTCCAGGATATTTTCAATGAATGGCTGTATATGTTTAGACTAGACTAGACAAGACTAGACTAGATTGATAAAATTCAAGATATTGGCGAGTTTTGGGGACGATATCCTTAAACTTTCGCAAAATTTCCAAAATTATATGAAGAAGTGTATTTTTTTCAATAAGAAAAAAATAACTTAAAAATTCTTTCTCAACGTTTATTTGACATATCATATGTAAGCGAGTTACAGTAAAAAATTCAGCTCAGTCGGAGCATTGATTACGGAGAATGAGATGTGTGAAGTGAGCAACTTTGCTTAAAATAGAACAAAAATCGATTTTAAATCATCAACCTTGTATGGAAAGTCGAAAAAATTTCCGCTCTACTGTATTTTTTTTCCTTCGCGTTTTCGAACTCAGGGCATGATTCTACATCAAAAACAATCATCAGCTTACCGAGTTCAAAAATGCTGTAAACTAGTGTTATTCCGCCGCTGCATCAAGGGTTTTAGTCGTCTAAATTACCTGAAACTTGACCGTAAATAAAAACCAGTTTAATTGGGACTTTTTGGAAGCCAACTTTGAGTTCAAAAGGATGTAGAAAACACCCCATGACTAAAAGAATAAAACTGATGAAAATACACTAAGTTCCCCTTCTTGAATGAATTCCATGACTGTTTTCATTGGGAGTTTTCGCAGAAATCATTTAATAAAGACTTTGATGATACTGATGCAATTTGGGAACTTCACTAGGAACTGTTTCCTGATAAAACAAGTGTTTTGAAATGAACTTTTGTTTACATACTATGGGGTTTTACGACTGGAAACTTGACGGAAAGGGTGATGGCTTTGTCAATCTTCAAATCAAAAACGATTTTTAAGTATATTCCCGACATTTCGGCCTGGGGATTTGGCCCTTTTCAAGGGTTGTAGTGTCTATTGTCTATCGTAGTAATACCCCAAAAACGATAATCGGTAGACACTACGACCCTTGAAAAAGGCTAAACCTCCAGGCCGAAACGTCCGGAATGTAGATAAACATAGTTCCTTCCCACTTTTCTGTGAAATGGACAGAATTATTCATAGTAAATTCTTGAAATTCAACAGGACAGCGCAATTAAGGACATGTTGAACGTAACTAGACGCTATCCATAAACTTCGTAGACTTTTTTTGGGCCATCTCAAAACCCCCCACTTGTAGACTTTTGTCCATACAAAATTTTCAAAATTTGTATGGAGCGTAGACTTTGGCCAAAAACCAACTCCCACCCAGTATACGTAGTATATGGACAGGCTCCTAGGAATTAATTATTACAGTGTTCTACAAGTTTGTATTTTTTTTTGTTTTCAAGGTTCAATTTATTTGCATTCCATCCATGAACACTGTGTAGGAATTACCTACTTCAAATTGAGTAAGATATTTCACCAAAACTTTTGAGCAATATTCAAAGGAAGTAACACAAACTTATTCAGTAGTTCCTTTGTCAATGTCGTACATGGGACTGGCTTTTCAGAATTCAGAATTGCTTGTATTCCGTCTCGTTTTCTTATGGAATTTTCTTAAAAAAAATCAAAATTTTCTTTTGGAACCTCGCCAGAAACCCTGTAAATATCCATTAAGCCAGTGGTCATCAAACTTACTGTCTACGCGGGCCACAATTGAATTATACAAAAAGGCTGCGGGCCGCAGGGCATTCAAGATTTTATTTTGATCAAATTTTAATATAGTTTGATGATTTAGCTTCGACATACACACAGAATAATGGAAAAGTCAAAATTTTTTGAACATAATTATTTTGTAAATGAGAATGGTTTTTTAAGTTAACTTTACTGATATAAAATAGCTTTTTGTTTATTTGTATCTTTGCTTGGGAATTAAATCTTTCTGCCTAAAAGGGCTATGATAAAAATGTTTGCTATTAGTTTTTTTTCAATCTTTCTAATATATTTCAAAATCAGATCGCGGGCCGCACTAAACCTTCTCGAGGGCCGCAGTTTGGTGACCACTGCATTAAGCATTTCAGATTCATAATTTCTGAGATTTCAGTCGAAATATCTTCATTTCAAGCTTTGCCAATAAGTTGTCAAGAAAGTTAACTAGATATTTTTGTAACAAATGTTCTACGGGGTATGACTGAATTTACGTAAAACTAGATGTTATAGAACATTGCCAACGTTTTGATACTGTGGTTGGGATCTTCAATAGGACTCGATGTTAATCAATTTGTTTGAGATTCGCGTTGGTCACATGGCGGAATGTCGCTTTAAGTTTAGCACCGCACTTGCTTCATTGGACCCTAGCACCTCGATTGAAATGGTGGGTGGGTGCACCTTAACCACAGGATCGAAACGTTGGCAATGACCTAAAATAATCATCGCTTTTCTGTGACTGAAAGCCGAAAAGTACAAAAATTCTTTTTAACAAGTTTTGTAGAAATCTGTCCACATATTCGTGACTGTGGGACCATGCAGCAAATTTCACTAATCATTCATCGGTAGCGGATTTCGGGTTCGTTTCCCTCCATGCCTTGTACTATGTCCACGGGCGTTGTACGCTAGTCTGTTTGTTTAGTGCTGTGATTTTTTGTTTCCTAAATGTTTCTGAGTTCAGTTCAATGTGTGGTGGGTGCATGTGAAGTGTTTGTGCGATCAGATTTGTTTTGCACTGAGAATAGAAAAGAAGCAAGCAGATATCTTTAATCCAAAGAACTGTTCTGTTATTCCAAAACTGCCAGTTTGCGACGAAATTTTAGATTTGGTTGAGTTTGGTTTGGTTCGGTTTGGTTATATGACGATGACGAAGATAAGGTTAGCGTAAGCCATGTTTATTTTCAGATGTGGTTTCTGTATGTAACGACTGCCAGGTGTAGGTAAATGATAACAACAGCGTGAGGTTCACAGAACTCAACGAAATAACGGACAAAAGAAAACGGGGTGTATGAGAAAAGGTTCAATTTATAACGGTAGCCAATTTTATAAATATTAGTAATTTAATTAAGTAGATAGATTAACGTTCAAGCCAATCGCAGGATTAAATTTATTCTATGCAGTACGCAAATGTGTTTCTCTTCTGATTAATGCTTAGGAATCTGCAGATATAGCTTTTCTAGTATTTTGTTTGAACTGAGAGACTGAAAATGTTCAGCGTTTATGTGAAATTTCCAATAAACATAAAAGACAATGCAAATGAAAAAAAAATAAGAGCCAATCGTTTGACAACTTAGTGTGATAACAATATCTGCAGACTAGCTGTGGAGGGAACTGATTTTGTGTTTTGCAGTGTATCATATTTGAACAAAAACAAATATAAAACTTAAACGGGCTGAATCGATATTAGGATCAATAACTGATTTCTGGGAAAACAAAATGAAGATTTGAATTTTTTCGTGAGTGAGTAGAGGCGAAGTTGAGAAAAAGTGATAACCGAAAACTCAAATGTAGTTGAAGAGAAAGAGAAGGAAAATTGAAAGAAAAAGATGAATTTCATTCAAGCGAACATACCTTTCCGTTGCGGGCCCCGTTGTGCTAAGCCACCCATGCCGCCCATGTTGTCCCGAGGCGGAGGTGGAGGTCCTCGTACACCAGGGCCAATCCCCCGTGCTCGATTGTTATTGCTGTTGAGCGTCCGTTGTGCCAGATTGTTGGCGTTGGGGCCTTGATTACTGTACTGGTCCGGTGCCTCGGTGAGGAAGTTCGACGGCACCAGACCTCGCACGCCGTCCAGTTCGCCCATGTAGAAACCATCTTCGTCCATGTCGCCATACACGAGTATGACGGCGCCGGTTTGGAAACTTAATTCCACCTGCAGTTGGGGTTGAAAGAAATCGGGGTAGAGCCACATAAGTTAATAACGTATTCCACTACTTTGCAAAACAATCCGTTTTTTCTGCGAGGTTTTTCTTCCTCTCGCTACACACTGAATCTAAGTGTGGTGAAACTATTTAAAAAAATAATAATAAAGCATGCAACATGCAGGAATTGATATTTGATCTCATTCAAACTGAACGGGGACACAACACGCTTCGGTGTGTTCAAAGTGCAGATTAAACACAAAACCATACCCGTTCTCGCGTCAATCCGAATATACTAGGGTCTCACCTCGGCGTCCACATTGGGACTTAGCTCTTGCGGATCATAATCGTACAGTGCGATCATCCGTTTTACCGGCATATTGGCATAGATATCGGCCCATCGATCTCTGCTAATACTTCGCACCGAGGGCCCTACGCCACCCTGAGCACCGTCTTCAATCTCCTGTACCATGTTGTGCGGAACGTAACCCCTCCGACCTCGAAGCTCTCCCCAGTAGAAACCATCGGGGTCCTTATCACCGTAGACCTGAAATGAATACATGAAACAAGATCCATTAGGAACAATAAATCGTTCAACAATATGAATTCTAAAAAGCCGGAAGACAAACTTTGACAAACGGGCTTATTCTACAAGCCGTGTGAAGCAGAGTATCGGTCTCGAGTGACGTGAGACTACAAATCTTCATCAAATGGAATTGAATCGACATTTGTCACCTTATTCAACTCGTCTGACGTCTCTCGACTCGCAGAATATCATAATTGTTTTCTAGCTCATCTGCGCATCTCTCTCTCTCTCTCTTCTTGGCGTAACGTCCTCACTGGGACAAAGCCTGCTTCTCAGCTTAGTGTTCCATGAGCACTTCCACAGTTATTAACTGAGAGGTTCCTCTGCCAATGACCATTTTGCATATGTATATCGTGTGGCAGGCACGAAGATACTCTATGCCCAAGGAAGTCAACGAAATTTCCTTTACGAAAAGATCCTGGACCGACCGGGAATCGAACCCGTCACCCTCAGCATGGTCATGCTGAATACCCGTGCGTTTACCGCTATATGGGCCCTGCGCATTTAAACCGTTAATAAATCATCTTCCGGTCGTTGTACATGGACAAAACTAGCAAAACAACTTCGCTCAGTGTAGATCACAAATGAGTTGGATTTTTCAATTTTCAGAACACAAGAGAAACGAATCCACCGTATAAAGAAACGGTAGCTTGAGCTTGATTAACCGCCCTTAGAAGCTACTCCTGTTAGCCTAGTGGTTAAGGCTATGGATCGCCAATGCGGAGATGGCGAGTACGATTCCCGTTTCAGTCGGGAAAATTTTCTCGACTCCCTGGGCATAGTGTATCATTGTACTTGCCTCACTATATACAAATTCATGCAGTGGCAGGCCAAGAAAGCCCTTCAATAAATAACTGTGGAAGTACTCAAAGAACAATAAGTTGAAGTGAGGTAGGCCAAGTCCCAGTGGGGCCATAAAGAAGAAAAAGAAGAAGTCTGCACAAATTCATGTGGATGTCGGAGTGTTGGTGGGTTATGGATGGCAGAGGGTTCACACATTGGTGCGTGCATGCCAGGCGTAAGGTGATTCACAAACAGTCCCAAGGAAAAGAACTGGTCAAGCATTGAAGCCAGAACCTTCTGCGCACGAATTAGAAGCGGTAGCCAATAGATCACCAAGGCAGTCTCACCGTATCAAGAAACGGTAGCACGAATAAAGTGTAATCGCTGAAACGCCGGCTGCAATGGATTGGAAAGATATGCGGATGACCAAGAACGAACTTTCCATACAGATATAATAACCACTTATCTTCGACAAAGTATTCTATAATGATCAGGACCATCAATTGCCAAGTATTTAGTAGTTCGCAACTTATCCACATAGGTGGTGCCATCATTCAACTTTTTAGTTTTACGTCCTAGAGACTTTGCGTCTTGGGCAAGTTGTTTATTTTGACAAAATGAATAACTCTTTCTTAGACGTCAACATTTCAAAGCCTACTGTTTTGGAGTTATTTTAAAAATAAATTTAAATAGTCAAAACTCAGTTTTGAGCTTATTTTGGCATTGTATATTTTGGTGTTTTTGAGATATTTGATCTTTTGTAATACAGTTGACTCTCTACATCTCGATATTGAAAGGACCATCGAGATAGGGAGAGATCGAGCTCAAGAACCAAATTGTAATGCACACTAGATTGAAAAATCGTCCGTAACTAGGAAAAACCGTCAACAAACAGGTGTCACTTCGCCTTCCCAGAATGTTTTGCACCTAAGAAACGAGATCTAGCAACCTGTAAAAACGGACATATCGACATATGATCTCATCGAGATAGAGAGACATCGAGATAAGGAGATATCGACATGTAGAAACGTAAAATGTATGCAGATTGAAGGGACCGACCTAACCATCGAGATAGGGAGAGATATCGAGATGTAGAACATCGACATGTGAAGAGTCGACTGTAGTATTAACCCTAAAAGGGATACCTGGGGTCCATTGGACCCCAGGCGCCTTTCAGAGCTCGTCTTTGATGGAACACACTCAGCGAGGTGACGAAACTGAGGCCATGAAGGTATCCCTTTTAGGATTAATAAAGGGGGTGCCACAAAGGGCATTTTGTACCACAGATGGCACAAATTTCCTGGCCTACTGAAAGGTGGTACCAGCGTCTAACTTTTGAGACGCTATAGAGGATTGGTTTCTTCGCGAAAGTTGTATGTTTCAACAAAATAAACATCACTTTCATAGACGTCAAAACTCCACGGCCTACTATTTTTCAGTTATTGACTGATGTAGTTTATTCTGAACATATACTGGTGTCCGGCCATTTGGCCGAATGCCGTTTGGCCGAATGCCGTTTGGCCGAACGCCATTTGGCCGAATGCCATCTGGCCGAAAGGGTCGTTTGGCCGAATGCCGTTTGGCCGAATTATGATCAAAAGAATTCAGAGGAAGTTTTTGACATTCTAACTGCCAATATGATTATCAGAAGTATTTCCTTCTTTTTATCATAGGCTATTCTTTCTAGTTTTAATATTCAGGGATTAGTTGGCGTTGAAACTGTCAATATATCATCGAAGATTTTTCCTTCTTTGAATCATAGGCTGTTCTTTCGAGGTATACTGGGACGGGGAACAGTGGTATGGTCACTTGATTTCATCATTCATTTTTCGGCCAAACGGCATTCGGCCAAATGACATTCGGCCAAATGACCCTTTCGGCCAAATGGCGTTCGGTCAAACGGCATTCGGCCAAATGGCGTTCGGCCAAATGACCCGGAACCCATATACTGAACATACTTATAACAATCAAGTTTCCCAACGTAATTAATTCCCTATAGTGTCACCAATTTAAAGAAATCAATGTACCAAAGAAAACCATTAAATTTTGTGTGTCCAGTCCGGTACCCAATAATATTTATTATCGAGTATTTTTCCGTGTGAATTGCCTTTTGTGTAAACTATATTTAGCGTGTTACACCGATCTGACAATAAAGGACTAAACATAAATTACGTAATTAGGTACCGAGGATTGTTCACAATCTGCGAACTTGGCTGCGGAAAAAATCGCGACCATGACGCCGCTGGTGTCACGGTCAAAAGCTAGACGCTGGCACCACCTTTATTGTTACTATTACCAAAGATCAAATATCTTTAAAGCTCCAAAGACTACCTCTCCTAATTTTGGAAACAATTGATGTGTATTTTCTGAAAATTTCAGGTCGAGATTTTTTGCGCATTGCGAGATATTATAATTTGAACATTACATCATTATTTCGATGTTTAATTTTTTTTCTAAAATTTTTCATGTTTATATATCATTAATTTCTGTCCAAAAAATTTTTTGACGCATGTGCATCAAAAAATATTTTGAAGTTACATGGATTCTCTAAAAACACCAAAATAAGCTTAAAAAATGTTTTTTGACTATTTAAACTTATTTTTAAAATAACTCCAAAATAGTAGACTGTGAAATTTTGACGTCTAAGAAAGACTTGGACTGCCGGGGCCCGTGGCGTAGTTGGTCACACGTTCGTTTCATATGCGGATGGTTATGGGTTTGATTCCCAGCCCCGGCACTTAAAATTATTCGTCAGTTGCTTTTCCCCCGAGAGCAACTGACACTGACCCTCTTCTGAGCCCCATGGCTCAAACAGACCCGGATACCTGGACATCGACGAACTGCTACTCATAATGGACCTCCAATCGGACTGGAAAAGAACAACGGCCATCCATCATCATCCTTGTGCTCATCATTCTTCCAGGTATAAAGTAGAAAAATGAAAGCAGCAGAAAGGCAACCAGTTCGACAAAGTAGAATAGAATCTAGGCGCTGTACAAAATGTAAGTGCAGCTGTCAATTGAAATTGCTCACGTAGTGCCCCAGTGGACAATAGAGCTGTAAATTAGGTTAAGTGATTAAGAATTGAAAAAAAAAGAAAGACTTGTTTATTTTGTCAAAATAAACAACTTTGTTGAAGATGCAAAGTTTCTAAGACGTAAAACTAAAAAGTTAGATGGTGTCGCCATCTATGCGGATAAGTTGCGAACTACTAAATATTTGGCAATTAATGCCCCTGATCATTACAAAAAACTTTTTCGAAGACACCAGGCACATGAAATGCTTAGTTTTTGGAGTAATTAATTTTGTCCCGCTAGATTGCGAAACTGGCCCTTAGTGCAATAGTGGCTTCCAGGAGGAGTGCTTTGTTTTGGTAGGAAATTATAAAGTTATATCTTGGAATAGCATAGTTGATAACGGTAAAGGCCTTACATGTATTCATGGACTGCCAGGAAGGACGACATCCCAGTCGAACTCCTCAAGCGTGGAAGTAAAATGCTGCATCAAACAATCTATCAGATGACCTTGTATGTCTAATCTATAACGAATTTTTGTGCTATTAATAGGGGGATCTAAGATAAGTTCAGGAAGTATTTAGGCGAATACCAGGCTGGGTTTCATGATGGTTGATCTACGACGGATCAGATACCCTGCAGATGATCCCAATCAAATTTCGGGACTACAACTTGCAGATGATCTATTCATTGAATTTAAAGCACGGTTCAGTGAAAAGAAATGAACTACGGCAAATAATGCTTGAACATGTTTTTTCGGCGAAACAAATTAGACTGCAGATGAAGTGTTTTCCTCATTTCTTACCTGATACCGATATTGCCAGAGAAGACAATTGACGGACAAAAGAGACACAAAACAAGCAACAATTTAGGTGCGGTGATTACTTTTTATCCCATTTATTTGGCTATAAAACAGAAGCTTAATTTGTTGCGCATTTGTCAACTTGTAAATCATTGATGATTACTAACCGAAAATCGTAAATGTTTGATGGTGGATCTTCAACAGCGTTGCAGTGTTTACCAATTTAAATTTATCCCTTGGAAATTGCAAAACAATACTAAAACTTCTGTAAATTCGTGGTGTACGATCTTTATTCTATTCTGTTAAGTTTGGGACAAACTTATTTCGCATTGGATGGATTGTCGCAAAAAATGCAGGTTATCAGGTATCAGGTATCAGTAGGTCGGCTCAAGAGGCACGTTCTCCTCTATTTGGGAAATTTGTGCCATCGCCATAAATACGAGCCTATTCATCATTTAGCTGAGGGAGACCGAAGGGAGGAATCAGGGATGGGATAGGGAAGGGGAAGGTAAGGGAATAGGGTCGACATAATCGCATAAGCGTACCACAGCGGGTTCATACAGCGCCCTGAAAAGGGCGCTGTAAAAAAACGCATAAAGCGTAAAGTAAGCCTATAGCTACTTGCCACAACGGGTTCAGAACAACAGAACATCCTGAAGATTCAGGCTTCTTAGGTCAGTTTCACTTAATCAAGTGTTTACCGAGTACTCGGAAACGCAGATGCGTAAAAACTGGGTAGTTACATATTTATCAAATAATTCAAAGTTTCACAGTCGGATTCTTAGCTAAGATATACAAATGAAGGGCAGTATACTGTGGAGGGCGTCCTAGTACTCCACATGCTCCGTTTGTATTTAGGTTTTTGTTAGACCCCCCTAACCATTCATTCCTTGGCACGGTAAGAATAAAGCCGCTTGACACCATGAATTAGGGGTCACCTGTTTAGTGGACTCTTACCACTGGATCAGGCGATCCGAAGTGTTATTCTTAGCTAATTGAGACAACCGCTACCGACACTACACAGCTATCTACACACCAAACGCTTTCAGCAATATTTTGCTGAATTTTGCCGAGCTGAAGGGTCCAGCAAAATTTTTTGCTGAACTTTCAGCAAAGTTTGCTGAATTTCAGCAAAACGTTACTGATGATCAGCAGAGTTTACTGAACAAATCAGCCAATTTTGCTGAATTTCAGCAAATTTATTGCTGAAACTTTCAGCTCGGCAAAATTCAGCAAAATTTTGCTGAAACCCTCAA
The DNA here is from genome assembly GCF_035046485.1 of Aedes albopictus. NCBI lineage: Eukaryota > Metazoa > Arthropoda > Insecta > Diptera > Culicidae > Aedes > Aedes albopictus. Next base: position 179,898,323 of record NC_085138.1, read on the forward strand.
TCGATTTTTTGGTGTGTAGGCTGATCGGGAAAAGAAGTTAACGTTGATGGTCAACTTCCAAACGAGCCTGAACAGCCTGTTAAGGCTGGGACAAACTTATTTCGCATTGGGTGGATTGTCGCAACAAATGCAGGTTGCGATCAGTGCTGAAAATGTATTTTCAACATACCGTCTACCCCCGTTTAACCGCATCTAATCTGAACAATTTTTAATTTGACCCCCTCATCGTTCAAATTAAAAATAGTTCAAACGGAACGGGGTGAATCGAAACGCAGAATTAAAACAAAGCATCAAATAAGGCTGCCAGCCGTGTGTTTTTCCGTCGCCCACAGGGTTGCTAGAAGTTCAAACTAAAAATGAACTCCGATGGTTTGCATGAGATGTCATTCAAACCAACGGGGGTAGATGGTATCTAAATTCAACTACCTACAGCTCATTTTAGAAGCTAAACCTGAGAATTGGTATACGAAAAACTTGTGCGAGTAGAAAAGTTCTACAAGAAAGTCACGGAAAAACTGATCTTCTTCGTATATTTAGGGTAAATGTCACGGACTACCTTCGAAAAATGCCAATTGATATTCACCATCAATATCAATTCGAAGGTAGTCAGTGACATTTGCCTTAGATATTTGAAAAAGAGCAGTTTTTCTGTGACTTTCTTGTAGAACTTGTAGCTAGACCAGTTTTTCTTATACCATATTCTCAGGTTGAATTTAGTTATCTCAAAATGACATCTTCAGCACTGGTTTCGACATTGTCATTATTGTTGCGCGATGATTGAAGTTTCATTCCGTGCTGATAATAAATCTAGAAGAATGCCGAACAATAACCCGGCAAAAATGGTGGTCGCCGAAGATCCGATAGCACAAGAAGGCGGGAAGCGCCGCGGGCAATATCGGTATATTGATAAAGAACGTCCATAAATTGCGTTACGTAAATATTTGCCATGTCTTATTTTTGTGTGAGAGCTCTAAAATTTTTGTTTGAGTCGTCACACTTTACTGAACCCATTTCTTTATAAAAGCGTTACTTAGTTTATGGACGTTACCGAACAGCCGAATGGCGCATAGAACGTAGGTAAACGAAGGCCAATGTCTCTGAAGATTACGCAAGAGAACGGAATTAATATATACCGATAATATAGATAAATCTGCCACTGATGTCGGAAAGCATAAGTCTTTACACATTGCAACAGTTTTTGATGCGTTTTTCAGAAGCTTACAAAAATATCTCTTCAAAGATGCACTTCCGACTTTTTTTGGAAAGTAAGGCCACTGGGATCATCGATCCCTACTAATAGAAACTTACCCGTATTGTATCGCCCTCGTTGAAGGGCAGCTCCTCTTCGCACGCGTCCGGGTTGGGACTCATCGTGGCCGGATCGTAGTCGAACAGTGCCATGAAGTAGCGCGGTTTTTTCGACGCATTCATCAGGTGCGCCGGAAACGGAGGCATCGTCTGGGGCGTCATCTGTTGACCAGGCACTGGACCACCACCCATCCGTTGTTGGTTTTGCGTTTGAGCTTGCATCTGCTGGTTGGGGTTCATCGGTCGGGGCTGGTTGGGATTGCGGTTCATCTGTTGCAGCTGCTGCTGCTGCTGTTGTTGCTGTTGCACCTGTTGCTGGTTCTGCTGTGGATTCGTGCTACCGTAGTACGGCTGGTTTGGTCCTTGAGGGTTCGTCTGCCGTCCGGGTTGATTGACGGACATGTTCTGATTCCGATAACCCTGCACGGTTGTGCCCAGTGGTATGGAATGGGAATGATATTAAAGAGAAAAAAAATTGGTAACGTTAACTATTATTCGTTGATACGCGTTGCAACAAGGTGTTTCCAAGTACATTCCAGCATAAAAGAAAAGTAGAATTTCAAGAGTCACGACACAAGCACATTTACGTTACTCAAATGGCGGTGCACCGTCACAGATTGGTTGGGCAGGCTTAAGTTGTAGAGACTACAAGTTTCGATAATATGTACAATGCTCCCGGAATCGAAAATTGCTAATGAGAAGGCTTGACTGCGTGAAGATTCTTGGTACATATGCTGTTCTACGGTGATTGGAGCACGATAGCCGAAGTGATTACAGAGCCTACCTACGTATATACAAAGTGTGTCAGGGTCAGTATTTAGGAGCATTAATCTACAATGTTGTACTGTACATTAAGGAAGTGTAATTTGTTCCACGAAGTTGTTAAAATGTAAAATGGTTCGTAACCCATCGAATGGGTTTAAGGCCGTCCATAAACCACGTAGACTATTTATAAAGTGGAAGGGTTCTGATCATAAGTCTACGAGGGTGGAGGAGGGGAGGCTCAAATTGTTAAGTTTGATCTATGTGATGATGGATGACTCATTGTAGTAATCCCTCGATCCACGTTATTCATATTTAGTTCAATGAACTTATATGGAAATACTTGGCATTTGTTATTATTTTATACAAGCGTGGTGAAGATTAGTGTTATACATTGAATGATAGCTGTACGTGATATATGTTTTCTCCTGATAAACTGAAAAAAAAATATAAATGCTTTGAACTACAATGAATTCACCACCAGCGCCTCCAGTATATGCTGCTGAGTTACCGCAATAATGTTTGAAAAACTTCGTACCGTCGTGCGGGGTGTCATTGGGCCAAAGTGGGGTGACATTGGGCCACTGTTCCACACATTTAGAGTACGACGGGAATGCATTTTGTTTGTAAAATTACTAGAATACATAATTATTAGATACTTGGCATCCACCGTCAAGCTCTCTGACTTATATTGAATCGGTGGGATCGATGGACCAATGTTACCCTCTAGGCCCAATGTCACCCCTAACGACGGTATGTGTTTATAAAAACTTTATAATAATATTTTTTTTGTTGATTTGGGGCAACATTACCCACCCCAGTAAACAATGTTTATTTATTTCAAAATACCCTTACTAACTAGTTTTGGAACTCATGCATATTTATTGTGGTGCAAATTCTAAAAAGTTGTGTACTTTAAATTTACTCAAGAAATGACGTTATATTGTTACAAAATGTGTCACGCTCAGAAAACCGTTCTGATAAACGTGAACAAACAATCGCGAATATGAGAACAAGCAAATATACACCGTGAACTGGAACTAGTTCCAGCTGTCAATATGGGAGTTCTCGATACCGTGACATCTAGTTCACGGTGTACATTTCTTATTGTTGTTATCGTTGCTATGCATAGTTCCCGTTGGTTCTCGTTGCCGTGATTGGGAGTTCACGTATATCGGAACGGATTTGTTTGCGTGTAGTAATACTACACTGTAGTAAACGTAGAACTTAAAGTACAAATATATATTACTCATCTGGTAAGGCGAAACTTAACTAACAGATGATTTCGAGGTGTTTGGGTGAATTCACAGAAACATTTGTCTCTTGTTCTTGTTTTGTAATGAAATCTTGTTAAATTTAAAATACATAGCCCAATCTGTATCATCCAGAAAATTATTGCTTTTAACTTATAATTAACTTATTTAAGCAGCGATCCTATTTGCTACTAATTTGGCATGAATCAAACTAAGAATTTAATTGCAAAATTTTGAGAAAAATATTAAAACAAAAGTATATAACTATACTGCCAACATTCAAATAATATAAAATTATACAAAAGCATTCTCAATGCTTCTAACCAGGCAAACGATCGGTAAAGCAACTCAATCAGTTCAACTCCAATCAACTACAACTCTTGGCAAAGACGACGAACGCTCACTCTTCCACAGTTGCAGAGAAAAATTATGGCTTCAAGCACTAACCAACGAAACGCACAACAACACCTTCTACGAAGCTTTCAAAGCTTTGTTAGTCATCGCATCGTCACGAAATCAACAAGTGTTCGGCCGCCAGAAATTACACTCACACAATTCACAAACTTTGTCGCACAAAACATTGAAGGGAGGCGTGAATCAACCTATAGCTTAATGTAACACAAATGAAACGAATGCCACCGGCCCTGAATGTTTGGTTTAGTAGGTTTGCTCCAATGACGATAATTTACCAGCAATATGTTGATGTTGCAAGGCGATTGAAATTATACACCAACAAATCCGAAGGCAATTTCGAGTGCCATAGGAATCACTAAATAATATAACGCCTGCGTACCTACTTTTTTCTCGCGAGAGATAATACTAATTACTCTGGTGTGCGTTCAACGTAGCACTTGCAGTGCGAGTGCTAGTACTATCGCCACAGTAGTGTACGCTTACGGCGATCGATGGCTAAAATATGACGCTTGGGGCTAGTGGGTTTGGTTTAAAATTCAGAAGACGAAAGAGAACCAAAAGCTGTGAAATTTTATAAGTTTGCTCATGTTGTTATATCAATCCTTGGGGCCGGCGATGATACGGCGAGCATAACAAACTTGTTCGAGACCAGCGAAGTTGCGGCAGCAGCGGCTAAAACAATCCATAAGGTAAAGGTAGCTATTTTCAGTGCAGTAATTGAAGACCCAAAGAACTGAAGTAGTAAATGCGCGTGTAGTCAGAAATACCACACTGAGGGTTCCTCATTCTTTCTCTGGGCTATACGTTCCCACATGAACTTGGGCTGCCTCTCTTCAACTTAGTGCTCTTTGAGCATTTCCACAGTTATTAATTGAAGGGCTTTCTTTGCCTGCCATTGCATGAATTTGTATATTGTGAGGAAAGCACAATGATACACTATACCCAGGTGATTGAGAAAATACGTTACCTCGATATAACGTATTTACATTTTTATTTCCGTTATGTTAATCGAAGTTACGTAATATCGAAGAAAAAAAAAGTTTTGAATCTCGTTTTAGATTTATATTTTGAAATGAATATAATTTTTCACGCAGCAGTGGTTTTTAGCAATTCCATGTATATTTTCATCGTTGAATTTTGATTATTTTTAAAAGTTTGTTAGAATATAAATAGGTCGTATGCCTCTTTACTTCTAACTATTTGAACTAAAATCGTATGAAGCCAAAATACTTCTTCTTTTTTACATCATGAATCTTCCCAGTATGGTGCTCAGGCGTGTACAATATTTTATTTAATGCAGTGGAAAATACAACATTTTGATCCGGTCGGTTCATCTGGGATATTCCTAAATCTTGGGAAAAACTCTAGTACTAATTCAGGAATTCACCTGATGGAGATCCTCATGAAATACCTCTTGTGATTTATCCTGGAGTTCTTTAAAGTGTTCCTCCAGAGATTTATCCAAGGATGCATCTATTTTCTATGCACCCTCCATATAATTTTACTGGGTTTCATATCTGATAGGGTCTTTGAGGAATACCTGCTGTCATTGCTCCAGAAGTTCTTGATGCGATTCCTCCAGGAATTTTCCATGTGATTTCCCTAGGGATTGCTGTAGGATTCCCCAAAGAGATTTGCATTTCAATATGAATTTTGTCCAAGAATTTTGAAAGGATAAATTCTGTCATTCCTCATAAAATTTCTAAAGCTTCAACATTTAACAATTCCTACTCGAGGAGTTTTTACTAAGATTCACCAAAGAATTCCTGCGGCTCGCAAACGGTTGCATTTTTGGATCGTCCGTCAAATTTTGCTCGTTTCCGTGGTTATCCATTCGGTCGGTGAAAAAAAGTGAGAAAAATTTTATAGTGCTACGCAAGAGAAGATAATTATTACTTCCAGAAGTGATTGTAGATGGTGGATCGGTGCTATAATTGAAAATAAAGGAGTGAAATGTTCGCCTGTTATCTTGTGGCTTGTATAACCCGCAGTTCCGCAGCACGTGTTAGTTTTTCTGAATCCAGGCAGAATGAAAAAAAAAACAATCATAAAAGCATCTATAAAGTTATCATCAAGACCATCCAGATAGCTATGTTTTCGATTGTTCCGTTGCTTAGGATAATCTGTAACCTGTGAAGTCATACCTAGTGCATTTAAAGATTCTGTGTCTTGGTACTTGTGTGGATAAGGAATGCTTACAAATTACAATGTTAATGAAAATCATGAAAAATGTCAAAAACTGCAATTAAAATTAATTGAAAAAAGTGAAACTTTGAATTCAACAGCAAAGCTTCTACCAGAATAAAGCTGGATTCGGCTTTATCGAGGAGAAAACGATGGATGTCGAGGCCCCAATTTCAACCAAAATGACAATAAATTTGGTGAGATCTTTCTGATTTTTTCTATTTATACTTGTAGAAATTACTTTGAATTATAATGGATAAATGTATGTTAGGGGGGGGGGGCGGTTACGTTTGATATCGTTTCAGAGAGCGAGTAAGGCGCCGTCCACAAATTACGTAACGTTCTAGGGGGAGGGGGGGAGTGTGACCAAGCGTTACGGCCCATACAAAAATTTTCGGGTTTTCATACAAAAAAGCGTTACGGAGGGGGGAGGGGGGAGGGGGGGGGTTCAAAAATGTCGATTTTAGCGTTACGTAATAAGTGGATGCTGCCTAACGGCGCTTAAGCCTAGGCTTGAGAGCCAGGGCATATGGCAAAATATCTTTGTCCCATCCCAGGATCCCAGAGGACATGGAGTGACATTAACCTTCTTAGCAAAATCACTCCCAACGTAGTTGTATATTATACCACTTGTTACGGAACTGTTGGTACGAGATGTCCCCGTTTCACGGTTTTGATGTGGAATCTAGTTCGGAACTGATTCTCACAGTACTGCTTAAAAACGCTGCACAGTAGGCCTGGCCGCTTTAATGCTTGCAATGTATCTCCGATGCAAGTATTAATAATGACAAGAAAAATTATGGGAGTAGTCGATCCTTGAGTCGATCCCATCATTTTCCAGGATTCTTCCAATGAATGGCTGTGTATGTGCAGACTAGACTAGACTAGACTAGATTCACCAAAGAATTCCTGCTGGTACTTATTCAGCAAATTTTGATGGAATTTATTAAGGATTTCCTCCTCAGATTCTTCAATGAAACTCTTATGATTTCTACAGAAATATCTCCAGGGATTCTCCTTAGAAGATTCCTTCTGAGATACAACGTTAGTTCTTCCGAAAATTCCGGAAATTGCACCAGGAATTTCGTTAAAGATTCCTCCAGAGATTCCTTCTTACATTTCACCAGAAATCTCTGCTTCAATTTTTCAGGAATTCTTCTTGGGATGCCTCCAGTATTTTTCTAAAGGATTTTATTTAATAATTCTGTGGTAGAGTCTCGATGAATATTCGTACACACTTCGCGCGCACCCGATTGTTCTCGTCTTATCCACTTTGTTGCGCATTCCTTTAGTCTCTCTGTTACCATGCACGCGTGCAGTTCATAGTCCTCCGCAGCGCGTGTGATATTAATCTTGATCTTATTAGGTCGTTACCACAAGATGGCGACGAGGATATAGAATCCTTGTGATGTGCAACATTATTAAGTGAAAAAAATAGAAGCGAAAATAAGAAAGAAATGGTGTGGAGATGTGCTTGCGTGGGGGAATGCTGGAAAAGTGAACAATGTGATGCTCTGGCGTGATTAATCCAAATGTGATAATTTGAAAAGAGGAAAGTGTTCCTTTGAAAAAAAATAGTTATCAAATACGTGTGAACGGCTTGCAGTTGATGTATGTTATGCAAACCAAACGGCCCGCCATGCGAAGCGAATGATTACATCGGCACAATAATTTTTGCATCCGTTTCATTGTGCATTGTTTAAGTTGGTGCTGACGGTGAAACTATCAGCCGTTCAAGGTCACGCTATTGAATGAGCGCGAGAAAGCAGGTATGTCGTTCGATTCTTTTGTTGTGTCCTTGAGGGAGAAAGCCTGTTGCTCATGTGCAAATATTATGTAAAGTGCGTGAATAGTGTAGCGCAAGTATGACACTTCTGCGGCATATTGCTTCTGCAAATGCTCAGTCAATGCATTTAATGAGTCGTAGGCAAGTTTAAATATATTTTGATTTGCTTTGAAAAGTTGGGGTGAATTATTGAATAAAAAAATCATTTAGAAAAGCATGTTGAGGTTCTTTATAAATCCATAAATCGGTTTTGGGTTGGATCTTTGTCTATTATTAATTAATGGTGTGATCCGCAAATATGGGATCGCTGCGTTCAATGCGTTGGACTGACATACAAAAAAAAGCCTAACCGTGGTATACACTTGACAAATAACATTTGTGAATTAACAGTATTCATGGTGAGTCTATTCATTACAATGTGCAGCAGATTTTAACAAATGCAAACTATCGCATAACTTATGTGGTGCATCGTCTCGAACAAAATATCTAACAGAAGCACGGTGCTTACGTTTCCGGAAACATAGTCATGCCTAATGTGCTTCGATTTATGAAAAAGTAACAAAAGTGTACTGGTGCGATACGATGTAAAGTTATACCACAGATAACAAATGTTTATCGAAGAGCAAAACTTAAATCAAAACCTGTGTAATAATTGTAAAAACCATATACGTTGCTTAGTTCTGCCATCTACCAATTTCAAGAAGTAATTGCTATCTATTAGAGGTTATTTCCGTTTGTCATTTGCACGCAAACGATGTGAATACGTTCGCTGCGCCATCTCTAAATAGTTGCTAGATAGGTTTTCTTATTGAAATGACGATAGAAAGGGTGTACACACGTATGTTAGCATGAATGTCTGTTATCTGTGGTTATACTTGATTTATCGATTTATTTATATTAAAAAAAAATGTGTAGTGACTTTCAAGTGTCTGGCCTTATTCCAAAGTAGCACTACATACGCTCATGATGATGTAATTTAAAAGGAGACGTATAAAATAAAGGTTTTCGCGTCAAAGAAAAGCTATATATCATGAGATTTCGATACATGGTTGTGTAGCAATAGACAACTATTGGTTTATATTAAACGGTACTTGCGAGTAAATGCGTTAAACATACAGTTTGGGAAAAAACGGAAAATGGATTTTGAACCGTAAGCATAATTGTAAAAAAAAAAAGGCTTTGCAAAATAAAGAACGCTGAAAAGATTGTCTCTCTCTCTAGCTCAGACCTTTTAACCCATAAAGCTTAAAAGGTTTGATGTTGCAGTTTTTAGCTACTCATGATTTTAATAAACGGATCTCAGCCACACTATTTTAAAGAGGAAAATAAGTCTGAGTGATCTTGGAGGATTAACTAATACATGTCATAGTTAATTGGAAGATAGTGCTTATTCCTTCGTGCTGTTTTATATTGTACAGTACGTTGAAAAAAACCTCACCTATTAGCATTAGCGTGGTGCTGACAGTGGTGATCGACTGTGCGACTGACGGAAGGTAAAATGATGCGAGGACGTTTGCTCTTGAATGATGCGAAAGTATTTTCATAAATTCGCGCTTTTGGATGATGCGATAGTATTAGGTATTAAATGTTGTGAGAAAGTGATCTAATGAGTTATCTTGGATGCTGCGAGGATGTTAGTTCTTAAATAATGCGAGAATGTGATTTCATGAACTTGGGTCTAAAATGATGCAAGACTATTCTCCCGAATGATCGCTCTTGGATGATGCGATAGTGTTCGATTCCGAATGATAAGAAAAGGTGATCTCATGAGTAACCGCTTTTAGATGATGCAAGTAGGAATGCTCTTAAATGATGCGAAAATTGTGCGAGAGTTTAATCACGTGGATCATTGCTCTTAAATGATGCGAAAATATTCTCATAAATGATCGCTCTTGGATGATGCGATGTTGTTCACTCTTAACTGATGCGAGAATATGATCTCATGAATACTCGCTCTTGGATGATGCGACAGTCATAGCTCTTAAATGATGCGAACATATTTTCATAAATAATCGCTCTTGGATGATGCGGTAGTGTTTACTTTTAGTTGATGCAAGAAAAATGTTCTCATGAGTACTCGCTCTTGGATGATGCGATAGTGATTGCTCTTAAATGATGCAAGATTGTGAATTCATAAGTTATCGCTCTTAAATATTGCGAAAATGTGCCAGTAAATTATTGCTCATGGACGATGCGAGAGTGCTCACCCCGTAATGTTGCTATAATATAGTCTCATGCATTATCGCTCTTCAATGATGCGATGTTATGATCTGATGAGCTACCGGTTCCAGATTATGCGAGAATCAGTACTGTTGGATTAATGGATGTGGTAGTGTCAATTGAAAAATGATTGTGCTAAGACCCTCAAAACCTAAAAGACTGCTGGATTGACGGTTTTTGGGTCATGCGAGTAAACGTGTTCAACTTCAACAAAAACAAATATCTTTATATTCATTGAAACGAATCAATGAAAAGTTTCTCGTTCTTGGGAGATACGAAAAGTTTACTCATCGCTCTTAAATGTTGTATGTGTTGCAGTATTGATACATAAAAAAAATAAAGGCTAAAAAGATTATCATGATCGGAGTTTGTATTCTTTAGAATAAAAAAAAAGGATCCTGAAATAAATGTATAAGCACTTCATAGCTCTTCTTTCACTGGTACCGTGAAACAGAAGACAAGGTGCCGACTTCAGCCAGGAAGTCGCACACATTTCATATTTACTAACACAAGAAAACAGGTAACACACATAACACCCAGTGGCCGTTTGAAGGAAAATTTTCCGCTACTGGAGCGGGAATCGATCCCACACTTCGAGGTCTTCTGTATGTCTCGACGACTAACGTTGCTAACTGTGCGACGACGTAGCCTTCTTTAACTTTAACAAATACCAATATCAATGGTAAAGTGTCGTTAATAAAGTATTATTATAAAAATAAGAATGGTCATGGAAAGGGATCAACCTTCACCCATTATCAAGACAACTGTAATTTATCGGATGTTTAGTTTTTGAGAAAAAAATTGTCATCAATAGAAATACGAAAGCAGCTAACGGGCCGTTATTGGAGTGGAAATACATTTCCCTTTATGTAAGTTTCCCTTAGCATAATAATTATAAGGTTTAGAAAACAAGTTATAAGTGTAACAACACCTGTAAAGATTTATAACACAATTTTATTCGGAAATAAAATTGTTATACGAAAGTGAATTGCTAAGAAATATGTATTCAGTTCCAGATAAGTGACTATTCTGCGATAGCCTGTCTCGTCTATCGTACAAGTATGATGCTGTTGTTTTCAGCTAATGGTTAGTGCGCTGTGCCATCTGGCCTTAAAAAAAAAAAATCGGAGCTTTTTGTCTGTACAAATAAATGCATGTGTGTGTTTGGTAACATCGGTCTTAGTGCTAAAGAAATAAGCATATTGCAAAGTATGAGAAATTGTATAATAAAAAAAAGTGAAACGTAGAGAAGAACTATGGCTTATTGTTTAAAGCGGTATTTAGTTGTTTGCACAGTCAGATTCAATTCCTGAATCAACAGACCTTATCCGATTGGCATGAATAACGTTAATAATCAACGAAATAAATCCGATTAGTCGAAAAAAATGATATTATTAAATTGTATCTGTAGATCAGGAATAATATTATGAAATTTGAAATTAAATCAAAAGGTGAAACTGTGCAATATTTATTTAGCTCGAAATAACAGGTTTTTGGTCATAAGTCGAGACTATTGATAATTACATATCCTCTAGTACATCATCATAAACAATTAAAACAATTATTTTTTTGCGGTTACGATACTCGTTTATCATGAGAAAAATATAGCAACATGACCCGTGATGTTCTTTGGGGTGGATTGTGTTCTTAAACTATTGCAGAATAGTTCACCGACGAGGGTAGTAAGTACATATAATTGATGATATCGAACTTTTGATCTAGTGTGTCTCAGAATCAGAAATCCAGATGTTCAACACATTTGAAATTTTGTATTGAAAAGCAACTCCATATTGTTTGGGTAATACATATCTAGCTGTCATCTGAGGATAGGCCTTTTACTATATTGCATGGTGATCGTGAAATTCGGAATTAGTTTCGTACTGTAATTTAGAAAGCGATCTTTAATGAATTTGCTGCTGTTCAACATAACATATTTGATGTCATTTATATTGGACCTTAGATTCATTGAGGCTGACATCGATAAGTCCGCTACATAACTAAAATGTTGTCTACTGAGAGATATTTTAGACCTCACATTACAATTTATGTTTTTACCTCCATTATAGTGCAACTAAGTATTTGAATAAAACCTCTGATTGGGAGTTTATATTCATTTCATTGAACGTCGTCAAAAAAAAAAAACAAAATACTTTGAAGATCTAGAATCTTGTTACTTTTAATAACTAAAAGATCTGAAATAAAGTAAACTTGTTAGAATCCCAAAATGGCCACCACAATGGACGACTTCGGCATCTACTCAATATTTGAAATTTGTGCGTCAGAAGTTCTGATGCACTGTTGAAGTGGAATTTCAAGACGTTTGTCCTCAACAGTTTTGCTTCATCTAAATTTACACAAACCAAACAGTCAGAATTTGATTGTGTTTTTAATTATGGTATCCCAGAAAATATACGATAAATTATAAAATTTAGATGCTTTGAATTAAAGAATAAGGGAAGGATATAGTCATGTCTTTATGCGACGTTGAATGAATTGTCATGTAAGCATATCCACTTTTATATGATAGGGTTGTCACCAGATAAAATGAACATGAGTGCAGAATATATTCATAAGGGTATAAAGCTACACCATAAAGTAAACTGATACCAACTGCGTTCTTATATTGAAAAGTTTACCGATATGTGAGGTGTTGTGAACAGTAAACAGTTTAAACATGTTTTCATTAGTTGGCAAATAAAGTTTCAGTTGAATGCTAATTAAATCCTTGAAAATCGTTAGGCTAAACTTTGGAGTAAAAAAAAAGCTTCAAATTTAAACTTTTCTATAATTAACTTTTTATAGGGAAAAGGGGATGTGGTAGAGTCTCGATGAATATTCGTACACACTTCGCGCGCACCCGATTGTTCTCGTCTTATCCACTTTGTTGCGCATTCCTTTAGTCTCTCTGTTACCATGCACGCGTGCAGTTCATAGTCCTCCGCAGCGCGTGTGATATTAATCTTGATCTTATTAGGTCGTTACCACAAATTCCATGCGGAATTCCCTGATTTTTTTTTCATGGATGCTTACTGCGACTCCTCTAGAAATTCCAACTAGTACTCCTCCTCCAGTGCTAGAGATTCTGCAGAACTTCCTGCTGAGGCTTTACCAGGGATTTCGACAGAAATTCCTCCTGTGATAATTCCACGAATTTCTTCAGAATTTTTTCCAGAAATAGCTTCGTATACTGCAGTAAAAATGTCTCCGAGGATTTCTCACGGAATTTATACAGCCATTCCTCCATGAGTTCCACCATTTATTCAAGATTTTTTGTAGGATTTCCTAGAAGAGTTCTTTTGGGTATTCGTCCAGTGATTCCTCAAGAAGCTCAATGCAATGTTGGGATGTGAAGTCAAGGATAAGCAGAAGATGTAATGGTTGTGTGTAAAGAGCTAAATAACATCTACGTCCGATTTGGGTTTTCTTTGGTTTGTTCGGTTAGTTCTCATCCAAGGAAGGTTTATGGGGTCAAAAACATAAATAAATTGAGATTGTTTGAAAATCGGTTTTTATACATTTTGAACTGGGACTCGACCGGGACCTGAACTTGGAACGTCAAAAAACGTAGTAGGAAAGCCAATGCTGGCCGGGGACAACTAGTTTCTTATACAAATTTGACATCGAAAACTATGTACCATTAAACTGTGAAATTGGTTGTATGTATAATGCTTAACTGGGCAGCAGGCTTGGTTCCAGGAGGGGTGTAATATCATATAGATTATTCTATAAATCACGCTGTGTGGCTATGTTGCTTTAACATATTTAGCCACCCTTAATCCTACTTGTGCATTAGGGTCATTTTTTACCCGAACCTTAAAATAAGTCAGTGTTGCTAACGTCACGCATTACGATGGGTAATGATCCTAAATTTTAGTTTTGCTCCCCCATGAGAGAGAGGGGGTGTTAAAATATCAATGAAGTTAGGAAGGGCGCATTGAATGATCTTTTGAAGAAAATACGACATTTTAAGTATAATGCATAATTTTCGGACCATTCTCCAAGTCAAATTAATTTGTCTTTAGATCTTCAATACAGTCAGGTTTTTTTTACGCAGGGGATACGTACCGCGTAAAAAAAAACTCATGCAAAAATAAGACGATGAAATTTTTTTTTGTATGGAGTTTTTTTTACGCGGCCGCGTAAATGAAAACCGCGTAAAAAAAGACCTGACTGTATTAATATTATGTAACACAACATTTCATATTTTTAATATGAAATAGCTTAAAAATTTACTTTTTTAAAATTTTGTATTAACTGTAGCACATGGAGCGAACCTGGTGTGATGGTTAGAACACTTGACTATCACGCCGAGGACCTGGGATCGAATCCCACTCCCGACAAACTCGCAAAATATGAGTTCTTCCTTCGGAAGGGAAGTAAAGCCTGTATCCGCAATAATCGGGACACAGATGTACGGCTGTAGCTCTGTAATGAATCGGTAAAATTGGCCAAATAATTGACTGAGAACTCTTCAGTGTATGTTTATTATTTGAGCAAAATTTCATAAAATCGATGCATTACTTCTAACTGTGGATGAAAAACAAACGTAAGTATTTTTAAGTATTTTGTACAATCATGACCAATTTTCATTCGCATAATAGATGATTCTTTTACGCTACAGTTCAAAACTCTGTGATGATAATTATGAAATTTCGTTGGCAATTGTGATACTTATAGAGACACTTTCTTGCAAAATTTAATCAACTTTGATCAATTGGTTTGAAAACTACTGGTGTTGATAGGGGTGAGTGTTCGTGAAAATTTTTGTATTCAGCATTACCATTGCCTTATTATTGCTGGGAGTGATGGGTTCGATTACCGATCAGTCCAGAAACTTTTCCTAAAGATAATTTCCTTGACTTTTTTGGGCATAGTGTCTTCGTACCTGTCATATAATATACACAAGCATAATGGCCAGTGACAGAGGAAGCTTTCAGTTCATAGTAGTGCAAGTAGTTAAAGCTATGTTATTATTATTATTATTATTATTATTATTATTATTATTATTATTATTATTATTATTATTATTATTATTATTATTATTATTATTATTATTATTATTATTATTATTATTTTTCTTTATTTTCGAGATTTTCAGCCCTCGGCTGGTTCATCTCGTAAAAGCTATGTTCATTTAGAATCCGGAATGACAAAATCACGTATATCTTAGTGATGGAATAACAAACATAAAAGGTGAAGCCCTCAAAACAAAGGTTATTTATTGTACTTTCATGGAAAAATATCATTGAAATTATTGAAACTTTTTTTTATTGCGAAATGAGGGGCAATTCAGTGAATTGAGAAAACGTGAAATTTGAGTGTTTTCTTTCGTTGATAAACACTACCCATCTGTGACGATACCACTGAACGTCTCCGGCTGACATGGCAGCTCATCAAAATAGGTAAAACCTCTACATATCCCTTGTGTGCGTTTTTGAAAAGCAACACGTGATTCTTGAGGCTGTCATCCTTGTATGAATTGGTTCTTATCATCTTGTTGCGAAAAAACCATGCCCAGAGTTCGGACTTCTTGCCAAATCTTCAAATTCAAAGCAGATTTATCAATGAACCCAAGCTTTTTTCTTCCGAGGACACTTCCTTATGCCATGGTTAACAACATCTGTGCACATAACACATAATGGTTTTGACGATATTAACATTTTTCGCGACTGTCGTACTTGACCACGCTAAATTTCCAAAGTGTTTGAAATAACTTTTCACTCGTTGCAAGAAAATCGATGAAATTTTCACCATTTAAAGAGGATTAGTGTATGATCAGAGTGCTGCAAAAGAATGATGATTATGTTCATTGAGAGGGCCACTAGAAATTTTTTTTTATGTGACATGATTCCGGATTCTAAGTGAACATAGCTTTATATGGTCCAACGCTCGCGCCTCCTACTCCTACCAGCTACTGGAAGAGTTCGATGGAGACCCGTGGTATTTCATTACAAGCTAAATCGGAAAATACCAGAAGACATTTTGCTTTCTACAGTTTTCAGCACCTATAATGTAACACTTTTCTGAATTGATTTTGAATTAAATTTAAATTGATTCAAAAATTTTGGTTTTGCGCGAGCCAAAACTAGGAGTCTCTTAGTAAAGAGAGTAAACTACTTTCCAAGACGAAATACACCCTTTCAATCATATAATCATATTATAACTTCAGGTTTATGATCACAAATGCTTAGGCGGGGCGTTATGCCGCTCCTACCCCTACTGATACCAGTACAATAATTCAATCCCAAATTTTAGGAACAAACTTTGTGATCAGGGCACGGATAGATAATGAAAGAGAGAATGGAAAGAACACAAACTAATTGTACTATACAGAGTGATGGGCATCGAATACAAAAAAGGAAACTAACGACACAAACAAAGAACATAAAAATTAACATTAATAAAGACAATGTCACGGTGACGAAGAGAAAAGATTCATTCGAATGCTGCACAGCATATTAGTCGTCCAACGAAGGTACAATGTTACTGCAAGGAACAGAAGTGTGAAAAGGTGATTTTACGGTAGAAGACAGACCACAGAGCAAAGAGGAATACTTTTTTGTTTACAGCTTGCGTTTCAAAAGATACGTTAAAAGAGAGGAGAAAGCTCGACCGATACATAGTAGTAGTTTTGGTGTATTTTTTTTTCGAAAGGTGTCCGGAGTTGTGTTGGTCTCTAACCTGTTGCTGCTGTGGCGGAGGGCCACTACGGCGCCGTCCACTTCCGCCACCGCTACTAGCGCCGTCTTGGTATTCACTGTCGTCGCTAATATAGGTGACATCGGTGACGGTCTCTTTAGTGATTTCAATCGCCGGTATGCCACTGCTGTTCGAGTCGCGCTGGGCACGTTCCTGATCGAAACCCGAGTAAAAGTACGATAGTTTGTTGGTTTATACCCGATGGACATTTGAGCCGATGATGTACAAAAAACATAGTGGTTTACAATCGATTGTGGTCGATTGGATGCCCCATTGGATGGGCACAACTCAAGTCATATTCACTCAAGACACGTGCTAACTAAAGACTGAACGTATTGACGTATTCCAAATTGATCATTTGTATGAATGACAGATTGAAAACTTCTTTAAAGCAAATAAAAAAAAATTAATTTCAACATAGAAAGAAATAGTTATTGAAAATGTGTTTGATTTGGAAAAAAATCAATATTTGAAATTAAGCACATTTAATTCATTTATAAATTCACAAAACTGGAACTGGAATCCTTGATGAAAAAAAAAATCATTTGGGAGACGTCAATAAGTCCATAATACTACACTACTATCATATATCATTACAAAACAATTTAAAAATGCGGTAATTACCTGCTGGTGTATCGATCCCGGGTAGATCTCCTTATCGCTGAGATTCTCGTCGTGTTCGATCACCTGGTTCGGGTTCATCGGTTGCATCTGATTGTTCATCATGCCCTGGTTGTTCATCATCTGCTGCTGTTGATGCTGTTGCTGCTGCTGGCTGTTCATCATTCGACCGCGCATGGGACCAACGCCGGGCTGGGGCTGCATGGCGCCGCTGTGGTTTCGATTCCTAGCGGCTGTTCGCACTTGGTCTTGATTGTGTTGCGATTGTTGTGATGATGATGAATAGTTTAGTCCATTTTCAGTATTTGTTTCTGGATATCCAAAGCCAATAAGTTCAAAAATCGCAAAAGGCGCAAAACAGGGGCAATTTTGGTGTTGTTTTTTGATGACCGGATGATGATGACGGGGATTATTGTTGTACGTTTGTTTGTTGGTTTGTGTGTGGTGTAATGGAATGTTGATTATTTTTTTTAGACGTGGACGATTAACGGAAAAGGATTACGATGGAACAGAAACGAGAAAAAATGGGAGAAAATATTGTAAATTAAATCTGCTTCATTTGGAAGTAATCCGGATGACGCTACTTGACGTTGATTTATGATGTTGATGTTGATAGTGATTAGTTTGTTTGCTATTTTATGACTGGCAGTGATTGTTTAGTTATTTTTATTTAAGTGCATTACTTTATACCAAATTTTCTAAATTATCTGTTGTTAATGCTATTGAATAGATAAAGTTTTCATTCATAACGTTATAAAGTTGCAGTAGATACATGTCACTAGTTATGTTCAAGGGAAGAATACATACATCAAAATTTGTTTATCATATATTTTCCTGTAGTAAGTTTTGAATAATGTATGCAAAAAGGCATTCAGTAGTTATATCATTTGACATTTATACTCATTGTGTAAACATATGCGCAAATGCTTGACACAGAAAATATTTAAAGGCGTGTTCGCGAGTGTGTTACTAATTCATGAATGATAGTTTGTAAATGTGCTACAAATGGAATAACAATTTTCAGTTTGCATAACTTTAAGAAAATTTTGTAAAAAAAATGCAGTGCTTATCAGTAATAAAAGCCCTGTATTTAATTTGAATATGTGAACACTCAAATAGGCCAAAATTTTACTAGTACATGTGTTTTATAAATTGATCCCGAATATAGTAATTAACGATGATTCCAGAATAGTATTAATGATGAACTCAAATAAAAAGGGAATATGTACTGCTCACTGTGTGTAACTTCTGAATTAAACTTATCTATTTACTTTACTACTAACTTCAGCTATTCAAATTTATTTCATTTATGGCAATTCATGCCATTCTTTGGATTGAGATTTCACGGGAAATGATGAGAAGAATGTTATATGAATCATGTAATAATGATTATCATTAGTATTGGATCTCGGTTAAGTCATGTTTAAATAGCTATATTTCGTTCAAATTGTTTCTGTACATTATTACTATAAAATTTTCCTATACATTAATACTTACGCTAAAATACGTTTATACATGTTAGAAACTACTTGTTTATTAGAAGTTTATAACATTTGTGCAACTGTATTGTAGTGAGGTTTTGAAACTAGTGATTTGTTTAAAATTATGATAAATTGTTGAATGAGGTTTTCATCCTTTTGGCCAACAAAATGTTACTTGGGTGAAGTTTGAGTAACATACCACAGTCTAATTCTAATATATTCCGGTTTTTCAACAAATGCTTACGTCAATACAAGCGATAGTGCATGAAGCATAACAGCCAGGAAAATTGGCATATCAAACATTTTCCATAGAATTGAATGGAATTCTGAATATACTCCCAGTGGATTATTAAATTACATGTACAACAAATAGTTACTATGAAATGTATACTTCATTAGTATCCTCTTCATCTTCTTTATGGCTCTACGTCCCCACTATGACTTGGCCTGCCTCGCTTCAACTTAGTGTTCTTAGAGAACTTCCACATCTATTAATAGAAGAGCGTTCTTTGCCTGCCATTGTATGAATTTGTATAGGTATTGTGCAAGTACAATGATACACTATGCCCAGGAAGTCGAGAAAATTTTCCCGACCGGAACGGGAATCGAACCCGCCATCTTCGGATTGGCGATCCATAGACTTAACCACTAGGCTAACTGGAGACCCCATACTTCATTAGTACCCAAATTCATATAACTATTTACTTTGATATATCTGTAAATATCTTTATCTTTTTAATGTCTGAAGGATGTTATGAACTAAAATACTGTTGAGAGTCATCGAAAAACTGCTTAGAATGTATTTATTATATATCAGAGAAATCTTGGAGAAAAAGGTGAGAGATTGAATAATTATCATGAATAAATGTTTATGATTAATTTTTACGCATGTTTATCAGAGGACAGTAAATTCTATGGTAATCCATGCCTAACGTTAACCATAGTCAAGGTTTCGAATACCTGTGTCATCTCGGAATTCATAGACTATCGTAAAGGGGGGAGAGGGGGAAAGATGATCACTTTTCCTCTATTCTTTACTATAAAATCAGGTACAATGCATATGATCCCAAATAAATAATTTCAAAACATGTACCGTAAACCGGGGTCAAATTGATCTCCGGGTCGACATTGATCAGACGTTATTCAGTTAGATAAAGCATACTTTAAATAGTTTCCTTTCAAGTATCGTGCTGTTGAGA
Organism: Aedes albopictus; assembly: GCF_035046485.1. Classification (NCBI taxonomy): domain Eukaryota; kingdom Metazoa; phylum Arthropoda; class Insecta; order Diptera; family Culicidae; genus Aedes; species Aedes albopictus. Next base: position 179,918,250 of record NC_085138.1, read on the forward strand.
TCAGATGGCCGGGGTTCTGCTAAACCGAACTAAGCGCCAAAAAACTTTATTCCAAAATAATTAAGCCTCAAGTTCAACCAGCCACAAATAAACAACAGCTTAGATTATTTGAAACTTTCCCGTACACATGTAATTTACAAGCCTTAATTAACCATCAGAGATGAAGTATACATGTAAATTATTTGAAATCATTGATATAATTACATTTATTTTCTCAGTACTTTGCACTCAGTTCACTCTGGCTGGACAAAAACATTGGAATATGGTTTACAGTTCAGTGTGGCTGACTGTGTTTCTTTGTTTCAGAGAAAACCAGTCGGAATGTGAAAAAAAATCTCGATTTTTTATCGTCAATGAAGTTGAAATCAATATCACTCACAAACCTTCACATCAATCAGAGAGGACGCGTATAGTATGGTAGCACGGAGGTCTCAAAATTTAATATGTCAAATGATGTCCTTGCATGTCCTGAGATCCTGAGATGTGAAAAGGGGTGCAATTTGTGTACTTCAAATTTATGCTGGTCGAAGAAAACCAAGAAGAAAACCATGAAAATGTTCTGCCAAAGTGAACTAACACAAAAAAAAAATGAAAAATATAAAAGAGATGCGAACTTGGACCATTTACCAAGTTCGCATCTCTTTTATATTTATCCTTCGATCAGCATAAATTTGAAGTACATAAATTGCACCACTTTCACATCTCAGGATGGCCAAGTACGTTACCTGTAGGTCATTTAACCTAGCTGAAGGTCAGTCGTCAAGTCTGAATCAAGTTTGAAACATTTTTCTCAAAGCTGGATTTCGTGAAAACGCCATTTTTCGATCAGCCAAAGCGAACTAAGTGTTTGATTTTTTTCATGCTCTATTATTCTAATTAGCCTTGTTGTTCAATGACGGCTCCTGTGTTAAATTATCAGTATGAGGAGTGTCCACACAATGCAGGTATTCAAAACCAGTGGATGTTTGTATTGTTGAGAATATATTGATTCTAATATGCATTGGATTTGGTTCGGTCTGGCTGAACGTGATTTGGAAAAATGACGATCAGTGCCATCGAAACATAACTGGATCCTCCAACACCCATACTTTTAATTACGTGTTCAATTCTATCACAGATTGTTACTATGAGTCGGTTAGAAGTTAGAAATCTGACGGCGGTGAGGAGAACTTCAAATGTTCATCATCTGGACCAACAATAAAATATTTCGCTGATTCTATGGAATGGTTTACAGTTTACTCTGGTTGGATGCAATTTTATTTATTGTATGTTCTGCCAAACAGAAATTTTGAATTTACTCCACGTAGAGCTGTCAGAATTACTGGATTCTTACACGGAAGGAAGATCATCTTATTCTTCATCCAATGGTCTTTGGTTCGGTTTAGCAGAACCCCGACCAGATACTAAACGAAACTTGAAAGAAAACTATTTAACCGTTATGTGTCCGACAATTTTTTTGCTTTTTTCTACACCGTGCATTTTAAATGGGCGCTGGGTACCCGGGTACCCTGTCGGCTACATAAGGGTTAATGTATACTTAATCTATCTGAAAAACGTCTGATCAATTTCGACCCGGATATCAATTTGACCCCGGTTTACGGTACTGAGTGAACCTGTATCACATTTCAGCTTTAAAATTATTACAACTGGTGTATTTGTATGTCAAAATAAAATAAATTTTATTAAGTTACAAAATGCCCCACATTAAAAGTAGGCATTTTCTCAAAAATAATCGTCCTTATTTCGCAAAAATTTGCTATTTTCAAATAACACTTATATGTTAAGATCAATTTTAACTCATAGCTTTGTTCAAAAAGCCTATTATTAATGAATAAAAGTGTTTTGAGAGTTGTCTGAAATACAGGACTTGATGGGAGGCGACTTTTTGAAATACATTCTTTTTCATTGAGTTTCAATCAAAAAAGTCGATATTTCAATGTAAAATCTGACAAAATAGGAGTAAAAAACTTCAAAAATTCTTCAAATATATTCACACAAATGATTAACCCCAAAGGTCTTCCATTGAAACAGAATTGTAGCGTCCTTAGGACGTGAATCCCATTGTGATCAACTTCACCCCGCTGATCAACCACTGCTCAGATAACGGTACATACAATAGCAGTATTCATCCTGCTATGTCAAATATTAGTTCTATGAATGCAATTTTTCCGAAAAGTGTATTACATTATATTGCGTTAATTTTACTAGAGAATTGTATACGACCAACATTAAACTATTTGAAAGACTAAAAAAAACCTGAAACACATGTGTGTGTTGAAGTTTTTTTGGAATATATTTAAAATGCAATTAATGGAGAAATTTTTAGAGAAACTCTTGTTGAGAAATCTTACGAACCTTTTCTCCAAACTTGCTAAAGTCATTTCTGCATGTATTTCTAACATGTTAAAAAAGTTTTCCAATTTTGTTGATGAATTACTACATAAATAAATACAGGTATTCTTCGATATACCGTACCTCGATATAGCGTACCCTCGATATAGCGAATTCGATATAACGTACACTTTGCTTCGATATAACGCACACCATTGAAAAAATTCATTTTTTCCAGTAATAATCACCAGATAATCTACGAAATCACTCAAATCAATGCTGTGTTGCAGCATTAGCCATGTTACCCAAAATTAGCGCAATTTGGGGAAAATTTTTGTGTACGTTATATCGAAGCACAAAAAACGAAATGAGTTTTTCGTGAAAACCCATGTTTTTCATTATTGTTTTTGTGAATTTCACCGAAATCATTATTTGGGGTAATTTCACGTCAAATATATCAATACTAGCACAAAAAATATATTTTTATTGTCTGCTTCGATATAACGTACAAAGAGAAAAGTTTTTTGTACGTTATATCGAAGAGTACCTGTATATGATTCCAATATCCAAGAAAATACTAAGATTACTTACAAAGGAATTGCTTACGAAAGAAAATGCAAAAAGAACCCTGACCAAAGGAATTCTTGAAGAATTCCCGAAGGAATCCCGGAACAATTACATGAGGAACATTATGAAGTAATTTCAAAAGAAATTTTCAGAGCCATTCTTAAAGACATTGATGAAGATATTCCATCGTACAGGAATATCCGAAGGCATTTAAAAAAATTGAGGAAGTTTCTAAAGAAATTGCTTAAGAAGTTGCCAAAGAAATTACTGATGAAGCTGAAATGAGTGCTCACGAAAAATATTCAAATAAATTATCGTAATAGCACACAAAGGATTGCCGAAAGAAATCACAGAAGAAATTGCAGAAAAAACTTTTTGAAGGAACTGCTAAAGGAATTATCGAAGAAATTGACGAAAGTTATACTGGGAGATTGAGGAACCAATTCTGGAAGAATTACCCAATTTTTTTTTTTCAAAAACTTACAAAGAACTCAAGAAAATGCTGAAAAATTGTCGAAGGCATTCCCAACCGAATTGCCTGAATAGTTTTCGGCAGAAAAAGGAAAAAAAGCTGAGAGAGTTTTCAAAAAATAGCGAAGAAGCTCTTCAAGAAACAACTGAAAGAATTACAAATGAAATTGTTATTGCAGCATCAAATCTCATGAAATTTGTTGAAGAAATTTCCAAAGGAATTATCGATTTCATTTTTCAAAAGATCCTGAGAAATTTCTAACGAAATTGCCGAAGCCATTGAAAGAAATGTCCGAAATGTCAATAGCAATTGACGAAAAAAATTTCAAAATGATGGCAGATGGAATTGTCGATGAAATTTTCAAAGTAATGAAATTTTTAAAGTAATAATTTCCGAAGCAGTTCCCCAGATAGAAGAAGCTTCCAATATAGTTTCCGAAAAAGTTTTCAAATAAATTGCCGCTGACATTACAAAAAAAGTAAAAATTATTCGCAATAGCACAACCAACGAAATCACAAGCAAGTTTACTATTTAAAACTTTATTTATTCTTATTTCAAAGCTCTCTTATCCACTACGGCACTGCCTGAGCGGGAAACTTTTGACTGACTGGGATCCATTTTTGTATTGATTGAAGTTTTCGACTTTGATCGCTACGCAGCACTTTCTTCAACTTCATTGTCGGTAGAAAGAAGAGCACGTGACGTTATTACTGTTGTACCTTATCAGTTGATGCGGAGTTCATTCAATTTTTGAACCCCTTCTCAAAACATCTAATAGTTTATTTTTGAAGGAACTTCACAGAAAAAAAACTTGGTAGAACTGCTGCAGAAACTCTTCATAGAATTCTTGAACGAAAAGTTTAGTTAGCTTTCTAGAGATATTTCTGAAGGAACCTCTGGTAGAAATCCCAGAGAAACTCAAGTAAAATTTTTAAAATTCCTTCGAAAAAATTTAGAGAACCTATTAGCCTACATCTTTGCCGGCTGTACCGACTTTTCGAACAATCTAAATAGAATGCCCTTTAAGATTAAGTGTAATCTGATTTGTAACTTTTAATACCGCCCTTTTTTGCTTATCCTTTGACAGATACGAGTATTTACTACCTCGCGTAGTCTTCCACAGTGTCAGTTATTCTCTAGTTACACAGCGAAGCCTTTACCTATGTTACTGATCATATGCACTTACAGTCTCTGAACAAAACTAAGTTAACCAACTTTACTTTGAAAAATGGTTAAAATCCTCCCCATCCAATTCTAAACTTAATGCAAAGGAAATCAAATTGCGTTACGGATCCATGTATGTACTAACTCTTCAAAGGCTGGTTTGTAAGGAACATACTACAATCCTTATTACTGAACAAATGTTTTTTTATTGGAATGATATTGCTGCTACTGTCAAAGCCGGGTCCTAGACTTCCTGGAGAGAATTTAGCAGTAAAACATGGGCGATGCTAGGTTTCCGATGCATGGCCAATTATCAGTGCTCTTGTTTTATTTTCAAAGAAAGCAAAACAAAAACTTTATCAAAATCGATACCTTACTGCCCATCATTGGCAATGGAGTAATGCGACATGTACTACACTAAGGAAACGGGTAGTGTCACAATAGATCTAAAAATTGGTCGCAGTGACAAACCCGAACCGGAATAAAAAAGCAGCAATCTCATTGGTTCCTTGTGTGAGTGTAGCTGGTCTGGCGATACTCGAGTAGCAACAACGGGCGGTCAATCAATGTTTTTTCATGTTCCATATTGCCTTTGTTCACAGGTTAGGCTATGGGTATTGGGTAAACTATTCATTGTATTTGAAGAGCTTTTAGTGGTTAATACTGTATATTTTACAGTATACATTCTCTGAACTATAAAAATGATGGTTATATGAGACTACATGATCAGAGACAAACAGACGAAACACTTCCATTATTCTTATTATTAACTGACGAATTAGAAGGCACAGAATACTAATTGACAAATTGGGAGATGCATTTGTGAAAAAAAATCGCGTTCTAGTGGGAACCCTCGACTCGAACTCTCGACTCCGTATTAGCTAGACCGGCACTTCAACCAAATAAGCCACAGAACAGATAATGCCTCTAAGGAATAGACAGCCATATTGAACCCGAGCCCACACCATCAACATTCCTTTTTTCACAAACCATCTCTCTTCCGGCTTAGCTGCCAATCCACAACACACGCGCGTTTGTGCCCATTAACTTTAAATGAGAGCCAATTGTTTTTATGAAGCAGAGACTTACTCTCGCACTTCGCATACCTATAGCCACCAAGCAGTCTGTTTGCTGGCGTCTAACTTGACATGCGTCGGGAGCTCGGCAGGGGTTCAGTTTAGCATTCTATTCCGCAGAACCATTACCTGTTCTGTGGCTTAATAGTTTGTTAAAGTGCCGGTCTAGCGAACACGGAGTCGTGGGTTCGAATCCCACATGAACGCGAATTTTATTTCTTCAATTCATCTTTCAATTTGTCAATTAGCAACATTCTGTGCCGTTTAATTTATTGCAAGATTTTCCGTATGTTGCAGACATACCAGCAAATCTGGCAAATGCCTGTAAAGGGCAAGATTTTTCACTGATGACAATATTTGAGAATTGACCATCAGCCTACTCGTGCACTCAACCAAATAAAATTTGGTAATCCATAACGATTAGAACAAATTCCATAAGGTCCCTTTATGTAGCAGGATCGAATCACAGTTTTGTATGTTTACAGTATCCTGAAAAGTCGATGGCCTTCTAGATTGAACACGAGCTCAGTGGTCTCGACGTTCATGAATCGATTCTAGTCTGCATCCTTTTTAGTCTTTTTTAAACATCATCTTATGAAATTAGTCACAAAAAACACGATTAATTTTGATAATGTATCCATATGAAACTTACTTAAACTTTAACTCATCGTTTCCCAAACTTGGCTCTCGTGACTCCCAGTCTGTCATCACCCAGCTTTTCATAAAAAAATCAAAACGTGCTAGCAAGTGGTTGGGGGTCGCGAAACGAAGTTTGGGAAGGCATGCTATTTTGAAGAATTTCGTTAGGTTACTAAACAAAGTGTGGCGATCTCATAATTTTTATTCGAGTATAACGTTTTCACACTAGGGTAAGTGTTCCAAGTATGGCTAGAGTACCAATTATTCGCCATAGTTGGTTTTCATCCTTTAACGATGTAAATCAACAAGAAAAAAATTGTGAACAACAGATCACGTTCACAAAAAATGGTTGCACTCATTCAAACTCCACATTTTGCTCAAATTATGGTAGAAATAAATCCTTTTCCTTCAAATTTCGGCTACCTTGCACCCTTTTTCGCCATAGCGTACCAATTATGGCTAACTCCATAAGGAATGCACGCAAATAGTGCGAAAAGGAACCAAAGTTAAAAAATGTAACCATATGGGTAATTCTCGCTGAGACCGGCCCACTATTTACACCTTGTCTTCAAAAATGTTTAAGGTGCCGATTTTCTGAAAGCCCTCGCTAAAAAAGTAAGAAAAATGCATTTGGTTACTCAAATTGATGGACCCCCCGTTAGTTAGAGCCACAACAATTTTTACGGGCTCCTCTATTTTGGTCAAATGGTGGCTCACTCAAACCGATATAACTCGAAAGTTTCTCCAAAAACCACCTCAAAACGAATTGTTGTTGAAAAGAGGAAAGATAGAGTTACTATTCACAATAATAAAAAGTTGGGTTGGCCATATTGATTTTGGCCGCCATCTTGGATTTATACCAAATCATTTTTTTCACCGATTTTCAATTTTTTTTGCATCAATTGAAAGCTGAGACATTTATACATAACATATCAAAAAATTAGAGATGTCTTTTTCTTCTTTCAAAAGTTATCTGCCGTTTTGTAAATCATGCCACTTTTGAGCACCGGGCCCGGTGCCGGCCGTTTACATAAATGCAACGTTATTTCGCAGTGTTTACGAACACGAATTTAAATTCTGAGCCCACTAATAGAAAACTGAAGGTTTGAGCTTTTCAAAACACTATAAAAGTCATGAAAACAATGCCCGCATCATTGAGAAACATTCAAAAACGGAAACGAACCTCCAATTTGGCCAAATTTTGCGGCACGCGCCTTTGTGTATACATGCAGGCGTAATGTTAGATGCTGTTGCAAGTCGTTGCCGGTGCGCATGGAAATGAATGGCAAAAACGTGGCTTAATTTACAAAACTGTAAATAACTTTTGATAGGAAAAAAAGACATCTCCAATTTTTTAATATGTTATGTATACATGCATCAGCTTTCAATTGATGCAACAATTTTGAAAATCGGTGGTTGCCCTCATGGTGAAAAAAATGTTTTGGTATATAAATCCAAGATGGCGGCCAAAATCAATATGGCCGACCCAACTTTTTATTATTGTAAATAGTAACTCTATCTTTCCTCTTTTCAACAACAATTCGTTTTGAGGTGGTTTTGGAGAAACTTTCGAGTTACAATGGTTTGAATGAGCCACCATTTGACCAAAATCGAGGGGTCTGCAAAAATTGTTGTGGCTCTAACTAACGCGGGGTCCATCAATTTGAGTAACCAAATGCATTTTTCTTACTTTTTTAACTAGGGCTTTCAGAAAATCGGTACCTTAAACATTTTTGAAGACAAGGTGTAAATAGTGGGCCGGTCTCAGCGAGACTAACCCATATCTGGTACAGGGTTCCTATCATTGGCACACGCTATAATAAATACTTAAAGTAGTTTTGGCTCCGTTTCTAAATTTTTCCTGTAAAGTATGGAAACTTAGCTATCTTTTAACATATTGATGACATTAGTTGGTCTTCTTGTTATTTTTGTACAAATAGTTTTCCTTAGGTAGTGCCATAATTGGTACACGCTCCCTAGTTTACAGCATTTTTAAACTCGGTAAGCTGATGATCATTTTAAGGGCAGAATCATGCCCTGAGTTCGAAAACGTGAAAAAATACAGTAAAGCGGAAGTTTTTTCGACTTTCCATACAAGGCTGTCGATTTAATATCGATTTTTGTTCAATTTTTAAGCAAAGTTGCTCCCTTCATACATTTCCGTAATCAATGCTCCGATTGAGCTGGACTAACGTCTAATGTTTCAAATGTACGTTGATAAATAATTTTGACTGCAACGCAAAATATTTGAATTTCAGTAAATTCCATATTTTTTAAAATTGTAGAGCTCGATTTTCAGGAAAAACTAAAAAACTATTTTACTTAAAGTTCTTTGAAAAATACGATCTTGATATCAGTACATACTTATGCATTAAAAATTTTGATCGTTGATAGAGGTTTTTTTTTTTGTAAACAAATAACACTATTAAGTGGTATGCTTTCAATTATTACTCGTTATCTTTCGTGGACGCATTGAAATCTATGTATTATAAATTTAAGGAATAATTCAAGCTGGGTAAAGGATAATTAAATGAACATTTATGGGCATAAACCTCGTTGAAAATTAAAAAAAAAATCGGCAGTTCCATGAAATCAATTGATTAAGGCTCAAGCATCCGTCACCATTTTTTCGGAAATTGATAATCAGTTTTTACGCTGTAAATCAAAACAATGACCATGAAAATGTATTTTTTGTATTCCTTTCTTCATGAGGAGTACAGTGAATACATTTTTGTTGTAAAACTTTAGTATTCATTGAAAAAAAAAATGCTTTCAAATGTTTAATGATGACGATGATTTCAATGATGAATTGTTCCACGTTAAACGAATGACTTTACTTTCAAATTATAAGTAATCCTCTACTAACCATGAACATTTTACCACAGATAACAGATGTTTATGCTAGTACAAATTTTTCGCAGAATCCTGTGTAAATGTTCAAAACGATATACGTTGGCTCATTACCGCCATCTACTCAACTGATTGCGACATTACATCTAACTTGAATGCAAGAATAGTTCAAAGTTCCACTTTCATTCAAGATCGAATACAATCTTGAATGTAAAATTGCATAGTGCATGCAATCTTGAAAGCGATCACTGACTATCGATCACTGCGCCATCTCTAAATGATTGCCACATGAGTTTCAGCTGCTCGTTACATACAAAATGGCTGTTGAGCATTTTTACACACATTGCCAATATAAGCATAAACGTCTGTTATCTGTGATTTTACTAAAGGAATGTAATTTTTAGTTCTTTTATTATTTTCTTCTATTATTTGCTTTACTTTAAAAAAAAAGCTGTAGGACATGCTTTTATTCATTTCAGTTGTTGTGAAGCTTTGTCCAATAAAGCACCCCATAATGGTATAAAGTAATGCATTTCCGTGTTGATTTTCGTTAAGTGATTCATCTTTTATGCTTGCTTTACAGTTCGATTATTTACTGTGCTACTGTATCAACATCCATTACCGACGTTACACATGTAAGCGGCACGCACTACCTTATCATCATCGAGCATGAAGGAACGAACATACATACATACATTGTACACATACACACGATAAACATTGCATCGCCATTACATCTATTATTTACACATTTACTTGTATAGGAACATTCAGAGACACACAGTTCTGGTGGCACAGAGGGAAATCAAGAAGACAGATTAAAACAAGTTGTTAGCTCGCGGCGGCGGCCGGCTTGGAGATAGCGGGGATGCTGTTATAGAGGAGACACTAGCTTGTTGTTTTCTTGTTGCAATCACAATCACCATATACACAGAGCGATAGATAGTGCGGTTTTGGCAGTAAAGACTTGAGTAAAGGGGGTGTGGAGTAATTGTCGACGATGGTAGTGGCTTTTAATGTTGTGCTTCCGTTTTTAGTAGGTAGTCGTAAGATGCGGTTTGTTTTAAAACAATTTGGGTACATTTCCTCGTACCTAGATGGCAGTGAATTTAATTGTTGCTTTTATGTGTGATTAGAGAGGAGTTTGCAGGGTGTTTTCATTTTGGAGTGTTTCGCTGCTAGAGGAGCTGGTTTTTTTTTTAACAGTTTGATGGTTTAGAGTTAGATTGCTGGCGTTTCGAGAGATACGGGGAAAAAGTTATTTTTATACAAAATAAGTAAAAATTGGAATATCAAAAAGGAATGATCGACAGTTAGGATTAATGGGATGACGATAGTGGTGAACAGAGACGTGGATGTGAATGGTTGTTACGGCAATAGTCGTGGTTTTCTGTAATAGTGTTGACTGTATCCTGGGAATGCTTGGGAATGTGTAGAAAAGCGACAAAGATGGAAGAAATGAACTATGAACAACGAAAGTTCCAAGCTGGGACATTACGATTTAGTGAAATAGAGTTGATCTAGTATAGTTCTTTGTTTAGTCGAACAGATAGCTCCAGCATAATGATATCAGTTTTTTGATTTTATGTTTCAAGGATTGTTATGTTTTGGATTATCTGTGCAACTAAGACGAAGCTTTTATGACAGTCTGAAGAGTTGTGTAATTCAAATGTATCGACAAAAATCAAGAACCTACATAAATATATTTGGATTGAACTGCATGGCTTTGACACAAATGGAATGGCTGGGTTGTAAAATATTGAAGAATTTATTTCTAATGTTTTTCATGAATGTCAGCTAGTCAAAGTAACATCAACAAAACATTAATGAAACGAATGTATGTTACCCTATGTTGTGCAACAACTGAATCATGTGATGCTTAATCGGTTGTTGATAACGTACTGTATAATCCAACCAATATTCAATAGTATGATTCCGGTTTGATGAAATGTATAAACTATAGGCCGTCGGCGTAAACTGGCATACCTAGTCAATGAGGCATGACGAATACAACTTGAGATCATAATACTAAGAGACGTTTTTGGCCGAACTTTGAAGAATATTTACATATTCGATATTCCTATCAGGTGAACAAGCTCCAAGTCATCGTGTAATTGGCTTTCTGTTCAACGCTCACAGGCTATATGCCTCATTATGATCCCATGTTACGGGCTACCAATATGCCAAACAAGGTGAACTGTTACAATCAGCTGAATGCTATTGTGGATGTCTTCTGATATCTGATACCTAATGCGCAGATTTGGTACATTGCACAATGGTCGGAAAAAGATAAAGTTCGGCCAAAACTCTTTTTATGTGTTTAACCGAAGTTATAGGTTGTCTAGATATGTTATATAGTATTTTTAGTGTTTCAAAAGGGGTATTCAAAAATTACGTAACTTCAATAATTTAAAAATCTGTATAAGTCAGTAAACTCCACATTTTTTGTGTTTTTTTGTTAGAATATCAATTTGAATTGAATTGAATGATCAACTTTCGATCACATCTAATCAAGTTTGTTCAAAACGTGTAAGAAATGTGGAAAGATAAATTTTATTTCAGTCAAAAATGGAAAAAATACGTAAAATATATGAAAAAACATAAATTTTTTAAACAGCTCTAATTTGAAAACCAGCAAATTTCTGCAAAATATTTAAACGGTTTTATGCAGCCCTAGGCATGATTTTTAAGATGTACTATTCGAAATTGCGACGACACGTGACGACACGAACCGTTTTTCAACTTAAAAATTACTAAAATTTCTAAGGTATAATATATGAAAATTTGAAATGTTTTGTCACATATTAATTTTGCACCATACATGCATTCGAACTGTTAAACAACAAGCTTTCATATGCTGGATAACATAAAACACATATTACATTCTCAAAATATTAATATTTTACTTTTTTCGAGTGGTTCATTTTTCAAATTTGTGACATAGGCCACTTTGGCAGTGAAAATGTCGTTGAAATATAAAAGCCGGCATGCTTTAAATTAAGAATCATAAAACTACAATACATTAACTTTGTTATAAGATAAAATAAAGTTTAAAAATATCAAATTCGTTTTTTGGTAGTTTTGGCCGCTCCTTTCTATGGAGCCCGACCAATGTGCATTGGTGGATTGGTGGAGTTCCTAGTCAAGCGTCCCGTATGCTCTTGACCTCAAAAATAACTTTACCGATAACACTTTCAACTCATAAATAACTTTCAAAGACACAAGTAATTAGGACCTTGAGCAGGCAGGGCAACGACTGAGTACTGCTTCATTCAGATCCCATTGAGATCATTAGCCTCTGCCTAGCAACTCCTATTCCTACCTCCCCGTGCTATCGGATGGGGTGTAAGTAGATCTGTGCGCCGCCACCGACACTTTTTGTCCCACGCCGACGCCAACCGAGGTATCTTTCAAGGATTGCTCAAGAAATTCCTTCGGTGATCTCTCCAGGAGTTCGTTCAATAACTCCAGAAGCCACTTCAAAGATTCTTTCAGGAAGATTCTAAATGCCTCCTGGTGATCCATCTAGAATTCCGTTTCTTCAGGAATTCCTGCAGGAGGTCTTTAGCAATTAGTCAAGGAGTTCCTGCGTGAATTCCTTCTGAGCTTCCTTTAGAAATTTCTAGAGGAGTCCATACAGATATTATTCCGGGAGTTTCTTCAGAGATTCCTCCAGGAGGTTCAGGGATTCTTGTAGATTTTTCTTCAGAGATTCCTCCTGAATTTCTTCAGAGATTCCTAGAGAACATCCTTCAGAAATCGCTTCAGGAGTTCCTTTAGAGAATCTTATAGCAGGGCAGGATCCAAAGATACCTCCAATAGCATTTAGCATTTAGCATTTAGGATACCCCCAGATTCAGGGATGCCTATAAAAGAGATCTTCCTAAGATTCCTTCAAGATATCTTTAGGTGATTCCTCGAAAAGTTCTCCTACGGATTCTTCCAGAAGTTCTTCCAGGGATCGCTCTTGGGGTTCTTTCAGATTGTAGATTGATATAGAGATTTTTCCAAAAGGATTCACGGATGCCTTCAGGAATTACATAGGGGATTTCTGCAGAAGCTCATTCAGTTACTTCAGAGTGGCTTCAGGATATTCTTGAGGGATCTTTCAGGGAGTTTCCACAAGTATTCATCCAGGAATTCCTTCTGGAATTCCTCTAGGAAATATTTAGAGGATACCTCCTGCAAATCCTTCCCCCTACCCTACCTACTAAAGATTCTCTTTAGGAGATTCAGCTGAAAATCCTTCGAGGATTCCACCTGGAAACCCTTCGGAGATTCCTACCGGAATTGCTTCGGGATTTCCCCCTGGAACTCCTGCAGGGTTTTCCCTGCAATTTACTCGGAGTTTCCTCCAGGATTTTCTCCAGGGGTTGCCCTGGACTTCCTCCGAGGATTCCTCCTGGAATTCCTGCGGGTATTCCTTCGAGAAATCTTCTTGGAATTTTTTCGGAGATTCCTCCTAGAATTCCTTAAGGGATTTATCTTGGAATTCGACCGAGGATTCCTCCTGCAATTCCTTCATGATTTTTCCTAGATTATCTTTCGAAGTTTCCTCCTAGACTTCCTTCGAGGGTTCATCCTGATATTCCGCCGTAAATTCCTCCTGGAATTGCTTCACGGTTTCCTTCTGGAATTTCTTTGGTGATTCGTCTTAGAATGCCTTTGGAGATTCGTCCTGGCATTACTTTGGGGATTCTTCATGGAATTCCTGCATACCTCCTGGACTTTATTTAGGAATTCTTCAAGGAATTTTTTTTTGGGATTCCTTCTGGAATTCCTTCGGAGATTCCTCCTAGAATTCATTATGGAATTCCTTTGGAGATTTCTGCAGGATTTACTTCATGGATTCCTTCTGATATTCTTTTGGGGATTTCTCCAGATATTCAGTTGTACATTTCTCCTGAAATTCCTTCAGGGGTTTCCTCCTGGAAACTGATGATTCCTCTCAGAATTCCTTCGTAGATTCCTCCTAGATTTCCTTCAGGGATTTCTTTCGGAATCCCTTCAAGAGTCCTCCTGGAATTCCTTCAGAGATTTCTCTTGGACTTCTTATGGGCATTCCGCTTGGAATTCCTTTGGGAATCTTTCGTGTATTCCGCTTGAAAATCCTTCGGAAATTCCTCCCTGAATTCCTTCAGAGGTTCCCCCTAGGATCCCTTCAGGGATTACTCCTGTAATTTCTTCGGGGATTTATCCTGGAATTTAGTCAGATATTTCTTCTGTATTTTTCAGAGATTCCTCCTAGGCTCCTTTGGGAGGTGCCTCCTGGAATTTCTTTCGGGGATTGCCCCTGTAATTAATTCGAAGATTCCTCCTAGAATTCCTTCAGAGATTTCTCCTAGAATTTTTTCGAGATTTCCTTCTTGAATTTCTTCGGTGATTTCTCCAAGAAATTCTTCGAAAATTTCTCCCGGAATTCGGGGATTCTTCCTACAATTCCTTCGATGATTCTTTGTTGAATTTCTTCGGGGATTTCTTGTGGACTATCTATGGGGATTTCTCTCAAAATTCCTTCAGGGTGTCCTCTTGTAAAACCTTTGAGGATTCCGCTCGGAATTGCTTTGGATATTCCTCCCGGAATTCCTTCGCATATTCCTCCTAGAATTCCTTCGGATATTTCTTCCGGAATTCCTTCGGTGTTTTCCCCTGCACGGATTGACCCTGTTTTTTTCTTCGGAGATTCCTCCTAGACTTCCTTCGGAGATTTCTCCTGGAAGTTTTCCGAAAAGTTTTCGGCTGTGCCACTGGGCGTTGCATGCTAGTCCGTTGTCTAGTGTCGTGCTTCCTTCAAAGAGCGAGTAGCTCACTGGAAGCATTGAACGTGTCCGTGTCTTTTGATGATTCCTCTTCAAATTTCTTCGGAGATTGCTACTGGAATTTCTTCGAGATCCCTCACGGAATTTCCCCGGGGATTTCTCTTAGATTTCCTTCGGGGATGCTTCCTAAAATTTCTTCACGGATTCCTTCGAGGATTCCTTGTGGAATTCATTCGGCAATTCCTTCTAGAATTATCACTGCATTTCTTTTGATTATTTCTGCTGAAAATTCCGTGGGCGTTCCTGCTTGAATTTGCTTGGGATTCCTCCTGGATATTTTTCGTTTATTCCTCCCAGAAATCCTTAGACCGTTCGCAATGCTGTTTTATTTTGTATGGCGAGTTTTAAAATTTTTAAAACTCGCCATACAAAATAAAACAGCATTGCGAACGGCCTTAGGGGATTCCTTCTTGAATTCCTTTCTGAATTCCCGCTGATTCCTTCGGGGATTCTTCCTGGAATTCATTTGGGGATTACTGCTGTAAGTCCTTCGGGGAATTTACTGGGTTAATTTGAAATTCTTCGAAAATTTCAATCAGGGATTTCTTCAGAAATTTTTGCAGTGATCTCTTCAAGAGTGATTATTGAACCACAAGTTTTTTCTGGATTACATTCATCAGTTCGTGTAGAAGAGATCACTTTACAAGTTTCTTCACGGGTTCCTCCAAAAGTTTCTTTAAGGTTTCTCTTAGAATTCCTTCTGAAATTCCTCCCTGAAATCATTCGGAGATTCCTTAGTGTAAATAGTGCGGCTTCATTATCAATTTTGATAGCTTCTGAGAGTTCTTTGAAAACAAAACAAAAACTGTAGCAAAATCGATATTTTATTGCCTTGCATTTGCAATGAAGTAAGTTGCCATCGGCGTGACCCCGATGACGCCGCCGCCGAGTATAATATAGTCGGCGCACAGGTCTAGCTGTAAGCAACCTTAGGGAAGATCAGGTAGCCAACCCAGGTGGAAATTTCGGTCATACGCTAAGCTAACTACTTCAGCAAGCCTGACGCCTATCCACCAGGAGGAGCGACTTACAACAGCGACCAAACTGCGTTCGAAGCTTTCCGTCATCAACAAAGCAATGTACGTACCAATGACGGCCGCCTTGGTACGATCCAGGGCCACAGGGAACAGGAGATTATCTCTACTTTCTGCCATGTGTACAACTTTGTAACGTTCATGTCCGAGTACGTTATGCTCCCGTTGCGTGGCGCTAGCATCCCATCACTTTCATTGTCATGTTGTCATTTTTTTGTTACTTCGTTTTTGGCATTTGAGTGCTCGTGTCAGTTTGTGAGCTAGTATGGCAGCGTTGCTAAAACTCGCTCCATGCGGCTCCTCTATAGGACTGCTGAAGTACAGGTAAAGCAGCCTCTAGAGGAGCCGCAGGAACATGGAATACATGGAACAGGAACGATTGGTTCGATGAGAAGCGTAAAGTGATTACAAAGGAGAAGAACGCAGCGCGAGTGGTAATGCTGCAGCATAGGACTCGACCGAACAAGGAACGTTACAAACGAAAGCGGAAGCAGCAGTCCCAGCTCTTTCGGGAGAAACAACACCGCTTGGAAGAGGTGAAGTACGAGGGAATGGAATTTCCATGCCCTTCGGGGCTGTCCATAAACCACGTGGTCATTTTTTTGGGACTTTTCAACACCCCCCCCCCGCGTGGTCATTTGTCCATACAAAATTTTTTATGTTTCCATACAAAATGATCATTAGCCGAACCCCCCCCCCCCCTACGACCACGTGGTTTATGGACAGCCCCTTCTTAAGAATCACAAATGTTCTACCAGGAGATCAATGCGTTCCGTAACGTTTTCGTGCTACGAGTCAAAATTTGCCGGGATGAGAATGGGAACTTCTTGACGGACCAACGTGAGGCGATCGAAAGGTAGAAGCAGCATTTCGACGAACACCTGAATGGTACAGAGAACGCAGGCCCTGAGGATCAAGGCAGCGGAAGAAATGATTACGTCGGCACGGCGGATGATGGCCACCAACCAAATCCCTCACTGAGGGAAGTTAATGATACCAAACAACAGTTCATGGAGAATAAAGCAGCTGGTAAGAATGGTATTGCAGCTGAACTCATCAAGATAGGTCTAGAAAAGTTAGCCATACGTTTACACTTACAGAGGAGTAGCAGGAGGTGGTAATTTGTCCTATTTATATTAAGGAGACAAGTTATAGTATGAGAACTTCCAGGCGAATACCATTCTGAACTCCGCCTACAAAATATTAGCCCAGATCATCATCCCTTGTCTATCACCAATAACGAATGAGTACGTGGGAAACTGGCTTCGCCGTTGGCCGCTCGACAACTAACAATATCTTTATCGTACGGCAAATCCTTCACAAATGCTGTGAATATGAGATTCCCACACATCACCTGTTCACCTGTCCATCTATTTTAAGGCGGCATACGACAGCGTAGACCACGCAGAGCTATGAAAAACCATGGCCGATAACGACTTTTCCGGGAAGTTTACAAGATTGACAAAAACAACGATGGACGGTGTGCATTGGTGGTTCATCGAAGTTACGGGCCTTCGACCATCTTCTTCGGACCTATCTTCTGGTCGCCTTTTCACTATCTGGCGACTTGCAAAACGGTGTGCAAAACTGCGTATACATTTTGGACGAACACTCTATTTCATTCGAATCTTGACGGGGACTGCCATAGGATGACGGACTTTCATGTTTGCTGTTTAACATTATGTTAGAGTGTGTCATACGGAGACCCGGACGTTGCAACCGGGCATGATTTTCAACCGAACTAGTTAATTGGCAAATTGTTTGTTTCGTTGACGACATGGATGTCATATGCAGAATATTTAGAACGATGACAAAGCTGTACACCCACCTGAAACGTGGAACAACGCAGATCAGGCTGGTAGTGGATGCATAAAAAAACGATGTACATACTGGTAGGTGAACCTAGCGAGACATGGCAAGCCCTGGTGGCAATGGTTACGATAGACGGGGATATCTTCGAGGAACTCGTAAAATACGGAGACGCATCATCAGAGGAAGTTATGCCTACGATGGACTGCAGGAGATACATGGTCAAAAAGTTTCATCCCCACACCAAATGGACGCCAACGTACCCCATGGACCATGCACGTGAAGGATCTTCCATCACTCGAAGTTTTCAACATCCAGAACATTGTCAAAGCCTTAAGGATACGGTGGGCAGAGCATGCTGCAAGGATGTCGGCTAGCAATCCTGCAGAGATTGTGCTCGCAAAAAAAAAAATACGGATGGTACAATACAATGTGGACCACGTGGAGTTGATTGATTTGGCGAGTGCAGGGCGATCCCGAGGTGGGAGAGAAGCAGTTGCAAACTGTGCCACTGGGCGTTGCATGCTAGTCCGTTGTCTAGTGTCGTGCTTCCTTCAAAGAGCGAATAGCTCACTGGAAGTACTAAACGTGTCCGTGTCTTTTTAAAACTGAACGTAGTACTGTGAACTCAGTCTTATCTATTTAGAAAGGTTGAACGAAGTAAATGAAACGACCTTGAGAAATACAGTAATACAATTTACATTTCGAAGAATCCAAGATAGGGTCATGCTGTATAGAAAAGCATGTTCAAGGTTCATGTATTCGGAATAGTACATCATTTGAGGGTTCCTGCAAAACTTTTAGCTTAGCAGCGTAAAAGCAAATTGATGGTAGCCTAATGACATGACTTAATTCATCAACCTTTATGTTACTTATACAAACTTTAAAAAGGGATGTGAATTGATTGTTACCACAAAAATGTTGAATCTTCCTCATCATTTTAACTCAAGAGAACATCACTTGATAATCATACCGACTTAGTGATCCATCTTGTCCACCCATCAGTAAACCATTTAAGATAGCCTTCCGGCCATTTCTTTATTATTCAAAGTAGGAAAGTCTCGTCATCCGTTCCACGCTCGATTCGGATGAAATCAATCCAATAATGCACACAAACAACATCTCGAGATGGACGGTCAATCAATCATTCACTGCACGTCCTAAGTATATTAACTTGCAATATTTTCGCCAGCCATCAGTCAGTGTGGTGGTCCTCCAATCATTTTACTTTTCGAGGCCGGCCATTCAGATCAATCCAGTTCGAAACATAATGCGAGCATGATAATTTCCATCTCGATTCGGACAAGTAGTGTGTACAACAACAAGGCAGTACTCAAACGAATACACAAACACAAAGATAGTAAAGTCAGGCACAACATCAATCAGCATAGCAAATATTTACTTGGTATCATGGTTGGGTTGCTGTCCGCCGACTGGGAGTCGCGGGACTTGGTCCGCACTGTTACTGCTCGGGGATTGAGTCCGACCAGTTTGCCGATATCGATCAGCGCGTGGTCACCGGTTGGCGAGTCCACATCAGTCACTTTCTTGCCGTCCGCGTACACGGCGTATCCGGTAACGGGTCCGGACGAGGGAGGTCGCGTCACCGGCTGCCAGGTCACCAGCAGGGTGCCGTCTTGTGGTCCCGCTTCGACTTGGATTTCCTGTTCGAAGGGGAAGCGTTGGGTTAGTATGGTTACAGGAATATGAAGAATGCAGCGTTCCGTCAATCTTTGAAGCCTTTGATGCACCATGCGTCTCCATAATATTCATTACACCGCAAATCACGGAGAACGCTATTAGCATCTTAGGGGCTGTCCATAAACCACGTGGTCATGGGGGGGGGGGGGGGGGGTTCGGCCAATGACCATTTTGTATGGACAAATAAATTTTTTTGTATGGACCAATGACCACGCCGGGGGGGGGGGGGGTGGTTAAAAAGTCCCAAAAAAATGACCACGTGGTTTATGGACAGCCCCTTAGATAGAAGAATTACTGTTGTAAAAAACCAACCTGGGGCGGATCGGGTAATCCTTTGGCTAGCGTTCTGAAGTCGGTATACGCTCCAGGCGCTTCTTCCGGTGGAGGTCCTGCGGTAGGGGCTTGCGTTTGACCTGCCGCACGTAAGTGTTTCGCACGAACCGTCACTCGATACTGCGTACTAGGCGCCAGACCTGCAGAAGGAAACAAAATAAAACGTTAAAACTACAGTAAGGATTGCAGCCTAGACATCAACGAACCCGTTATCGTATGCCGGTAAACACCGGGCTTCACCGTCCGGACTTCAACGTTGTTCACGCATACCACGTGCTGATGATTGGAGTTTGCTGGCAGCCACGATATGACCGCACTGGAACAGGTTATGTTGGTGGCCCTTACTGCCGATGGTCCTAAGTGTGCGGTATCACGTCCGATGATCATTGTGCAGGCAGCATCGCGAGAGGTTCTACGATTATGTGTTACACTACGTACGCTTATTCTATGTGGCTGTTTTGGAGGAAAATGTTGATTAGAAAACCAAATTGCAAATTCCCCAAAAACCCTCGGAACTTACTCGATTGGAGTCTACGCCCTCTACCAGAGCTCGTGTGCGTTCGGTCGCCTTGACAGTCACTTTCAGTACGCCGTCAACGTACACGTGGTAGCTTTCGATCTGATTGCACCCCGGTGGATCCGGTGGCGTCCAGCCGATTAGGACGCTCTTGTTCAACTGACGCTCCAGGGTGAGATGTTTCGGTGCAGGAACTAACACGGAGAACATTAGGTCAGCATCGGCTACATTACATAGGATCAAGGACAAAGTGACATTTTGAAGCAAACCGCGCGATAGAAAAACAGATGAAACAGTGAACACGAAGGGAAACAGAAACGGGGATAGAGCAGCAGCAGCATCAGCAGCGCTTTCCGGGAGGCGGGTACGTCAATTATCCCAAGAGGAGTGGCACCTCCGGCAATGGTGATGACACCGATGACGATGGTTTAACTTATGTACAGGAAAGGGCATAGTTGTCGGTGATACAGATTAGACTGGCCCAGATTTTAAATAATTGAGAAAACTTATGGGAAACACTATGCTTTGTAATTAAAAATATTGAAATTTGAAATCCCGAAAGACTGATTGGAGAAATACTTCTTCAGCAGTTTCTTAAACTAATATCGTGTTATTCTTTTGGTACCGTAAACCGGGGTCAAATTGATCTCCGGGTTGAAATTTATCAGACGTTTTTCTGATAGATAAAGCATGCTTGGAATAGATTCCTTCCAAATATCGTTTAGTATCAGATTCGAGCAGCACTATACTTGAAAGGAAACTATTCTAAGAATGATTTATCTAACAGAAAAGCGTCTGATCAATTTCGACCCGGAGATCAATTTGACCCCGGTTTACGGTACGTGTTTCTGCTTGATTTAAAACTGCATTGCGCTCGAGCACGTTTTTTAGTATGTTGATTTTTTTTTACAACGGAGTGCGTTCTAAAGGGGTTAATCTAAATACAGTCAACCATGCCACAAAATTTTAACTTATTGGACGCAGTGGCTTAATTTCCCCAACAGGGGAGGAAAAAAGTCAATAAAAGATAGAACAATTTAAAATCGCCATTTCTATAAAACAGCTTTTTTTTTTGAAAAAAAAAAGTTGGAGCTTTTTCCACAAAACGTGTGACCAGTACTTGCTGATTGTAATGTAGCTAATAGTAGTGTTCTACAGCGGAAATCGGAACCAGTCTAAAACAGATTATAACGGTGGGAAGCAGAACATCAGCTATCCGGAAGCCGATTGAGAGGGAGGAATGTTTGTTTTACTGTGGGCGTCAATATGAATTACTGAATGGATCTGCTATTAATTATTGCCTTTTAGTTCACACTGTTTCACTTCATAACTCTACTATACCATTTTTCTGGTGCATGGTTATTGAATATGGTTGTGTTGATAATAATTAGATGAGAAATTTGGAAGAACTTTCAACTTTTTCAATTATTATAAAATCGAATCGAAGCTAGAATAGTGAGCACTGAGAAAAAAACATGTGGGGAAATCTAGTAAGCTTTAAATCATTTCATATTAATAATATTATAAAACGTATATTACAGCTAATTGAACGTGACAAATTGAGCATGAGCTTGACTAAAAAAATCTATAGTTTCTACTCGAGCCAGATCTTCTTAATTCTACAGAGCATTGGTTCGCTTGGGGTTTGAGACTGATTAGCCATTAACTTCCCCTTCTCCGTTCGTGGATTTTGTTAGATACGGTGTTTGGTAAAGTTAGGCTTAATTTTTAATATGCGCAATCTAAGAGCTACCAGTAAAATGAAAGCATCGGTCATGTCATTACGAATGAACGATAGTTCGACAAACATTGTTGCCCCATCTCGTTTAGGGAAGGAATATTAGTTGGAAAAGTAATGTGTGGATTTGGGAGTCATAGGGTATGTACATTGATTACAAAGCGTTTTTTTTTTAAATTTCTATGTAAGAACCAGCAGGCCTGTATGAAGATAATATTAACTTTTTTTTTCTCAATTAGACCAGATAGCTATAGTGCCGGTAGCGGTTGTTTCAATTGACTAAGACGAACACGGACCACCTGTTCCGGTGGTAAGATTCCACTAACAGGTGAGTCCAAATTCATGGTACGATGCGGCTATATTCTCGGTGCCTAGGAATAACTTCTAGGGGGTGGTTCTGACAGTAACCAAACGGATAATGATGTCTGTAGAGTATCAGGGTGTATCTGGCCATCTCCCCAAATATTGCATGAGTCTCAGTAAAATCGATTACCGAAGCTACCGAATTAGTTCTGGTGTTCTAGTTTAATCAAAAATGTACCGAACAAGCAATTCAGAATTGAGTGTGCAAATTAGACCATACTTCAAACGTTTGTTTTATAAGCAGATGGTCATGGGTTCGATTCTAGCCCCGGCACTTTCGTTAGTTGTTCTTTCCCATGTATATAGGATTTTCTGGTATTGCTTCATTTTGAAGCCGAAAACTCCATCAAAAAGCAACTATTTTGAGCCGGCTGCTCGAGCCCGTTTGAAGTCGATCATCAATTTTAACTTCTTTTCTCGATCAGCCTAGATAGCTGTGTAGTGCCGGTAGCAATTGTCACAACTGACTAATAATAACACTACGGACCGCCTGTTCCGGTGGTAAGAGTCCACCAACAGGTGACCCATGGTGAATTCATGGTGTGATGCGGCTTTATGCTTACCGTGCCAAGGAATGAGTGGCTAGGGGGGTGTGATAAAAACCTAACCGCTAACGGAGCCTGTGGAGTACCAGGGCGCCCTCCACAGTATACTGCTCTTACTGCGCTAACCGGGACAATGGTGCGGTGGACCTTGTGTTCCTCCGAGACAATCAGCCGCCCTTCTTTAGTCTTCCTTGAGGCTAAATAAGGGCGGGATTGTGATGATGACTATTGCCAAGCCCCAGATGCATTTTTACCTTTCTAGTACACTAAGAGTACTTGAAAGGCTATATGTTCATTTAAAAAACGATTTTTCGAAAAAAAAAAAAGCTCGGAGGATCAAGTCGCATATACCAATCAACTCAGTTCAACCAATTAAGATGATGTCTGTATGTGTGTATGTATGTATGCCTGTGCGCAAAATAAGTTCGCTCATTTTTAAGGCACTTCCCATAGGCCGATTTTACGAATTGTAGCTCGAATCGAACCAGGCTTTTACCGCATTGTTTACTATTGAAAATGGTCCGTATCGGTCAAGGCGTTCCGGAGTTATGGCCATTTCAGTGATCCGGACCAGTACCGTTAGAACTGGCCGTATATAAAACTGAACCAAGCCCCATCATGGGACACATCAAACTACGGCAATTTTTGTAGCCTTTATCATGGTTGACGAGTTTTGTGCGGAAATCAACAGAAATTACACGATGTGAGCCCAAAATTCATGATGACTCAAAATTCACGATGGAGGCTAGAAGTTCAAGATGGTGTCTGTTTGATGGAGTTTGTGCTCTAAATCCATGCAATATGGGTATATCTGGTATGAGGAAGATGTCCGGAGTCCAAAAATGATGACCAGAATATCTAAAATGGCAACCTAAAATCCAAAATTGGAGATGGCGGCTTGGTAATGGTGTTTTAGGCTCTAAAACCATGTAATATGAGTATATTTGGTATGGAAAAGAAGTATGGACTTCAAAAATGGCAACCAGAATATCCAAGATGGCGGTCCAAAATCCAAGATGGCGACTCCAAAATCAAGATGGCAGCTGTTTAATGGTTTTTTAGACTCCAAAACCAAGCAATAAGGGTATATTTGGTATGGGAAGAATACCGGACTTCAAAAATGGCGACGAGAATGCGCAAAATGATGGACAAAAATCTTAGATGGCGGCTCAAAATTCAAGATGGCGGTTGTTCAATTATTATTATTAGCTTTATAAGGGAGATTTTCAGCCCGAGGCTGGTTCATCCAAAATTGTTCAATTGAGTTTTAGCCCGTAAAACAACGCAATATGGATATATTTGTTATGGGGAAGAAGTCCGGACTCCAAAAATGGCGACCAGAATATACAAGATGGGATTGCCGGGGCCCGTGGCGCAGTGGTCACACGTTCGCTTCATAAGCGGATGGTCATGGGTCTCAGCCCCGGCACTTGCAATTTTTCGTCAGTTGCTCTTCCCCCAAGAGCAGCTGACACCTCACCCTCTTCTGAGCATACCTATAGCTCTAAGCACCTGTCCATAAACTACGTAGCGTCCTCCTTAGCGTGGGACGAGGGGGATCTGGCCAAGGTGCCATAATCGAAAGCCAGATAAACGATACGATTTCTGGTTCTCATATTATTTGAGTTGTTGAAATGTTGTTGTTGTTGTTGTTTTTTCGAAGACATGAGAAAGGCGCCATCACCGCTAGGTGGATTAATTTGGGGTTTTATAAAAACCATTTTTATCACATTTTTTTTAAACGTCGTACTTCTATCGAGCAGGGATGGATTTAAATGTACCAAAGTTTGTTATCAACATAAAGACCTAAATAAAACGGGAAACACCAATATTTGCAGGTTTTGCCTCTGGGTTGTGTGTGATACCAACGATTTGATGTCTGAAATGTAAGATGGACAGACTTTATGAAAATAACAATCGTAGTCTAGAAACTATGTATAGTTTCCAAATGAACCATAAACAAAATATTTGATATTGTCTTATGCTCACCATCAAGCAGTAGCAGTAGCAACATATTGAGCAAAATGCGAAATATTGCAACATCAACATTATTGACGAAGTTTTCTATTCCAGGTCATGTTTTCTCTGTCTTGTGGCAAGCTGAAACTTGAAGAATATAGGGTTGGAGGAGTTAAAGCAAGAATGGTAAAAGGGGGAGATTGGAATCCTATTCTTTACATTGTTTTTTTTTCTTGGCGTAACGTCTCCACTGGGACAAAACCTCCCAAGTAACAATCAGCATGCCTTGAAGGTTTATTCATGTTTTATTCTGGTTTTATACAAGCATGTGAAAAAGCTAGTTGTTCTAATTTAATTATATGTGGTAGTTTTTTACTTTGCACCTTTGGCGTTCCATAAAACTATTATATAACATCTGCTATAAACATCTTCAGTTAAAGACTTGCAAGTAGTCGTGAATTGGTTTTATCACTTATTATATACTATTTCAATAAAACTTGCATTTGCGGTTGTTGTCGGAGAGATGTTTTTTTGTAAACAAATACACAAAACTGTGAGGCAATGCATGAAACCAACAAAAGATGTCGTGGCCGTAACATAGACCAAAAAAATGCTGTGATAAAACCGCTAGTTCTATCATAAGCTCTGTTGAGCTGAGAACACACTAAACGATTCAACACGTTTCCGTCATGATTATTTTCAGAAAAATTACATAATGTCTTTGAAACTCCGCTATGTTGAAAAACCCTTTTATGCACCCAATTCCACCGAGTAAATTAAATGCATTTAACTTCCAATTAATGCACAATTTGTGTGGCGCTATTATTTTTTGTCATTATCACAGTCACATTCACCACAAATTACCCGTGGCATGTCTCCTAACACGTATTAAACATGAAAATAAATCTGAATTCCAGATCGACATCTTTCCAATTGTGCTATACAAAAAACCAATCATAACTTATTCTGACGATCAAACATAGTGAAAAATAAACAAACTCGAAATCCTAAGACGGTTTGCATACGAAGTCCTGTAGATCTCAATAAGGCTGGGCCAACTAGCCAGAACGTGGGCTTATGGAGGCCGAGAGCACTTCCAAGTCGGCATCAATGGTTTTATGTTTAGGGTTTTTGAATCGCTAAAAAACTTCGATAAAATTAAAATTGTTACTTGGGCTGCTACTCAGCTATTCCATGAGCATTTGCACAGTTTTTAACTGAGAGCTTCCTCTGCCAATGATCATTTTGCATGTATATATCGTTCGGCAGACACGAAGATATTTACTCTATGCCAAATGATGCCAACGACCGGGAATCAAATCCTTAGTATGGTCTTGCTGGGTCATCGGAACCGTTCTCTCAGATCAAAACTTTTTTGGTTCCGTTTCGGGTCCTGAGTATCTGTGCAAAATTTGAGCACGATCGGTTGCGTCTACACTTTGCGCATTGCAGTTGAAATTTGTATGGGAAAACATACTTTTTTGCATTTTTGTCATAAGTTGAAAAAGTTTGTCTGAAACTTTTTAACCGATATTGTAAAATGGTAGCCTAGGATGTTCTGAAAAACTTTGTTGATGACCGCAAAGCGATCCGATACTTGTGATATAGGCTCAGTGTACCAGTTATGGCTATAGTACCTCAAATTCGCCATAGTTGATTTTCAACTTTTAACGATGCAAATCATCAAGAAAAAATATGTGAACAATAGATCACGTTCATAAAAGATGATTGCAATCATTCAAATTTCACATTTTGCTCAAATTATGATAGAAATAAATCATTTTCCTTAAAATTTCTGCTTCCTTGCACCCTATTTCGCCATAGTGTACCAGTTATGGCAAATCCCATAAGGAATGCATGTAAATAGTGCGAAGTGGAACCGAAATTAAAAAGTATGTCCATAACTGGTACAGGGTTCCTATCATTGGCACAGGTCGTAATAAATAGTAAAAGTGGGTTTGACTCAGATTTTATATTTTTCCTGTAAAGTATGAAAACAAATCTATCATTTGACATATCGACGACATTCGTCGGTCTTCTTCTTATTTTTGTAGAAGTAGTTTTCCTTGGGTAGTGCGATAACTGGTACAGGCACCCTAGTTAAAACCCACGAATCCCATGCATGTCTTTAGGTTTTAACATGTAAAGGAATAACAATAGCAACAAAATCATGTTGTTTCACCAAGCAATGCCGACGCTATAACTTTTTTCATAAGCATCAGATCACTTCGCGATCTTCGACAAAGTTTTTCAGGACACCCTAGGCTATGTTTTTACTTTATCGGTTACATGATTTTAGAAAAATTCGAGCTTCTCATGAGAGAAATGCAAAAGTGAGTTTTCCATGTAAAATCCCATACAAACTTCAAACGCAATGCGCAAAACGTAGACAAAACAGATCGTGCCCAAATTTTGCACACTTATTTTTTTTTTCTGAAATGGGATCAAAAAAGCTTTGATCTGATGGGATACCATTGAAATTTTCATTTTTCCATGTAAACGATGACCCACTACTTACTTCTTAACAGCTGCGGTGATAGAGGACCTCATAGGTTTACTTCACAGTAATTATTTGGAAATTTAAACTTATGTGTTGTTAGAAGGTTTGATATCTTCCTCGTACCATCTCAAAAATGTATATTACTGAAGAATTTTGAAAATGCACTTTAAACGATATGTAGAGTTCATTTTAATTGCACTATTAACTGCTGGATTTTTTTTATTTTATTGTATTTAACAATTGCATATTTAAAAAAAGTCATAAAAATATTGAAGAAAACTAGCAAGAATCTAACATTAAAACAGTTTTATGCTACATGTTCTGCTATTCTCCCTTGCCCTAAAGGATTTAATGTGAAACTCATTTTTTCCTCCTTCGTAATGCTTTGTTACAAGTTATCAAAACAATTTATGGCAGCAGAATGTACCGTCATATGTTCGGAACATTCTTCATTGATTCCTTTTTTCTTCTGTTATCATTGTTTGCTGTGCTATATTATCCACAGTTCTGCAGAAAAGGGGTCGATAATAAAGCATTTTGTCGCAAGAAGGACGGCCTGTGTGTACGGAGACCAGTTGCAGCACAATCTGGGTACATCGCTTGAGGCGAAAGTCAGTGGGTTCTTTTTGGTTCATCTCGGTTATGTTGCGAGCTATGCAAGGAAATCTTAGTCTATAGCTTGAATGATATACGTTAACAAAATGCTATTAAAATAAGTTCACACTACTCTGCTTACACACTAGTTTGGTCACTGAAGCTTCTATTTAGTTTTAATTGGTCATATAGGGTAATACTCCATAAATGCCACAGTATCATTAGTTATATTCTGATAAGCTCTGTGCTGGAACTTCCACTTTCAACACTTTGCGGTTACCAAGCTTGTAAGCGCAAACTAAAAAAAAATCAAAAGCCCGGCCGTATGACATTGGAGTAGTATTTTGCAAGTTTGTCGTGCTGGAAAGCGCTAACTACCAACAAAGACATGTGAATATGCACTTTGCTGCTTGACTGCATAGTTCACTGCCAACAAAATGTGACTAGAAATGAATGTTCTTGGTGCCGTTGGCCAAGGCTGGTGGGTGGCCGTGTGGCACTCATGTCGGATGATGTACGCGTGCAACGTACACACATCCACCACGATGCTCTGTGCCAAGAGATAGTGCGGTTTTCGTTTCTCTCCGATCCAACTCTCACAAGAAGCATCATCCACAACGAGTTTCATTTCATTGGGGTGGTTGAACACTAGGAACAGAAGAGACATTTTTTTTGTGGTCCCATATGTTTCGCTGACAGGATACAGCATATAAGACGCCTTAGCCTTTCATTCTTTTTATGTTTAATTGCTGCAAAGCTCGTCAAATAAATCAGGATCGATCCTATAACAAGGAGAAAATGCCAGTAGCAAGAAACCAACTAAAACTTCAACTTTCATTTTATTCCCATCATTCGGGGATAACCCTTTCGTGACGGAGCGTAAAAAAGTGAAATTTCCATACAAATTGCTCAACTTTAGCTTTCCAGAACTCTTGGATTTCCCAACCAAACAAGAATTGTTATCCCTCATTTGAAAGAAGCACTCTTAATCTTTCCATTTCTAGCTTTGACTACTTAGATAAATCGAAAATAACAAAAATGCGACAGATAAAACTTTTTCATGTTTTACGGTTTTTGTCCACTTTTTGTTCAACTTGTTGTGGTAAATCCCACATGCAACATAAGCAAAAGTTTTTTTGCACACGTACAAGTATAAGTAATAGTTCAATTACTAAAACAGTTTACATCACATAAAACAAAGACTAAAGAAATGAAATCAATATGCAAACCTGTTGTTGCTCAACAGCGCAATTGTGCTGGTTCGTCACCAAAGGGATAAACGAGCCTTGGGAAAAATTTCCCCATAATAAAGTGTTAATAATAATAATTACCATCATCAATCCTTGGACCGAAGAAATAGACATTTATATATTTTCATACAAAACATTTGTCTGAATTTTTTTGAACCAGTTGAGGCAAGAACATTAATCCACATATAATCATCTGACACTATGTCAGATACTCTCTTCTTCTGGAATTAAACATAGATCAAAGCGTTTATCGAAATTGCAAGCTTTTTATACAATTCTTCTGAACTTTTCTGAGCATAGAAACTATAACTAGAAATGAAATTATGAATTATAAAACATTAAAAAAGCTAACAGTAAAACTGTAAAAAAAAAAAAAAAAATCTGGATAAACGAGCAACCCTAATCTTCTATTGCCCTCAGCAATTTTCCCCGGCAAATTGAAACACTATCTGCTGCTTAAAGAGTGGGAAAATGTTGTGAAAGCACCATGGGAACATACGAAAAAAAAGAAGGAGCTTCAGTTTTTTCATTCTTTGGCGCACGATTACTTGCAATTCATGGTTTCATATTGTACGGAATGTACGATGATGGCGCTGTTGGCTGGATGTGTGGACAAGTGAAGTGACACTTGGAAGATTCTCAGCTGCTGCATTTGAAAAGTACGTACTGGTGCATTTGAATGAATAATAATAAGTTGGCTGTGATGCGAAAAGATGTAATTTGTTTTGTAAAGAGAGGCATGTTAGGCGTTGGGAAAAGTGATCGATTTGGCTGAAGATCATGTTTTCTAGTGATATGATGCTTTAATCAACTGGTTAGCAGATGTGACCTTGCAAGCCTTGCCATTTACTGTCTCGTTGTATAATCAATTGCATTTCCGGTTGCTAATTTCCCAAGAAAAAAAAATCATATGCGAAGGCAGGCATACAGTTTTTCCTCCATAATCGAATTTTTTGGCACTTGATTTTCTCCGGGGTAAACAGAAATTAGGACAAATGAGCCGGAGGCACCATGATATGGATGACATGTTCATATAAATTACTTTGCTGTTAGCAATTGGGAGCGGGGGTATGATGTGGGTTATGAGTTGGTAGTGAAATAAGTGATGGGTTGTTTCATCGTTTTTCCTCGTTGTTTCGCTAGATCCGTATGTCACGTTGCCTTATTTTTGTTTTTCATTCGGTGTGCCGTTGTGTTTGCGGAGAATGATGTACATTCACTACATAAATGTGGGATAAGTTTTGAGGAGATCCATAATCGTGTTTGATTATTGTAACATTGTTTTAACTTGTGCGGAATTATGTGTTTTCAGATGTGTGGACCTGGAATGTTTGTGATCATAGTAAGTATTTTGTTTTTTTTTTTATTTTCCTTCAGTATCTTCTAGTTTACTTCAAGAAACAATATTTTACATTTTACTTTAAATTTTAATCATTTGGTTAGAAACATATTCTGAGTGCTGCAATGATATCACTAGTATTTGTATACAATCCTTTATTGGAACCATAGTTTAGGTAGAGCCAGTTACGGTAAATTCTAATACATACATCTGCTTCGCATAATGAGGGAAAAAGCATACGGAATTATTCCTCTGAAACCCACCAAAATCCCCTCTTAATCCTCCTTTCCTTGAGCTCCCCGCAAACCACCTGGAATACCCTGAGACCCACTAAAACGTATTAAAACCGTTTCGGAAACCCTTTGAAGCCCCCAGAAATCCCTTGAAACATTCATTTGGAACCCTTCGGGAATCCCTGCAACTACAAGAAACGATCTAAAACACCTCGAAACGCCTTAAAACTTCTTTGGAACAACTCTTTAGTCCACCGCAAACTTATTTTGAACCCTCCTGAAGCATTGAGGGCGAAATACCCCAAAACTCATAGAAATCCCCCCTACAGTAACCTGAAAGTCCTTGAAACTTCCTGAAATCTCCATGAAGCAATTGTATACAATTTACTAAAATACCTTGAAAGCACTCTGAATTCCCCACCCTCCTGAATCTTCTCTGAAACTCCCATGAAAATCTTCTTATCCAATTTACGCGCAGCAATGCTCCCCGAGTAGGTGGAAAATCTAATAAATAGCATTTTTAGTTATTACTAATTGAATTACTAAAGAACAAAAATTAATATTGGTTTGATTGATATAAGAGGTAAAAGAGCAGAAATAATAGCAACATCTAGTATGGAGAAATGCTCAATAATAGCTCGGTATAATATTACAAGATCAATACAATAGCAGTCAAAATTTGTCGACCTTTTTCTTGAAAAAAAAAAAACTAAAAAATGCTAAAATCCAGCATCGAACTTACGACCTTAGAATTCACCGGCAGCGCTACTTACCACTCAACTGTGGCTCACTGTTGTGAATATAATGGAAATAAGAGCATGATGTTCTTCTTTTCCACAGCTCAGAAAGGGGCGCGTGGCATTTCACTAACATTGAGCCATCTCAATGGGTGTATGCCCGAATAGAGGCTAATGGCAAACAAAGGACAAAATAATAACTGGTTTTGCCATCAAATCTCGTTTTGCCATTCTTCTGTTATTATGAAAAACTTAAAATGGCAAATCAATAGCAAAATATACAATCATAGCAAATCTTGTCATTAATTTGTTATTCATGAATAATGCTAAATAACACATCAATAACAAAAATTACTATCATGGTAAAACTTGCAATTAACATATTTTATAATGAATTGTATAAAATATCAAAAAAATAACATAATTTACATTCCTAACTAAATTTGCCATTATTTTGATATTGTGAGAAATAATTTATAAATATTTGGCACCATAACATATTTTACTCTTAATATACCATTAACTATTATGTTGTATATTTCAAGCATAACTTTTCAATTCGACGTATCTCCCAAAGTAAACAAATCCGGATTCTCAGCTGTGTGTTTGATTCGCAATGGATTCTATTTGATGCACAACAATTTATGTTAGTTTAAAACTCAAACAATTAATAGAAATAGCTCATTTTACCTTTTTTCTGCTACTCTGAAATAAAAACTGAATCTACCATTATTTTAAAATAGAATTTGAACAACGAAACCTACCATTATTTTGATCGCCACATAAACAGCTAAATTTGTTCTTATTCTGTTATCAATAACTCAAGAATGTCATATTTTGTTATTCACCGATAACAGTTAATTTGGGTCTTATTTTGTTATCAATATCTCAATAATAACTTATTTTGTTCTTCAATTTAATCCGCATGCTTTACCATTACTTTGTTATCACAATGGCAAAATAAGTTATTTTTAAGTTTTTTTGCTACCAAAATTTTGTTATTATTTTTGTTATTTTAACTCTAATTTCAAACAAACAAATAACACATTTTGCCATTCAAACATTCTGTTTCAATGGTAAAATTTGCCATTCTTTTGCCATTAAGCTCTACCCGGGTGTGTTCCATCTCGTGCAGAAGAGCTCAATTTGTTCTTATGTAGAAATTTTCAGATATTCCGACAAGAGCAAAAACTGATATCAGATCATTTTGAGCAATTCATGCGATATTCATTAAATTTTTGAATAACACATCAAAATCACATCGAGCTATGACAGCAAAAATTGTTCGATTTTAGATATGATTTAGATATTCTCGTCTACCCGGGTCTGAACGCCCAGTGATCTATCTTTAGATCAGTTACCTTTACGATTACTGTGCAAAAATAGGCATGTTGGAGGAGCAGCAAACTTGTTCAGGAGGTCAGGGATTCTACGATAGTACGTAATTTAGTACATGTTCGCTCCAGTAGGTGGCACTACTGATCATAAAACATTTTCTTTTGATAGCTTTTGTGTCAACAGCTATTGCCAATGTCATTGCGCTCGTGTTGTGAACATCAAATGTGGTTTTACAATGCGTAGTGTACCTAGAATAAATTGAAATCATTCTTGGTATGTGATTCTTGGATTAAGTGCGGAGTCTCCGGTAATGGTGATCAAGACATCAATAGCTGTCCAATAGTGAATTTGTTGATATTAGGTTTATCCGCTAGATGGCGCTAGTGAGTCTTAGATCTGCTGATCTGCTGTATCTTGAGAACCAGGCTATTTAGAAGATATTCGGCATCAACAAAGTTGATCAGGACATCCAGAACTATCCGATAGTGAACTAGTTGATGCTAGGTTTATGGCACTAGTGACTTTAAGAAATTATTAGAGTGCAGTATTTCAAAAATCAAACTACTTGGAAGAATGTTGTTTTCGGCAAAGTTGATTTGAATTTCTGAGGTTGAATAATTTCCCATTACGTAGTTAAAAATATTTTAAAGACACCCCAAAACTGTATTGTTTATCAATGCTCGACTATTGATAAAAGTAAATAGCATTTGAGTTCACCTGATGAGGAGACAATGACTCTAATAACTGTTGCATCATAGTTATTTAATTTCGTTTGTTGGATACAATGTTCTATGGTGCACTTGAGTTATGAGAAGTAACAGCTGTATTCGTTGAAATTTGGACACAGGAAATAATGAACAACTTTTTATTGCGTTTACAAAAATAATAGGAATAGTGTATGTGTAACTAATACCATCAAATTTTCAACCAAATCAGTTTAGCAGTGAAGAGAATTGTCAGACAAAAGAAGCACAAAACAAGCAACAAAGAAGGCGCAACGATTACTCTTTATCCCTACTGGTAACAGATAATGACATGATCTCGAAAATTTTTGTTGCAGACAAAACGGAAGCTGAATTTGTTGCGTACTTTTCAACTCGTGAATAATCAATTATTACAAACCCAAAGTCGAAACTGTTTGATGATAGATCTTCAGCAGAGTTGCAGTGTTTACTTACTCGAAGTTACCGTTCGAAAATCGCAATGCAAGGCTGAAAAATCTCTAAACTCTTGGTGTACGATGTTTATCCTATTATTTTCAAGTTGGGACAATCTTATGTCGCATTGGGCGGATTGTCGCAACAAATACACGTTGCGACATT
The DNA here is from genome assembly GCF_035046485.1 of Aedes albopictus. Taxonomy (NCBI): domain Eukaryota; kingdom Metazoa; phylum Arthropoda; class Insecta; order Diptera; family Culicidae; genus Aedes; species Aedes albopictus. Next base: position 179,952,480 of record NC_085138.1, read on the forward strand.
GTCATTATTGTTGCGCGATGGTTGAATTTTGATTCACTGCAGTTTAGTATTGGCGCAGATATTGTCAATATCATAAAATAAGATTTTAGCTTATTTATTCACGCATTTTAAAAGTTGTGTAGCCTATAATTTTGTTGTATCTCGTCAAAACGTCTGAAAATTTGACTCGAAGTTCTTAACATAGTATCAATTAATTGGCAAAAAATATACAAATTTAATACTTTTTTCTAGTATTCAAAACTTAGTTCAAGGCATATTGAACCCTCTAATACCCAATCCCGCATTTAGACGGGGTATAGCATTTTTGTAATTTTTGTTTCGTGGAAAATCAAAAATTTTATATTTTTGGCTGATATTTAGGACTGTTTTGTATATCTCAAAATAAATTTTGGTGTATTTTGAAACATACTAACATTTTTTAAAAATCATTGAAAAATTGATGTTTTAGTCACCTTTCAGAAGTCATTGTTTATTTTGCTTTGAATCGCTACAATTAACATATTTTAAATTTTTCCCAAATCATTCTATCCTAGTTTAATAATTTAAGGGAATCGAATACACTCTAAAATTATTTTCCTCAAAATTACACGGAAAATAAAATTTTCAATGAAAAAAAATAAAAATAAAAATATTTCAACAATAATCATAAAATCTCAAAATGATTTCATCTCAAAAAAAACCGTACCCCAAATAGGCTTCCAAGAAAAATATAAAAGTGTGGGAATGTTCAAAAAAAAAAAATTAGAAAAATCAAAAACTGAAATTCACGAAATCGAGAATCAAAAAGAATCATCTTCCAAAACATGTTTAAACCGAATTTAGATGACGAAAAATGATATTTAAAACAAAATCAAAAATTTGGGTAATAGAGGGTTAACAGGCATATTGACCATACTTTCTTTTTTTTATCTGTATTACCGAGATTTTTAGCCCTAGGCTAGTTCATCTCGGGACCCACGCTTTACTTCCCATCCGAAGGAAGAACTCGCATTTTGCGAGTTTGTCGGGAGTGGGATTCGATCCCAGGTCCTCGGCGTGATAGTCACGTGCGTTAACCATCACACCAGGTCCGCTCCACTTGACCATACTTCCACTTCTTAACAATTTTAAGTTCCGTGTGTACTATTTTGATTGTGTAACTGTAATGACTGTTCTGATTTTTATCAAAATTTGACACTGCAAAACTATTATTGTCCATAGTCAAATTTTGAGCTTCATTGCTGCTTGAAAACATCGCAAGTTATAACTGTTTGAATGTCACGATACAAAACACATTTTGCTTAATATGACTTTGTGCCACATATACGGCTATTACTTTATTACGGCTAGAATGATTTTTTTCCACAGAATATTTCTATATGTATACTTTACATAAGGAACAATCTTGATTGAAATAGGTATAGTATTTTTGGCTCTGGAGCTAAAACGGTAAAATGTGATATTTTTTAAAACGTTCGTTTCTGTGTATTTTAACTAAATGCTAATTCTACACTTTGCCCAAACTTCTCATATAGCAATATTCTTATTTTAACGATATTTCCAACTATATTCAACCAATTTTGATGAATTTTGTTTGGTAATTAGCTATACATAATACACTATTCCTGGTAAAAAATTGGCATTTACCAGTTAATTAGAAAATCTTTCTGAATTCCAGGAATTCGTTCCGAGATCCTTACGAGAATTGCTCTGAGATTTCTTCAGATTACTGAGAGTTCTGCTTGGGATTTCTCCAGAAATTCCTTCCATGATTTCTTTGGAAATTGATTCAGGATTGATCCAGGAGTTCTTTCTGAGAAACCTAAGCGAATTTCCTCATTGACTCTTCCAGGAGTTTATTTAGAATTTGTTCAGTACTTCCATCTGGGGTTCTTCCAGGAGTTCTCTCTAGGATTACTTTCGTTACTCCATCGGGATTCGTTTAGAGATTCCTTCCTGGAATTCTCTAGAAGTTCCTTTCGAGATTCCTCCAAAAGATCCCTATGAAATTATTCTAGATGCTTTTTCAGGGATTCCTTCACAAGTTTCTTTTAAAATTTTTCCAGAACCTTTTGTAATGCTTTCGGATTTTTTTTTCTGGGAAGAAACTATTGAAAGAATATCAGAAATTACTCGTGTTTATTCATTACAAATCTACTAAAGATATTAGTTAAGAAGTTGTTGGAGGAATTTCATAAGGAACTCTAGAGCAAGTCTTGGAATACTTCCATAAAGATTAAAATCAATTTCTGGAGTATTTCCATGAGCATAATTAAAAAAAAAACTTCCAGAATTAATTGCAGAGTATGTAATCTGCAAGAAATCCAGTAGGAAATCCTGCAGGAACCCCTGAAGAAGTTCTTGGGGGAACCCCGAAAGGATATCCTGGTTGAATTATTGAACAAATCTTAGAAGGAATTTCTGTAAGAACCTTGACTTATTTTCCATGAGTCTGGAAGTCCTGGAGAAATGGGGGAGATAGCTTTTATAAAAAATACAGAAGATAACCCGGGAGACACTCCTGGGGAGGTCCCTGATGCCACTCCTGGTGTTATCCAAGAAGATAATCCTGGATAAATACCAGAAGGAACTATGGTCTTGGAGGAGACCTAGAAGGAGTTCCTGGAGGAATCCCGGAAGAAGTTGCTGGAAGAAGGATTTCCCAGATAAATCCAATAAACAATTCCTGGAGAAATTCCAAAAAGAATTCCTTGAGGATTCACATAACAAACGCCCAGAGGAAACCTAGAGGAATCCCAAAAAAGTTCTATCTTATGGTAAGTTTCCAGTTCCCAAGTAGAGCGCTCAAGTAAAATTCCTCCTTTTTCCGTAAGTAATTTTGACATTTGTTTAACCGACAGCATTTTTACGAAACGATGCTGTAAGAAGGATGTGAAGAAAAGGGCACTGCATACGGCGGTTGCTAGATATATTGTTCGTTGTTCGTGTGGCGTTTCGTGACCTTGTTGTTTACGATTTGGACTTAGAGAAATTTTGTTCGTTTCCTCAGGAAGTGTGATTGAAATTTAAATTTAATTTTTGCGCGCGTATGGGGAAAATCCAGATAGTGAGATTTCAACGCCACGGTGTCAAAATCTCGATTTTTATCGAACTTTCATGTACCTCGGATTTTTCTTCGGAAATTGTTTGTATTTGGGTTATATATTTATAATCGGAAGACGAGAAAATATTTTATCGGTGAAAATTTTCCCATACATTTTGTATGGGACATTTTTTGGTTAAAATCAGTATTTAATTAATTTTAGTATGGAAAATAGCCAAAAACTTAGATAATTCAAAATTTCCCAGATGGAATATTTTAAAACTTTCCAATTATAAAGTATAGCCAAAATGCTGACTTTCTGTGAAGAAAGATCCGAGGTACACGGAAGATCGATAATAAATTTGAAATTTTGATACCGTGCAACGGAGTTCCAAGGGAAATGCTAATGAGAGACGCTGGGATTCTGAGGGAACTTTTAATGGGTGTGTGAAGGATTAGTCTAAGTTAAAATTCACAAATAAAAAGAAATTTAAAAAAAACTTTTAATGGTATTACAGCGAGAACTATGGTTGGATACTAATTATAAATTCTGCAATATTGGAGTTCGGACTACGGTGGAAGGAATTCGGCTGGGACTCTGACGGTTACCTTGTGGAGTTTTAGATGAAATACGAGGTAGGACAAAGCTTCACGGGGAATTTAATGAAGATCCACGAAAGATTCTTTGGGATGAATCTTTTGGCATTCCATACGAAGGTTTTTCTTTAGGGTTTCACAGAAAGTCCTCTTGAATTTCTTCCAGATGTTCCACCGAAAAATCCACCTGAAGTTCGCAGGGGATTCTTATAAAATGTCTCTGAGATTTTCATTAGAAGTTCTACAAAAAATCCCTCCGTGAGTTCCTTCTAATTCCGGAATTATTTATTTTGTTTTTTATTTTTTATTTTGGGATCTTCTAGGAGTTCCTTCAGGGTTTTCTCCAGAGGTGTTTTCTAACTATTCTACAATAATTTCATCCGGGATTTCTTAAGTATTTTTTATCCGTGGTTCACTCAGATATTTATTCGGAGATTGCCGCAGGAATTCCTTCCGGGATCATTTCAAGAATTCCTTCTAGGATTTCTATAGGAATTCATTCTTAGATTCGTCCTGGAGTTCTTTCAGTGATTCTTCCAGGATTTCTTTCTAAGATACAACCTTTTGAGATTCATCTAGGTTTTCTCTGGACGTTTCTTATGTGAATCCTCAAAGAATTCCTTTTGTAATTCCTCTAGCTTCTTCCGGGATTCCTCCAGGAACTCCTTCTAGGTTTCCTCTAGGAGTAAATTTATGGGTTCCTCTCATAGTTTCTTCTGGTATTTCTCCAGGATTTTCTTCTAAGATTACACCAGGAGTGGCATCAGGGACCTCCCCAGAAATTTTACCCGGGGTATCTTTCGGGAATTTTCAAAAGTTTTTTCCGGAATTTCTCCAGAACTTCCAGACTCCTGGAAAATAAGTCAAGGTTCTTCCAGGAGTTCCTTCTAAGATTTGTCCAATAATTTATCCAGGATATCCTTCCGGGATTTCTCCAAGAGATTCTACTGGGATTCCTTGCAGATTACATAATTTGGAATTCATTCTGGAAGTTTCTTAAATTTTGCTCATGGAAATACTCCAGAAGTTTTTTTTTTATTCTTTATGGAAGTACTCCAAGACTTGCTCTTGAGTTCCTTATAAAATTCCTCCAACAGCTTCTTAAGGAATATCTCCAGCAATTTTGCAGGGAATATCTACACGAGCGATTTCAGAGATTCTTTCAATAGTTTCTTCCCAGATAAAAATCTGAAGACATTCCAAAAGGTTCTGGAGAAATCATAAAAAAAAACTCGTGAAAGAATCCCTGAAAGAACTTCTAGAATAATTTCATATGATTCTTCTGGAGGAATCTCGGAAGGAATTTCTAGAGAATTCCATGAAGGAACCTCTGAAGGAATCCCGTATGGAGTTACAGGAGTAATCCTGGAGAGAACTCCTGGAAGTTCTGAACAAATCCTAAACAAATGGCTGGAATAATATCTGAGGGAACTCCCTTAGGTATCCCAGAAAGAACTCCTGGAGCAATCCTGAATTAATTTCGAGAGAGATCTAGGATGGAATTTCTGGAGGAATCCCAAGCAGAAATTCTGAGGGAATCTCAGAGCAATTCTCGTAGGGATCTCGGAACGAATTATTGGAATTCAGAAAGATTTCATAATAAAATGGTAAATGACTAATTTTTTACCAGGAATAGTGTATTACGTAAAGCTAATATTATACAAATTTCATCAAAATCCGTTGAATATTGGTGGAGATATCGTTGAAACAAGAATTTTGCCATTTGAGAAGTTTCTTCACCGTTATAGCTCTAGATTCAAAAATACTGAACCGATTTCAATCAAAACTGTTCTGTATGTAAAGTATACATGTAGAAATATTGTGTAAAAATTTCATTCAATTTGATCTAGCCGTAATAAAGTTTTGACTGTATATGTGGCACAAAGTCACAATAATCAAAAATGTTTTTTTTTGTATCGTGACATTCACACTGTCATAACTTGAAAAGTTTTCAAGCAATTTGGCTAAGAACAGTTTTTATAATGGTTTTACAGTTTCAAATGCTAATAAAAATCGGAACAGTCATGACAGTTGTACAAACCAAATAGTACACACGGAATAAAATGGTTAAAATGTACCTAAAATATGCCTTGAAGCGATTTGAGTTTTGAATACTAAAAAACGTATTGAACCGATTTTAAGATTTTTTACCAGTTTATTGATACTCTGTTAAGAACTTCGAGTCAAATCTTCAGACGTCTTGACGAGTTACATCAAAATTATAGCCTTTACAATTTTTAAAACAGATGAAAAAATTTACTAAAATCTTATTTGATGATATTAACAATATCTGCGCCAATACCAAACTGAATTAGTTGTCATTGTTATGGTATTAGCTACACATTACATATTATTCCTGATCAAAAAATATTTGATTTTGTGAACGCAATCAAAAGCTATACATCATTTTCCAAATTTCATCGAATACAGTCTTTACTTCTCATGGTTCTAGTGCACCATAGAACATTTTATTCAACAAACGAAATGAAATGATTATGATGCAACAGTTTTTAGAATCATTGTCTCTCATCAGCTTAACTCAAATGCTATTTACTTTTTTCAATAGTCGAACTATTTATAAACAATTCAGTTTTGGGATGTCTTTATAAATTTTTAAACTACGTAACGGCAAATTATTCAACCTCAATAAATTCAATCTCGTGTTCAGATGCAGCTATGCTGAGGGAAGACGGAGCACACATTATAGAGCGACACGGCTAAATACTAATGCACACTGTGAACACGCAGGCGCGAAAGAAGAAACACAAAGAAAGAGAAATGTCCCTTTTACTCACGGAATAATACATCGACATATTATTCCGTACGGAAAATCAACAACATGACTGACAGCATCGCATGACAGTGCCATCTGTTGGCAAATCTTTCTGGCTGTGAATTACTTATCAACTGCGAACGCCTAAGTAATTTTGATTGCAAAAGTTTTACGTGAGCATTACTTGTCCTATCTTTTTACACAGTACTTATCAGGTGGAAACCAGCCATTAGAAAGAACTCCTGGAGGAATTACTGGAAGAATACCAGGACCAAACTAAGGATGAATTCCTGTACAAATCCTGGAAGGAGCTCTTGGAATGATACTGGAAGGAATTCCTGCGGGAATTTCCGAATAAATATCTGAGCAAACCCAGGGTAAAAAAAAAATACTTGAGAACTCCCGGTTGAAATTATTGGAGGAAGGTTCGAAAAAACTCCTGGTAGAATCTTAGAAAACACCTCTGGAGAAAATCCTTAAGGAAATCTTAGAAGATCCCATGCTATTAAGTCCTGGGAAAAACATTAGAAGGAACTCATGGAGGGATTTTTTTCGGTAGAACTTCTAATGAAAATCTCAGAGACATTTTATGAGAATCCCCGGCGAACCCTGGTGGATTTTTCTGTGGAACACCTGGAAGAATTTCAAGAGGATTTTCTGAAGACACTACACCGTCTTCAGCCAGAGGCTGCACAGACTGAACATTACATACACGAGACAACGGACTACACACATAACACCCAGTGGCCCAATGGAGAATTTTCCGTTTGACGAAAAGTTTTCCCCGACTGGAGCGAGAATCGAACCCGCACTTCGAGGCTTATAAAACACCCAGACGACTGACGCCGCTAACCGCACGGCCACGAAGCCCACAAACCCAAAAAAAACCTTAGTATGGAATGCCGAAAGAGATTCATCACAAAGAATCCTTCGTGGATCTTCATCAAATTCCCATCAAATTCCCCGTTAAGCATTGTCCCAGCATTTCGTCTAGAACTCCACAAGGTAACTGACACAGTCTCAGGAAAATTCCTCCCCTCGTAGTCCGAGCTCTAATATTGCAAAATTTATAATTTGTATCCTACCATAGTTCTCGTTGTAATACAATTAAAATTTTCCCCAGAATCATTGCGTCTCACATTAGCTTTTACCTTGGAACGCTTAACAACTCCGTTGGAATCTCACTATCTGGATTTTCCTACCAGCTCACGCAAAAGTTATTAATTGAATCATTATCGCCACATGCGCGCTCAAAAGTACATTTCAATTTCAATCACACTTCCTGAGGAAACGAACGAAGTTTCTTTTAGTCCAAATCGCAAACAACAAGGCCACGATACGTCAAAGAATTAGAACAATTTATCTAGGTAGCAACCGCTGTGGCGCCGTATGCAGTGCCCTATTCTTCACACCCTTCTTAAAGCATCGTTTCGTTTAAATGCTGTCAGTTAAACAAATGTCAAAATTACTTACGGAAAAACAAGGAACTGGAAACTTACCTTAAGTTTAAGAAATTTAAAACTGCTGTATCTCGAGAATCGGGCCACATTAATGAATTTTGTCTTCGACAAAGCTGATCAGGGCATGCAAAGCTAATAGCTAACAGATACTGAACTTATTGACCTTTATACGCTAGGTGATCTTAGAATTTCTAAACTTGTGAATCTCAAGAATGTGACCATAAGAAAGAATTTCGTCTTCGGAAAAAATGATCGTAGCATTGAAAGCTACCCGATACACCGAGAAAAAATGTCTACTCAGTGGCTGAGTTGGTCTTACAAATTTTCTTACAGATTGGTCTTAAAAATGGTATGACGAGATACGTCGAAAATTCGATACTAACACGGTAGAAGAGTATTAAGTCTTAGTTTTCAAAAATAATGTTGGAAGGGGAATGGCGTTCAGTCTTTGGAGGAATAACTCAAAAACGGATTTTTAAGCTTTCATCCGACGTTTCGGTCGCTATATTGCGCCTTCTTCTGGGAATTAGGACGGAGCATAGTTAATTCCCAGAAGAAGGCGCAATATAGCGACCGAAACGTCGGATGAAAGCTTAAAAATCCGTTTTTGAGTTATTCCTCCAAAGACTGAACGCCATTCCCCTTCCAACATAATCACCAACAGTCGAAATTCGAAGAAAATTTCAAAAATAATTCCATATTGGAAGGTGCACACAATGTCATGGACAAACGTCTACTTTTGAGATGAGTGCATTTTTTTATTACCGTACGTAATTGGGCCGAAGGGTCCCAGATATTCATGATACTTTTTCCACAGACAGGGCTCAAGGGTATATGAACAAACAAAAAATTCAGAAAAATTCAGGGTCGCTTATTTTCCCCGAAAACTCAAGTGGAAATTCTTTGTTTTCCCCTGACACTACTTACTTTAAAAAATCATAACTCAAGAACGAAGCATCATAGAAGCAAAGTTTTATTTAGAAAATGAAAGCATTTTCTCAGAAATCCAAAAAATATATGAACTGGAAAAAGTTTTCCACAGTTGAGAAAATTCGTAAAGAAAGGCCGGAAAAACGATGCCCGGACTTGTAAAAAATATCGAAACAATATTTTTGAGAAAGTTATTCCATAAGCTTTAATCGCTGAAATTTTTGGAAAGCACTTTTTTTCGTTTTTGAGTTATGGCTAATTTTGCCATGTCAGGGGAAAACACAAAATTTCCACCGGCGTTTTCCGGGAAAATAGGCGACCCTGAATTTTTCTCAATTTTTTTTGTTCATATATTCATGAGCCCAGTCTGTGGAAATTTTTCCATTAAAATCTGAGACCCTTCGGTCCAATTTGTACGATAATAAAAAAAATGTCCATGACCAAGTTTCAGGCTACATAATATGTTAACAGCACCAAAGTTTTACATACTAGGGTGACTTAGGGTTTATTGGCAGGATTGTTCTCTTCGTCTTGTGAGCCAAATTCTGAAACTTGATAGCATAAATCAGCTTGGTAGGGAAAGATTTGACGCTAACTTTGAGTTCAACAGGTTTAAAAAAAATCATGACGAAGAGAACAAAACTGCTGAAAATAAGTAAGTTCCCGTATTTGATGTAAAACTTAACAACTTGATTCTGTAACTGTTGCGAAGATAAACTAAGTTTTTGGAGCAGCCTTTGTAGATCGGCTCAAACTGCAAAGCGTTCATTTTTATTATATATAATTACTAAATAAATTCGTCGCTAAACTTACAAGATTTAGTTTAAACTCAATCGCACTCCAATACCTTTTTACCATCCAACTCTTCGATTACTTAAACCTAGTAATTATCAATGAAAATTAGATCGTACATTACAGCATATCTTAGTTCTTACTTCAACATTGATTTAGAAATAATAAATTGGTTTAACTGCAGTGAATTTACTATACTAAATTTATAGATTTCTCCCTTCTTCCTATTGGATTTGATTTTGTTTACAAATTGCTATGTCCCTACATGACTAAACTTAAATGCACGGCTCGGTCACCCATACATCTAATTATTATTATTATTATTATTATTATTATTATTATTATTATTATTATTATTATTATTATTATTATTATTGCAGATCATTGCAGACGTCACTGCTGCCAGTGATGCCAACATTAACTGCCAAATGCAGCATATTTGGATACACGGTACTTAATCTGCCGTGAATCGCAAGTCAGTCCCATATGTAAAAAGTAGGCATTGAGAAAATGGCCTCTGAAGTTTTCAAATTCGATTTCTATACGAAACTCTAAAAAATCGCTATGAATTGAAAACTTCTGCGATCATCATGAAACTTTCACATATTGTTTCAAACGTTAAAACATAACAGTGAAAAATGTAAAACTAGCTAAAATAGTGTTAGGTCTTGTACTGGAGGGCACACAAGTTCGTAATGGGACTGACTTGCGATTACATTTCATTATGGGACAATCTGACTTGGTGTTGTTTTTCAATTTTACTGAACAAACTATATATTTTTATGCACGCAGGTGAAAGATCATCCGAAGAAAGCTCGAAAACGGCCATTAACTCATTTTTGCCTAAAATGCAGATGGGACTGACTTGCGATTCACGGCAGTAATGCCCTGATAAATCTCAAAACACACGCACGTGTAACCCAATAACCAAACACTCGTATGGAACTCCTCGCAATCGAAGGGTAGTAGCTCAGAGGAGGAGATCAAACAGACACAGATAACAGAGATAGCACACTTGAACGGTGAGGGGAACGCTCCTACCTGTGTCGGCTTCGTCGTCGAACTCTTGACCTACGTCGGTATGGGCTTCGCTAATTCGCGCTAAGTCTTCGGTTGTGTGCGGCACAAGAGGGTTGCCCAACGGTAACGGCGCTGGATCGAGGATTATGGGGGCGTCATCAGCGTCCCGCAGTGTCGACACTACGGCCTGATGGAATTCTAACAAGTCGTCACCTGTACGGGTTCGGAAAGAGATGAACGAAACGAAACATGATGAGTTGGTTGTTTTTAAGATGACGTTTAATAAAGGAAATGAGATGACTAACCTACTAATCTTTGCACGAAGGACGCGGGCACTAGGCCCCTTCTACCATCTAACAGTTCGGCATCCAGATAGCCACCTTGTGGTTCACCGTTGCCCCAGACTAACAAATAATCACCTGCGCATAGCGCCAACTCCCCTTCCGAACCTTCCACTCTACGAGATCACACAAAAAGCAATCGAAAGAAGACATGTTATTTAGCAAATGAATGATTAGAAATGCCCCAAATTAGGGGCCACACTCGCAATATGAACAGATAGTTTGAGAAAAACTGGTATACTCACTCTGGCGGGTCATAGGAAAATCTTGCTATAAATACACAACATCTACCTTTTCCCGGTATATCTAACATATCCACTTGCGGTTCACCGGTACCGTTCAGTGTTAAACCGTGAGTTCGTGCTATGGGGGAATAGAGCGATTTTTAGGACCTACAGCTATGCAACGCATTCGAGCAATCAGCTTTCCCGGACGCTACTCACCGTCTAGATCCATTCCGATCAACGATCGACTCTGCGAATGCATGAACGCAGGATTGACGCCATCGATACCGGAGTAACTGTCCAAGTTCCAGCCCGCCGGAGGTATGGGTGAACAGGGAGTTCCGCCCCGCTGCGCATAACGTGTCAGCAGGTCCAGTTCGTCCAGTGGTTTCATCTTGGAGCTGATACCACCGGACGTCAGCAGCGGGTTCGTGTAGGTCGAGTACGATGTGCTCGTGTTGAAGTTCGTCAGGTTGGTACCCAACGTACTCGTCAGTGGGTTAGTGGAGCCTAATCCTAATCCTGTGCCAGTTCCGAGTCCGGTCCCCAAACCGGTCAGACTCGAAACCCCGGTTGTGCCGACGCCGGACGTTCCCACCGTGCCGAGGACACTCGCCAGACCGCCGGTCGTCGCTGAATGTGTTGGGAATGTGTACGATGATGCTACGGGCGCTACGCTTAGTCCTAGGGTATAACTCGCTGATCCCGATGGTATGGAATGTGTATTGTGTAACGACAGGACGGGCATAGTAGAACTCTGTTTGGAGTAGACATCAATGGAAATATGTATTGGTTAAATCGCTAAGTTTGTATTGAGGCTTGGAGTTTTGTAGTAATGGTTTAAAACTGAATAATAATGATGATAATGTAGTGTCTATTGGACTAAAGTGTGGGAAAATTGGTGATTCAAGTAAATAATGTTGTAAAAACTATGTTAGAGTGATAAATGATTATAATGCATACTTTTGAAAGGTCAACGCATTATATAAAATTAAGAAATAAGAAATAGTGCTTGTAAGTAAAACTTAATGGTTTGTAGGATAAGTAGTATCAAAAATTGGACAATATTTTTGCTTATACAGTCAGGTCTTTTTTTACGCGGTTTTCATTTACGCGGCCGCGTAAATGAAAACTTCATACAAAAAAAAATTTCATCGTCTTATTTTTGCATGATTCGTCGAGAAATGGTGAGACTTTTTTTACGCGGTTTTTCGAATTTTGAACTGAGTTTTTTTTTTACGCGGTACGTATCCCCCGCGTAAAAAAAAACCTGACTGTACAGGTACATCGAATTAGAGCGACGTGGAATACTGCTTAAAGGTTGAAAATATTAATTAGGTATAAACATTTGTAGCACCACTATTTAGCATCTACATTTTTTTTTTGGAGGGCCCATATAGCCGAGGCGGTTAACGCACGGGTGCTGAGGGTGACGGGTTCGATTCCCGGTCGGTCCAGGATCTTTTCGTAAAGGAAATTTCCTTGACTTCCTTGGGAATAGAGTATCTTCGTGCCTGCCACACGATATACGCATGCAAAATGGTCATTGGCAGAGGAAGCTCTCAGTTAATAACTGTGGAAGTGCTCATAGAACACTAAGCTGAGAAGCAGGCTTTGTCCCAATAAGGACGTAACGCCAAGAAGAGAGAAAGATTTTTTTTTTAATTGGTATCTTATTAAATTATCACATTCATCGAAACTTAAACCAGGTATTCTGTATATGATTATACGCTATCGTCCTAGTTTGGTAAAATAAATTTCAGCTGTTATTTATCAATATTACTTAATAACATATTATATTTCATTTGCTTTAGCAATTATGATTTTTGCAGGTTTTATTTTTCTTCTGTGTGTTAGAAATACAATTTTTAACGACCCTTTAGGATTCGTCCTATTTAGTCGTTCTAGAGAACTGAAAACTGCAAAGCCGAACTCCCACTAATCGTTATTATCAAACAGTCAGACCCTCGAACATCTAAAATTCATTTTTCTACCTTACCCCAACTCTAACCTAACTTAAACGTATGTCATATAGACTGTGTCAGAAATAATAATAAATACACTAACGATAACCTGCCATTTCAATTTGAGCACATTATCCAAAAAAGTTTCTTATAGCTCTAATAGTAAACATGCCAACGAAGCAAATAATACCAATTTTGAACATGTTTCTGGTAAAAGTTAAAAAATAGGGCTCTGTAAACAAGATGATCAAAATTTGAAGTTGCACAAAGTAGTCAAAAAATGTAGCATAGTAGAAAAGAAAAAAATCTCACAGATAAAATATTTAATTTCCAAACACAATAAAAATTGCTGTATCGATAATAAATGATATTTCTCGATTGCTTAGAGTAATTTTACTGGAATATTTGATCAAGAACCACCATTACGGGCCTTCTCAAAACAAAAAAAAAATGTTTTAAATTTCTCAACAACACCAGTAGCAACAAACGTTAAGCAAACGAATGTCTTAATAACTGCTTACTGCGTTAGTTTTTATGGTATGACAAACTTTACTATCTGAAGGATCGAATGAGCTGAAAAAATGAGTTTGTTTACATTAAATGCGTTCAGGAAAGCTATAACCCGTAACGTGGGTAGATCACCTTGGAATGGTGCGTTACGGTGTAAGATCTACCATATCAAGTTTGGATCTTGCTATTTTCCGGCCGGGTTTATTTAAATGCAGGAACATTCCAGGATCAAAATTTGGTGTACATTTTTACACTATTTATTTATTTATTTTTTTTACTCTATTTATTTTTCACTGCTAATATACCGTTTGTTTCAGAGGGATGCAGGTAAATTTAACCTATATATAAATAACCATTTACAAAAATATAACAGTGGAGAACGTATCACAATTTAAGACTATTTTCTATTTCAGATTTACAAGCAGGCAATCAGCGATCAAAGCGGCGAATTATCTCTTTCTTTAGAAAGGTCAAGATTACCGTACGATACAGTGACAAGTAGACCGCGTCGATTTATTCGTGCCGAGTTCCATAATTATGGTTTCTTTTTCGAACACTTACGATAATGTATTTTTGTTTTTCATCACATCTTCAACTTATATTACGCGTTGCGAACTTTCGCGGATAATAAATATGTACAACGGTTTCATTATAAGCAATCTTATTAACACGGGAACGCGAAAAAAAAGTAATACAAGAACATAGGTGAAACTCAAAAGCAACGATTTTAGTTGTTTAGTTGTCCAGTTTTCTCGTAAAGCTACGGCGCGGGTTTCGGTTTTCCAGCATTGGCAGTAACACTAAACGGAATTGCATACAGTTTATTTTCTGACTGAGAAACGATAAGCTTAATACGTGCGTTATTACGAGTTGATCCGACATAAGCGTGGTTTAAAAATTATTCATACCCGGTATATAATTAAATTTAACCCGGGAGCGGTCGCGTCGTGTACTGAGTACACGCATCATGAAAAATGCACGCTTGTGGTACACAGCGTGAGCGCAGCGTCGCTGCAGGTAGTCATGGACGCGACTGCTCGAGGGTTAATACACAAACATACAATAAAATTATTGTATTCTTCCGACAGCCGGCTGGCGGAAGACTATATCAAGGATTGCATAGTTCATATCACATACCAATGTGAATCCAGATCTATGTAACTTTCTATCCCTTCCCTTCCCACTAACAAACTTCCTTCCTGTGACAACTATGGGGATGCGGAGGTACACACGGTCTCTAGTAGCAACGGATGTCACACCAACATTCCATCCCTTCCCCGATGACCGTAAGGACGTGGCCGGCGCCGGTACTGACAATATAAAGTTTTGAACCTTCAAAATTGCACATTGAGGATGGAAAGCTACACCCAGGCCCCATCCTTTTGGTTCCCTGTGCAATGTTGACTGTTCTGGTCAGTAACGGAGTAGCAACTACAAATTGTACGGTCATCTCATGCTCATGCTCATGCTCATTAAATGCGTTCAGGAAAGCTAAGAAACTGTGTGGTACTTCTTATGTTCCGTAGAAAACCTTATAAAATGAGAAACTTGATCTCCGAAAAAATGTTGTGGAAATGCCGTTATCGATTTTTCCCAAACTTTTATCAAGGCATTCCTTAGACAACTTGTTGAGAAAGCGAATGCGATAAAAATTTAGATAATTTTTGGTATTTAGTGATAAATAATGTTGAAATCACTAAAAAACACCTTTGTGCAAATGCAAATTTGAAAAATTAAGTTAGTTGTTAGAGAACTCGACTGTTTTTTTTTAATATCAAGACAATTGAAAGGAAATATAAAAATATGGAGTACAATATGCTATACTCTGAAAGAAGTTGGTAAAAATCATTAGAACAGTTCATTTAATTTAATAAACAAAGTGTATTTATAATTTCTGAAACAGTCTATATGCTAATCGTAGCAATAGAAGATTGCAAAGTTTTTTGACAAGAAGTTGCAATTAATTTTGTTGACTGTTCCATTGTTTCAATATTGGAAAATTGATGAAACTCATTAGTGCTATACCAAGGAGGCCCCTTGGGTGAGATACTCGTGTCATCTGCAAATAACGATTTTTGACATCCCTAAAGCAAAATGTTTTGTATGGGATAATTTGGTCTTTTATTTAAAAAAAAATCATTTCTCGAAAACTCAAAAAACTAACATCTCTGATTTTTTTATATTTCCTAAATTTTCTGATAAAAATATAAAACCAGGGTACTCTTTTGGTTCCGAGAACAAAAAAAAAAACGTGAAAAACTATAACAAATGCACATTTTTTGCACTTTAGCACAATTTGGCCCCTTCAACGTATATTCCTTAAAACTACAACTCAATAGCTTTCAAACAAAAAAAAAGAAGTAGAAAATCGGTCAACTGGTTCAAAAGTTGATTTTCTAAAAACTTTTAGTTTTTTAAAACCTTGAATTTTAGGTCCACCCTATCTGTAAACTGGTCACCCTAATGACGAAATAAAAAAAATACGAGTCTAATTCCTTTCGATGAACTACAAACCCACCAAGTTTCACGACAATCGGAGTTGCACTATTGCGTTATTCTGATCTTATTGATATCACCTATCTAACAATTGTGGAAACGATCGATGGATCAGCAAAATTATCCCTCTACAATTGGGTTTTCGGTCCAGATAAGTTATAAGCGGGGTGATTCTATTTCAGCTGACGTTTCGGCCCTTGTTTCGAGCCTTCTCCAGGGAGGTTATAGGGGTACCGGCGACAAACAAGTTGTGGTACCCCTATAACCTCCCGGAAGAAGGCCCAAACCTGAGACGAGACCGGACAACTGGCTTCTTATTGATCTTCTTTTCTTCCAAAATGTTTTTTGTTTATTTACGTTTCGCTTCGATCGTCATTCGGGCTAGTGTTGCCAAACATTTTATGTGGTTTCAAAATCAAAGTTTTTTTACGGTAAATATCATTCTTTGAGTAATGTGGAATATAAGACGAGTGAAACGTAAATGAGAAGTACCCATAATTTTGTCAAAAGTAAAGGGGGACGGGCAAGGGGAGATAACTTCCATAATTTGATTGATTGTCCATAGTGTGTTCGTAAATCAAAACTAATGAACGATTAGTTCTAAATGATATTTGTAAACATTATCATCATTTGTAAATGCATCATCGAAAACAAGCGATGAAAGCACCGATTCGTTTCCTACTTTTGGTGTTTTTATAAGCGGTCAATTCTAACAAAAAAAAAATAATAATGAACAAAACAAACCACGCTTCAATCCTTCATTTTGAGTAGAGTTAAATTGGTAATGCACCCTCCCGAGCAGTTGAAACAATTTCCGTAATAACAGTTTTTGAATGTTGAATTTCTTGTTAAATTCTCAATACATTTAATTAATTATTATGAATGGAAAAATAAATTCACTTCCATTATTATAATTTACTTATATCATAAAGAAAATGAATGCGAACCGTTTTTTTTTTCAATCGCTTTTGACAACACTGCCCACACGCGGCGTTCCCGACCGGATAGTGTTTGCTTTTTTTCTAATCGAACAACCCATTATGTGTAAGTCATTGGCATACCCAAAAACTTTGTTCAAGACACCATGTTTCTATTGATCAGAATATAAAATTCGCATGCCCTCTAGCACATTCTATGTGTGGAGTTCCGAATTTAAACGGCCCTTCACCTGTAAATACTTGGCCTACACAAAAACTTTGTCGGCGATACCATCTTTCTAGGGGACCAGTATCCTGATATAAATGAGATACTGTCGTTGGGGTTGACAATGGGTCAAAGGGGCAAGATTGGTTCAAAACATTATCTGAAATATCTTATCAAATATTGCGAATATTGAATCAAAAATTGTATGGTGTCATCCTCGTAGTTGCCAGCAGTTCCTTTCGAAAAATTAGGTTTCTAGAACAAGCTGTTATTTTATGATTGTTACGATCTACCACTAATAATTTTGAATTATATAATTAAAACCTCTCACCAACAATTATTGTATCTACCCTACAACCAACACACTACACACGCACTCGATCGCCGAACAGATCGATGTTCTAGAACCATGTAGAACCACACAACACAATCAGTTAATAAAAGCAATCGAATCGAAGCACACGCATCTGTTGTTTCTGCCCTCGCGTCGGTCATACCGAATAGACCAAGTACCTATATCGGGTCGAATAAACCCTGTCGTTGTCGTCGTTTCGCATAGTGAACCTTTTCGTTAGTGATTTGAACTGTTTTTTCCTCCCACGCACGGAAAGATCGATGTACACAGAGCAAGGAGGTGCGATTGTGAATTCTACCGTCGTGATCATATCACGGAGCGTGCCACGTATCGTGAACAATGATAAATCATCGCAAATAGCTTGAAAATGAGGCCTTTTTAAAAGGCCACTTTAAGGCTCAATGAAACATCACACATTCCAAGAAGTATCAATCCACCTTAAAGGATTGATACTTCTTAGAATTTCAAACTCATATCCATCATATAATATTTCTGTGGTAAGTAGTATCAACCTGGACCAGAACTTTATTAACTCGCTTTGTTGTCAATAGGTAGTACCTCGGCTACAGCACTAGGCTTCGCGACTCCAAATCACAGAAACGACTGGTACGACGGTGAATGTGAACAGTTGAAAAACGAGAAGAATGCAGCATGGACGAGAATGCTGCAACACCGTACGAGAGCGAATGAGGCACGTTACAGACAGGCGCGAAACAGGCAGAACTCAGTCATCCGGATGAAGAAGCGCCAGCAGGAAGAACGAAATCGCGAAGCGATGGAAGAGCTGTACCGCGCTAAGGACACACGAAAGTTCTACGAGAAGCTGAACCGCTCGCGCAGAGGCTTTGTGCCACAAGCCGACATGTGCCGAGATAATCACGGGAATATTCTCACGAGCGAGCGTGCGGTGGTCGAGAGGTGACGGCAGCATTATGATGAGCACCTTAATGGCGACGTTGCAAGTACCGAAGCTGGCGAGGTAACAGATCTAGGAGTATGTGCACAGGACGAAAGACTTCCAGCCCCTGAACTCCAAGAGATTGACGAGGAGGTTGGCCGGTTGAAAAACAACAAAGCCGCTGAAGCAGATCAACTACCAAGCGAGCTTCTAAAATACGGTGGAGAAGCACAGGTGAGAGCACTACACTGGGTCATTACCAAGATTTGAGAGGAGGAAGTATTACCGGAGAAATGGATGGAAGGTATCGTGTGTCCGATCTACAAAAAGGGCGACAAGTTGGATTGCGGGAACTCCGCGCGTTCACACTACTGAGTGCTGCCTACAAGATACTCTCTCAAATTTTATGCCGCCGCCTATCACCGATTCCTGGGGCAATATCAGGCTGGATTCATGGGTGAACGCGCTACAACGGACCAGATGTTCGCCATCCGCCAGGTGTTGCAGAAATGCCGCAAATACAACGTGCCCACACATCAATTGTTCATCGATTTCAAATCGGCGTATGATACAATCGATCGAGAACAACTATGGCAGATTATACACGAATACGGATTACCGGATATAGTAATACGATTGATCAAGGCGACAATGGATCGAGTGATGTGCGTAGTTCGAGTATCAGGGACACTTTCGAGTCCCTTCGAATCTCGCAGAGGGTTACGGCAAGGTGATGGTCTTTTGTGCTTGCTGTTCAACATTGCGTTAGAAGGTGTAATAAGGAGAGCGAGGATAAACACGAGTGGGATGATTTTCACGAAGTCCGTTCAGCTGCTTGGCTTCGCTGATGATATTGATATTACAGCTCGCAAATTTGAGACGATGGCGGAAACGTACATCCGACTAAATAGTGAAACCAGGCGAATCGGATTAGTCATTAATGTGTCGAACACAAAGTACATGATGGCAAAGGGCTCCAGGGAGGAATCACCGCGCCCGCCACCCCGAATTTATATCGACGGTGATGAAATCGAGGCGGTTGAAGAATTCGTGTACTTGGGCTCACTGCACTGGTGACCGCCGCGCCGACAACGACACCAGCAGAGAAATTCAAAGGCGCATTGTGGCAGGAAATCGTGCTTACTTTGGACTCCGCAGAGCTCTACGATCGAATAAAGTTCGCCGTAACACGAAGTTAACTATCTACGAAACGCTGATTAGACCGGTCGTCCTCTATGGACACGAAACATGGACCCTACGTGCAGAGGACCAACGAATGAACCACGAGCTGCATCAGCTGCTGAGAGAACCAATCATCGTCCATACCGCGAAAATCGGGAGGCTACGGTGGGCGGGTCACGTCATCAGGATGTCGGATAGCAATCCGACTAAAATGGTTCTCGAGAGTCATCCGACCGGTACAAGAAGACGTGGAGCGCAGCGAGCTAGGTGGGTCGACCAAGTGGAGGCCGATCTGGGGACCCTACGCAGAGTGCGGAACTGGAGACAAACAGCCATGGACCGAGTGGAATGGAGACGGCTACTATGTACAGCAGAGGCCACCCCGGCCATAGCCTGATCGGTAAGGTAAGTTGTTGTCAATGCGCAGGGCCGGATCTAAGGGGGGCCGGGCCCCGGGCCCCCACATTTTAGGGGCCCCCACAAAAACCTTTTTTGAGTGCTAACATTAGATTTATTTCTCATATTACTCAAGTACTGTTCGAAAATAAGGAAAAACATTTTTTGTTTTCTCTCTGAGGGGCCCCCACAATCCTTAATCCGGCCCTATGCGGAACAAATTCAGCTCCCTTGAACCATTCTCACCCCCTTGAATGGGTCAATTTTCATACACTTGTAGTTTTAAGAAAAATTGACGAACTCTAAATATATGTTCATTATTTTTGCATGCATTACCAAAGATTACATTCCAAGCAAAAGTTATTGAACAATAAATGTGGAAGTATGAATTTTTGACCCATTCTCACCTCGTTATGTCTTCTTAAACCGAAAGTACCCCCGTCCGGGGTGACATTGAGCCACTGCTTAGCACAGCGTAATGCCCAAATGGGATGAAGCTTAGTGTTTTATAAGTAATTCTAACAGGTTTTAAAGTTAACCCTCCTTGTGCATTAGGGTCAGTTTTTGACCCAAACCCAAAGATGCTACTGTCAAGTTTGTCAATGACTATTTTGCATGTCTATATTACGCGGCTGGCTGCTATTCTATGCCAAAGGAAGTCTAGCAAATTTCCGCTATGAAATGATCCTGAACTGACCAAGAATCTGTCTTCATATTCTGTTTAAATGCCCGTGAATTTCCCACTTCTGATGTATGAGCCCAAAGATGTTTCAAGCTGGTGATATTAAATGAATGAAAATGGAATTATTAATTATTCTTTCTTTAGGTGAAATGACAGACGCTGCCAAATGGCAAACGGTGCGATAGAAAAGGGCGCATTAAACCCTTTTCAAACAATTTGCAATTTTGTTATTGACACGTTAATATAAAATGTCATTGTTATCTTAGGAAAATGATACCGTTGGCCTTTCTAGGCACATCTGAATTCAACTCGAGAAATGGTATGGATGTCAAAGACGGCAAAACACGGAGACACTGCGGCGGCAATTTGTAAAAAAAAATCCACTACGTACCATATACTCACAAGCTCGCAACCTTCATCCGGAATTTGCATTCATAAACTTATTCAAAAAAGAATACTCTGCATTCCAACAAACGGATACTTCACGGCGCAAGAATTTAATTCCAGGCCTGAAATTTGTATGTATCTTTAATTTGTCGAAGCACTCGATTAAATCACACCACTTTTAAAGCACAACCAACGTGAACCAGTCCTGACAAACACAATTTTCTAGACAAAAAGGGTTCACACAATGACTCACGAGACACTATTTAGGCCCCTACCAGGAGCGGTCTTAATTAAATAACGGCTGAATCCTTTCTGGGTTGAATCACCACCACACGTCGTCGCCGGAGCCTTTGCGGATTGCTTTCCCCAAGTTTTTCCGATTGGCAAATGATGACGACGACGAAGACAGCGAAGACGAAGGCGTCTGTCTCATTGGGCTTGTGCTTGCTTGTGCATTGGGTTCGGTCGACTAGATGATGGTGTCATCCCATGTTCGGCAGATGAGCTTTCTATGGTTCGGGTTGTACGAAGCTCCCCCCACTTCTTCCAGATCTGTGCTTTGGCAGTTTCTTGCGACAACGACGCTCCCTGAATAGTGCGAGAACACTGGTTCTTGGACCACTATTGCGGACGCATGGCTTTTGCAATACTAACTAGGGGTTGGGCGCTAGTAGCGGACCCTGCGCCTATACTGGAACCCCTACAGAAAAACCAAAATATAAATGCCCAAATCAATTGATTCCAGGCAACTTCCACCGGGCAAATATCAATTACATTGCTCACAAGCAGTTCCTGGCAACCAAATTGCTTAATGGCCACAAAAATCGATTGTTTTAAGTGTTTATTTAATGTAAACACTCAAAAGAGTTCACTATAGGCACATTCAGGAGGATCCACTATAGGCTCAGTCGGCAGCGTGACAGCTAAGGGAGCGTCCATAAATTACGTCACGCAAAAATTGCCTATTTTCAACCCCCCCCTCCCCCCTATGTCACACTTTTTGTATGAGACTTTTGACATTTTTGTATGGGTTGTCACACTTTACTGAACCCCCCCTGCCCCCTAAAAGCGTGACGTAATTTATGGACGTTCCCTAACATGGAAATCAAATGAGGGGTCCACTATAGGCGCCAAGATATTTGTAAATAATTCTATAATGAATTCAAATGTGTATTTCACTGGAATAATTTATTAGTGTTGCATGTTTGACGGTCTTAACTGAAGAGGGGACATGAAACTTGTTCTAAAATTCTACATTGGAACAATCCACTACAGACGACGCAACATAGATAAAAAGCCACACAAGTAAACTTCGATGGCTTAGGGGGTCCACTACTAGTACCCAAACCCTATGTCCAACATGCGTTTTGTTGAATGACGTTATTAGTGCAGAATTGAGAAAGTTCTTGCTCTCATGGATG
The DNA here is from genome assembly GCF_035046485.1 of Aedes albopictus. Taxonomy (NCBI): domain Eukaryota; kingdom Metazoa; phylum Arthropoda; class Insecta; order Diptera; family Culicidae; genus Aedes; species Aedes albopictus. The sequence goes on from NC_085138.1 coordinate 179,975,073, forward strand.
AATAGAGTCATCAAGAGCTTAAAAGTTTTCTCTCCAGTAGTGTTCGGCTGAAAGAATAGTTGGTAACCAATCCACTTTGACTTCCATCATTGTAAAGACGATGCATGCAAATTTCAAACTGACCGTATACCACGTAGACAACACAGAGGGACGATGGGTCTACATTTGCAGGGGTGAGGAGGTTAAATTAAAGTTCGGAACGTCTGCTTTTTCTTCGCGGAATGTCTTCGATGTGGGATAAAGCATTTTTCTCATCTTAGTGTTATATAGAAACTTCTACAGTTACCTAACGTACGTGCCTCTTGGGTGACTTCAATGCGAAGGTTGATTCCGACAACTCGGACTATGAGTACGTCATGGAACGTCATGTTCTCGGAGAAATGAGCGAAAACGGAGAACTGGTTGCAGAGTTTTGTGGCAACAATAACATGCTGATTGTGGGATCGCTCTTTCCTCATCAAGCAGTGCACAAAGTGACATGGGTTTCTCGTGATGGCGTCACGGAAAATCAAATCAACCACATCTGCATCAGCCGAAAATGGAGACGGCGCCTTCTTGATGTACGGAGCAAACGTAGCGCCGACATTGCGTCCGACCATCTTCTTCTAATCGGCGAGATCCGACTGCGCATTGCTAGGATCCATCGACAGGAGAAGAAAATCGGGCGCCGGTTCAACCACGCTGACTGGAAGACGCTGCGGTGAAAAGGTCCTTCGTCGAGGAGCTAGAGAACCGTGCTGCGGATATTCCAGCAGGTGGAAGCGTAGAAGTCAATGAAGCGCCATCAAGAACGCCTTCATCGCCACCGGCGAGAATAATTTGGATAGGCTACGCGCCCGGAGAAAGGAGTGGATCACAGATGATACCTGGAGGAAGATAGAGGATCGAAGGAACGCCAAAGCCGCGATAGAGCGAGCGAAAACACGAGGAGCCAAAGCCGTTGCCCGTCAGCGCTATTCGGCTCTCGAGAAGGAAGTGAAACGCTCATGTAGACGGGACAAAAGAGCGTGGGTGGACTCCTTAGCTGGCGAAGGCGAGAAAGACGTAAACACCGGCGACATCCGTCTCCTCTACCACTAGATACAATGCATCTTAATAAGGGTACCCAATAAGAGTGACCTGACTGTATGCGATAATTGGCGGGGCATTATGTTACTGTGTATCGTTCTCAAAGTCCTCTGCAAAGTGATCCTTAACCGGATACAAGAGAAGATTGATGCAACTTTCTGACGGCAGCAAGCAGGATTCCGTGCCGGGAGATCCTGTGTGGACCATATTGCCACGCTCCGTATCATCCTGGAGCAAATCAATGAATTCCAAGAGACTCTCTACCTGGTGTTCATTGATTACGAAAATGAATCGACCGTCTCAATCACGGAAACATGTGAGAAGCCCTCAGACGCAAGGCTCTTCCTGAGAAAATCATCGGCCTCATTGAAGCACAGTACAGGGCAATTTCGTGCAGAGTACTGCACGACGGAGCTTTGTCTGATCCCATCCAGGTCGTTGCTGGCCTTGATCGTAATCAACGAGATCCTGGTAGGTGCGATTGACCATGGATCAAATCGTGGAATGCTTTGGCAGCCCATTACCATGGAGCATCTAAATGACTTCGAACTGGCTGATGATGTTGCTCTCCTAGCTCAAAAGCACTCTGATATGCAGAGCAAGCTCTTATTGCCAATCGGCGGCAGGTCTTACCATCAACGTCAACAAGACCAAATCGTTGGATGTAAACACGGTCAACCCTTCCAGCTTTACGATAAAGTGTAGTATGCACCTCGTAAGAAAAGCACTCCACAAAAAATCCCTCTAATTACCAAAGGAATTTTGACATCTGATTAGTATGGGAAGAAATGTCACTTTTCCTTGAGGAATAATTGAACGGAATATTTTTCCGCAAGGAAAAGTGACAGCTCCATTTGATTTGCCCGGCAGGCGTTACGAGCGTTACACAATTTTCATTTCTTTCCAGCTGCGGACCGCTCAAGAAATTTTAACAGCGGAATCATTTCTTGACCGTTCCTTGGCCTATCTTTTTCCACAGTACTTATCAGGTGCGTACTACCCTTAACTGGGTAATCAGTGGAGGATGTTGAAATTTTCCAATATCTTGGTAGCCAAATGGCGGTCGATGGCGGCACCAAGATCGACATAGGTGCACGGATCAAGAAGGCGGACTACTTTTGCGAAATGTATGGAGAAACAACCAGATCAGTCGACGCACCAAAATCCGAATTTTCAACTCGAACGTGAAATCTGTGCTGCTATACGCCAGTGAAACCTGGTGTGTATCAGCGGAGAACACTCAACGGTTGCAGGTCTTCATCAATAGATGCCTGCGGTATATAATTCGTGCATGGTGGCCTCACAATTGAATCTCCAACGTGGAGCTCCATCGTCGATGTCATCAAAAGCCGATAGCGACAGAAATTCGGGAGCGAAAGTGGAGGTGGGTCGGTCACACTCTACGCAGGGGCGCAAACAAAATCTGCAAACAAGCGTTAGATTGGAACTCAAACAGGACATTGCAGCAGAGACAGGCCCAGAGGCTCATGGCGGCACAGCCTCAACAAGGAAATAAAGGAAGTCAACAGAAATTTGACCCGGCCACTAGTCAAGGCGATGGTGCTCAGGACTGAAAGAAGAAAACATAGTCTACGGCAGCGTTTCTCAAACTATGGTGGGTTGGGAAGGCTTGGGCGATGTTGTAATGAATGGCCTACTTAACTTATGTCAAATGATATTGTTAGGTATTTTCTATTTTACAAATACTGTTTTGAAGAATCGGCAGAGTATTTCTCATAACTAGATTTCTCCTGTTTTTTAAATTTTGTATCATTATTCATAATCTGGATTTTATTAAACGTGGTTTCAGTTTCAGAAATCGATTTTCAAGCTATACGTTTTCAATCAGAAGGTTTAAGATTCTGGCAAAAATAAATATTTTCCTTATGTTTTGGAAATGTTTTCAAATTGTTGCTTGCCACTGCATTTTCAGTTAGATTCAAACGTCAAAATAAGCAGTTAGAATTTCAGAAACAATTTGAAATACCAAAAATCAGCGGAAAATTACCAAATTTCAACAAATTTCTTAAACCATCGAACGTTTGGTAATCTTCTCCGAATTACCTGTTTTTTTTTTCCTGACCTCGGTGAAACTTTCTTAACTTAACTTCTGCTTAACTTCGATAAATCTGAACTTTTATGGTAATTTGAACACCTGCAAAGTAAATTCAATAACCTTCGAGCAGTCGTGGCTTCGGCCACCTTCTGCGCCACCACGCTCACGCTGTGTACTGTTAGTGTGTTTTTTCATGGTAGGTATACTCACTACACGATACAACCGCTCCCGGATAAAACAGAAGTATAATAAGTGTGTATAAAAAGTGTGAGAAAAAATGTAAAATGTACTCATCAGACCACCCAGCAGTAATATAATTGTTATAACTCTATTTGTTGTTACCACTAGCTGTAAATATAGAATAGCATTTTCAACCCAATCTGTTTGATGAGTTTATAAATAGCTGCAAGAGAAAACCCCATTCCAAATTATTGATACTGTGATAGTAGGTCATTTCAATTGGCCTACAATACATGCTGCAGTTTGGTTTAGAATATCTATATACTGTATCATTATGCTTCAATTGTAACGCATGTTCAGGGAAGATAGTCTCTGGTACTGATGGAGTTTCAGTGCATAATTATTTCTCTGTGGTGGAAATTGAAATATATCTCAAAATTGTGACGTATTGGAGCAAATCTGAGTCCGGATTCGGATTCAGTAGCCCAAAATCTGTCATCATGTGGTATTGCTGTGAAATTTAGTTGCATTACCAGACCCAAGTAACCAAAAGTTCCGCTTCCCATGACAAAATGCACTTTCAAGTTCCGCGAAGTTCAGATAAAGTTCCAAATGGAACTTTCTGGCTGCTTAAGAGGCTAACGATGAGCCTTGCTGGAACTTCGGCCATAAGCTCCGGCAAGGCTCATTGTTAGCCTCTTAGGCAGCCAGAAAGTTCCGTTCGGAACTTTATCTGAACTTCGCGGAACTTTAAAGCTGCTTAAGATGCTACTCGGAACTTTGTCGGAACTTTCAAGCTCATAGAAGTTGAGTTCAGTAGCATTGTGTTTCAATGAAGATTGAATTTATTTCTTTTACAGAAAACAACTGTTTAAGCATACACGAATAAAAGACAAATATGAATTTATCAATTCAATGAATACTAGGCTTGAGGAGAAAAAAAAGTGCCACCCATCGGATTCGAACCGATAGTCGCTGTGTGAGAACCCTACGCTTTTCCAGAGTACTACAGTTGCGATTGAGTGAAGAGCAGGTAAAGTCTGACTTGAACCGATTTTCTGTCGACAGCTAGTTTTGCACATTTGTACTGTACATAGTGAAGTTAGCTTGACTTTGTCAAGTGTCTTCAGCAGCGCAGCGGTAAGTCGGCAGGTAACCACGCAGGAGGATCCAGTTTAAATCTACATAGCAGTGAAATGTGTGAAAATATAATTATCAGAAGCAATTTCCAGGCATTGAATTACTACAAACTCATCAAAAACACAGGTGGGGTTGTGATTCTGGAAAACACATTTTTGTTTCTACATGAATTTTGTCAAAGTTTTGTCAGAAGCTGTTTAGAAGGCTAACCAGCGTGCTTATGTGAACTTTCAAGTTTCAAAACTACCTAAAAATGAAGCTGCTTAGAAGGCTAATGAGCAACCTCGAACAAGCTTCTTAGCTTATAAAGTACTCTTTTATCTGAACTTTTGGTTACTTGGGGAGATTTGTCTTGAAATTCAGTAAACCCAGTTATTTTTGCGTGACACAGGACTACACCAGTACACATTGGGCAAAATCAAGCCCAAAGGTGGAAAAAATGATAACTTTATTAATACAAGACCCTATGTGACCATCGATGGCTTATTCGAAAGCAATTTTTTTTAAGAATTGGTTGGTGGATGATTCATGTAGGGTCATTGATTGATTTTTAGCGATTTTAAAAACGGAAGTGATGCGAAACGACCATCTGTCATGGGGTAAGATGCCACTTCATGAAAACATTTAAGTATTACGTTCCTCAGTTTTCGGACATTTCCGACTCCTTTTCCCCCCAATGCCTCACTTTTTTTTCGTATACTCGATAAATGGAGTGTGACCCTCTTCCCCGAAAAACGATGGTCGTAATATTTGAATGACCCCTAACATGGAAATCGTAGACATCAACAGCCATGCGCCTCCATGTGTGCCTCAATCTCGTTGGATACACTTGGCTGGTAATAAAATCACCAGAAAACCTTAATTGCAAGCACGAAAAACCGGAAGTTACCAAGTTTCATTGGGAAATCAAAAGAATTTCCGTGGATTTGGTGGCCTACCTTCTAGAAGAATGTTCGGTGCAAACATATCTTGACACCATTCACCTATAGTAATGATCAAATTCCATTCAGGAATGATTTCATGAGTTGGGCCATTTTACACCATCTTGGCATTTGGGCTTTGTTCCCCTACGGGCAACTACTATGATGCGAGTTATAGAACCCGCTTTACCCTGATTCCCCCTAAAATAAAATAATTTCTGTTACTTGACGCTTTTTGTTATGATTTTAATGATTATACATACAGGGTGTTAGGTTCCTGAGTGCAAACTTTTTAGAGGGTGATAGAGAACCATAATTGACGAAACAAATTGATTTTGACTATTATTGCCTTAACAAGCTTAAACTTGAAAATGGTCAAACTCATCGCAGTTTTTTAACCCTAATTCAAAAAATTATTGAATGTTCTTTCAAAAACAGCATTTTTTTTCCAAGATATTTAAACGTTGTTGAAATTGCGGCGACAAGTGACGACACGAATCGTTTTTCAACTTAAAAATTACCAAAATTCCCAAAGTACAATATATGAGATTTGTAAAGTTTTGTGACTAATGAATTTGTACCGTGCATACAAACTGTCCAACAACATGCTTTCAAATTCATGGATATGGATAACATGAAACATATATTCCATTCTCAAAAGGGGTCGTCCATAAATGACGTAGCTTTTTGGGGGGGAGGGGGGTGTTTGTGATTTTGTGACGAAGTGTGACGATAGGGGGGTAGGGATTTATGATATGCTACGTAGCATTCTAAGCTCATTGAAAAAAAAAGTATTTCGTAATTAATAAAAGTTTTACTTGCATTATTGCGTATCATTATCCAGGAAATACAAAAAAATATATTGCATGTTCTTTTTATTCCATCACATTAATGTGAATAACAAATAATGGACATAAATGCTGACTTTCTCTTATAAGACATGCAGCTATCGGACGCAACAACTGTATCTGAGAAAATGGTTTTGAAATCCTGCGTAATAAATAATGAATAATGAAAGAATAATGTGCATGAAAATCAATTTCGCTCAAATACTTCTTACGACCAATAGTTTGCTGTTTGCTATAAGGTACTGCACGCCGCTAAGGTTGTTTTTGGCATCATGGTATTATTCTAGGAGTTCCTTGTATAGTTTCTACAGGACTTCCTTGAAGAATTCCTCCAACAATTTCTTAGCAGCTTTATAAGAAATTTCTCATAGTGTTCTTTATAGGTTTCCCCAACAGTAGAAGGATAACATATTCATAGGAATTCCTACTAGGAATCCCAGAAAAAGCTTCTAAAACATCCCAAAAGAATTTGGAGAAACCTCAAAAGGAGTCTCTCAAGGAACTTCCAGAAGAATTTCAGAAGAAAAAAAAATCCCGGAGAAGTCCCAAAAAGAACTTTTGGTGTAATCTAAGAAGGACTCCGGAAGGAGTTCTTGGAGGGATCTCCGAAGTAACCTCTGAAGCAGAGTTGAAGTACACGTGCTGTAGTCTCATGTACAGGAGCCGCATTGTAAGCAAGCTCCCAGGAACACAGTACATTTTGAGACTGAAAGTTGTGCGCCTCATTTTTCTCAAGATGTGTCTCATGAACTTCGTCTCATGCGCTGATTAAATTAGAAAATTTTACGACAAAAATTTCCTAAACGAACGAGACTTGAAACCTTAACCTTTGCATTGAGAGTCCCTAGTCATATCGCATAGACCAATCAGACACTTGTGTTGGGTACGGAATAAAGATGTTGAGGTTCTTCGTTACCAAGATGTTGTTTTTCACCTTAGATACCAACAGCTCACGCAGCGCATGAGACGAGCTCCCCGGGAGCTATGCGCTACGCTCGCACCCGGAATTTTCAAAACATGGGAATCCCAGAAGAAACTCCTTGAGAAATTCCAGAATGAACTGCTGAAAGAATTTTAGAAGAAACTCCTTCAAGTCCTTCAAATGTCATGGTGAATTTTATTCAACTGAAACAAAATTGATATTCCTAACAGATTCATTACTGAGCAAACTAATATCTTCGGAAGAGCTCCTAGACTAATATGGTATTGAACTGTATTGGGAGCATCGATCCCAAGTCCTCGGCGTGATAGTCACGTGCTTTAACCATCACACCAGATCCACTCCACAGTCGGCAATGTTTTCTTGCTATTGTTTCTTATTGTCGTCGCGGTTGAAACCCGAAGTTTCCCCACACCCGACAATCGAATTTCCTGAAAATCCATTCGTGAAACCTAACGTCGGACGTAGTGCGCTGAACAGCGGACCTGACCCTCTATCCAGCGCACTGTGCACAACATACGTCCGACACACGGTTTAAGAGAAACATCGATTTTCGCGTGTCAAAAATTCCGATTTTCAACTGCATGAACAATATAATATTCGTTAAACATACAACATATGATTGAAATCAGAACTAAGTTTTTAGTTTTTGTTTGCGTTACTTGCAATTAGAAATGAAAATTTTGTTCAGGGGGGGGGGGTGTTTAACTAGCTACGTCATTTATAAGGGGGGGTATCCAAATTTGTGATGAAATGCTACGAGGGGGGAGGGGGGTAGTAAAAATCGCTTAAAAAAAGCTACGTCATTTATGGACGCCCCCAAATATTAATATGTATCTTACTTTTTTCGAATGATTATTTTTTTAACTTTATGGCTCAGATCCCATTGGCAGTGAAAATGTCATTGAAATTCAAAAGCTGGCATGTTTTTAATCAAGGATCATAAAAGTACGATCAATAACTTTCATACGTACCAACTTGTTAAGTAGTTGGGGGAGCAAAGCTCTCCAAAATTGAACAAAACTCAACTTTCTTGGGCTAAATGTTCTATTTTCCACGTGAATATGCCTAATTTGGCGAACAGCATTGATTTTGATCGTACTCATTTGGTTTTGGGAGGCCTTGCCCCCCCAACTACGTCACAAGTTGGAGCGTATGTTAACTTTGTTATAAGGCAAAATAAAGTTTAAAAATATCAAATTCGATTTTTTGGACGCCCCTTTGTATGGAGCCCGACCAATGTGCGTTTGTGACGGTAGTACAGTTTCATCGTTTTTGTAAAGACATACCACCGTGTGCAGTATAGTTGCGAATTATGATAGTTTTGTGTCAGACCAAGTAGGGTATCGCGCCACTTGGGCGGTGGCTTCTATATTCGTCTGTTTTCCACTATAACTCAGTCAATTTTGAACCAATTGACTTGAAATGTTGTACACGGGTAGATACTATACCTATCTCACCACATTCCAAAAATTGTGTCAATTAGTTCAACTTTGACTGAGTTATAGTGGAAAACAGACGAATATAGAAGCCACCGCCCAAGAGGCGCGATTCCCTATCTGTCACAAATTTTGCTCTGGGGACGATTTCCTTACCAGATGTTCTCGAACAAACTTTTGTCGCTTATGCAGTCTTTCGCCTGCTTCCAAAACAAAGAATACAAACAAATACAAAACAAAAGTTTCGTTATTAATCAATTGGACAAATAACAAAACTCCAGGTCAGATATAAATTCCTCAAGATGTTTGTATTGACTTGATATTTTGTCCAAGATGAACCAGCCCAGGGCCGAAAATCTCGTAAATAAAGATAATAATAATAATAATAATAATAATAATAATAATAATAATAATAATAATAATAATAATAATAATAATAATAATAATAATAATAATAATAATAATAATCTATATATATAAAAATGGATTTCCGTCTGTCTGTCTGTCTGTCTGTCTGTCTGTCTGTCTGTCTGTCTGACCGCTATGCATTCGGAAACTACTGAACCGATCGGTGTGAAATTTTGTATGTGGGTATGTTTGAGGCCGGGGAAGGTTCTTAGCTTGGTTCGAGACCTCTCCGGTCTCTGGAACGGGGGGCTCCCATACAGATGACTTTGCGGGGAACATCTCTACGGAGCTGCATGTCAAAAAACACAGTAGGCAGGCAGTACGACGTTTGCCGGGAAGAACAATTAAGCGAACAGATATGTCAACTATGTGATCGTGTTGGGCTATTTTGGCATCGGAACCATCACCTCTGGATTACTGGATTACCAGATTATAATCTATAGAGCGGATTACCTCTGAAGGAGAACTAGGGATTCAACATGAATTTTCCAAGGATTTTTCAAGCTAAGGCAGTCAGTAAGAGTTGGTAAGACACAATTTTTCCGCTTAGGTCTACGAACGTTGTGGGAGGTGAGGTTACGATGCGCGTGAAATGAGAATATTCCCGAAATAGGAGTACGCTAGCATTGATAGTGGTTGGCATATATCGGCGCTGCAGGATGCAGGCGGTCCAAATTTACCACCATGGTATAAACCTATAAGCCCGTAAGGACAATTCCGAAGATATCGGGACGCGGAATGGTCGCGCTGGCATCCACCGACCGAGGAATTTAACAGAAACCTTTCCTTTTTTGAATATGATTTATGTAAATCTTTTCTATAAATGGTTGTTTTCAAACTTAACCTTAACTTGCAACATTTTCTTTAAAAAAAATCAATGAAAGCTTCTGCTTGAGAGCCGATCAAGCGAATGGAGGGCTGGTACCAACCGGAAGGTTTCTGAGGAAATGATTTCCTAGAAATGAGCGAAACATTCATTGGGGAATCCATAACTTCTCAAAAGAAGACTTATGAAAGCCTCTATGTTGTAACATCTGAATCTGAAAGTATGCATATCAGAATCTTTGAGGAAATCCTGATCAACGTATCTAAGAAATCTCCGAGGGAATTGCCTTTAACTGTCAGTTGGATGTTAACTGGGTTTGTCTTACACTAACCTAACACTTCTGTTTTCTGTTAGGAGTCCATCCAATTGTTCCTTCAATTATTCGTTTAGAAATTATTGCAGGCATGGATGTCTTCAGATATTTTTTTTATCCAGCGATTCCTTCAGAAATTCTTCCAAGAATTCGCAAAGAAAACTTTCATGTGATTCCCTTGGGAAATCTTCATGAGGTTTTTTCAGAAATTCACCCGGGAATTCCTTCTGTGATTTTTTCAGGAACAACTTTCGAAATTATATTAAAAATGACTAAGCACTTTTCTTGAGATTCCTCCAGGAATTCCTCCAGGAGTTGTTCCAGAATTCCTCTGTGAATTCCTTAGAGATTCGTCTAAAAATTCATACAGCGATTCGTCCAGGAATTCCTCTATAAAGTCCGCCAGAGATTCATCTAGAAATTTCTCCAGGTATTCCTCTATATATCCTCAAGAAATTAATCTAGAAATTCTAAAAGGGGTTCATCCAGGAACTCCTCCAGGAATTCTTCAACGGATTTGTCCAAGGATTCCTCCAGGGATTCTTCCTGAAAGTTCTCCAGTGATTCTTCAAGAAAATCATCTAGAAATTCCTCTAGGAATTTCTCTAGAGATTCCTCTAGGAGTTCCTTAATAGATAGCTTGAAGAATTTCTCTAGAGATTTCTCCAGAAATTCTCTCAGGCATGTCTACTGGAATTCCTTCAGGAGCTCTTCCAGGCATTCCTCCACTGCCTATGATCGCATAATTGTCCCATATGAATAGGAAACCCAGCAAACATGGGACTGATATGTAATCATAGGCAGTCCAGGAGTTCCTCTAGGAATTGATATTGAAATTCCACCACGAATTCTTTTAGGAATGCCTCCAGGAATTATTTTAGAAATACCTCTAGGCATTCCTCCAGGGATTCATATAGGGATTCCTCTTGGGATTCATCAACGTATTACTTCAGGATACAATTCTGAGACTTCTCCAGGAATACCTTCAAGAATTCCACCAGGAATCTAAGGAATTCCTGCAGAACTTACCTCAAGAATTCAGGATTTCATCCAGGATTGCCACCAAGAATACCTCCAGGAATTACCCGAAGAATTGATCCAGAAAATCCTCCAAGGATTCCTTTTTAAAATTCTTTCAAGAATTTCTTCAATAATTCCTCCATGAGTTTTCTAGGGATTCATACGGGAATGCTTCCAGGGTTTCCTCAAAGAATTTTTCCAGAAATTTATTCCCCAAGGATTCCTCCAGAGATTTCTCCAGGAATTGTTTCAAGGGATCTCTCCAGGAATCCCAACAGTATTTCCTCCCGGCATTCCTTCAGGAATTGGTCCAGGTATTTATCAGAAATGTCTTCAGGGATTCCCAAAAAGATTCTTCCAAAGATTTCTCCAGGAATTCCTTTGATGATTCCTTAAATAATTCATCCAGATATTTCTTCAAGAATTTTTCATTCCTCCAGAAATTCCTCTGGAAAATTCTAATGGAATTTTTGCAGGGATTCCTCCAGGAGTTCCTCTGGAGATTTCTCATGGAATCCTCGAACAATTCCTCCAGTGATTCCTCCAGGTATTTCTCTATTGATAACTCATGAAATTTCTGTAGAAATTCCACTAGGGATTCATCGAGGAATTTCTCCAGAAAATCTTTCTTCAGGGATTCTACCTGAAAGTTTTCAAGCGATTCTTCAAAAAAAAAAATCCTCCAGAAATTCCTCCAGGAGTTCCTCTGAAGATTTCTCAAGGAATTTCTCTAGACATTCCTCCAGGAATTCACACAGGCATGTCTCCAGGCATTCCTTCAGGAGCTTCTCTAGGCAATCCTCTAGGGATCGCTCTAGGAATTCCTCAAGGAATTCTTGCAGAAATTAATTCAGTAAATTATTCAGAAATTACAACGGCAAATTTATCCAGGAATTTCTTCAGGAAACCATCCTCCCGGAGTTTATTATTCCAAGAATACAAGGATTCCTCCAAGGATTCCTTCAAAGATATCTCCACAAATTATACACTATTATGAAAGGGTGGAATTCACTTAACAAAAATGAAACCATAGTTAAAATTTGTTCGGACAACTCAAACACAAACTGTATATTTCTCAGGTAAAAGCATGTTCTGATAGAAGTTTTGTTCTGTAATACATACACGACGTTCGATTATATATACAACTGACTTTGCACACCCTTTGTAGTTGATGCAATATTAGAACGATCGGCATAATTTTTGCACGCTTCAATTCGACTTCAGTGTGGCTCCAAAAAGTTGGGAAAATCAACTACAAAACTACAAAAATAAAGCTGTGACATTACTAAAATATGCATGAGATGCGAAGAATTTAAAAAACAACACAAGAAAATTTATATTAAATGCGGTAGATAATTGTAAAAAAACTACACCAGCACAATTAAAATGGGCAATACAAGGTTTGCCGGGTCAGCTAGTAATAATAATAATAATAATAATAATAATAATAATAATAATAATAATAATAATAATAATAATAATAATAATAATAATAATAATAATAATAATAATAATAATAATAATAATAATAATAATAATAATAATAATAATAATAATAATAATAATAATAATAATAATAATAATAATAATAATAATAATAATAATAATAATAATAATAATAATAATAATAATAATAATAATAATAATAATAATAATAATAATAATAATAATAATAATAATAATAATAATAATAATAATAATAATAATAATAATAATAATAATAATAATAATAATAATAATAATAATAATAATAATAATAATAATAATAATAATAATAATAATAATAATAATAATAATAATAATAATAATAATAATAATAATAATAATAATAATAATAATAATAATAATAATAATAATAATAATAATAATAATAATAATAATAATAATAATAATAATAATAATAATAATAATAATAATAATAATAATAATAATAATAATAATAATAATAATAATAATAATAATAATAATAATAATAATAATAATAATAATAATAATAATAATAATAATAATAATAATAATAATAATAATAATAATAATAATAATAATAATAATAATAATAATAATAATAATAATAATAATAATAATAATAATAATAATAATAATAATAATAATAATAATAATAATAATAATAATAATAATAATAATAATAATAATAATAATAATAATAATAATAATAATAATAATAATAATAATAATAATAATAATAATAATAATAATAATAATAATAATAATAATAATAATAATAATAATAATAATAATAATAATAATAATAATAATAATAATAATAATAATAATAATAATAATAATAATAATAATAATAATAATAATAATAATAATAATAATAATAATAATAATAATAATAATAATAATAATAATAATAATAATAATAATAATAATAATAATAATAATAATAATAATAATAATAATAATAATAATAATAATAATAATAATAATAATAATAATAATAATAATAATAATAATAATAATAATAATAATAATAATAATAATAATAATAATAATAATAATAATAATAATAATAATAATAATAATAATAATAATAATAATAATAATAATAATAATAATAATAATAATAATAATAATAATAATAATAATAATAATAATAATAATAATAATAATAATAATAATAATAATAATAATAATAATAATAATAATAATAATAATAATAATAATAATAATAATAATAATAATAATAATAATAATAATAATAATAATAATAATAATAATAATAATAATAATAATAATAATAATAATAATAATAATAATAATAATAATAATAATAATAATAATAATAATAATAATAATAATAATAATAATAATAATAATAATAATAATAATAATAATAATAATAATAATAATAATAATAATAATAATAATAATAATAATAATAATAATAATAATAATAATAATAATAATAATAATAATAATAATAATAATAATAATAATAATAATAATAATAATAATAATAATAATAATAATAATAATAATAATAATAATAATAATAATAATAATAATAATAATAATAATAATAATAATAATAATAATAATAATAATAATAATAATAATAATAATAATAATAATAATAATAATAATAATAATAATAATAATAATAATAATAATAATAATAATAATAATAATAATAATAATAATAATAATAATAATAATAATAATATTAATAATAATAATAATAATAATAATAACAATAATAATTGGTATTTTGTATACGGCTAGATACTTTATTGTATGTACTGTGTACAAAAAACTAACTCGATTTGTATCAAATTGAATAAAATATAAAAAAATGTGTGCAAAATCGGACACCCTGTACAAAAGGTCTTGCACTCTACATTGCATATACCCAATTCTTCTTTGGCACGGGTTGTTGTTTTGCCATAACTCAGTCAAGTCAATTTTTGACCAATCCAAATTAAAATTTGTACACAGGGAGACACGGTTAGTACTATCCGTGTACAAAAAAATCTAGTTGATACGCACATAAATTTTGAGGAAATGCTATCGTTCATTTAGCATTATGTCAAGGGAATTTGCCACAAAAAAATGCAAAATTCTCGGACCAACCGAAAATTGAACTTATCACCCTCAGCCTAGATCAATCAAGTTATTGTGGATTTACCGGCTACTTGTATTCTACCGGTCACTTTAGTATGTTGGAGGCCATTAAGCCATTTATAAAAATAGTAACTTAAAAATGATTTTGAACATTTTTATTGTATGCGCTATTCCTCGTTGCCACTAGCTATTCAACGACATTCATTTTTTGACAATTAGGTTGATTTTTATATGAAAACGGCTACTTCAGTAAACGGTAGATTACAAGCCCGAGCAGAAGGGCATACCTTACAAATACTATGCGAAGAATAACATGTGCTCTAATACCTAAAATTATTATTGCTGCGTTATTCTACG
The DNA here is from genome assembly GCF_035046485.1 of Aedes albopictus. Classification (NCBI taxonomy): domain Eukaryota; kingdom Metazoa; phylum Arthropoda; class Insecta; order Diptera; family Culicidae; genus Aedes; species Aedes albopictus. The sequence goes on from NC_085138.1 coordinate 179,990,176, forward strand.
AAATGTTATGAGAACATCATAATAACAGTTGGAGGTATTTGAGCAGAGTTTGGTATTGATGTAGTATTTGTTGGTTTAGCAGTGAAAGTAATCGAATAACATGATTTGCTATTACATCATGAAGTCATCGAACAAATGAAACATTTAAGAACAAGATATGTTATTAGTTTGTTGTTCAATAACTTTGGAATAACAAATACAGCACTTGAAATTTTAGGTATGCATTCATTATTGAAATAACAATACTTGATATTATATGCTTAGTTAGATTGGCTATTTTCGGTGAAATGATCAACAAACAGCATTATTTGCGTAACGCGTTTCGGTCTACTACTCTTCGACCATCATCAGAAGCCTAAAAAACATTTAATTATTACAAACATTATTCACATACAAACAGACCATTCAACAAACAACACTTACATTCAGCTGATTTACTTCACAATTACGTCAGACGATTAATACTAATTTTTCCTTTGGTTAATTTTCTCTATATATATCCCACTACCCCCCTAGTCTACATTACAAGTTTCTCTCTTTCGTTGTCGTCTCCTCTCATGGTTGACGTCATTTCTCATTGTTTCTTTCTCAGTTGCGCCAATAGACCGTTGTAGGTTGAATTGAAATTCCCACACTCACGCTGTAGGTTCACCGTGTGTGCTTCTCCTCGTTTCTTTATGTGGAATACCTCTGCAATACATCTGGTCGCCTGGTCCTGTATGCGATCCAGAATTCGTGTTTTGTTGAAGTCGAACACATGTCCTTCCTCCATCATGTGGACTGCTAAGCCAGACTTCGGGTTTCTCTTCCTACAGTCGTTTTGGTGCTCCGCAACCCTCACTTCCAACATTCTCTTCGTTTGCCCTATGTATTCCTTGTTGTCGTCTGTCCCACATGGTATGGAGTACACCACGTTTTTCTGCTTGCCTGGTGGCACAGGATCTTTCATTTTGCTGAAGATCTTCTGTTTCACCTTATTTTGGGGTTTTGAAGCAAGGGTGATATTACTTTTCTTCAAAATTTTCCTCAGTTTCTCACTAAGACAAGGAATGTAGGGCGCAGGAACGTACTTTGGTGGGGGGTCTACTTGGGATTCGGTTTCGAGTGTGTTGTAGTGTTTATGTACCCTTTTCGTTTTTACCATTTGTACAAACCAAGGAGCCACAAGTCTCCTGGAGAAAAACAACTATCCTCCTTGGTTTGTACAAATGGTAAAAACGAAAAGGATACATAAACACTACAACACACTCGAAACCGAATCCCAAGTAGACCCCCCACCAAAGTACGTTCCTGCGCCCTACATTCCTTGTCTTAGTGAGAAACTGAGGAAAATTTTGAAGAAAAGTAATATCACCCTTGCTTCAAAACCCCAAAATAAGGTGAAACAGAAGATCTTTAGCAAAATGAAGGATCCTGTGCCACCAAGCAAGCAGAAAAACGTGGTGTACTCCATACCATGTGGGACAGACGACAACAAGGAATACATAGGGCAAACGAAGAGGATGTTGGAAGTGAGGGTTGCGGAGCACCAAAACGACTGTAGGAAGAAAAACCCGAAGTCTGGCTTAGCAGTCCACATGATGGAGGAAGGACATGTGTTCGATTTCAACAAAACACGAATTCTGGATCGCATACAGGACCAGGCGACCAGATGTATTGCAGAGGTATTCCACATAAAGAAACGAGGAGAAGCACACACGGTGAACCTACAGCGTGAGTGTGGGAATTTCAATTCAACCTACAACGGTCTATTGGCGCAACTGAGAAAGGAACAATGAGAAATGACGTCAACCATGAGAGGAGACGACGACGAAAGAGAGAAACTTGTAATGTAGATTAGGGGGGTAGTGGGATATATATAGAGAAAATTGACCAAAGGAAAAATTAGTATTAATCGTCTGACGTAATTGTGAAGTAAATCAGCTGAATGTAAGTGTTGTTTGTTGAATGGGCTGTTTGTATGTGAATAATAGAGGTTCCATTTCCCGGCCAACTTGCTTGTCCCGGGATCCGGGATAAAATTTGTTACTTGTCCCGGGAAATTTTTCAATGTGCTTTTAAACGAAATTTTGTCGTTAGAAATATGGTTTATTCATCAATAAAAAATCAACGCTTCAAATCAAGTGATTGGTCTTATCAATTTTCTCTGAAAATACGACTTCAAGAAGCAAATGATATAAATGATTTCATCAGACAGTAAGGTTCGCTTTTTAGAACATATATTTCCGGAGTTCGAAAAGCTACGCTCGCTGTTGGTTGATGTCGGTTTAACTCAACATGTAGCTCAAAAAGTAATAGCTCTTTCGCAATTACTTTTGAAAAATCAATCATTGCCGGATCAGTCTAGGACGGGTAGGCATATTCCTTTATGGCCGATTGCAGTTCTTCACGCATCCATGATGGACAATCCAGCATTCAATTCGGCAGCATCATCATCAGTCTTGTAACAATCTGTCTTGCAACAATGGAACTCCCAGTTCCTTGATGATCATCTTGAGTTTAATCATTTGCGTTTTCGATAAGCTTTCCAGTTCTGCTGGCACTTGCGTTGACAACGGAAGACCTCGAAGGAACTTCAGCGCTGTTATTATTATTGTTTGGCGTCATTAGCTGATTCTTTTCGTGATTGCATCGAAGAGGTCGTTCCCAACTTTGGAGTTACTTTTCTTAAGTTTGGAATACAAGGAACTCAAACTACCTTCCTTATCAGTAATGTACCATCTCGTCTGCTCAATGCTTCCGAAGCGAGTCTGATTGGCTGGAGAGCTTCCTAAAGGTTTATTGCACCCTCGAAATTACCAACATGAAAACTGAAAAATCTATTTCGGAAAGTGCCTCGTTGATGCAATCAAAACAGCGAATTCCAACGAATTTTGACGTAAACACACAATTGAAGGGGTTTATATAACATTTTCGTGATTTTTGAAGACGATATTCGAAAAAATAAAATCATGAGTATTCGAGTACGTTTTAGAGACTCTCCAAATCCAAATCAAGGCGAAAAAATTATGTAAGGAATGTGTGTCCCGGGAATCCCGGGATTTTCGGGACGGTGAAAAATTTTATCCCGGGATTCGGGAAATCCCGAATTTTTCAAGATCCCGGGATTTTTTGTCCCGGGATATCCCGGGTTGGAACCTCTAGTGAATAATGTTTGTAACAAATAAATGTTTTTTAGGCGTCTGATGATGGTCGAAGAGTAGTAGACCGAAACGCGTTACGCAAATAATGCTGTTTGTTGATCATTTCACCGAAAATAGCCAATCTAACTAAGCATATAAAGTATCGCGGTGATCAAACCAAGTCAGAGAATACTTGATATTTTCTAGGTGTTATTTATACAAAATTTTGGTATTCGTTTTTGTTATTTTGCCTCTTATTACCACCTAATGAATGGCATATCAAGGTATGGTAGTATTTAAGATAAATACCTTGATATGTTATTCACTTGTTGTTTTCTTCTGCTCGGGAGTAGATTTAACGGCACAAAATTTATCAGCTTATATGATCATCCATACTTTTGGATTGTTTTTTTTTTAATTTAACCCTGATGTACTCTAAATTTCCAAATTTTATAGGATGCAGAAATATTACTGGATGACTCTTCATCAATATTAACTCACATCATGCATAACAATTTTAATTTAACGTTGATTTAATTTAAAAACAATAAAAAATAAGTTGATAGGGGAATTAGAGTAAACTAAGCTTTAAAACTATATGCTGCCGCCACCTCCCGTCTATGACGCTATGCACAAAATACATTTAGGATATTTTTAGAGAAATTCTCAAATTTTAGGGGGAACTGGGGTAAAACGGGCTCCATAACTCGCCTCAGAGTAGTTGTCCGTACATGAATCATTCACCAACAAATTCTTGAGAAATTTTGCTTTTGAATAAGCCATCGATGGTCACATAGGGTCATGTATTAAGAAAGTTATTATTTTTTTCACCTTTGGGCTTGATTTTGCTCAATGTGCAGTGCTCGAAGTGCACGGAATTTTAAACGATTGTGTGCTAATTATATCATCTAATAACTACTATTCACGCACCTTGTTCCCAACAGTTTTAAGCACATAACTGGCCTTACTTTTTTAATTGTTCACTTTATTCGGAAATATTCGATTTACATACATGAACTCAGATTTGGTTAATTATAGCCAACGTGGTAAACAATCGTTTAGTCAGTATGATTTTAAAGATATTATCAAGTTTGCTTGAACAAGAGGCCAATCTTTCCCGTTTACGTTGGACGTGTGCTGTTAGGGCGTCTACCCGAGCAAAGTCGGACAGCAAATTGAAAACAAATTTTGATGTTGTGATGTTGCAAATTATGAGAACTCAAGTTGTTGTCGTTTTGGTCGTTTTAACGGTTAAAACATCAGAAATAAGAGCAGAAAAATGTTCCCATAAAAGCAAGTTGAAAACAATTCCTGCTATCAGTGATAGCAAATTTATAACTATTTTTGCTGTCAGTATGAAAAAATGGAAAAATCGATAAATATATGGGGTTTTCGATTGATATGAAATCCTGAATACCATAAGATAATTACACTAATGATATACCCTTAGAGTTATTATACAAGGTTGCCTAAAAATGTTAAAATAACTTAAAAATTTATTTTTTATAATAGTTTGAAGTGACAGCAAAACGAAATCTAAATTTGAAATCAAAATTATTCAAGTCAGACTGATATCAAAATGTGATTTCAATTTGCTGCTGAATACAAATTCAGTTTTCGATTTGCTATCATTTTGTTGTTGGACTCTGCTCGGGTCCTGAAGTCCTGAATGATGGTTTGAAATGACCAACCTCCTTAAAATCAATAGCGAAAATTATGTATGCTAGTGCTGATCAGCGCATCAGCGGAGGGAGTAAAAATGGAAAGGCATCCCTTTCATCGTATTGTTTAAGCTCCAATTCGTATCTCATCATAGCTTTTCGACAGCTTTCTGCTTCTTTCGGGTTGTCGTTACTCTTTTATTGTTCACCGCCGCAGCGCGCGTTAACCACAAACCGTTGAAGCCTACCGGTTTTCGTCTCCGTGCTCGTACCGAGTGCTTCGAATGCGGTATCCGGAAAAGTGAACGACTCCGAATGCGGGGATCGAAGAGATTAAGTTTTCTGCTTGCCTTCGTATTTCTTGTGGCTAGGTCGGAACAAGTTTCACCGTAGGGCGGGCGGCATAGGATGCGGACATGATGGCAGTGGCAAAAAAAGCCGACTTCTTGCCTGTGGCTGCCATCGCCACAGACAGACGATGACGATCGTAATAACATGAGGACGACGGACGATGGGGCGGCGATGGCCGAAAAATGAGGGAAAGCGGACGAAGAAAAACGGCAATGAAAAACGATACGCGTCGTCTTCGTCGTCATTGCTATTGCTATCGTTGCTGATGAAATGAGACCAAGCCCTTCTGGTGTGCTCACGGCAAGATAAAGTGGCACCAAATTTTTGGACGCAAAGTCAAAAACCTTGAAAGCCAGTTTGCAGTGGATATGTGCTGCACATATTAAGGCAAAGGCGTCTAACAATAATGCTGATGTACGATCGTTACGTGAAATCTTCTATGAATACATACTACGAATACAATTCTTTTGAAGGTCTTGTCTTGAAGAGCAACGATCAAAAAAAAAAAACACACACACACAAAAGCTATATTCAGATTTTTGCTCTTGGAAAGTGTTACTCAATGCTGAAGCCAAAAAAAACCTGTTTATATTATTTGATTTGATATACCGTTAATCTGGTGTTTTACCGAATCTGTCATAAGGCAGCTCCATTTTGAATCATTTAATGGCATGAATTCCACAAGACTCACTTGTAGTACATAACTGACCTCACCAGTGTTTTGCCAAAATTTAGAAAGGATTTGAATGAACTAATAAGCCAACTTCAGAGGATGCCTGTTTCTCATGAGACAAATTCTTGATTTACGTTCAAGGAAGATGGTAATATCTTCTTTGTACTTCATCTCATTTGGCTTAGCTTATGCTAATAAATAGCAATTATTGAAGATTTCACAGAAAAGATGTATGATCATTAAACAAGAAGACTAATTATTCTACGCACTCTTAGAATATCGTTTTGGTCTTCATCTATTCTTGTGAAACTGCATATTGGGCAATGCGTTGCATACCTATTGCACTTAACTGTTAGATTGAAGTTTTCTTAAAAAAATTTTCGTTGCGACTGTATTTTAGTCTCATATTAAATGGTGGACATCTATTTATTACATTGGTTTTGTAATTCACCATGGAGCTTGAATCGCAGCAAATTCAGATAACGACGACAGTGGCCGCGACAGTCAGGGACGCCGCCAGAAAAAGTCATCGTTTAGGAATGGATGGATTCAAGCGGAAAATCATTTAGGCAAATGGGTGAAATCTGCGCCCAGTCCCAAGATGCCCTTGGTACGCCCGCAAGTGGTCCTTGTGCTTGTGTGCGGAAAAAAATTGGAAAGGATGCTCTAGAGATGAGCTGCCGTGAAGCTCAAGAAGGCAAAGTCGTGCCAACAGCAGCAGCAGCAGTTGGGAAAGATGTTTTTCGCGAATAAATCAAATGCTGCCGACATGAAGATGAAGAAAGCAACCGTTCACTATCCTATCGCATCGTCGCCACATGTTTCCTCGACGAGATGGTCGATATCCTTGATTTGGTTCGCGGAAAGATGTTATGCAATCTCTAGATTGTGGTGGTGGCTTGAACAGCTCAGATTGAATGAATAGTTTGAAATTGTCTAGGCTTCTACAAAAACATAATTTTGTAAAATCCGAATACCACGGCGACAAAATTGCCCCACAAGAAGCAACAAATAATTCATTTCATTTAAATGAAGCCATCAAAGGAAAATAAACTTTTAGGAAAAACTCATTGAAATCGAGGCAACATTATAATTAATCAACTGTAAAACAAGTTTGTGGAAATGAGCGTTGATTTTATTCGTTTGTTTCTTTTTACTTTCTTATTTTTGCTTTTGCCAATCGGTGTTTGAATCAGCTATCTTTTTTCCAAATGTTTAGTAATTATTTTGAAGGCATTTGAGAAAAAGCTTTTTTTTATAAACAATTAGATTTTTAAGGGGTTATACAGGGTGCGTGCGGTAATTTTGCACTAACCTTCAAACAGGAATATTTCATCAAAGGGTTGCAATAAAAATATAAATCCCACATCATGAAATGCACCAGATTTCTAGAGAACTGTGAAAAATATAAAACCATTAATAATCAAAAACGTGGTGGTATGAGAAAATATTTTCAGATCCTATGTTTTACACTAGCGCGCCCAATAACATTTCGGGTTCTACTGTTTGTTGTGTAAATAAGACGAAATCAGTAAAATGTAATGTGTAAAAGCCCGATAATGATACACGAGACGTAATGATACAGATATGCTTCAAAAATTATAATTTAAATAATTTTGACGTGGTGATTTTAACACATTATCGAATAGCATCAATGAAAACTGGTTGTTTTTTCGATACACTAAGTCTAGAGTACATCCTTTTTTAGCAAGCATCGGATCACTTAGCGGTCTTCAAGAATTCCCTTTAATAATACTAAAAATAAGGGTTATTGAACGCTTCCAGTGCCATCTAGTGGCAGAAAACTAAAACTATGCCATTCCTGCACATATTTGTACCAGTTTTACCATATAAACTTCAGACTAGTCGAGCGATACCTAAGACCTTATCAATTCAGCTCAAATTTGTACTGTAGCTTATGGGAGTCTAAAACAGCAAATTGAGGTGGTCAGACTTAGGATATTTTAGTTTTAAATTTTCTCATAAATGTTTGAGCAGCCCTAGTAGAATACCATTGCTCAAATTAGAATTTCCGACTTCCTCCAGTTATTTCTCCGCTATCTTCCATTCTAGCGATGTAGTTTTTTGTAGGTAACAAGCCTATGGAATCCCCCAACTACACTGAAAAAATCAGCTTCATAGCGTTCTTGACAGCTGAGAAAATGCAGATAGTATGCAGCTGCTCCATATATTTATACTCAAGTTGTTCGCATTTTCGTCTTCTAGAAACCTCGTTTTCAAATTTAAGGGATATTTTTTGAACGGCACACATAACGATGTGTGCCTGGAGCTCCTCGTACAAAAAAAATATTCTATTTTTACCTAAAATAACACAATTGTTGACCAAAATATAGAGAACAACACTAAATCGGACTTGCAGCGGTTCTCAGGATTTTCTTCCTAAATCATTGAAATAATCACAATTGTTCGCGAAAAAATCATATAGTATAGATCTATTGTCGAATTATTTTTAAAACGTGTTTTATTATTACGATATGATTTAGTGCAAAAATATCGCACAGGGTGCATATGTTAAGATGGACTGCAAAGTCGATAAGAGAGCGTTCAACATAGCTCTAGTCCTCACAAGTTCCTACCTTATGCTTCCACGGGTCAGGCGATGACAATGACTGCCACCTAAGAGTTGTGTGCTTAGTAGTATGGGTCATCGGAACCGTTTTCTCAGATCAAAGCTTTTTTGATTCCGTTTCGGGTCCTGAGTATCTGTGCAAAATTTGAGCACGATCGGTTGCGTCTACGCTTTGCGCATTGCAATTGAAATTTGTATGGGATTTTGTATGGGAAAACATACTTTTTTGCATTTTTGTCATAAGTTGAAAAAGTTTGTCTAAAACTTTTTAACCGATACTGTAAAATGGTAGCCTAGGATGTTCTGAAAAACTTTGTTGAAGGCCGAAAAGCGATCCGATACTTGTGAAAATAGTTACAACCAACGAACCGCATGCATGTGTTTATGTTTTAACGTGTAAAGGAATAACAATAGCAACAAAATCATGCTGTTTCGCCAGGCAATGCCAACGCTATATCTTATTTCAGAAGCATCAGATCACTTCGCGGTCTTCGACAAAGTTTTTCAGGACACCCTAGGCTATGTTTTCATTTTATCGGTTACATGGTTTTATAAAAATCGTGCTTGTTATGAGAGAAATGCAAAAAGTGTGTTTTCCCATGTTAAACCCCATACAAACTTCAAACGCAATGCGCAAAACGTAGACATAACCGATCGTGCCCAAATTTTGCACACTTATTTGGGTCCTGAAATGGGATCAAAAAAGCTTTGATCTGATGGAATACCATTGAATTTTTCATTTTTCCATATAAACGATGACCCACTCTAGGCTTAGCTGGTAGTGCAGCCTGGACACTCTTGTCCTTCTGACATCAGCTAGATTGAGGAGGTACGACCGGAGCGTCGTGTCTGTTCACCAAGGAGGTACGACTCAAATAGCATCTGTTCTGGCATCCAGTGCCAGTGGCTGAGTAAGAAATGCTTCATAACGCCCAGCTAGATCCAAGGTGGTAGCCACATCAGCGTGGTTGTCCCAGTGTTGGTTGGGACGCTGAACAGAACTGGTACGATGAGCCACCCGCAAGACAGGAGTGTTGGCGTAGGCTCAATAAGCCACCCGTAAAAATCCCCATCACGATTAACATAGAAGAAAATACGGCTCGATACAATCGGCATAGACACACGCGACGAAAAAAGGACTACGTTTGGAAACTTGGAAAATGGAATTGCAAGTTACATGGTTTCGCAGGATGTGACAGAATAATCTACGACGACATCCCCGCAACTTTGGCATAGTGGCGTTGCAGGAACTTTGTTGGACTGGACAGAATCTGTGGAAAAGCGGGCATCTAGCGGCTTCCTTACCAAAGCTGTGGCTCCACCAATAGCTGGGAACAGGATTTATAGTGCTGGGCAAGTTGAGAGAACGTGTGATCGGGTGGCAGCCGATCAACGCAAGGATGTGCGTGTTGAGAGTTAAGAGCCGTTTCTTCAACTACAGCGTCATCAACGTGCACTGCCCACACGAAGAGAGACGGCAAGAAAGAAGTATTCTACGCGCAGTTAGAGCAAACATACGATGGCTGCTTGTCGCGTGACGTGAAAATCGTTGTGGGCGACATGAACGCGCAGATAGGAAGGGAGGAAATGTACAGACCGGTATTCGTGTGAAACCCTACGAAAGATAACGGCCAGCGGTGCTTAGCTTTGCAGCCTCCCGTGGTATGGTAGTTCGAAGCGTCTTTTTCCTCCGCAAAGATATCCACAAAGCCACCTGGAGATTACCCGACCAAGAAACAGAAAACCAAATCGATCACGTTCTAATCGACGGTAAATTCTACTCGGATATAACCACACATACCGCACGTACCGAAGTGCGAAAATAGATTCGGATCACTACTTAGTCGCTGTATGCATGCACTCAAAACTTTCGACAGTTATCACCACGCGTCGAAGTCAAACGCCGCGGCTCAACATCGAGCAGCTGCGTAACGTAGGGTAGGACGGGGCAAGATGGCCACCCGGGGCAAGATGAGCACCCCTCCGTTTTACTACTTTAATGATGAATTTTGCCCAAACAACTATATAATCCGTTAGAATAATGTTCATCCTGTTTGTAAACCTGATAAAAGGTACTTCATAATGAACGATTGAAAAAATATCGTCAAATTAGTCAATAGCATCGATTTTTAGCATTTTCTTATAAGAAATCAGCAGAAAAAAATAAGGTTTTTATGTCAGAATCAATTTTTTACCATAATTCTGGTTATCAGCCAACATTACTAGCTTACTGCAAAGCATTTTAATTTACATTAGAAAATATTTTCTAAAAACAAACATTAAAATTTATTCAATTTTAGTTATTTACCTATAGTGGGGCAAGATGAGCACCCATTACTCCCCATCAAGGGAATATAGAAAATATTTTGAAATTATTGTAATCCACTCAATAGTGCCGAACATAGGTTTCCGTAACCTCTGCAACTATTTGTTTGCGCAAATTCCTAAAAATAAGCAACTTAATAATCGTTTATTGTTTTTCGGGTCATTTTGTATAAAGTATTATGAAACCGCATTTTTTTTTAATCATTGAAAAAAAATATGATAATTTTAGAACGTGATACCATAGCTATAAACAAGGTTCACTATATCAATCACTGTATGGCCAATTTATTGTTAAAATATTGGGATTTTAATGAAGTGCTCTTCTTGCCCCGTAGCATGTTCGAACTGACCATAAAACATCTTTTTTGTTTAGTCAAATAAATCATACTTATTGTGAATTTTGAACCCTCCCATGTTTATGGGTGATAGAAAACATGATATAGAAAAGAACTACTGAGAGGTACCTTGAAAATTTGTGTTAACTTTCAATAAACTCAACGTGATCCTTAGGGTGCTCATCTTGCCCCGCCCTACCCTAGAAGTGGATCAAGACTACGTGCAGCAGTTAGCAGTGACCCTTCTAACGGAAGAGCAGCTTGGCGCAGCTACACTGGAAGATGGCTGGAGCACATCCGGCTGCAGCACTGGGCTTCGCGACTCCGAATCACAGAAACGAATGGTACGACGGTGAATGTGAACAGTTGAAAAAACGAGAAGAATGCAGCATGGGCGAGAATGCTGCAACATCGTACAAGAGCGAATGAGGCACGTTATAGACGGGCACGGAACAGAAAGAACTCAATCTTCCGAAGGGAGAACCGCCAGCTGGATGAACGAGATCGCGAAGCAATGGAAGAGCTGTTCTGCGCTAAAGACACACAGAAGTTCTACGAGAAGCTGAACCGCTCGCGCAGAGGCTTTCTGACACAAGCCGACATGTGCCGAGACAATCACGGGAGTCTTCTAACGAGCGAGCGTTAGGTGGTCGAGAGGTATCGACAACATTACGATGATCACCTCAATGGCGACGTTGCAAGCACCGAAGGTGGCGTGGCAACACATCTAGGAGTATGTGCGCAGGACGACAGATTTCCAGCCCCTAACGGAGTAGCAACTACTAATTGTGCGGTTATCATGTTCAAGCTCATGCTCATGCTCAGGACGATGGATTTCCAGCCCCTAACCTCCAAGAGATTGAGGAAGTGGTTGGCCGGTTCAAAAACAACGAAGCCGCAGAAGCAGATCAACTACAAAGCGAGCTTCCAAAATACGGCGGAGAAGCACTGGTGAGAGCACTACACTGGGTCATTACCAAGATTTGGGAGGAGAAAGTGTTACCGGAAAAATTGATGGAAGGTATCGTGTGTCCCATCTACAAAAAGGGCGACAAGTTGGATTGCGGAAACTATCGCGTGATCACAGTACTGAGCGCTGCCTATAAGATACTGTCTAAAATTGTATACCGCTGTCTATCACCAATTGCAAGAGAGTTCGTGGAGCAAAATCAGACTGGACTCATGGGTGAACGCACTACAGCGGATCAGATGTTCGCCATCCGCCAGGTGTTACAGAAATACCGCGAATACAACGTGCCCATCACTTGTTCATCGATTTCAAATCGGCGTATGATACAATCGATTGAGAACAGTTATGACAGATTATGCACAAATACGGATTCCCGGATAAACTGATACGATTAATCAAGGCGACGATGGATCGAGTGATGTGCGTAGTTCGAGTATCAGGGACACTCTCGAGTCCCTTCGAATCACGCAGAGGGTTACGGCAAGGTGATGGTCTTTCGCGCTTCGAACAAAGTTCGCCGTCACACGAAGTTTACTATCTACAAAACGCTGATTAGACCGATATTCCTCTATGGGCATGAAACATGGACTCCACGTGTAGGGGACCAACGCTCCCTTGGAGTTTTCGAACCGAAGGTGTAGCGTACCATCTACGGCGGAGTGTAGATGGAAGACGAGACTTGGAGATGGCGAATGAACCACGAATTGCATCAGCTGCTGAGAGAATCAACCATCGTTCAAACCCGAAAATCGGGAGGCTACGGTGGGCGGGTCATGTCATCAGAATGTCGGATAGCAACCAGAGCTGCGAGATATCAGTCATGTCAGTTGACTACTGATTTTGCATTACCATCACTATCACTGTAGGCCGATCAATATCAAAACGATAGTGACCGGCAACGGCTTGATACTGACTCGCACTCCAGAGCACTATCATAGCAACTGAACTGATATTTTGGCGATTGTAGCCAAAACTCAAAATGTTTAATGACCAACATACAAAACTTGTTATTCTGTACCACATATTCAAATTTCATAACTTTAGGTGTTTATTCTGATGTTTAAACGAATTCTAAAGATGGCCTATCACTAGGCCTATCAGTAATATCTACCCGCCATCGCTATCAGTCCAGTTGTGATGGGAAAAGAAAAGTGAGGGTGACCCGGTGACTCAACAGAGCACACGCTGACTTGGATCGCAGTCAGATTATCAAAATCGGCGGTTTGCCTACCATTGATAGTGACAGAGAGCAACTCTGATAGCAACCCGACTAAAACGGTTCTCGAGAGTCATCCGACCGGTACAAGAAGACGTGGTGCGCTGCGGGCTAGATGGGTCGATCAGGTGGAGGACAATCTTCGGACCCTTCGAAGAGTGCGGAACTGAAGACACACAGCCATGTACCGAGTAGAATGGAGACGACTCCTCACCTTTCTTTCGTTGACTGAAATAGCAATTGATTTTAGTTTTTAGGCGTGGTATATTCTTCTACAAAGTTGTCCCTAAGAGTATGAACTGATATTTTCTTCATTTGGAACCAAATCGAGCATGACACACCGGCGTACTAAACAATAGATAGGAGGTTATCATCCAGTTTCCTATGTATTTGGGTTCAAAACCTTGTACACCATGCGCCAGCTCATTTTTTACCGATTGAGCTGAATCTTTCACAGGTTTCTCTACTTATCCAATGGCACACTCCTAGGTAGTGCCTTGTGGGTCTTTCCGATTTTTATATTTGTGTCAGTCTAATTTATATAGGGTTCTTCTTCTTCTTCTTGGCGTGACGTCCTCACTGGGACAAAGCCTGCTTCTCAGCTTAGTGTTCTATGAGCACTTCCACAGTTATTAACTGAGAGCTTCCTCTGCCAATGACCATTTTGCATGTGTATATCGTGTGGCAGGCACGAAGATACTCTATGCCCAAGGAAGTCAAGGAAATTTCCTTTACGAAAAGATCCTGGACCGACCGGGAATCGAACCCGTCACCCTCAGCATGGTCATGCTGAATACCCGTGCGTTTACCGCCTCGGCTATATGGGCCCTAATTTATATAGGGTGCGAGCACCGGTTTTGGCCAGTCTAAGGGAAATCATTTTTATAGAAATAATCAATAATCCTATGATAACTACCAAATGTCTCAAATGAAAGGTTTGAATCTATGTTTTGAAGGAAAAATGCATAAATCAAGCTAATACTTGATTTTTGCATTAAAAATGGCACTGGGAATGGGTGACAAAACGTCGGAAGACAAAACGTCGAATGCCAAAACGTCGAATGCCAAAACGTCGAAAGGACAAAACGTCGAAGGGACAAAACGTTGAAAGGACAAAACGTCGAAAAGTGTGTAACTGTTCGCAGTTCAGTGTGGATTTTTTTTTTTTTTTGATATTTTGTGGGGATCGATTCAATCCTGTTGATAGCCTGAGATCCACCAAGATGGCAGGATGACGAACTAATTAACGGGGACACACTCATTATGTCTCATTACCTCGGGTCACTGCCCAAGCGCAGAAGGTCAGTGACTCATTTTTTGCACTCTATGATGCTTCAGACCCGAGTTGAAACTACCAGCTGTGTAAAGATTACTGTGTGGATACTTGGCATTGTTGTGCAAGTACCATATGTATTCTGGAATACCGGATGGATTGCGAAGAAGAACAGCCGTAACAACACCAGACGCCCTTGGAGGAACAATGCGCCCGAGGATCGCCATCGCCACCCTGAAGGTGCCAGAGATCCGGCCGACGATAGCTGGAGGCCGCCATCATAGCCACCCTGAACGAAGCTATAACGTAATGCTGAAAATTTGTGGAAGGTGCCACTCGCAGTGATGCATTTGAACGCGATCAATTTGCGTTGAAATTCAAAAACGGCACGCTCCGATCAAACATATTTGAACATTGTTCAGTTCAAAATTTGGAACGCACGTGAGATCGAAAGTGAACGCAACTTGAACAAGAACTGCACCCGCAGAATGCCAACATGCCAACATGGTATCCTGGTACCTGGTAAACTGAAATGGTCATGTTTCTATCATTTTTTCACCAAATCTAGCTTGGGCTGATTGGATTCAGAAACTCACCCTCACTTGAGAGGGGGAACCGTTTTGGTCACCGTGGATTTTCCGGATTTCGCTGCAAAAGCTTAATGCCCGATGTCAAAATATCCCACTTCATTGTGGCGCATACTAGGGCGCATATTTTCACGCAACAACGCATGCATGCAGATGCGTCACAAAGTCCTAGAGCAGCATCTTGGTCAGGACGCACATAAGATTTGATGACACATCCAAGCTCAGTTCATTTTTGGCTCGCGTTTAGTTCCATTGCAACACTTGGTGCCAGTAGAAGGGGCTCCAAAGAAGTAAGATAAAAAAAGGCCGGGAAAGTCCGGGAATAAATAATGTTACACTTAACATGACGTGATGTGAGTTTTTATATACCACAGTGCGAATATTCCCTACCCGCGAAGAACTGGTCAAGAAACATGCCCACTATGAGGTGTTGTTTCAGGGAGCCTCAGGAAGGCTCCCCTTTGAACTAGTTGGCAGATACAAGTGAAAGAATGAGTATCCTTTAAAAGAATAAAGAACTCAATATTTGCTTAGATTACTCGTTTTCGACGTTTTCGACGTTTTGTCCTTTCGACGTTTTGGCATTCGACCATTTGGCATTCGACGTTTTGGCATTCGACGTTTTGTCTTTCGACGTTTTGTCCCTAAGCCATGTATTTCTTATGGGAGTGGGCAAAATGGAAGCACCCTGGCCAAAATAGATATATGAGAGCTGATTTTTTTTCAGGAATTTTTTTCTACCATTTTTAAATTAAAATCTGTGATTTTCACAGCTGGGTAATTCTCGCTGAGATCGGCCCACTATTTACACCTTGTCTTCAAAAAGGTGGCGATTTTCTGAAAGCCCTCACTAAAAAAGTAAAGAAAATGCATTTGGTAACTCAAATTTATGGACCCCCGTTAGATTGAGCCACAACCATTTTTACAGACCCCTCGATTTTGGTCAAATTGTGGCTCATTTAAACCGTTATAACTCGAAAGTTTCTCCAACAACCACCTCAAAACGAATTGTTGATGAAAAGAGGAAAGATAGAGCTGCTATTTACAATAATAAAAAATTGGGTCGGCCATATTGATTTTGGCCGCCATCTTGGATTTTTATACCAAAACATTTTTTTCACCATGAGGGCAACCACCGATTTTCAAAATTTTTGCATCAATTGAAAGCTGGGACATTTATACATAACATATCAAAAAACTAGAGATGTCTTTTTCTTCTTTAAAAAGTTATCTGCCGTTTTGTAGATCATGCCACTTTTGCGCACTGGGCCCGGTGCCGGCCGTTTACATAAATGCAGCATTATTTCGCAGTGTTTACAAACACGAATTTAAATTCTGAACCCACTAATGGAAAGCTGAAGGTTTAAGCTTTTCAAAACACTAAAAAAGTTATAAAAACAATGCCCGCATCATTGAGAATCAGTCAAAAACGGAAACGAACCTCCGATTTGCCCAAATTTACATGCAGGCGTAAACTCGGATGCTGTTTCAAGTCGTTGCCGGCGCGCAGGGAAATGTATGGAAAAAACGTGGCTTAATTTACAAAACTGCAGACTAGACTGCAGATAACTTTTGATAGGAACAAAATACATCTCTAAATTTTTTATATGTTATGTATAAATGTCTCAGCTTTCAATTGATGCTAAAATTTTGAAAATCGGTGGTTCCCATCATGGTGAAAAAATGTTATGGTATAAAAATCCAAGATGGCGGCCAAAATCAATATTGCCGACCCAATTTCTTATTATTGTAAATAGTAGCTAAAGAAATCTTCCCTCGTTTCAACAACAATTCGTTTTGAGGAGGTTTTTGGAGAAACTTTCGAGTTATAACGGTTTAAAAAAGCCACCATTTGACAAAAATCGAGGGGTCTGCAAAAATTGTCTGTGGCTCTAACTAACGAGGGGTCCATCAATTTGAGTAACCAAATGTATTTTCCTTACTTTTTTAGCGAGGACTTTCAGGAAATCGCCACCTTAAACATTTTTGAAGACAAGGCGTAAATAGTGGGTCGGTCTCAGCGAGAGTTACCCAGCTGTAATCATCATAATATATTAGGATCTACTCATAAAAAATATATTTATTACAATTTGGATCGCAACAGGCTGAAAAATGCACTATGGCCAAAACACCTGACTGGCCAAAACTGATGCTTCTACCCTATGTGTATTTTAGGTTGTGAAAAATTGACATGTTTTGCTGGTTTTGAGATGATTAAGGGTCAGATGACTAAGAGTAAAATTGAAAGAACAACATGTGTATGTCAAAAGCTTCGTGGAAAGTCTTCATTTTAAGCCATTAGCAATGTTGTTTTCGATAATTTGTGTTTCGACATTCTGCCATAGAATCGGCTGAATACAAACAATCTGCTTTTCAAAACGATGTACACTGAAACCTCCATTTAAGTCGATGCATGGCTGATCGAAAATAATTTTTACCATGCAGGTAATGACAAAACTATAGACTTTTATATTTTTTAACACTTCGCATGACAAAGGAGATTTGTCAAAAAATATAAAATTGTATAGTTTAGTCATTTCCTGTACGGTAAAAATTATTTTCGATCAGCCATGCATCGACTTAAATGGAGGTTTCAGTGTAGTTTCATAAAAATGGTATTAACTCTGAGGAACACGATTCATTTTGAAAGATGAAATCTGCTCAGGCTAACTGTTCAGTACTGTACTGTTAATTATATGTATTGCACACAAGTTATTGTGATGAGGGAGCTGAGATATATGGTTTTCAGTTTTTGTCATCAATATCTAAATGGTTCATAGCTGAAACAAAACAAAACTGTTGATAAAATCATTCATTGGAGGAAACGAATCAAATAAACAAGTCAACTGAAATAAAAGATTACTGTGCTTTCGAATAACAGTATCAACCAAAACTAGAATAAAGTGTGCTGTGAGTAATCTTCTACTCTACTTCATGCTGTTTTCGGAAACACAAAACTGTGTGTATTCTATCTTAATGTAACTGAAGGTTAATCGTCACTACTACTCTACTGTAATATATTAGTGTTTTTTAAATGGTTAAGAATACTTGTAAATTCCAAAAGTGTTACGATGATAATATAATATGGATCAAGAGTGAAACCAAAATTGTCAACCGACGGCTTGGTAGGTTTTCAAGCTTCGCCATATTGCCGTACTGTGGACGAATCCATTGAACGAATTTCGATTTGTTTTTAATTTTCGTTGAAAGAGTCAGATAGGAAAAGAGTTGCTGCGTTTTTTTCTTTCTCCATAATGTGTGAAAGTGAATGTTAAGTGATGGGATTAAATATTGATTCGGGGAATGAATGATTAATGGCACGCTGCCTTGCAGCGATCGGGACGAAGATAAATGAGTTGTGCGAAAAAGCTTGACTAGTAGAGCGGGATGAAATTTAAAGTGCCTTTCGAGTGGTGGTGAAATGGTGGAAAGAGTTGAGGTTGAGATAATGACGATGATGATGCAAAGGATGATGAAACTGTGATGAAGAATCAGAGGATGTCGATGGTAACATTGATGAGGTGGATAATTATTAAAATGGAATTGTAAGAGTAAATTAAAAGATCGGCACCTGACATAAGGGTGGCATAGCAGTAGTACTCAGTGGATTAGCTCGGCTTGGCAGTGGTGAAACATTAGCTGCTGAGTAGGGGTTCGAAGCTCCTGTGGATGACGTCAACACACTGTACTGTCCATCGGTTAGCGCGTGACTACTGGCACTGGAGGTCACTCCCATCGAAGTTACATGCATGGAATTCACGCCAGCGGTGATTGAACTTATTCCAGCGGTTCCAATTGAGCTAATACCTATCGAGTTTAGACCGATCGAGCTGGGAACACCGGTCCCAACACTTGCAGGAACACCACTATTAGTCAGTCCACTTAGTCCTCCAAGAACTCCGGTGCTGTTGATGTGGGACGCTAAGCTAGTCGTTTGGAGGTGGGGCTGATGCTGGGATAGACTGAGACTTGTGCTTGTCAGACCAGACCCCAGCGATGACGACATTATTGGTCCAGTAGTTCGCGGGTGCTCTAACTCGGCCAATATACGATTGTCCTAAAATGATTAGGACAGAAATCAGTTACGAAAAAACAAAATTGAACAAAAATATCAAAACATAAAAACAAATTATCTCCCGGACTAACTTCTATGTATTGTGTGCTATGCATCGGGTTTTCAGTCAACATATTTTCTTCTATTCTATAGCTAACATCAAAAAATCGAATGACTATAAACACCTTCATTTGTTCAAAAATTTTAAATTTTTCGTATACATCCATCTATTGTAAATGCCCAAACTCAAAAACGAAAATCGCATTCGATTGTATGACCAATACATAAAAATTATAATATTGTCGCAATAAAATAGAACATTGTTTCTCTAATTTAACACACATACATTAGCAATGGATAAACGTGCCTGTTCGATCTTTGCCATAATCCTATCTATTTCAGTTCCCTGTTGCTGGGTTGGCGTGGGAGCCCATGTAACAGTACTGCCTCCACCTCCACCTCCTCCACCTCCTCCTCCTCCACCTCCTCCGCCGCCGACGCCGCTGCCGCCACCCCCTATGCCACTGAGAGCTGAGGATGTTCCTGTCAACGACGTCGAGTTGCCAACCATACCGAAATTTCCGATACTGTTGACCATCGTCGAGTGATTGCTTGTGATTGTGCTACTGAGACCTCCGACACCAACGGAACTGGAACTAGTCGGCATTCGACCGGGACGCGATTTTAGGGCAGCCGACAGCTCTAGCTGAAGCTCTTCGCATCTGACTGTTTCAAGAGCGGCCTGGTTGTTTGAGTGGCAAGGTCCGGATTGGCGCAAACAAGAGAGAGACAGTGGATGGTTTGATTTTAATGATTTTTGTCGACAACTATCGCTTGATAATGAAAATGCAACATTTGAGATCTAAACATGAATGTTATTTCATTGGAACAATTAACGAAAAGCGAAATGACCAGTTACCAGCCTTAGAAGGAAGAAGTTTTGTATTTACAAAGAAGCGAAGCTCATCTCAAAGAAGGCAACAGCTGTATAGCAACAATGAACAGTTTGAAAAATGACAAGAAGAACTACTCACAGTGTTTGTGTGTTATGTATAAAACAAATCGAGTATGATATGTTGTTCTATCTATGTATAAAAATGTCTGTTAACCAAACATAAATCACTACGCACTATAACTGACATTTAACATTACAATAGTTTTGTTGGTAGAAGAAGCAAGTAGCGTTATTCATTCACAGTTAATACTATAGCATTATCAAAGTAAGTCTAAACGACAGAAAAGACAATTCCAGCCACAACATTTTCAAACTTCCGAAAAAAAATAATCAAATAATTAAACAGTTGATCATAACCCATCAGCAGTTTTTGAAAGTTGAAAAAATAAATTCCAAAATGCATTCTTATATTGTCGTCACAATTGAAAACCCGAAGTTTCCCCACACGCGGCAATCGATTTTTCTCCAAATCCAAACGTGACACTTAACGTAGGACATAGTGCGCTGGATCCTCTATCCAGCGCACTATGTACGACGCACGGTTCAGGAGAAAAATGGATTTTCGCGTGTCAAAAATTGCGATTTTTAACTGTAAGAACAATACATCTTATTAAACAATGATACTTTCTGAACTCTGAGATAAACAAACCAATCATATTTTAAAAGCAAAATTTTCGAAAAATAACTAGTTGGAAGCTTTCAAATGAAACCGTTTTGAAATGGAAGCTTTAAAATGAAACTATTTCCAATCGAAAAGCTTAAAAAAATCATATAAACTTTTCGTGAGGAGAGTTTCCTTGATTTCCTTAGGCAAGATATTTGTGCCTGTCACACGTTATACACATGCAAAATTAGCATAGACAGAGGAAGCTCTGGGTTAATAACTGTGGAAATGCTCATAGAACACTAAACTGAGAAGCAGGTTTTGTCCCAGTGAGGACGTCACGTCAAGAAGAAGAATAAAATGAAAAAGCGAATACAATGTGTCCAATGTGTTCTTCTCAATGGTTTAACCTTCTTCCTGCATTAGCTTGCGCGCACCTCGCTGACCTAGTGCACATTTAGGGGTCATTTTTTCCTGTTCGGATGAGCCACTGCGACCAGTATTTAGATCTTTTGTGGCAATACCCGTATTCTTAGTATCCTTAGTATTTAGTGCATGTCGTACTACTCCATAGTCCATTTTACGAGCCGATTTTATGAATGAATTTTGACAGGAGGTAGTGTTCAATAACCCGTGAAAATCAATATCATCATCAACATTGTTGTCACTTCGTAAAATGGCTCATTGTCATTGAGAGGCTATGGAGCATCGATTTCTGTACAGATCTTGTGTTTTTTACCTCAGAGGTTCGAGAAAACCCAGCGAAAGTCTGCCCTAATCACACATATTCGATGCTATTTCTGAGAAAAACAAAACTGTAGAACTGATATTTGTCCATGCATCGGAACTCTGGCTTCATCCATGTCGTGCTTCTAGTTTAGTCCCAGGACAACATTGAAAACCCCGGGGCTTTAGGCTAGTTGCAATACGCTGTCAAATTAGAGAATGTGTTCGGTAATAAGAATTCTTGTGAGTCCTTGTATCACCATTACTTATCAGGTTATTACGCAATTAGATACGCAAAGCATGTTTGTTTACCTTACATCTAGTGTAGTCTCGGCGAGGACGAACCGAGTCTTTAACTATCCGTAAGGCAAAATAAACGCAATTTTAGAAACTGTCACTAGTAACAAGGGCTTTATACCATGAGTCCTTATTACCAAAACGCATTACCCTAGCTTAACAAGTTGGATGTCACCAGAGTTCAGTTTGGTAGATCTTACTCCGTAACGCAACCCAAAAGGGAGATCTACCCACGTTACGTGCACCGTTGAAGATCGAGCATGTTTTAAACCCCCTCAACCATTCATCCCTCAGCACGGGTCGCCTGACACCTTGAATTGGGGTTCCCTGTTTGGTGGACTTTTACCCCTGAAACAGGGGGTCCGTAGTGCTATTCTAAGCCAGCAACTACACGGCAACTGACCCTAATGCACGAAGAGGGTTAAAACTGAGCTGTCTCCTTTGTACGCATACTTTCTCAAAGAGACAATCATCGAAGTATTATACGCAATTAACTATAAATTTAAACAGCGGCAGTAACTACTGACTAATTTTCAGCACAATTACTTTCAACCACCGTCAGTAATCTCATTACCGAAGCATTGTCGTAAACTTCCAAAACCCCTTCGAATAAATAGACCATACCTTTCGGCAAACACCAAAGGCAAACGCTCAGCTAGGACAGTTTGTCTCGAGCGAGCGATGTGGCTCTGGCTGGTATGACATTCCGAGCTGAATAAAATGTCGTCTTTAGGGGTCAATAAAATACGGCGAAATTACAGCTTATGTAAATTTCCCTAACGCCGAAAAGTGGGGTAGTGCATAGTGGAGGAATGAACTGTGAGCTATGCAGAAGAAAATAGGAAAAGAGGAAAAATCTTATGTGTTATAACATGTTTTTGTTGCAGCTATTTTTTCATAAATTTATTAATTTTCATTTCCTAATCCATAACAAGTTCCGATGTTTTAAATAACCTTATGGCCATTATTTGAGCGTTCCATAAGCTGTAACTTTTCATAGATTTCATCAAAAACTCTCAAATTTTGACTGTTTGACAAACTGTAATGTTAATGTGCACCGTTGGTACAAATTTGAGCTCGATTGGTTAATCTTTCGCGAAGCTTGAATCGTTCTCGTGAAACCCTATTTTTTAGACAACTTATTTTTGAACTGTCATATCTCCGAAACCAGTGAATCGAATTTATTGAAATTTTGAGCAATATGTATCATTGTACCCTTGCTTGCATTCACTAGCGTGCACAGGGTTCTTGCTTAGGCGGGGTGGGGGGGGGGGGGTCTTCACAATGATGGTGCAATATACGATCATGGTGTTACCAGAGCCGTAGCGTGTGGTTGGCCAGGGTGGCCCTCGCCAAGGGCGCCAACCTCAGAGGGGCGCCGAAAAGGCCTATAGCTAACAGGAAACCGGAAGATGCTACATATTGGACTCTTGAATGTTATCAAAATTTCACTATTTACAGTATCCAAGATTGATCATTTATTTTTTTATACGTGCTTCTGTATTTTCAAAAAATCAGATTTTTCTGGTTTATTTTGATTATTCGCCATGATGTTATCTGAGAATTTATCTACGCGCTTATTTTGATGAATCATTAGTTTTCTTAATAAGCAAAACAAAATCAATTTGATTTTGAAATTGTGATGAAAGTTTCGTTCTAAAAAATCCAAGAACTTTCATCGCATTCCTTCTTGCATTCATTCAAATAATTTTACAGTGTTGAAACAAAGCATTATAAATGGAAAATTTTCTGATGATGCTCTTTCAGTTCATACAATTTTTTTTTTTCAATAAATGTTTATCTGGCCTTAAAATCTAGCAGAAGTATTTATGATTTTTTATTTCCTCAATATTCCAGGAATTTCCTAATGAATCTCACCAGATATTTCTTCGGAATTTCTCACAGGGTTTCTTCTACAATTTTTTCCTAATTTTTTTTCAGAATTTCTTCTAGCGATATCATTGCAAAATTCTCAGAGAATTACTCCAGAAGTTCTTATAAAAATCCCTCCAAGAATTCTTAAATTTTTCTTCTGGATTTCTTCTTAAATTTTGTCGAAGGACTCGTTTTGAAATTCCTCCAGAGAGACTTCAGGAAGTTATCTAAGGAATTTATTTAAAAGCTAGTCCAAGGATTCCTCCGGATATTTGTCCAGCTGAACTTTCATAGCTTGTGTAATAAATTTCTGCAGATATTATTTCAAAAAATCTTTCGTGGATAAATTTGGAAATATTTTTTAATGACTCTTCTAGGAATTGATCCTTCTACTTCGCAATACTTAAAAGAGTTTTCATAAGAAATTCTCTTAAAGATTCCTGCCTAAATATCTTTAAGGGGATATCTTAGAAACCCTGCAATAGGTTTCCTCAGTAATTTCGCCATTTCCTACAGAAATCCTTCAAAGATTCCCCTAGAAATACCTCCTGGGATTCCTTCCTTAATGCATCTGAAAATTTTGGTTTTGTTTTTAGAAAATTTGTTTCAGATTATCTTAGAAATTCGATCAAAGTGTGCTTCAGAAAGTCTTCTATAGAATCTATAAAAAAAGGTTCTTGAACAAATTTATGATGCAAAAATAATTAATTATTATGCTGGTCTTATTGAGATTTTTAAATTACAAAATGTGTTTTTTTGGATGACTCCATAAAAGTTCTTAAAGAAATACACGAATAAAGAACACTTAAAACAAAAAAAATCAAGGGGATTTTTTTTTCTTCAAAACATCAAAATCTATTTTTTGAAGAAACTTTGAAAAAAAAATCAGGATTGAGTACAAATTTTCGCAAATTCACAATATCCAACTGTAGCGGGGCGTGAAAACGGATGGTTGCCAAGGTCGCCATAAGACCACGCTACGGCTCTGGGTGTTACACGCAATATGAAATCCCAAGAAGGGGTTTCAACATGCTGTGGTGCTAACATCATCATTGGGATAATGATGATTTCAAGGCAATGCGACATTTTAATATAAAGTAAATATCTCGACTCTTTGATAAACTTATCATCAAAAAATTAATGCCGTTTCAAAAGAATTTCAAAATGAATTTCTTGCACGAATCCCACCACGGCTTCCTCCAGAAATCCTAAAGCAATTTCTCTCGGAACTCATCCAGGTATTCCTCCAGGAATTCCTCAAGGATTTTCTCCAGGATTTTATTCAGGAATTTCTTCGGAAATCCTCGATAAATGTCTTCAAAAATTAATCAAATAATTCCTCAGGAATTCCTTCAGACATTCCTTCAGAAATTTCTCCACGAAGCCTCATATGTTTCTCTAGAATTTCCTCAAATAATTCCTCCATGAATTCCTCCAGTAAATACTCCAAGATTCCTCCAGAAATTTCTTCCAGAAAAATCCTCTAGGAATGTCCGCCAGAATTCCTTCATGATTTCCTCCAGGGATTTCGCGCCGATTTGTTCCATGGATTCCTCCAGAAAACCCTAGAAGAATTTCTCACGGAACTCTTCCAGGAATTCCTTCTGGAATTCCTCGAGAAACTCCTCCAAGAAAATCCATGATTTTTTTCTGAAATTCCTCAAAAATTCCACCAGCAATTCTTTCCGAAAGTTCCTCCAGAAATTTATCCAGAAAGCCTGAAAAATTTCTCCAGAAATCCCTCAAAGAACTACTCTAGGAATTCCTTCATGAATTCCTCCATAAATACCTCCTAAAAATCCTCCAGAAATATCTCCGAGAGTTCCTCCCGAGATTGATCCAGGAATTCCACAAGGGATTCTTCCAGAAAATCCTCTAGGAAATTCTGCCAAAATTCCACCAGGAATTCCTTTAGAGAATCCTAAAAGAATGTCTCCCGGAACTCTTTCAAGAATTCCTCCAGATACCTTTGCAAGAATAAATCGAAGAATTTCTCCAGAAAATTTCTCGTGGCTTCCTTCAGTGATTCCATCATGGTTCCCTCCAGAGATTCCTTCAAAAATTATTTGAAGAATATCACCAGACACCCCTCCTGGAATTTACCCTCGAATATATTTAAAGGTTCTTCCTGTGTCTTTTTGAAGGATTCCTTCAGAGATATTTCTCCAGGGATTTCCAAAGAAATTTTATCAAAGATCTGTTTAGGTATTTCTACAGGCTTTCAGCTATTTTTCCATATAGTCCTTCAAGAATTCCGCTAGAGATGGCTCCAATAATTCCATCTGCAATCACTAAAAATGTTTTGCAAGAGTTTCTTCCAGGAATTCTTTCAGAAAGCTCTACCAGGGATTATTGAAAAAAAAAAAATAATCTGGGAGTTCTATCAAAATCTCTACGCAGCGGACCTGGTGTGATGGTTAGAACACTTGACTATCACGCCGAGGACCTGGGATCGAATCCCACTCCCGACAAACTCGCAAAATGTGAGTTCTTCCTTCGGAAGGGAAGTAAAGCGTGGGTCCCGAGATGAACTAGCCAAGGGCTAAAAATCTCGTTAATACAGACAAAACAAAACAAACAATCTACGCAAAATCCTTTAGGAGTTCATTCAGGGATTCCTTCAATATATTTTTTCCAGAAATTACGGCAGACATGAACTCCTTCAAGGATTCGTATAGGTTGTGTTCTTGGGAATTCCTCCAGGGATTCCTCCAGTAATTCCTGTAAAGATTCTACTGGGAACTCTTCCGGAAATTACTCCACGAATTCTTCCAGATATTCTTCCTGGAAACGATCCAGAGATTCCACCAGGAATTTATCCAGAGATTCCTCCAGGAATTTATCCAGAGATTCCTCCAGGAATTCTTCCTGGAATTCCGCCTGGAATTGTCCCATGGATTCCCCCTGGAAATGCTCCAGGGAATTCTCTAGGAATTCATTTCGAGATCTCACCAGAGATTCCTCCAAGAATTCTTCCAGCGACTCCGCCTGGAATTGCTCCAGTGATTTTCAAGGAATTCCTACAGTAATTTCTCCATGGAGTCCTAGAAGATATCTTCCAGGGATTCCTTCTGGCACCCCTCCAGGAAATTTTCCAGGTATTCCTCCAGGGACTCATCCAAGCATTCTTTCAGAAATTCCTCCAGGAAAATTCCTCTAGGAATTCCGCTTGGAGTTCCTCTAGGTATTCCACAAAGCATTTTCCAGGAGTTTCTCAAGGAATTCCTCCAGGAATTCTTCCAAGGATTTCTCCAGGTATTTCTTCAGGAATTTCTACAGGCATTGATTCAGGAACTCATTAAAGCATCCATCCAAGAACTCCTCCAGTAAACACCAGGAAACACCAGGAAATGCTCCAGGAATCCCTCCATGGGATCTTCCTAGGAATACCTCAAGGAACTCCTTTAATAACTCCTTCAAGAATTCATCCAGGAATTACCCTAGCAATTTCATCAAGAATTTATTCTGGAATGCCTTCATGAATAGCTCCAGAAAATCCTCCAGATATTCCTTTCAAAATTCCTCCAGGCATTCTTTCAGGAATTCCTCCAGGCATTCTTCCAGGCATTTCTCTAAGAATTCCCCCAGATATTCCTCCAGGAATTCTTCCGATAATACATGCGGGAATTTTTCCAGAGATTATGGGAATAAAGGGATTTATCCCGAGATCCCTCCAGGGATTCCTCCAGGAATTCTTCCAGGGATTCCACCTGGAATTGCTCTAGTGAATTTTCAAAGAATTCCTACAGTAATTTCTCCATGGGGTCCATGGATCCTCCAGGATATCTTCCAGGGATTCCTCCTGGCATCCCTCCAGGAAATTTTCCATGCATTTCTCCAGGGACTCATCCAGGCATTCTTTCAGTGATTCCTGCAGGAATACCTCTAAGGATTCCGCTTGAAGTTCCTCTAGGTATTCCACCAAGTATTCTTTCAGTAGTTTCTCCAGGGATTCCTCCAGGAATTTCTCCAGGCATTTATTCAAGAACTAATTAAGGTATTCATTTAAGAGCTCCTCCAGTTATTACAACAGGGATTCCTCCAAAAGACCACTAGAAATTCCTCCAGGAACTCCTTTTGAAAACTTTTTCAAGAATTCGTTCGAGAATTACCCTATAAATTCCTTTAAGAATTTCTCCAGGTATACCTCCAGGAACTCATCAAGGCATTTATCCAAGAGCTCCTCCAGGAATTATGCTAGGAATTACTCCAGAAATTCCTACAAGAGATCTTCTAGGAATTTCTCCAGGAACTCCTTTAAATACTTCTCCAAGAATTCGACCAGGAATTACTCTAGGAATTCCATCAAGAATTTATTCTGGAATGCCTTCATAAATTGCTCCAGGAAATCCTTCGGGTATTCCTTTCGAATCATCCTCCAGACATTTTTCCTGGAACTCCTCCAGGCATTCTTCTAGTCATTTCTCTAAGAATGCCAGATATTCCTGCAGGAATTCCAGGAACTCCTTCAGGCATTTCTCCAGGAATTCTTCCAAGTGTTCTTCCAGGAATACATGCGGGAACTTTTCCAAAGATTACTTCAGGATCTCCATAAATTTCGCCAGGGTTTCCTCCACGGATTTCTCCAAGAGTTCTTCTAAATCACCCATGAAAAACAAATCCAGGAAAGTATTAGGCAGTTAAAATGCTGAATCGCACTTATATGACTGATACGACTGAAAAGCCTGGATAACTATGATTGCAATTTACCGAGCAATTGGTTGCTGTTCAAAGTCGCTGTCGCTCGTCGGACCTAAAGAAATAAATAACTTACGCATTATACCGCGAACATTCTTAGATCTGTGGTATTCCTAGAACCGAATCGATGCAGTTACAGTGCATAGAATATCGAAAACTTCGGCGGACTTCTGCTGCCTCCAAACAACCAAACCAAACAAAATACCAAAATAAGTTATTCTCAATACCTGGATAACCGACTAATACCTTGTCTTGGTATGATACCTGACTTTGGTATGCTCCAGTCATGTGTCAGTTATTCATTCCTGCTCGGGAAGGGGTTAAGCGATTTACGGTATGTTGAATATTTCCCATATAAGTCACCCTTCAAAAGTTGCATGCAAGTTTACATACTAACTTAAAATGCTTAAATTTATCAAATTTGATTTGGTAAAACGAAATAATTTGCATGAGTCGTTAGTGTAGATGTTAATTGACCAATTTATGATTTGATTGGTTATAAAATAGATTTACATGCTTAATGGCTTGCAGTTAAAAAAAACCCAAAATCGCATATTTTGCCCTATAAATTGAGGTATAGCTCAAAATTGTGACGTGCTGGAGCAAATCTGAGCCCAGATTCGGATTCAGCGGCCCAAAATCTGTCAGTTAGCTCTTGAGACAAAAAATGTTGCGCTGTGTAATTACTACATACTCTTAAATAATTTCTTTAACAAAATTGAATCTGGGCTCACAAGAGACAATCTATTTATAATCGTTAGAGGGATGTTACTAAAGAATGTTATCGAAAGTTTAGAAGTGTTTCTCTTGAACGTGGGAAATGCTTCATCCAGATTGGAAATGCTTCCTCATAATTATAAAGATTTATTGTAGCAGAAATAAATAAAATCTCGAAATGTGAGAATATCTTCATTTGAAATCTCAAAAAAAACTATTGCCAGCCGTATTTGAATAAATTAACTGATAAAAATTCTTTTGTTGACTTGAAAAGTTTTTCAATGAAGTTTTTACACATTTTCTCCATAATCATGTTGAAGTTATCACCGCACGTTATTAATGCTTGAAGAGCTTGAAGTTGTTTTGTTTCAGGAATTGTTTACTAATTTGCCAGAATTTATCGAAAACCTAATGCAACAAACATTAGGAAGCATATACGAATTTATTTTTTTCATCAAGAGCGTTAAAAATTTGAAACATCGTTTAAATTCGTTTTTTTTAAACATGTGAAAATTTGTAAAATTTTTTTTGCAATTTCTCATCGTAATAGGCTGTTTTACCCCACGCAAATCTGACAGGAAAAGGCCTACTTTCCCACACCAAATTAAGAGTGCTGTAATGGTTCATTACAGCACTGATTTGCGTTGCGTAATGAACCATTACAGCACTGTTTTTAGTTTCGACCAACTTCTTGATGCTTTCTGGACGCAGTTTTGAAAATTTATGACAACTGCACAGTATAACCTGCTATGATCAGATTTTCTTAAACATGGCTATGAGCATCAGTATGCAGTTTGATGAAAAAGTTTTGAAAAAACTATCCTCAAGCGGTAATTTATGAACTTGCAAAAAACGTTGTACGCAACTCGGTGCAGAACTCGGCAAGCCTCGTTGGATAAATGTACGACTCGTGCTGTAAAAATCGTCATTCTGCACCTTGTTGCGTAAACTACTATTAACTTATTGATAGTATGGAACGTATAACTTCTTTAAATTCCCTTACCATAAAAATTTATGCGGTAAATAAATGGTTCTTACGCTTAAGAATGCTAGACAGAGATTCCCATATGCAATGCATGCAAGCTAGAGTTGAACAGGTTTGCTCAAATGGCTCGTAATCAGTTGATAAGTGTTAATGTGTAACATGTGGGAAAAATAAAACTAATAATACTAATCGTTTTAGTTCTCTACACTAAACGTATACCAATCGCTACTACAGAACAAACTATCAAACGAAACAGCAATCAACGAGGCGAATGTCAGGAAGAACGCAAAGAGGTAGACAAGTAATGAACGGAAACAATTAATACCAAAGCAGCACAACCAGAAAGATCCAAGGGTAAAAAAACGGCACAAATAGATACAGAGAGACAATAAGTGGGGACGAAAACAAAGGTAAATAGAACATAAACTCGTTCTATAAACTCTCATTATGACGTATAATGGGCAAAAACTGGCTGCCCGAAGTGGATATAACACCAACCTTCTTTTCCAGCTCGCGTGCTCTGGATTGTAGTGTTTCGATTGGGTCTCCTATCCTACCGACGCCAGATGATACACCCCTTAACTGTACCAGAGCTTCCTGAAAACGAGAAAAGAGAAGAGAAAAAAGCAAGGTTTACCAGTGCACTATGTTCGAAGTGAGTGGGTTCAATTTTGGCAAGGCAACACAAGCTTCACCAATCATGATAAATGATGATCCTGTTTAAACTTCGCAAAGCGCCGGCGACTCCGCCATTCTCGGTGTCTCCGGATGTCTGATCATAGCCGTAACCACTTTTATAGACATCGATTAGCTCGCATCCCTGGCACTAGACGACCACGTGACGAAGGAAAAAATGTTGCATTTTCACTAACTACAAGCAACCGAAATCGATAGCGAGCGATAGAATGTAATCGATGGCTATAACGTTGTTTTCCCTCCGTATTTTCCTTTGCCTCAGTGAATCAGTTTCTAGGCGTAACGATGTAGTCGAGATGGAAAGAAAACCCCTTCGGCAAGGATAAGAAAAATTGAATAAAATGGACTACTAAAAGAACATCATATTTTACGAGTCTTGGATATTCCGTTGGAAGTTCTGATTGCAACAGCCGAAAGAGCGGGGACATCGAACAACCCATAACTTCATTATTGCTTTTACAGATGGCACCACAGCTCTTTATGCTATGGCACTTTTTGTAAGAATAAATAGTATTTCATACACGTTAATGCAATATCTACATTCAATGCTTTCAACTGCATGTTGTAACTACAATCAAAGTGATTAATCTCATCGTAAAACCTTACTATTCCTTGCAACTCTAATAAAGCCTCATATTATAAAGAAAGAAAAGGCCCACCCTCCAATTTGACGTGTGGCCCTAATGTACGCCAGATACAATCAATACATAGCTTGATGCCTTACTGGACTAATGCATATTTACAAAGGGCTTACCGTATGTTTTTTTTTTGTTTCAAAGTGATGCGAAACGAAACAATATACAAAATCTTCGATGCTGTCGGCGATAAAGTGAAATGAAATTCAAAAATGCATCATGAGATTGAAACGAAATATATATTTTTTTCTGTATTTTTCTGAAGTTCTCTTCTATCGAAATTCGATTTTTTCTACTATTTTCAAGGAAGTTTTCGATGAAGTACTATTTCACAAAAACAAACCAATTCTGCTAGAGTTGTGACCAAAACTGGTATCATGAGGGTACATGAGTTTTATTATTTCATACATTATTTTGTGAATATTGGCCGAAATACTCAAGTGAAAAATAAACCGATGTCAAGAATTGGAGCATCAGATTCAACTCGACCAAATGAACGGCATTGAACTTCTATAAAATTCCCTCATAAAAGAAAGTCCCTAAAATTTCTCTTAAACTCTCTAAAACCCCACAAACTGCTGTCCAACATTCATAAGACCCCCTGAAACCGCTTTAAATGCTTTAAAACCGATCTGAAACTCTCCTGAAGCTCCATGCAACCCAGGAGGTTTCAGGATTGGTGCAGGATTTAGAAGGCTTCAGAGGCTCACAGGTGAATTTTTATTTTTCGTGGGTTTCATAGGGGGTTCAGAGGCGTTTCAAAGCGTTTCAAGGCGTTTAAGGAAGTTTCACATGGGTTTAGGGGGATACAGAGGCTCTCAGGTGGATTCAACGCAGGGTTGAAAGGGGTTTTAGTGGCGTTTCAAAATGTTCCAAAGCATTTCAGGGCGGTTCAATGCGTATCAGGGCGTTTCAACGCGTTTCAGGGCGTGTCAGGAGGTTTGGGGGGCCTTAAGGTGAATTTCACGGAGTTTTCATGGGGGTTTCAAAGTCGTCTAAAGGCGTTTCAAAGCGTTTCAGGGCGTTTCAGGAAGTTTCACTGGGGTTTTAGGGGGCTTCAGAGGCCCTCAGGGAAATTTTACGAAGCTTTTATAGGAATTTTAGGAGCGTTTCAGAGCGTTTGAAATCGTTTTGTGGGAGTTTTAGAGGAGTTTCAAAGCGTTTCAAAACGCTTCAAGGGATATTAACCCTAAAAGGGATACCTTCATGGTCTCAGTTTCGTCACCTCGCTGAGAATGTTCCATCAAAGACGAGCTCTGAAAGGCGCCTGGGGTCCAATGGACCCCAGGTATCCCTTTTAGGGTTAATACGTTGGAGGGCGTCCTAGGAGGTTTTAGGAGGGTTTTAGGGGGTTTGAGAAGCTCGCAGGTGAATTTCTCGCAGGTTTCATAGGTGTTTCAGAGGCGTTTCAAAGCGTTTCAAGA
The DNA here is from genome assembly GCF_035046485.1 of Aedes albopictus. NCBI lineage: Eukaryota > Metazoa > Arthropoda > Insecta > Diptera > Culicidae > Aedes > Aedes albopictus. The sequence continues at coordinate 180,022,945 of NC_085138.1, forward strand.
GGTCCTGCTCATTGGCAGAAAAAAGCTCTGCCTATGGAAATGCTCTAATAAAATAAATAAAAGCTGAGAAACATGATTTGTTTCTGTTAGAACGTTACGCCAAGAGGAAAAAAAGTACATGGACTTTACTGGGTTAACTCGAAACAAAAATTAAATAATAAATATTGTATTATCCAACAATATACACATACTAACCTGGTGTGCGCGTTCTGCTTCTGCCCTACGAGCTTCGGCGTCCCGAAGTTGCATACTGAGTGAGTCCAACATGGCGTCAGACACCCAGAGTGCGTCGTTGGACATCGTCTGGAATTAGAAAAGAGAAAAATCGCCATTTTAAAACATTGTGTTCCATATTGCAGTGTTAACAGTATCTTAGATGAGAGATTGTTACTTTATATATCACAGTATTTTCAGAATACAATAAAAGGGGTTAGGCTCTCAACTTTTGTTTGGCTGTTTGGAGCCGGTAAGGTCATTATGGCAACAGCGGTGGTATTGATTTCACGTAGGGTAAAGTGGGGTTAGTTGCCAATTTTCAAACTTTCATCGTTTTTAATCATAATAGCATCATTTCTGCAAAACGGTGAGTCGATAAGAAGAGCGTCCAATCTAGCTCTGGTCCTCACAAATTCCTACCTCATGCTCCCACGGGTCAAGCGATGACAAAGACCACCAGGTAAGAGTTGTGTGCTTAGCTGGTAGTGCAGCCTGGACACTGTTGTCCTTCTGACTTCAGCTAGATTGAGAAGGTACGACCCGAGCGTCTGTCCACCAAGGAGGTGCGACTCAAACAGCGTCTGTTCTGGTTCGGCTCAGTAAGAAACGCTGCACCACGCCCAGCTAGATCCAAAGTGGTAGTCCCATCAGCGTGGTCGTCCTAGTGTTGGTTGGGGCGTTAAACAGAACTGGCACGATGGCCCTCCGGCGAGACAGGAGTGTTGACGAAGGCCTAATAAGCCACTTGTAAAAATCCCCATTGCGAATAACATAGGTAACTTGATGATTTTGTGGCTATATCGGTCTCTTTCTACTCATAAGTATAAGGGAGTAGAGATCAAAGTGGATAATGAAATGATAGATATGATAGAATTCGCTAGGTAGCGAACAAATGTGAAAATTTTTATAGAAGGTGAAATTAGGCAAGTAGGCCATGTATTGAACGAATACATCGAATGCGTGAAACTTCTGCCGTGCGACCTGTGCTTTTAAGCAGATCGGCTTGGTTGGTAGTTCATACCACCTTACCAAGACTGGCAAAAGTTTTAGGCACCCGGCTGCCTATGTATTGTTCTGTTTTCGTCACAAATTCTATCGATCGGTAGCTTTTTCGGAATTCGCACTCCGTTCATAGGAGTATGTAAGGTGGTATGAACTACCAACCAAGCCGATCTGTTTAAAAGCACAGGTCGCACGGCAGAAGTTTCACGCATTCGATGTATTCGTTCAATACATGGCCTACTTGCCTAATTTCACCTTCTATAAAAATTTTTACACTTGTTCGCTACCTAGCGAATTCTATCATATCTATCATTTCATTATCCACTTTGATCTCTACTCCCTTATAATTATGAGTAGAAAGAGGCCGATATAGCCACAAAATCATCAAGTTAATTATAGAATACGGTCGATAAATCAGTACATGATATGAATAACATAGGAGAAAATACGACTCGATACAATCGGCAAAGACCCACGCGACGAAATAAGGACTACGATTGGAAACTTGGAACATGGAATTGCAAGTCACTAGGTTTCACAGGATGTGACAGGATAATTACGACGATCTACATCCTTGCAACTTCGACATCGTGGCGTTGCAGGAGCTTTGTTGGACTGGACAGAAAGTGTGGAAAAGCGGGCATCGAGCGGCTACCTTCTACCAAAGCTGTGGCACCATCAATGAACTGGGAACAGGATTTATAGTGTTGGGCAAGATGCGACAACGTGTGATCGGGTGGCAGCCGATCAATGCAAGGATGTGCATGTTAAGAGTTAAGGGCCGTTTCTTCAACTACAGCATCATCAACGTCCACTGCCCACACGAAGGGAGACCCGATGACGAGAAAGAAGCGTTCTACGCGCAGTTAGAGCAAACAAACGATGGTTGCTCCGCGTGACGTGGATGTCGTTGTCGGCGACATGAACGCGCAGGTAGGATGGGAGGAAATTTACAGACCGGTTATCGGGCGAAACAGCCTACACGCCGTATCGAATGATAACGGCCAGCGATGCGTAAACTTTGCAGCCTCCCGTGGTATGGTAGTCCGAAGCACCTTCTTCCCCCGCAAAGATATCCACAAAGCCACCTGGAGATCACCCGACCATTCAAACAGAAAATCAAATCGACCACGTTCTAATCGACGGTAAATTTTTCTCGGATATAATAATGTCCGCACATACCGCAGTGCGAATATAGATTCGGATCACTGCTTAGTCGCTGAATGCATGTGCTCAAAACTTTCGACAGTTATCACCACGCGTCGAAGCCGAACGCCGAAGCTCAACATCGAGCAGCTGCGTAACGTAGAAGTGGCTAAAGACTACGTGCAGCAGTTAGCAGTGGCCCTACCAACGGAAGAGCAGCTTGGCGCAGCTACACTTGAAGATGGCTGGAGGGACATCCGATCCGCCATTGGTAGTACCTCGGCTACAGCACTAGGCTTCGCGACTCCGAATCACAGAAACGACTGGTACGACGGCGAATGTGAACAGTTGAAAAACGAGAAGAATGCAGCATGGGCGAGAATGCCGTACGAGAGTGAATGAGGCACGTTACAAACAGGCGCGGAACAGACAGAACTCAGTCTTCCGGATGAAGAAGCGCCAGCAGGAAGAACGAGATCGCGAAGCGATCGAAGAGCTGTACCGCGCTAAGGACACTCGAAAGTTCTACGAGAAGCTGAACCGCTCGCACAAAGGCTTTGTGCCTAAAGCCGACATGTGCCGAGATAATCACGGGAATATTCTCACGAGCGAGCGTGCGGTGGTCGAGAGGTGGCGGCAGCATTACGATGAGCATTTCAATGGCGACGTTGCAAGTGGTGTGATAACAGATCTAGAAGTATGTGCACAGGACGAAAGACTTCCGGCCCCTGACCTCTAAGAGATTGAGGAGGAGTTTGGCCGCTTGAAAAACAACAAAGCCGCTGGAGCAGATCAACTACCAAGCGAGCTTCTAAAATACGGTGGAGAAGCACTGGTGAGAGCACTACACTGGGTCATTACCAAGATTTGGGAGGAGGAAGTATTACCGGAGGAATGGATGGAAGGTATTGTGTGTCCCATCTACAAAAAGGGCGACAAGTTGGATTGCGGGAACTACCGCGCAATCACACTACTGAGCGCTGCCTACAAGATACTCTCTCAAATATTATCCCACCGTCTATCACGGATTGCAAGAGAGTTTGTGGGGCCATATCAGGCTGGATTCATGGGTGAATGCGCTACAACGGACCAGATGTTCGCCATCTGCCAGATGTTGCAGAAATGCCGCGAATACAACGTGCCCACACATCACTTATACATCGATTTCAAATCGGCGTATGATACAATCGATCGAGAACCGCTATGACAGATTATGCACGAATACGGATTCCCGGATAAACTGATACGGTTGATCATGGCGACGATGGGTCGAGTGATGTGCGTAGTTCGAGTATCAGGGACACTCTCGAGTCCCTCCGAATCTCGCAGAGAGTTACGGCAAGGTGATGGTCTTTCGTGCTTGCTGTTCAACATTGCTTTGGAGGGTGTAATAAGAAGAGCGGGGATAAACACGAGTGGGACGATTTTCACGAGGTCCGTTCAGCTGCTTGTTTTCGCCGATGATATTGATATTATTGCTCGTAAATTTGAGACGATGGCGGAAACGTACATCCGACTAAAGAGTGAAGCCAGGCGAATCGGATTAGTCATTAATGTGTCGAAGACAAAGTACATGATGGCAAAGGGCTCCAGGGAGGAATCACCGCGCCCGCCACCCCGAATTCATATCGACGGTGATGAAATCGAGGCGGTTGAAGAATTCGTGTACTTGGGCTCACTGGTGACCGACGACAACGACACCAGCAGAGAAATTCAGAGGCACATTGTGGCAGGAAATCGTGCCTACTTTGGACTCCGCAGAACTCTACGATCGAATAAAGTTCGCCGTAACACGAAGTTAACCATCTACAAAACGTTGATTAGACCGGTCGTCCTCTATGGGCACGAACATGGACCCTACGTGCAGAGGACCAACGCGCCCTTGGAGTTTTCGAACGGAAGGTGTTGCGTACCATCTACGGCGGAGTGCAGATGGAAGACGGGACCTGGAGAAGGCGAATGAACCACGAGCTGCATCAGCTGCTGGGAGAACCAACCATCGTCTATACCGCGAAAATCGGGAGGCTACGGTGGGCGGGTCACGTCATCAGGATGTCGGATAGCAACCCGACTAAAATGGTTCTCGAGATTTATCCGACCGATACAAGAAGACGTGGAGCGCAGCGAGCTAGGTGGGCCGACCAAGTGGAGGACGATCTGCGGACCCTACGCAGAGTGCGGAACTGGAGACAAACAGCCATGGATCGAGTGGAATGCAGACGGCTACTATGTACAACAGAGGCCACCCCGGCCTTAGCCTAATCGGTAAGGTAAGGTTGGAACCACATGGCTGATAATAAACCACCAAAAAACCATAATTGCAAGCAAGATAAACGGAAAGTTGTCAATTTTCATCGGGAAATCAATAGATTTTTCGTGGGCTGCCTGCCTGGAATCTAGAAGAGTGTTTTATGCAAACATATCTAATCATTATTCACCTATAGTAATGATCAAATCACATTAAGGAGTTAAACCAATTTACCCCATCATTGAATTTTTAGCCGGGTTTTCTTATGTCGAACCAAACGAATCAAAATTCTCCAACACAACGTGGCTTTGCGTGGTAGAGAATTTAGGAAGAACTATGCAACCAGGACCCGGTTTAAAAGCAAGCTGCCTTTAGCTAGCCATTGCTTCACCCAAGCAACACAGAAAACATCTTTGGAGATCAATATTTCCTACGATGTATTTTAAGTGCATTATAAGCGATTCAGAAAACATCTTGTGTCAATATCCAGCTGTAATTATGCTCACAGAAAACAAACATCAACAATAAGTGTGATTGTTTGGATTACGTATGAAATATTTATTATAGAACTATTATAGAACAGAAACATTAGTTAGTCAATCAGAGATGAAAGCAAACACGTCATAACAACAGAAGGCAGCTAAAGATTAAAAATGAAACAAGATGCAAATAGTGTATGCGTTTATTTCAACCATTCCTGGGAGGCTCTGGTTGATGGGGGCCAGTTAGTGGTGCAAGAGAATTGATTTAATATATTTGAAGAATTCAGGAAAAAAATCGATCGGCACTGCTCGGGCGGTTGGACTGCCATCGATTTTCCAGTCCCACATATTGTTTGCCGGATACAAATCCCCTATTTGTGGTGCTAAATAGGGTCAGCGTACAGTAATCTGGTCAACATCCGAAAGGGCCGAAAGTCCAGGCTACTGATCTAAAAACTGGTTTGTCGAATACCATTAGGACCACGCAACTTGTATTCCGGCCTATGTAAAAGAATCCGAATCCAGCAGCCGGTGCTAGTCCAACATAAATTCTGGCACTTAAACTCGACATCTAGCAGGCATGAATTTCACCGAAACCACCAAATACACTACGTCATCAATCTCCCTGCTATCGCAGATTATTCGGAAAACTGATTGGTCGGGTAAATCATCGACCACATATAAATAATTCCACGGAAAACACAAACCTCCGACGCACGACCAGCAGCGCAATTGTTTACTATTTGCAATTATTTTGCCATTTTGACAGGTATAGCCCCACTAAAAGTGTAGTATTAAATAAGTTATTTAGGAGTAGTTATAATGTTTAGGGAACAATATTAGAGCTAGAGTGAGAGTATGTTGAAACGACGTTATTTTGACGTATTATAAATGTTTTTTCTGTTTCTGTTTCAAATCGAAGCACTTGACTTGCAGAGCTTAGCTGTTCTTATTCAAGAGACGTCATGACGATTACACTGCCGAACAAATATGTTAATACACACATTTTAAAACTGGTACAAAATTCACGCTTATCTCACTCATTCGAAATTATTAAGGAACCAGCTTTCCAAGTTTAAAAATACTCGAATTTTACTTGAGTAATAATCAGTAGTTAGTCAAAAGCTCAGTTATTGAAAAAAGTAAATATAGATTGCAACATTTTTGAGCGGCACTGTAAGCCAAATGGAGAAGCTGCCATATTGTTCTCACCACAATTTGGAAAAAAATGAACATTTAGAAAAAAATACGACATCATATGATTGATTCAATCTACATATTTCAAAACAATTTAGTGGCGCATGAATTTTGAATGAGTAAAATCAAATATTGTACCATAAATCCGGATTCGCAATCAAAATAACACTACCCTTCCTGAAAATAAATCAATTCATAAATTTTCAATAATTTGTTTTAGAAAATATCATTTATGGTCTTTGCCTATAACCTGAGAAAAGTTTTCCAACTTGTTGGAGTTACTTTTATTTTCTTTTCTGTCAGTCGCTGCGTAGCAATATCGTCATTATATGATTACATTTATAGTAATAGTTTGTTGTAAACAAGGCTCTCGCAAGTTGTATCACAATCTAATTTCCTGATTTGAACCTTTGCATGTTTTATGTTATATAATAGTATTTTACAAGTCATATGACTTAGATGCAGCTAAGTTTCAACCAATGAATATAGTTGTATTATTCAGGTATTTTTCAAGTATCTTTTGCATACAAATAACTTTATTATTGCATGTCATCTGAATGGAAATCAATTATTAGTACTATAAGAGTATTCCTATACATCTTATATGACCTGTAAGATGTTCTATAAGCCGCCATTTTTTTGCGCTGTTTTGAATATATAAGTATCCCATACGACGTAAATAATGCAAGAATAAAACAATAGAATATGTTCGAAACTTGTATTTTAAACTCTTATATAACAAGTTGTGTTACTTGGGCAATGTCGTACCAACTAATTCTTATGAAATTCGAACCCACAGGTTTGCATCACTAGTCCGGCATTTTGACCGATCGATCCACGGTAAAGGTCATGGTTAAGCAGAATAGCATGTGATGCTCTCTTTCAGCTTTGGATCATTTCACTATTAACTTGAGAGAAATTATGATTATAACACATTAAATTTCTATTATTTTTATTTATCTTTCTAGGAAGCAGGTAGAGCTTCTCCCCGGTTACCATGACTGGTATCCTCTAATCTACACGAGGGAAATCCCGCGCCATCACAGCAAATAAACACCACCGAAGGATGGATGAGGCAGGTCCCCCACACTCATACATGTCCATCAAAATGACGAACCATCAGAAGGCTAGGCGAATATACACACTGCGCTCAGTATGGTTTGCTTTGGTGTTGTGCCGTGACCACATAAAAGTCGCTGTTAGTCATTCAAGCGTAGACAGAAAGGTTACGAGGGGTGAAAATTTTACTTGGTCGCCTGACTCCGTCCGTCGTCAGTTCAGTTTGTCGAGCAGCTTTGGTCCGCCCGTGTATGTAGTTTCTAGGGGAGAACAGTGCAGAACGGGTATGACTGAAATTGGCCTTATTTGGAAGTCGTTTCTGGCTTATGTTTTCGTCCTGATGAGTGATAATGTAACACTGTTTCACAATCTATATGTAGTAATTTCCATATTCGATGTTATCTAATAAGGCCTAATGCTTATGTCTACACGTGACCATTTTTTAAAGGAAACTAAGACATTTTTTTATTCAAACCCTTCCAAATTAGATCAGTTATTTTGTGTCGTGTGTTCTTTGCAGTCGTTTAACATGTGAAGTCATAGTTATTGTAGAAATGCCAATATTTTGATCGATTTTAGAAAATTCATTTTTTTTTAAATACAGATCAAAACTAATGGAGGCGCATGGTTGTTTGTTTTCTTTCATCAACAGGGAACATTGAATTGTCGAAATACTCAGCAGGTTTTGTCGTATAAACGGTATTTTAGATTGCTTGTAATTCCAGCCGTCAATATTTACGTAATGAAAAAAGTGCATTTTTTGTGCAAATGTTTCAGATCTATCTACAATTGTGACCTTCAATAGTGCAGAAAAATAACAGACCTGAGCATCCTGGAGCACTCTTCCCTACTACTGTCACGGGACACAGACATAGCCTAACTGCACTGTTTGTCATATGTACTCATGTTGCCACTTCCTAGGCAAACGCTGATACTGAAAGAATATATGTCATGTTTGTCGTGGGACATATGGCGGCAGGAAACCAGTGATAAACAGGCATAACACCCATACACTCCAGTTAATAATGGTCTGCCGGGTCGGGACTGAGTGGTTGTTGAAGGGACAGTTTTTTTTTCGACCGAATGCCACTACAAATTGCACTGGGGATTTACATTGTAGTCATCGGTAGTCACTGCTGCTGCTGGCTACAACCCGGACCCGGACGGAATCATGGAAGTTGGGGCAAGTGCACGATCGGGAAAAAACAACTTGAATAATTGAAAATGGCTAATCAAGCCGGCAATGGGTCTCTTCGTTCGCGTGCACTGCATAATCTGCTACAGGATGGTACATTGTAAAGGTAAAATTTGCCGATGAGACAAACGGTATTATTTATTTGCACGATAATGACAAGTTTGGAATGTCGGAGCACAGATTTTAGACAAATTAGTCCTGTCTTTGAAAGAAATTGGCGCTATTATCTTCATAACAACTGCATGAGTAGTTAAAGTGTACGTAAGTATGTCCTATCTTCTCATTGACATTAAATTCCCACCTGGTGCTCAACTTAGAGTGTATGTGATTTTATAGTGGTATTTCTGTTAGTTTAAGCTACTTTTTCAAACCTGAGCGTCTATTCTCTAGGAGGAGAGGTCAACGTCCAAGTACAAGAGAGGGACTCTAAGCCCAACTGTGCACTATCATCCTTCTGAAAGTAGGAGATTGATGTTCAGCCCAACGAGCCAGCCGTAAAAAAATTAACGCAACAGAATACAACAAACCGAGACCAACGACAATAGCCCCAGCGCTGAAACAGGACTTGTGATTAGAAACTCGGTACGTGGGATTGCCAGTCTGTTAACCAGTGTTGGGAATATTCACTTGCACTTTTCTGCCATATTTACCTGATTCATGAAACTTTTCTAAACTTATCAGAAATCACAGTATTATTTTTGTCTTTTCACCACACCGCTTCTGAAGTTGAAGCCCCTGTCCTTCACGGAGGCAATTGAAAAGAAAATTCTAGACGAACATTTGAAAAGGGCCTATCTGCTTTTTGTAAACAAACATGTTTCTGTCTCTGCAGGGCCCATCTGCATCCACCCACGCACATCAATACCCTTATCAGATACCTTGAAGAACACCCCAAGTAACAATCAGCATGCCTTGAAGGTTTATTCATGTTTTATCCTGGTTTTATACAAGCATGTCAAAAAGCTAGTTGTTCTAAATTAGTTTTATGTGGTAGTTTTTTACTTTGAACCTTTGGCGTTCCATAAAACTATCATATACCTTCTGCTATAAACATATTCAATTAAAGACTTGCAAGTAGACATGAATTGGTTTTATCACTCATTATATACCATTTCAATAAAACTTGCATTTGCGGTTGTTGTCGGAGAGATTTTTTTTGTAAACAAATACACAAAACTGTGAGGCAATGCATAAAACCAACAAAAGATTTCGTGGCCGTAACACAAACCAAAAAAAATGCTGTGATAAAACCGCTAGTTCTATCATGAGCTCAGTTATGACTGCCTCAGGAGGGTTAGCCCTATTGGAGGAATCATCAGGAACACAGAGTTTTATCAGCAAAATATGTCGCCTAGCCGGGATAGTTCATGTAAATACAGAAAAAATATTACTCAATTTTATGATTTCACGTACATCTTAAGATCAAATTAAACCACACAACACGTTTCCGCCATTTTATTTTTTCAGAAAAATTACATAATGTCTTTTAAACTCCGCTGTGTTGAAATAACCTTTTTTTGTACCCAATTCCACCGAGTAAATTAAATGCATTTAACTTCCAAATTATGCATAGTTTGTGTGGCGCACTTAGTTTTTGTCATTATCACAGTCACATTCACCACAAATTTTCCGTGGCATGTCTCCTGACACGTATTACATAGGAAACAAATCTGAATTCCATATCTGCATCTTTCCAATTGATGGCTGGATAAACAAACAAGCATAATTTTTCTGACGATCGAACATTGAGAGTGAAAAATAATCAAATCAATTATTTGACAAGTCAGAAGACGGTTTTATTTAGAAGATTGATAAAACTATGATACAACCCGAAATCCTAAGCCGGTTTGCATACGAAGTCCTGTACACCCTAATAAGACTGGGCCAACTAGCCAGAACGTGAGCCATAGGAGGCATATAAGAACTCGAGAGCATTTTCAAGTCGGCATCAATGGTTTTATGTTTAGGACTTTTGAATCGCTAAAAAACTTTGATAAAATTAAAATTGTTACTTGGGACTTTTTCTGATAAGGGTGTTGTTGTGGGTGGATGCAGATGGGCCCTACAGAGACAAAAACATGTTTGTTTACGCAAAGCAGATAGGCCCTTTTCAAATGTTCGTCTAGAAATAAAAATTCTCTCGTCGCTCACACTGGGGAGACGGTGAGGTTCAAAAGCAACATTTTTCCTGTGACCGGCACGCAAACGACAAAAAATCACCACGCTTGCTTATGGGCGAGTCGCATTCATGCGGCCGGTGTTGACATGAAGCATCCAGCAGCGCAGAGCGTGTGTTGATGATGGTGCAGTCATTAGCTCCACAAAGTAGTTGAATTTTTTTACGCTCACTTTCAAGTATCTCACAGCGGAGCTGAAAATGAATGTCAAAAGCATTCAGTTCAGCAGAAATTCATTCAATTGAATGAGGTTTTTTCAACCCTGGATTGAGGAGGTACGTCTCGAGCGTCTGAAATGCTCCTCCACCGGAAGCTATACCCAAGGTGGCAGCCCCACCACGGTGGATAGGGGGCCTTAGGCCAACAACCTTCTGTCTCCGAAACCCAAAAAAACGTTACAAAAACCTAAAATGAAAGATTACGAACTGATTCAACGGCAACGACTTTTAGCGCGAAACAAAGGACAAGAATTGGAACTTGGAATGCATTAACCCTAGCCCAGCAAGGTAAACTGGCACAACTAGCCAAATATGCATGCCGTATGAAGCTTGAGATCTTAGGACTGAGCAAAGTCCGTTGGCCGAACTTTGGAGAACACAGATTGGCGTCGGGTCAAATTCTGCTATACTCTGGCCTACGAGGTGAACACGCTCCTCGCCACCGTGGAGTTGGTTTCCTGCTAAGCGCTCACGCCCACGCTGCGCTCATGAAGTGGGAACCTATTAAAAAGAGGATAATTGTAGCCAGATTCAGAACACGGGTTCGAAACCTTACCATGATCCAATACTATGCGCCAACCGATGCTGCCGAATTGCTAGATAAAGAGAACTTTTACAGTCAACTGAATGCAGTAGTGGACAAGACTCCGAAAGGTGATATCATGATCTTCATGGGCGACTTCAACGCGAAGGTTGGTTCCGACAACTCGGGCTATGAGCACGTCATGGGACGCCATGGTTTCGGAGAAACGAGCGAAAACGGAGAGCTGTTTGCAGAGTTTTGTGGCAACAATGATATGGCAATTGGGGGATCGCTCTTTCCTCATCGACCAGTGCACAATGTGACATGGGTTTCCCGTGATGGCGTCACAGAAAACCAAATCGACCACATCTGCATCAGCCGAAAATGGAGACGGAGCCTTCTTGATGTGCGGAACAAACGTAGCGCCGACATTGCTTCCGACCATCATCTCCCAATCGGCGAGATCCGACTGTGCATTGCCAGGATCCAGCGTCAGGATGAGAAAATCGGGCGCCGATTCAACACATGCCGACTGGAAGACGCTGCGGTGAAAAGGTCCTTCGTCGAGGAGCTAGAGAACCGTGCTGCGAATATTCCAGAAGGTGGAAGCGTAGAAGATCAATGGAGCGCCATCAAGAACGCATTCATCGCCACCGGTGAGACTTATTTGGGTGAGCTACGCACCCGAAGCAAGCAGTGAATCACAGATGATACCTGGAAGAAGATAGAGGAGCGAAGGAACGCCAAAACCGCGATAGAGCGAGCGAAAACATGAGGAGCCAATGCCGTAGCCCGTCAGCGATATTCAGCTCTCGATAAGGCAGTGAAACGCTCATGTAGACGGGACAAAGAAGTGTGGGCGGACTCCCTAGCCGACGAAGGCGAGAAAGCCGCAAACACAGGCGATATCCGTCTCCTCTACGATGTCTCACGTCGCCTTAGTGGGACCAAGATGAATGCTACGATGCCCGTGAAAGACACGTCTGGACAGTTACTGACTGACCCCGGCTGACCAGTTGAAACGCTGGTTCGAGCACTTTGAAAACCTTTTTCAAGTGTCGGTCACGCCATCAACACCTCTGCATGATCCGCCATGGGTTCGACACATTACCCGTGTCAACACCGAAGCTCATAAGTGCAGAAGATAGAAACAGCCATCCGTAGCATGAAATCAAACAGGGCCCCAGGAGTCGATCGCATCCCGAGCAAAGTCTGACAGCAAATCGAAAACTAATTTTGATGTTGTGATATTGCAAATTATGATTACTCAGGTTGATGTCGTTTTGGTCGTTTTAACGGTTAAAACATCAAAATTAAGAGCAGAAAAATGTTCCTGTGAGAGCAAGTTGAAAACAATTCCTGCTATCAGTGATGGCACTACTGTTTTTGCTATCAGTGCGAAAAATGGAAAAATTGTTAAATTTAGAGTTTTTTCGAATAATATGGAAACCTAAATGCAATACGTTAATTGCAGTGATGGTATATCATTAGATGCTTTATAAAAGGTCGCCTAGAAGTTTTGAAATAACTTGAAAACTTAAACATTTGTAATAATTTTAAATGACAGCAAAACGATACCAAAATTTGAAATCAAAATTAATCAAGACAATCTGATATCAAAATATGATATCAATTCGCTGCTGATTACAAATCGTGTTTTCGATTTGCTATCATTTTGTTGTTAGACTTTGCTCGGGATATCAGCCGAGATGCTCAAAGCTGACCCCGTAGTATCCGCACAACTACTGCATCAATTATTCTGCAACATGGGAAACCGCGACATTTCCGGCCGACTGGATGCAAGGCGTCTTAGTAAAGATACCCAAAAAGGGTGACCTGATTGTATGGGATAATTGGCGGGGCATCATGTTACTGTGTACCGTTCTCAAAGTCCTTTGCAAAGTGATCCTTAACCGGCTACAGGAGAAGATTGACGCAACTCTCTGACGGCAGCAAGCAGGATTTCGTGCCGGACGATCCTGTGTGGACCATATTGTCACGCTCCGATCATTCTGGAGCAAATCAATGAATTCCTAGAGTCTCTCTACCTGGTGTTCATTGATTACGAAAAAGCTTTCGACCGTCTCCATCACGGAAACATGTAGGAAGCTCTCAGGCGCAAGGGTGTCCCTGAGAAAATCACCGGCCTCATTGAAGCACAGTACAGAGCATTTTCGTGCAGAGTACTGCACCACGGTGTCTTGTCCGATCCCATCCGGGTCGTTGCTGGAGTGAGGCAAGGTTGTATACTATCACCGATACTGTTCCTCATCGTAATCGACGAGATCCTGGTAGGTGCGATTGACCAACAACCAAATCGTGGATTGCTTTGACAGCCCATTATCATGGAGCACCTATGTTACCGGCAACACTGTTGACCGCGAAACGATGGTGAAACCACCGTCCGTTCCCTCGTAACTGAGCGGCTGTCGCCGAGTGTACTGACAGATCGGACAGCAGCTGACAGAACAAAGACAGACAGATTTATTCAGATTTCGCTAGTATACAGTAAGGTAGTATTTGGCCCACGTTATAGTGAAATTAGTGAATTATTTCGAGAGTTTAAAGTGAGTTTGTGAACTAATTACTGTCAGAATTATTATACTGACTTTATTCCATTCTGTTTAGTTAGAAATTACAGAGTTTTGGCTACAGTCAGCACCGCACAGTGCGTAACAGTTCCAGTCAGTCGAGGTACGTTTCAATAGGAATTGTGAACCATTATAGTCAGAAACAGTTATAACCTATAACTAAATGAATTGTGTAATTTCAATAGATTGTAATACCCACGTTTTTCCCGGTTACCGACACGCCAGAAAGTGACCGAAAATACTGAATTTGTAAGTAATTATTATACTGTTTACTTTAACTGACCACCAACAAAACCACTGAAATGAAATTAATAAATTACAGCTTTGTAGCTGCTAAGTCTGCAACTAAAAGAACGGTGTTTGTTCTGACGATCGGGAACAACCTAAATGACTTCGATTTGGCTGATGACGTTGCTCTCCTAGCTCAAAAGCGCTCTGATATGCAGAGCAAGCTCGATGATCGTGCCAATCGCTCCTCAGCGGCAGGTCTTACCATCAACGTCAACAAGACCAAATCGTTGGATGTAAACACGGTCAACCCTTCCAGCTTTACGGTAGCTGGGTAATCAGTGGAGAATGTTGAAAGCTTCCAATATCTTGGTAGCCGAATGGCAGACTAGTCGACACACCAAAATCCGAATTTTCAACTCGAACGTGAAATCTGTGCTGCTATACGCAAATGAAACCTGGTGTGTGTCAGTGGAGAACACTCAATTGCTGCAGGTCTTCATCAATAGATGCCTGCGGTATATAATTCGTGCAGGGTGGCCTCACAATTGGATCTCCAACGTGGAGCTCCATCGTCGATGTCATCAAAAGTCGATAGCGACAGAAATTCGGGAGCGAAAGTGGAGGTGGGTCGGCCTCACTCTACGCAGGGGCGGAAACGAAATCTGCAAACAAGCGTTAGACTGGAACCCAGCAGGACATCGCAGCAGAGGCAGACCCAGAGGCTCATGGCGGCGCAGCCTCAATAACGAGATCAAGCAAGCCGACAGAAATTTGACCTGGCCACAGGTCAAGGCGATGGCTGGCAATTGCCCAGGATGGAAATCTTTCGTCAAACCGACAAGCTTATGAGAAGGGGATCATCCCGCTGCAATAATCTCTCTAATGTTGTTGTCAGGTTTATGTGTATTTAATCTTTAAGTTTTCGTCCGATTTGTGCTCATATAAGAGATAACCAATAAGTAAATGAAATACTCGGAAAAAGCGATTTGTGACCTGTTAGATGTTTTAATGGGTGGCAGTTCTTTACACTTTTGGTTCGGTCGTTTATTTTTCATAGAGCTGATCTGGCGAGTAATGGTTTACATACGCATTGCAGTGAATCGCATAATTCTGTGAAATAATTTAACGAATCTGAACTGTTAATCATGTTTTCACAGATCTTTGTGAAATTCAAAGCTTTCCAATCCAGCTGTTCAAACTTCATGGAAAATTTGGTAGAGGCAAGCAAATTACAAAATTCTGTGGAACTTTTACATTTTGGTTTGGTAAATAAACATTTTCTTAGCATGCACTGTGATTTTTACCGAATTTATGTAAGATCAGCAGTCATCCATATTCCCAAGATTGCCGTTCTTGTTCGTTCGCTATGTTTACTTGTTTTTTTTTTCATAGCTGCTAGATTAACACGTGCATCCTAATATAGCAGACAGCCCGCAATGTCATAATTTCCCCAGATATATATAGGATCATTTATGATTGAAAATTTGTTGAAAATAACTGATTTCGAAAGCATCAGTTATCACTGTTTTAGATACCCTCAAGCACAGCGTTTCTCAAACTATGGGTCGCGACCCACTGGTGGGTCGCGGGCTAATTTTTGGTGGGTCGTGAAGTCTTGATTAACTTATTTTCAAATACTCCCTTAAAGAATCGGCACAATTATTTTAGAAATACAGTTTCACTATTCAAAATTTTGGATTCAAAGTCTTCCCCCTTCCCCACTAACAAAAACTCCTTCCCGTGACAGTCGTGGAGAAGATGAGGTGATCTCGGTCTCTAGTAGCAACGCACGTCATACTAACATTCCTTCCACTCCTCGATGACCATAAGGACGCGGTAATTGATTTAATAAAGTCAGGAATTCTCGAGGTTGCACATTGAGAGTGGAAGCTATTTCCAAGCTCCGTTTGTTGGTTCCTTGTGCAATTGTTCTGGTCAATCACGAAATAGCAACTACGAATTGTACGGTCATCTTGCTCATGCTCAAAATTTTGGATTCAAAGTCTTTGTCTGGAGTATATTGAATAATCAAATTGCTGTCTGCGTTCTGAAATAGATTCTAAAACTCATTTCATTCGATTTCATTCGGAAGTTTCAAGATTAGGGTAAATTTTTAGATTTTACTTGTTTTCTCAAAAATAATTTCAAGTTGTTACTTGCAGTGAGCATTTTCAGTGTAAGTTTCACTGCCAGGTACAGCAGTTAAAATATTAAAAAAAAAGAAACTCCAAAAATAATCAAAAAATTACCAAACTTCGACAAGAAACCTCACCTTTACCGAACTGCAGTAAAGCCAAACTTCGGTAAAGTTTTGCTGAATGTCGATAATCTGAACTTCAACGGAAGTCAGAATAACTAAAAAGTGATTTATATAAAAATGGAAATAAAATAGATGTGTATGGAGGATATGATTAAAACGTTCAAGAGGATTCATCTGAGCAACCAGCACTACTGTAATTCTAAAAACTACTTGATTTTTCCTCCCTTTTTTGGTCCTACGAGCGAAATCTAGTTCGGGCAGCAAGCATTTGCTCGATCAATTGCACACATAGTTATGCTGCTCTTATTTTTCTGTGTTTTCTTTTTATGGGTTATTTCTCAATTATTTATTGCAATTTTAGAACTTTCTATCTTTTTTTCGATTTTTTTTATTGTGAATTTTCAAATTTATTATGGGAAAATTGGATTTATTTATTGAAATTTTTTTTTTTTTTGGGAAAAAGTTCGGGCAGCAAGCATTTGCTCGATCAATTGCAATCCTCTTTTTTATTGCAATTGTTGATTTATTTATTTCTTTTTTGACTTTTATATTGCTCAAAAATGAAAAGTATTTATGGAAAATTTTGATTTATTTATGCATTTTTCTTGTTTATGGAACTTTTATTACCTTCCACTGATTACATCCCTGTTCCTTCGCTGGGTCTAATGGAATTTCTTATGGGAATCTTTTTACTTATGAAACGTTAAATTGTTCGCCAAATCGGAAGCAGTAGTAAGCCTTTTTTCTGACTTAAAAGATATGATATAGAAATCAATTATATACTAATGTTGTTGGACCTGCTAGGCACCTGAATAGGAAGCCCAAACATTTGGGCAGGGGCCGATTTTAGGTACTTTTCGTATATCACTGGCAATTTACTTCAATTTTTGTACTCGGTTCAATACTGTTCATATCAGACGAATGAATTATAAGAAAAAAAAAACTACCCAAAACAAAGGATCACCTGCCCAAACCACACCCTAATAGGCATAGAAATCGGGAGGATGTTCACATTGGATTCCACACTAATTTCTCCAAATGTCGACGTGTTTTCCAAATTTGTGCAGATACCGGAAACTATGCACTAGCTCCCAACCTTGTTCCCTTCATGTAAGATTTATGAAGTCTCGTGTTATACCAAAAAGGAGTAGAGCAGAAAATACTTCCCTGCTTTTCAGTAGGTAGAAGGCGGAAGTTGAACAATTTCCCACATTTCACGGAACAACATCATCGTCGCCATTTCTATCAAGTGGCCTTCTGTTGAGGTGGAGGAAAACCATCAGGTATTTGTTCCCAACGTTACACAACACATCGCTTTACAAGGTTTTTCTTCCACCCTCCCGTGGTGCCTCACATCTTACATTGCTCACCAGCAGGGCAGTGACCAAATGTAGAACAGGAAAAAACAGGGAATTTGCTATCGCTGCTGGAGAAGATAGCGGGTAGCGAAGCATATGGTTTTATTACCTCTCGGCTGCTATCTGACTCAACAGAAAATACATTTTGCATTGCGATATCTATCGATCACCCGATACCAGACGATTCCTGTGGCTTATTGGTATGGAAACGTGACAAATAAGAGATTGAGAGTAGCTCCGTTTGAATGTACCAGTTGGATGATTTAACTGATTCAAGTGAATGTCATTTTTCCGCAAAGAAATTTCGTTTTAATAGCATCACATATTGCATACTTTCAAGCGAAATAAATCAGGGGTGTTAGTGACCATTTTGTCAATTTTGAGTTGAGCATATCAAAAAATTCTTCATGTTTCAAGCTTTTAGGAGCTTTTTAAGATGATTAGAAAAATTACAATAAATCGGAGAAAGTCGGTTTGATATTGAAACTCCATTCATTTCGTATGGGATGAAACATTGGTAAAAAACTTTAAACCTCATTTACTTTTTTTTTTCCTTCTAAACCATAGGGGGATAATCTGCTCAACAGACACCCTAACAGAAGGTTAGGGTAGTGTAGGTCTGACAGGCCGTCTTCTACAACAAAAGTAAAATCCAGGACTACTCTCTCCTCGTACCCACTAAACCATTCCTATGGTCGCCAAACCCTACGTCTCTCCGGAACCACCAAGAAGGTATTGCTTCAGAGAGGGGCTAGTGCACATCGCACCCACAAGGTTAGCTGCGTAGCCTGCAGCAACGAACATCGATGACTCGCTTTGGAGAGTCCATCACGGTAGCATGCTGGCGCTTAGCCAGTTTCCCGAGTGGTCCTCGCCACTCCCTTTGTCCTCGGAAGGCGGGCAGGGTCAACCCCGCCCGCGCCCTACTGCTGAGCGGACATCAAGAACTGATGCCCACGTGCAACCCGATCTGACCTGCCCGTAAGGAAGGGTATCACTACCCTTCAGGCCCTATCAGATGCACCCGTAGGTTGCAGACAGCAGGATCTCACCTACCCCGACCCTTGTCGGGGACCCCTTTCCAACCGCGGGCTCGGATCCAACCCAGTAGACCGACGCCACGACAGCACCACTACCGGGACTTCCTCTCCGCGGCCACTTAATCGTTGTAAGGGTCGATCTCGACCGCAGGGCACCGGTATGACCTACGAAGCCGACTTCGAACCCCTGGACCACCTCTGGACTAGCCATTCTCCGAGTCCACGCGCCACCTCCTCTGTAGCTCCCAGACGATGTGGGTAATAGCCGTTGAAACGGCGTTCCAGCCAAACTCATCCCTACACATCCTCTGGACCAAGTTGTCCGGAGTTGTGTCCTCCCCGCATGTGGCAAGCATGCGGTCACGCATTGTGCGAAAACGCGGGCACACGAACAAAACGTGTTCCGCCGTTTCCTCTAAACCATTGCACACTGGGCATTCGGGAGAATCCGCATGCCCGAAACGGTGTAGATACTGTCGGAAGCAACCATGACCTGTAAGGACCTGTGTCAGGTGGAATGTGACTTCCCCATGGCGCCTGTTAATTCAACTATCTACCCTCGGTATCAACCTATAGGTCCACCTTCCTTTGGTGGAACTGTCCCACGCGCGCTGCCATTTGACCATAGAGGCCATCCTGACAGTCCTGCGTATGCCTCTTGTGCCGCGCATTTCGAAGCACTCCATGTCCTCACTGATAAGAATGCTGATAGGCACCATACCAGTAATGACGCAGAGAGCGTCGTGTGACACGGTACGGTACGCGCTCGCAACCCTCAGGCACATAAGCCTGTAAGTACTTTCCAGCTTCCGTCGGTAGCATTTAGTACTTAGCGCGGTGCCCCACGCCGGGCCGCCATACCTAAGTATGGATGTAGCAACACTAGCCAGAAGCTTGCGCTTACTGGCGTACACCGCAGAGCTATTGGACATCATCCGGGACAGTGCCGCAATAGCTGTGGAGGCTCTTTTACAGGCATAATCGACGTGGCTACCGAAGGTAAGCTTATCGTCGATCATCACGCCCAAGTGTTTGACGGAGCGCTTTGACAGGATAGTACAGTCTCCCACACTGATCTCCGTCTGCTGCTCCGACTTCAGGTTGTTAACAACCGTCACCTCTGTCTTGTGGTGAGCCAGCTCCAGTTTCCTGGACCGCATCCACGCCTCCACAACCTTGATCGAGTGGTTGGTAGTCAACTTTACCTCCTCGATCGTTTCACCGTAGACTTCGAGCGTAATGTCGTCGGCAAATCCGACAATCACCACTCCCACTGGATATTCTAACCTCAACACCTCGTCGTACATGACATTCCATAACACCGGACCCAGGATGGAACCTTGCGGGACTCCTGAGGTTATGTGAAAGCACTTCCGACCCACCTCCATGTCGTAGACTAGTACACGATTCTGAAAGTAACTTCCGAGAATCTTGTACAGGTACTCCGGTATCCCCAGACGCAAGAGCGCATCGGCAATAGCAGACCAGCTGGCGCTATTAAACGCATTCCTAACATCCAGAGTCACTACCGCGCAAAAGCGAATTCCCCTCCTCTTAGGCTCAAGTGCTTTCTCGGCGGTTTTTGTAACCGACAAGATAGCGTCTACGGTGGACCTCCCCTTCCGGAAGCCGTACTGGTTACTCGAAAGACCATTTTCGCCCTCGGTGAACCGCAACATTCTATTGAGGATGATCTTTTCGAGCACCTTCCCCGCCGTGTCAATCAAGCATATTGGTCTATATGCCGACGGGTCTCCGGGTGGTTTCCCCGCCTTTGGCAATAGTACCAGGCTCTGCCTCTTCCAAGCTTCTGGGAAAACTCCCTCGTCCAGGCATTTCTGCATAGCAGACCTGAACATCTCGGGAGCCTCTGCAATAGCTACTTTTAAGGCTAGGTTCGGAACTCCGTCCGGACCTGGGGCCTTACCTACGCTAAGGGACTTAGCTATCCCCGCAAGTTCCACATCGGTGACCCTCTCCTCATCGCCAGCCCCAGCCCCCGGCTGTCCTACTCATTTACTTGAAACTGGCTTTTTGACACTTACACCCCTTTGCTTCTAACTCTCTCAAACATAATCTTTCAGTGTTGAAGGTATTTGATCATTGTTTCAATTCCTTGGCACAACAGATCCTTTTTGGGCATAGTGATTGCGGAACAACATATAAATTCAAGCAATGGCTTGAAAATAAAGCCCTTCAATTAGCTTTTCCATCCCTGACTTAGTTTCCACCAGAGCGTTCATGATTAATTATAATTTTAATCAAGATTTCTCGTTTAATCATAAATAAAGAGCTCGAAATTGCAAGAAAACGATAAGAGCTAGAAGTTTGGTGCCAAAAAACGAATTTAAGCTTAACTTTACCAAACACCGTATGTAACTTATGTAAACAAAAAAGAAATTTTCACATGAGATGCTGAATTTCGTTAAGGGCTACTTGTATCACTCACCTTTGGGGATGTTTTGTGAAAAAATACGCATGTTTCAAATATATTTGACAAAAACAAATTAAAACACACTACTTTTGAGCAATTTGTTCCAGAAAACTCAGTTATTTAACTAAACCAATCGATTCAAAGAAGTCATTTGTTAAAAAATTCAATAAAAATTCAATAATCTTTTGTGGAGCGGACCTGGTGTGGTGGTTAGAACACTTGACTATCACGCCGAGGACCTGGGATCGAATCCCACTCCCGACATACTCACAAAATGTGGGTTCTTCCTTCGGAAGGGAAGTAAAACGTGGGTCCCGAGATGAACTAGCCTAGGGTTAAAAATCTCGTTAATACAGACAAAAAAAAAAAAATCTTTCGAATAAGGGTTAAAAAACTGCGATGCATTTTTAAGTTCTAGCCAGTTAAGGCAATAATAATCAAAAAATGTAAAGTTCAATAACTACGTAATGGTTGAAATTTGATCATATGCGTAGAACATTTTTTTACCATTTATGGTCCTCTATCACCCTTTAAAAAGTTTGCACTCACAAACCTAACTCCCTGTATAATCTGCTGGGATCCGTGAAGCTCTTGAAATCTCAAGCGTCATTTAGAGATACTACAGGGATATTCCAAGTCAGCCAAACTATCTTGGGGCTCAGAACTTCAGGTCTTATTCATAACAGCAACCTTATCTGATATACTAAGTAACGTTGCATAATCAACCGTGGTTACTGGACTAACCTCCCAAGTAACAATCAGCATGCCTTGAAGGTTTATTCATGTTTAATCCTGGTTTTATAGGAGCATGTGAAAAAGCTAGTTGTTCTATATTAGTTTTATGTGGTAGTTTTTTTTTTGCACCTTCGGAATTCTATTCAATTATCATATAACTTCTGCTATGAACATCTTCAGTTGAAACTTGCAAGTATTCATGAATTAGTTTTATCATTTATTATATATCATTTCAATAAAACTTGCATTTGCGGTTGTTGTCGGTGAGATTTTTTATGTAAACAAATTTACAAAACTGTAAGGCAATGCTTTAAACCAACAAAAGATGTTGTGGCCGTAACAAAGACCAAGAAATGCTGTGATAAAACCGTTAGTTCTATCATGAGCTTAGTTATGACCACTTTAGAAGGGTAAGCCCTATAGGAGAAATCATCAGGAGCACAGAGTTTTTATTTATTCTTCAACCACTTAAGGGGCCATTAGACTGTTTGTCTTTATGACAAATATTTGCCATTGAAGTCCGACATTTATCCAAGGTTGCTATGATTCAGGCTGTGTTGTTCATTTGTTGGGCTTGTTTGACCAAATATTTGTCACGTCTAATGGGACCTTTAGCCTAATTTACAGCTCTTTTGTCCACTGGGGCACTGCGTGAGCGATTCCAATTGGCGGCTGCACTTACACTTCATACAGCGCCTACATGTCTTCTATTCTAATTCTACTATATGCGCTGCTTTCACTTTTCTACCCTGTCCATGTGTAGAATGATGAGCACGAGTATGTTGAGTTGTGGCTCTTGTTCCTTTTTGCCAGTCCGATTAGGGGTCCATTATGAGTTGCCGTTTAGCCAATATCCAAGTTTCCGGGTCCGTTAGAGCATATGCTCAGAAGAGGGTTAGGTGTCAGCCGCTCTCGGGGGGAAGAGCAACTTTTGAAAAATTGCAAGTGCCGGGGATGGGATCGAACCCATGATCATCCACTTATGAAGTGAATATGTAGTCACTACGCTACGGGCCCCGGAAAACACAGAGTTTTGTCATAAAAATATGTCGCCTAGCCGAGATAATTTATGTAAATACTGAAAAATGCTCAATTTTATGATTTCACGTACAGCTTAAGACTTAACGATTTAACACGTTTCCGTCATTTTATTTTCAGAAAAATTAAATAATGTCTTTGAAACTCCGCTATGTTAAAAAACCTTTTTTTGCATTAAATTCCACCGAGTAAATTGAAAGCATTTAACTTCCAATAAATGCACAGTTTGTCTGGCGCACTTATTTGTCGTCATTATCAGTGTCACATTCTCCATAAATTTCCCGTGGCATGTCTCCTAACACGTATTAAATAGGAAAACAAACTTGAATTCTAGATCGGAATCTTTCGAATTGATGGCTGGAGTATAATTTATTCTGACGATCTAACATTGATAATGAAAAATAAACAAAAGAAATATTTAACAAGTCAGAAGACGGTTTCATCTAGAAGGTTGTTTCGGGGATACGATAAAACTCTGATACAACCCGAAATCCTAAGCCGGTATGCATACGAAGTTCTGTAGATCATAATAAGATTGGGCCAACTAGTCAGAACGTGAGCCATAGTAGGCACATAAGAGCTCGAGAAGACTTTGAAGTCGGTATCAATGGTTTTATGGTTAGGATTTTTAAATCGCTAAAAAACTTCGATAAAATCGGGGTTGATGCAAGATATAGAGATACCGCCTTAAATGCGTCGAAATGGCCAACCGGTGTGCGATGTCGTGAGTTCAGAGATCGTTATAGCTCAGTGTGGAGACCAATACGGACAGCCTAGTGTTATTATTCCTACTTTGTTTGAATCTGTTTTGCAATGTTTGTAAAATTATGCTATCAGTAGAGTTGTATCTGTGTATTAGAATTTAAGTGGTAGTCTGTGCGACACAGTCGAAGACGAAATAAATAAATAAATAAAAATCAAAATTGTTACTTGGGCTGAAATCTGCTATATATTATCATTAACCTTTGGGACATTAAGGGTCGTCCAAATTGCCCTGAAGTTTAGCTCTTCAATTTCAGTAGTTATTCCTACATTACACATCCAACTGCAATCTGTAATCCCCCCGGCATTTCATGCGTCATTCCAAGATAGATTTGAAAATTTCCAGTTCTAACACACAACTTCAGAGACCATAGCTTCAGGTCTACACTTGTGGTAATAGATCTTGCCAATACTTTAAGAAGTGTTACATCCACTGCAGTGCACTGTATTTACCAAAGTTGTTTAAGGAACAACAAGCGTTGTTATGTATTTTCGGGATATTATGGAGCTTAGTCGATAAAACAACCACTGCAACATAAGGTGATTTCGTTTTAGATAGCAACGTAACACAACCAAGTAGGATCAATGAACCTTTTAACTCTCAAGGGTCAGTTCATGATAGATTTGTGATAATTTAGGTAATCCAATCTTTCATGGAGTACGCAACATTATACCTACACTTGCAATGCTAGGCTGTTACACTAAATAATGATACATAATGAACCGTATTTGCTAATATTCATCAAAGACTAGTAAGCAATATTCTATAGCTTTGAAACATTTAGCGTTGTTCAAACTTAAATGAAACACATTTTTAAAATCTGAATTTGTTGTAGTCATTGTTTGTGCTATAAAAAATACTCTACCTAATCTAACCCACCCAGAGCTGTGAACTGCTGTGAAACTCTGAACCATTCCAAAATAGTTTGAGATATTCCAGGATTACCAAACTTCCCTGCATTGAGAACTTCCAGCTAAGTGGAAGATATGACGAACCACAGCTCGAGCACAGATCTGAATGCGAATGTGGGACGCGGCCGAGGATAAGAACTGCAGCCAGGAACCGCGTGCTGAATTGTTGATTTAGTTTTATTATAATTGTTATTGACGCTAAATGAATGAAATAGATACAATCATTACGGTTGGTAAGGGTGTGTAACTCTAAACAGCAACAAATATATTATTACGGCTGCAGACTTCATATTGCATAATGTCCTTATTGAAGGACAGTATGTACTATTCTAAATATCCCGAAGCTATGTCATAATCTCTGTTTGTATTCTGTGAGCTCCAGTAAGTATAATAGATTATACAAAATAATGTTATATAGCCAAAACAGAAACTTCAATTGCCGTAGATACCAGATTTTAAACATCATAATAGTTTGGATGACCCATGTCGATCTAATGATGCCCATTGAACATATAGACGATCTACTCGACCCGATAGATTTCATATCATAACTTTAATGAAAGAAGTAACTGTTACACTCGTAGACTTTAGGATCTAGCCTCAAAAACAGTTTGGATAACATAAGATATCCCGACTGATCTGATACTGTCTTTTAAATTTTCAGAAGACTTACTGACCTGGATAGATTACAAATCGTAGTCGTAGCTTTGCATAATGAAAGAAGTTACTGATACACCCGTAAACTTTAGGATCTAAACTGGAAAACAGTTTGGATGACCTAGAATATCCCGACTGACTTCATACTGTTTTTTGAACTTTCAAAAGACTTACTAAACATGATAGATTACAAATCGTAGCTTTGTTTAATGCAAGACGTTACCGACATAGACTTTAGGATCTAACCTGAAGAACAGTTTGGATGACCTAGAATATCCCGGATGATTTGATACTATGTTTTGAACATTCAGAGACTTACTGGACATGATAGATTACAAATGGTAGCTTTGCATAACGAAAGAAGTTACTGTTACAGCCGCAGACTTAAGGATCTAATTTCAAGTACAGTTTGGATGATCTAGTATATCCAGAAAAAATATTCTGCATAATATTTTACCCTTTTTATATTGTTGAGAATCAAAACCACAGAAATACGTAGAATTTTTTTTATAATATCGCTTGGAAAAATTCCGGCATCAAAGGGTTAAATTGCATCACTTATCAAGGCACATCCAGATCATGTAACTCCCTATTTATGAAAATTCCTTCCAGCGACAACTGTGAACCCGAATAAAAAATACAGTAGAAAAACCGAATGTTGTATTGTAACAGTACTATTTAGAACCATATTGTTACAATAAACACCACTGTAAAAATAAAAAATACAAAAACAATAAGATGTAATGTAAGACACCATACAGTGAATTGTAAATGAGATTTTTACAATATACTATACGGGTTGTTAAGTATCGTAACAATATAAAAAAATATTTTTCTCCATATATATTTTTTTACAAAACCATACATTTTATTGTAAATGAATTGTTCGAAATACTGATACGTGGGCTTTAATTTACCGTACATTGTATGGTACACGTATGTTTTCAAACAATAAAATGTACCGTAAATATATTGTTTTTAATTGTAATTTCACTACTGGTTATAAATTTAATCATGGTTTTGGAATGGTTCTCTTTTGTTATGTTGTATTGTTTTACATTAGATAAACCATATAATGTTATATTATCTCGTCATGTTCCTTCGATAATGGCAGTTCTAGCCAAACTAACCTAAACTCGTCTAAGTCTGAGTAGCCTCTGATTGCATTAACAGTTGAAGCTTAAGCTCCCATGTCCCACCAGCCAGATAACCGGGTTTTGCAAACTAAGCATTATTTGTGGCAACACTTTGAGCGGCATGATGGAACTATGCCTAGCGCTAAGTGTTATTAGACCACTAATGTAGTTGCATGAAGTGGGTGACGAGGTACATAAGTATCATTACAGTGTGCTTAACCATTATTGCAATATTGAGGCTCCAATTTGACTGAACTATGAAATGTGTACATAACAACTCATGAGAAAACTGTCAAGTTCGATTCAACTATAAGTTAGGTTAAAAAGCGAAGACGAACTTATTTCAGAAGTCGTTTCAGTGTCCGGTCCAGTCCTTATGTTAAAAATGTCAAAGAAAAATCGCATTTAATTCGGTTGTTGTACAAGGCAATTTCACATGAGAGAAGAAGAGAAAGAATAGTGTTGAACTCATCCACTGATTTACGGTAATCTGACCTGCGTCTTTCCGGGTTGACCTACATTCGTATTCCTCTCATCGCACTCTACATACCTAGCCCACCATATCTCTTGGATATGCAGTCCTTAGGACACCTGGTTTATCACTTTATTTAAACATTTTATTGAAAATAAAAAAGAAAATCGGGTTAAGTACGGTTCCTTTGAATTCCACTAAGAATTTGCATCCTTTGACAGATACGTATTTCGACCTCAACTGTAAGGTCGTCTTCAGTGTCTTGTACTTGACTCGACTTGAAGTCGAGTCAAGTACAAGACACTGAAGACGACCTTACAGTTGAGGTCGAAATACGTATCTGTCAAAGGATGCAAATTCTTAGTGGAATTCAAAGGAACCGTACTTAACCCGATTTTCTTTTTATTTACAGATATACAGCCCAGGTTAATCATCAACATTTTATTGACTTTAAATAGATGTTTCAACTTATTCACTTTTTTCTCTTTCATTTCCTTTGCAACAAAAATGTCACGGACATCAACAAAACAAAGCACGGAAAAAATGATAAACTGAGTAAAAAATTAAAAATGTACGGAAAAAAATTGTTTCGGAATAGTGAATGGTTCAAACGTAAGAAAAACAGTATAATATATTGTTACATAAAGATCGGATGTAAATGTATAATAGCTACCAATGTGCAAAGCTTTTAGCGAACCATTCCATTACAATACACTATATTGTAGCTGGTACACTGTATGGTACAGGAATGGTTTTCACCAAATACCCTATGGTTAGTTTTTATCCGGGAAGATACAGAGGTCATCTCTGTCTCTAGTTGCAACGGATATCAGGCTTACATTATTTTCCTTCCTCAACGATCGTAAGGACGTGGTTGATGCTTTATAAAGCTTACTACACTCAAAGTCGCACCACGAGGATGGCAAACCAACGTTAGGCTCCATTTGATGATTTTATGTACAATTGTAATTGCTCTAGTAAATCGTGGATCTACAAGTCGTAAGGTCATCTCTGACCATACGCATTTAAGGAATCTGAAATCAAATCTTAAATCAAAATAACTAAATGAATCGGACTTACTTTCTTTTTTATTAACGAGTTTTTATCCTTGAGCTAGCTCATCTCGGAACCCACGGCTTAACTTCGCTTCCGAAGTAAAAACTTTTTTTTTTGGTTGGTTGAGAGTGGGATTTGATCCCAGGTCCTCGGCGTGAAAAAAACGTGCTCTAACCATTACCAGATCCACTTAAAAAACCGAAATTTAGTTTTTAGTGATTCAAATTCATTCTAATTCAAAAAATAATTCAAAGCTGGCGTTAAAATTAAATTCCTTGATTATCAAATTCAAGTTTCATTAACATATCATTATTTTATTACGTTCGATCCGTTAAAACTTATTCACGCAGTAACAAAGAACATTCAATTATGATCGTCATATAAATCATGCCATTATTGATTTAGAGCGAAACATTCCATACACGTAGCGTGTGCTATTACCATCCCACCTCGTTTTGTAAGACTACTTTTTGTCGACATCCCAACATAGCAGCAGCGATTGGCGTATTTTTTGTTCCAATCTAGAGACCTATATGTTTTATTTATTCCGGAATGTGTTCGGTGTAGCACGATTGGTGCTGCAATCCTTGGGGCGGCGTCGATGATGGTACGTGGTACGTGAGATCCCAAGAATATGCGTTCGTTCGAATGACTCACTACGGATGACTGACAGAAACGTGAGTCACTGTTTGTGCGGAGTGTTCGATCAACTGTCATTCACTTTAGTCTAGTCTTCTGCAATCGATGATGCATGTGTGGAAAACGCATTCCACTTCTAGTTCTAGTGCAAATTTGTAATTCGAACCGAATGCCGACTCGTCGCAACACAATATGTCTTCTATATTGATCGAAAGCAATATTCATCAAATTACGAAACTACAGCAATTGGCCCGTACGTGTTTGTTTAGCATACTTTCCATTATAATTGCTTTTTTTCGCCCCGATGAATAAATTAACCTCAATCTATGGCGTTGATCACAAAATGACGGCGCCACCAGCGCTGCCAAGGAGCATTATCGCGGGGTAAGTGGGAATGAAAAATTCTACGCGGTAATTAATAATTTATTAAAATCAGGATTAAATATTAACAACATGCTCGTGAACCGTAGGATATTGCACTACTACGAGAGTGACGATGGATTGAACGAAGTTGTTTTTATTCTTGTTATTTTTTTTTCTGTTTCGTTGGAATAGGAAACACGTGACAACGCGGGTTTAATTCTTCTCTTCTTCTTCTTCGCGGCGTGACATCCCTACTGGGACAAAACCTGCATTTCAGCTTTTTTTGTTGGGAGGAGTTGAACCACTGCGTCCAGTGAGTTGAACTTTTGTGGCATTTCAGCTTAGTGTTTTATGAGCACTTCCATAGTTATTAACTGATAGCTTCCTCTGCCATTGGCCATTTTGCATGAGTATCTGCCGACCGAGAATCAAAACTGTCACCATCAGCATGGTCATGCTAAAATCATGCTAAATATTTACAGCTGTGGCTATATGGGCCCTTAATTGTGTAATGTGTAATTATGTAAGGAATATTATCATTGATAGTGGCAAAGATGCACGAGGAGGAACTATCCTTGAGCCACCCAATTTATTTTCATAACACCAAACTGAGAATAAATTATGTAAAAATAAACATATTTCTAAATATATAAATTGGAATGCACTTCCCCATACGAGCCAATTGAAAAGGCTCGATACGATAAACCCCAACAAAACCTAAAAACTATTAGGTCTGAACTGATCAAAGGGGATCTCAAAATCTGCACCAGTCTAATAACTGCATACTGCCCCTGCAGATACAATCCACAAATGATCGGGTTAACCCGAACCTCAAATTTTTTGTATCTTTGACGAGGAGAGCAGAACAGATCCTATTGCATTGGAATCAAGGGCTCAAGAACAAGAATGGCTTTATAAAGCTTGTCTCGCTAGAATGGGGGAATCACAACACAACACTGTAATTCAGGATCAGGATCAGGATAGTTGGACTTGAGTTCAGTCTATACCAAGGTATCTCGATGACAAATAGGTTACTGAAAAAAAAACAGATTAATCCACCTAGTATTGATATTGCGTCGGATATTAACTCATGATGTTTCTGTCGACGTGAGCCGAAGTGTTCCTGAATCCTGAGAAAACTTTATTTAGAAAAGCAATTTTTATTTTAAAAACCATGCCTTCGACATAGTTTTTAATGCAATACAACGTTGACGCATTCTTCTGTATATTTACACCTCAGGAATCTGAAATGATGTGATTTGAAGATATTGGTATAGTTTTGTCAAGATATTGTTCTTTTACAAATATTTATGGTTTGCATTGATTGTGTAAATTTTCGTAATTCTGGCGTTGCGCCCAACGTTGACACTGCAACACAACCGGTAGTCTCTAATGTGGTCTGAGCCTTATTTCCAGCTAGTCGTTCATCAGACTATCGAAACAGTCGCATTTTTTTATTAGTGAATTTTAACTTAATGCTCATTCTTCACACTAAAGCCGCATGCATGAGTTTGGTTCAAATTTTCATTTAGCCACTTCCGGTGGGACACCCAGAACTGGTTCCGAAATAATGCCGGTTGTCCCAAATATGGTGTTAGACAATTTCATTGCTATCTGTTCATCAGGTTACCTAAAAAGCCGCGATTTGATGTGTCGCATGTATGAGTTTGATTCACTTTTAAATTGGACAACTTCCGGTGGGACACCCGGAACCAGTAGTAACTAATGTGGTCTGTGCCTATTTTCATGCTAACCGTCCATCAGGTTATCCTCAAGTCGCTATTTGATGTGCCGCATGCATGAGTTTGGCTCACTTTAATATTTGGCCATTTTTGGCGGGACATCCGGAACTGGTTACGGGGCACTACCGGTTCAGAACGGTCTGAGACTATTTTCCTGCTTACCGTGCACCAGGTTATCGAAAATGCTGCTGTTTGGAGTATCACATGCATGGGTTTATAGCATTTTCATATCTGGCCCCTTCCCGGGGACCGGTCCGGCAAGAATGCCGACTTTAAAGGCAAGTTCTTCTCAATTTGGATCCAAAATATTTTCGAAACGAAACTGCGTAATGAATATAAGAAAAAAAAATCAGAGTCCGCAAGAAAAATCGATAATGCCTTTACAATATTAGTGCTTATTTTGGGCAAAAGCTGTACAGTTCATGAATATAAATATCCAAAAAAATCCTAATCGTCTAGCTAAATAAATTAGGGATTCTTCCAAGCAATAAAAACCCGCCGAAGTTGGTTGGTACTGGTCACCGCTATTCGTATTCGCTCGGTGAAATTCGCATATTTGCCCTTTTGCCGTCACCGGTAATAGCCAGTAACTGAAACATTGCACGCACGCCAATCGCTAATTCCTCCAGATTTCCCACTTTCGTTGCGGAGTCAGGATATTTAGCGCATATTACGATAGAGAGGATATAGCTTTGTTGAATGCTATAACTAGCCGAGCCCTGCCGGCTTAGAGCGCTTAGACTGAAAATAGCCACAATCGGAGGCAAACAACCCTATATGTGCTGCTTGCGTGTCCAGACGGACGGCGGCGCGGTCGGTATACTCTAATACTCGCTCACTTTGAGGAGGTTGAGATTTATTCACACCGATGGCTATCCCACTTTGTCACCCGGGCACTTATTGAATCCAACCAGCGAACGTGGCCAGTTCTTGTGGCTGTGCAAACAACCAAAGCATGGTAAGCTTACAATTGGCACGAATCGTTTGTGGTTGGCAACAACACCGATTTCAACAGCTTACTGAATGTAAACAGGAAGCAAATCATTTATACAGGATAAACCATGTGCATGCACAGTGAAACCTGCAATTAAAGGGGAGTCACCCAGTAGGAAAGAGAAGTTGAAAACTAGCCTAATATATAGAGCCTGATTCTCAGTTCAGTGTTCTGTTTAAAATATTTCCACTGTTATTAACTGATAACCTGAAGACTTTTTTGCCCATTGTTAATTTTGGAGTTTTGGCAATTAAAAAGCTCTGGGTACCGGTCAGCTTCAGCATTATGTTGAGGTGCGTGAAAATAAGGAAAAGTTTGAATTTTTGTAACAGTACGTAGACATATTTTTAAAGGTCTCTTTTAACGTCATGCATACAGTGCGAGAAATAAGTATAAAGACAGAGCCGTTTTCCATACAAAATAATCATGTTTAGGGATCAAAATCTCTTTTTCTAGCGATTCGGTTGTTATGGAATTTTGTCTGCAACCATAAAATAACTAGAATTTTGGCCAGAAATATAAATCATCATCCATGAAAGCGTTTAAAGTCTGTATCCGCAATAATCGGGACACAAAAGTATGACTGTAGCTCTGCAATGAATCGGTAAAATTGGCCAAATAATTGACTTTGAATGCTTTGGTGTATGTTTATCATTTGTGCAAAATTTCATTAAAATCGATGCATTACTTTTAACTGTGGATGAAAAACAAACAGACGTGGTTTTAAGTTTTTTTACAATCATGACCAATTTTCATTCCCACAATAGATGGTTCTTTTAAGCTACAGTTCAAAGTTTTATGTTGATAATTCTGAAACTTCGTTTGCAGTTATGATACTTATAGATACACTTTCTTGCAAAATTTTATCAACTTTGATCAATTGGTTTGAAAGCTACTGCTGTTGATAGGGGTTAGTGTTAGGGAAAATTTTTCGTGTTTTTCATGTGCGATGTTTGCCTGTTCATAACTTTTGAATTTCTCTGCCAATTTTCATGAAACTTTCACAGAAGGTAGTTTATTATGTGTATATTTTGCCTGCAAAATTTCATGATTATTGGTATAGTACTTTCAATAGTACAATTGAAACAATGAAGGGTGCTGACTTATTGCTGTCGGAGGGGCTAAAATCACGTTCAGTCCCAATACATGTTTTGACTTTAAAATAGTTGATAGTGCATCGATTTTTTTGAAATTTTGCCTGTGCAACAAATGTAGATTGAGAGGTTTGTGTTCAAAATTTTGGCCATTTCCATAACAAAATTCAAACAATACAGCGCTGGCAAGCAAAACTAAAGGCTGTACAAAATTCCATGGCGTACATTCTACTCTTTCATTGCTACAACAAAAAGTACTGCACCGATTCACATGAAATTTTGTAGGTGAAACGAACACATCTTAAGATATGCTATTAGGCCAAGTTTGAGCAATTTTAATGTATCTTTTGCAGAGTTATACCTGTTTTTGTCTGTCCCGATTATTGCGGATACAGGCTTTATATCGACTTTTCAGATTCAAACAAATATAAAGACACATTTTTATATGGAAATAAGTGTCTTTATATTTATTTGAATCTGAAAAGTCGATATAAACGTTTTCATCGATGATGATTTATATTTCTAGCCAAAATTCTAGTTTTTTTAAGGTTGCAGACAAAATTCCATAACAGTCGAATCGCTAGAAAAAGAGAATTTGATCCCTAAACATGATTATTTTCTATGGAAAATGGCTCCGTCTTTATACTTATTTCTCGCACTGTAGTACAATATTGCATGTGTAAAATGAGCTTGAGAGCATGAAAAAATAGTATGTAAGTACCGTGATTTCGGGTAAAATTAATCCCTTTTCACAGTTTTTAGGGTCTATTTTTTGAATAGTTATTGATATGGTCACACTCAATGCTATAAAACAAGTACAATCACGGTTCTTATCAGTCAACGTGGTTGAAACTTTTACTGCATATCATTTCATTGCAATAAATATCATTTGAAATGAAAAATCAATAATTTTGCTTTTGGGGTGAAATCGATCAGTAAATGAAATGCCTTTGTAAGTGCTGCAAATATGTTTTCCACCTAAATTAACCACACCAAAATGCGAAAAGCTACGCATAACTTTCTAAAATTTTAATAATTTTAGTTAAGAGGTAAATAAATCCAAAGAAAACGCCAGGAAGCATACAATTTCTGTACTAAAGATGTGATTACTTCCGGAAAAGTGCAATTTTATGCATAAATTTGAATATTTATAGAATTTTAGATGATGAAATCGTGCTTAGCGAATACTTGGCAGCTAAAACATCCATTCGAATATTCATTACATGTGCGGTACAGACACGGTAACAAAAGTATGAGAAAGTCCTAGAAGGGCGCCTAACACGTAATTTCAGAAAATATTTAGTTTAATACAGAAATATGTGACGAATTGGCTGTAAAACATGCACCATGCACTATTTACAAAACGCTAATAAGACCGGTGGTCTTCTATGGAGGGACATAAATTGATTGATTGATTGATTTATTGCTACATTTGCACCCATTTAGACTCTGCCGAAATTCATTATCATCACAGTCGAATTTCGCACACGACTTCGCAGCGGCTGGCATATACAAGTTTCGTTGAGTTCATCACAGGGATGTCGGATGCACAACAGGAAAAACAAAATCAGTTTGATTGGTGTGAAATGTCGCTGGGAAATGATGATTAAGTGGATTCTCAAATTATCAGAGTAGTCTAAATATCAATAAGAAACCCAATATATCTTTACTATCGAGACTTTCGAATGGACAAAAATAAATAAGGAACATTAAAATAAAAAAAGGAAAAAAGATCTATCAATCGTTTGAAAATTATACCCATTATTAAAAAAAAAAATATTTCAGCTATTGAAAAATTTTTGCTTGAAAGCATTCTTTCTATTGAAAATGGAGTCTTTGGCCGCCATGCTTGTTTTTTTGCCCCTCAATATTTGGCATTTTTGAAGGGAGTGGGTGGCATGAAAAAAACTAAATATTTCCATTGGCCTTATATTATTTGAACATTATTTCAAAGTTACTTTGTTAAAGCTAGGTTACCTGTTCCCAAGGACAGCGCTCAAGTAAAATTCCTCCTTTTTCCGCAAGTAATTTTGACAACTGATCCATATGGGGCGAAATGTAACTTTTACTTACAGAATAATAGCACGGACTATTTTTCCACGCGGAATAGTGATACCTTCATTTGATCTTGTACCGAGTTTTTGAAACCTCTAAACAGAAAACCCTCTTCGAATGAGTGTAATCAGTTTCGTACCTTTTAATTCCGCCCTATGTTGCTTATTCTTTGACAGTTACGCGTATTTCGACTACCACTTCTAATCTTCCTCAGTGTCAGTTATCCAGCGTTACTGGCGTTACACTTTTTTCCTTACTTGCCATCTGCGAACCGCTCAAGTAATTTTGAAGCGGAATCATTACTTGACCATTACTTGTCCTATCTTTTTGCACAGTACGTACCAAGTGGAAACTAGCCATAAAGCTAAATAAAGTTTCAAAATAAAGCCCAGTTTCGTGTTCAAAAGGAATCGTTCAAGAAATTTCTTGACCGACTCCTGGCAGGAACTTTCTACAGTGACTGCCATTTGAATTGTCATTTCTTCGCAACTGTGTACTGCGATCAAAGAAAAACGGTTTCTTGTGCGTTAATCGCCATGCATCAAGATAGGCCGAGAAATTCCTTCTGATCTGCAAACAGCCCTTAAAGCTTAATAAATATCTGTAACGTGGGTAGATCACCATATAATAATGCGTTTTGGCGCAATATCTACTAAATTTTGATCATCATATGTTCCTGCCTGAAGAAACCAGGCAGTAGTTTATAATATCTCAAGATTAAAATTCAATGTAGTTTTTTGATGTTTGTGTATTATCCTTGCTTTAGCTTTACTGCCAATTAACATTTTACTTCAGAAGGCTTCACTGATTCAAAGCAGCCTAATAAGGGTGTGCCTAACCGTTGACCAAATGTACACTGTAAGAAAGCCGAAAAAAATCTCAAAAATTGACTTCATTTTTAATTTTATTTTTCTGATGTTTTTTTTTCTTCTTACGTATTTTCGTCAGTTTTGTTCTCTTCGTCATGGTTTTTTTAACCTGTTGGTCTTAGAGTTGGTCTCAAATCCTTCCCAACCAAGCTGAGTTTTCAAATTTCAGGCAATTTTCTAAACAAAAAAAAAACCATGACGAATAGAACAAACCTGCCGATAATACCTTCGTCATCCTACTTTAAATAAGGAAACCAAATATTCATATCAGTTGGTCAAACATTGAGTGGCGATTTTGTCAATGTTGAGGTTTTGTGTAATAGTTTATCCATTTTTATTTCTTTTGTTTCATTAGTGTGAGCTCGTTGTAAAACTTTTAGATTTAAGGGGGTAAAAAGCAAAGGGATGTAAGTAACAAAACTCCACTTTCGAGTAAATGAAGTTTGTCACCAATTGTTCATCTCTTACAAAATGTATGAAGTTTCACAATCGACCCAAATTTCTTCGATTTATTATAATTTTTTCAACTCATCGTAAAATCAATCTTTAAAAGCTCCTGAAACTTGAAATCTGAAGAAATTTTTGATACGCTCAGCTCAAAATCGACGAAATGATCACTTAAACCCCTTTACATCTGGGCCCCTCATTTAGATAAAGTCACCATATTGCAACTGTTTTTGGGCATAAATAACCATGACGTTTCAGGGTTTATTTGGAATCTAATCACAAAATTGTAATGATTTAACAGCATGCAAAATATTATTTTTTACGAAATATTAGAGGAAAACTTCTCTTGCCTTTTTCAGGAAACACCAGAATACGATGCCGTGTCCCGGATCTGACAAGTAATTTTGAGTAATTTTTTACATCAGGCCACTATGAAGACACATGGTTGAAAAGGAATAGAAATAGCTTGAAGTTTAGAGTTTATTTTTAAATTCGTACGTAAACACCCGGAACAATCTTCTTTTGGTAGATATTGTAATATCTTCCTTGTTTTCGAACATTTTACCCTGGAGTCTTCTTTTTAGTCAAAAGGAACAGTTGTGCTGAGACAATTTGTTTGCTCAGCTTTAAATTTCACCTTCTAGGATTGCTCCCGACAAGAATCTCATAATTCTGAAGTTGTTTTCAATTTCCCTAGACTAAGAAAGCCAGTTCGAAGAATAAATCAATTCCCAGTTATTCAAAACAACATTTTCTACAATTCTTGTGAAGACATCTACCTTGTATCTTGAAAATTTCAAAAAGTATATTCTCTATCTCACTTTTAGGGGGATTGATCATTTTTACCAATATGTAGTTGAAAAGAAGCGCATTATTGTAGTGAAAAATTTTCTCGAAAACGCCATGACGCTAAACAGCATGGTTAAATCAGCAACTGGGTAATATAGTAGGCTTCTTTGCGTTCAAAATGAGAAATCCTCAAAACATCATATTGTAAAAACACCGTTTCTCGAGAATGGCTTGACGGATCTTCGTGAAATCTTATGGTAGCTGCACAACCCCTACAGCTCCGTGGTACACTTTTCCCTTTTTTGATATCGTGCATTTAGCCTAAATGGCGATCGAAAAACCTCAAAATTTTTCAATTTTCCAAAATTTCATTTCAATATCCCTGCCCTCTCCCAGAGGGTGGAGGGTCAAAACTTCAGATTTATGAGTTTCTAGTCGAAAGCAATCAGAAAAGATGAAATCTAGAGATGAGCAGAACAAAAGTTGATTTTTGTCAGAAGGAGTCATTGACAGTTTTCACTGTTACAGTTTCCATCGCAAGGCTATTTTAAGGCCTCCAAAGTACTCCGAAGTTTGTGTCCCAAATCCACCAAACTTAGCCAAAATTCATAGACGTTGAATAATCGCAGAACATGGTCTACGGTACTCAAATA
This sequence comes from Aedes albopictus, assembly GCF_035046485.1. Taxonomy (NCBI): domain Eukaryota; kingdom Metazoa; phylum Arthropoda; class Insecta; order Diptera; family Culicidae; genus Aedes; species Aedes albopictus. The sequence continues at coordinate 180,060,735 of NC_085138.1, forward strand.
GTCTCAAGCACCTTTAGAAAATGCATGGTACATGAATTTGGTTATCTAGGTTATCCAAACTTCTCTGGAGTAGGAGCTACCATCATTTCTGTACACACTGTTTAAGAAACTTAGTCACATTGATGATCATTATACCTCGCAACATTACTCGATACTGAATATGATAATTGAACATTTCGAAAAAAAAAAGAAATTTCTCTTTACTCTATCGGCATAATTCCTTTGAGATCGTGTCTGTTGTACCTCACAATAGTACGAGTATCTCTAGGTCGGGGATTCCTCCAAGATGTGCATCTGGGCATTCTTGCTGGAACTTTCTTCTGAAGATGTCTACAGAGCTTTATCCAAGATTTCCATCCAGGAATTTCATCAGCCGATTACTCCAATAACCAAATCTGTGGATCCTTCAGTTACTCCTGCTATTGGAATTAGTGCCTTTATCTCCAGGAACTTCTGACGAAACTCCTACAGGAATTCCATCAATCCTGAAGTTTTCCCAGAAGGAATTCTTGGAGGATTTCTTGAAATAATACCTGCATTATTCATAGAAGCAACTTCTGATGGATTCTCACAAGGAACTTCTGAAGGGCTCCTACGAAGAATTCCTGTTTCATTTCTATAAACAACTTATAGAAGATATTTCCAGAAGGAACTGCTGGAGAATTCCTAGAATAAACTCCTGGAGGATACCAAATGGAACTCCTGAAGGAATATCGTAGAAAATCACTTAAAAATTGCAGAAAATAATCTTCTTAGAAGAATAGGAAGAACTCCTGTAGGATTTTCGGAAGGAAAATCATGGTAAATTGCAAGTCTAGGGTAATGATTCTCTTAACCCTCTAATACCCAAATTTTTGATTTTGATCTAAATATCATTTTTCGTCATCTAAAATCGATTTAAACATGTTTTGGAAGATGTTTCTTTTTAATTCTCGATTTCGTGAATTTCAGTTTTTGATTTTTCTAATTTTTATTTTTGAACATCCCCACACTTTTATATTTTTCCTGGAAGCCTATTTGGGGTACGGGTTTTTTTGGGATGAAAACATTTTGAGATTTTATGATTATTGTTAAAATATTTTTATTTTAAATTTTTTTCATATAAAATTTTATTTTTCGTGTTATTTTAAGGAAAATAATTTTAGAGTGTATTCGATCCCTTTAAACTATTAAACAAGGATAGAATGGTTTGGGAAAAAATTAAAATATGTTAACTGTAGCGATTCAATACAAAATAAACAATGACTTCTAAAAAGTGACCAAAACATCAATTTTTCAATGATTTTTTAAAAATGTAAATACGCTTGTAAATACACCAAAAACCATTTTGAGATATATAAAACAGTCCTAAATATCAGCCAAAAATATAATATTTTTGATTTCCCTCGAAATAAAAATTACAAAAAAGCTCAAACTATATCCCGTCTGAAGGCGGGGTTGGGTATTAGAGGGTTAATGGATTGCTTTTCCTGGTGGAATTCCTGAAACTCCAAAAGAATTTTAAATACATTCAAAAGCCATTTGGGAGAAAGAGCTCTTGAAGAAAGTCAGAATCTCTTCAGAAATTCTCATCGATATTAAAGACCAAGCGGAACGGTAGAAGATAACCTATAGGCATCCCAGATGGAACTTCTTGGGTAGACCTAAAAGAAGTTCTGGAGAAGTGATTCCAAGGAAAAATTCCTTTATATTTTCTAAAAGTACCCAAGAAGGAACTTCTATGGGAATCTGTAAAAGAATACCCGTGAAGGATTGCGTTTCGGTTCGTTTCTATAACTAACACTGCTCGACAAAATTTTACAAAATTTGGTGTTATGGGATGAGAAAAAAAATAACAGGGGTTTGGGACCCTAGAAGTGCCATTGTGAAAGATTTTTTGAAAAATATTGGACCGGGCCTTCACAGTTTAAAACCGAAGTTTGTATGGAGAATTTGGGGTGTTCAATTGATATGTGCATTAGAACATGCCGTGCTTATTTTTAGGCGTTTTCGGTATTTGAGTTAGTTTCGTTATTGTCTAAAGCCTAAATATATGCACAGCGCGTTCTAATGCACATATCAATTGAACACCCCAAGTTCTCCATACAAACTTCGGGTTTGAACTGTGAAGGCCCGGTCCAATATTTTTCAAAAATTCTTTCACTATGACACTTCTAGGGTCCCAAACCCCTGTTATTTTTTTTATCTGTATTAACGAGATTTTTAGCCCTAGGCTAGTTCATCTCGGGACCCACGCTTTACTTCCCTTCCTCACATTTTGCGAGTTTGTCGGGAGTGGGATTCGATCCCAGGTCCTCGGCGTGATAGTCAAGTGTTCTAACCTTCACACCAGGTCCGCTCCACAAACCCCTGTAATTTTTTTTTCTCATTCCATAACAAAATTTAGTGTTGAACGGTGTAATTAATGAGGCGTTCGATTTGAATGTGGTCTTTGGCAAAGTTGTAGTTGATGGAGTAGCCTAGGAGTACCAAGGGTAAACTACTCTAGGGCACTTGGGGAAATGCTGAATGAAAAACGTCCTTTTCCCATAGTAATTACCATACAAACTTTGAAGGGCTTGTGTACTCTCAATTTTCAACCAAATCAGCTCATTTTTTGGGAGAAGGCATAGAATCTGGTTACGAATCGAGTAAGCGGTGTGGAGCAAAAACGATTTTTTGAACCATGCTAATATACATGCAACCATCTTAAGATGTTAGGTTTCTCGCACTACGACGGTGTAGTACACGTGCAGCGTGCCTGTCTGGGTCATATTGACCCCAACATCCTACTAGGGTTAAAGATGAAATTGACAAATTTTACGTGCTTTTAAGCTTATTACAACTCAATGTTAAGAAGTGCAGCACAATCACATTCTGTAGCAGTGAAGAGAATTGTCAGACAAAAGAGGCACAAAACAAGCAACAAAGAAGGAGCGACGATTAGTCTTTATCCCTACTGGTGACAGATAATGACATGATCTCGTTTTTTTTTGTTGCAGACAAAACAGAGGCTGAATTTGTTGCGTACTTTTCAACTCGTGAATAATCAATTATTACTAACCCAAAGTCGAAACTGTTTGATGATAGAGCTTCACCAGAGTTGCAGTGTTTACCGACTCGAAGTTACCGTTCGAAAATCGCAATGCAAGGCTTAAAAATCTCTAAACTCGTGGTGTACGATGTTAATCCCATTATTTTCAAGTTGGGACAAACTTATGTCGCATGGATTGTTTTGTCGCAACAAATACAGGTTGCGACATTGTCATTATTGTTGCGCGATGGTTCAATTTTGATTCACTGTTCTGTAGAAAACGTGGCAATGCTGATGAAACTTTAGGCAATGAGCATGTAGAACAGTGTTTCCCAAACTTTTAGGAGGTATCGCCCCCTTGGAGCTTGAGAAAAACTTTTTCGCCCCCCTAAATGAGATTTATTTTTTTTTATGAAAAAAGGCTGAAACTTTGTTGAGCTGAAGCCCTCAAAAACCCACTATTTGACACTACTGTGGCGAAACTGATATTTGAAGTATCTAAATTAGTATCTCTCTTATTAAAAAAACGCATTATTGCATGTATAACAATACATTTTGAAATCATGTTTGTGCTATACATATTCTTGAACAAAAACGAGCAAACAGAACGGACTGTAAACATTTACGAAAACTCGTTATCTTACACCAGATATTTTACTAGTGTTCTCCTACTGGTGGGATATTGAAATACAATTTCAAAAATATGTTTTATACAGAAAGAACAAATCAGGTATATATCTATGTATTTTCAAATGTAGTCAGCTTTTCAAAGTAAATGCAAATGATGAAAGCCAGTATAAATTAGAGAAACTTCTATTGTCAAATAAGTAAATATGCAACAGTCATTACTCGGTTTTGAGGGAAATCAACGCTGAATTCGTGGAAAAAAATCATAATAGCTACTAGTAATAAGTTTGAAATTTTCAAACAATTTGTGATAGCTCCCATCCGAAACGTGTTCTGAAATTCGTCTGAAACATCATGATTTTGATTGAAAATTCCATAAAAAAAACGCCCATGAATTAAAAACAAAGCTTTCTCATCAAGTAAAAAACGGTTCTTCTCATAATCTCTTATATAAGTTTCTTCATAGTTTCTTAACATGTGATCTCCATAATTCCTAGGAATTATTTAGGAAATTCATATAGCAGTCTTATTCGTGTTTTTTTTTGGAATTTTGACGAAAAGTCCTCATAAACATAAAAAAATAATCTGTAAAATGTAGTCGATCTCAAAACAGTCATTTTTCAATAATCCTAGAAACAACAAAATTTGAAATGTTAGGGATTTTTAATGATTCAGTTGACATTCTGGACTAGTATTTCAATACTTTTGATTTTTTTCAATTATGCAAAAAATCGCCCCCTTTTTAGTATTTTCGCCCCCCAATTTTGGTTTTTCACATTTTCGCCCCCTTCGGGCTGATTTTCGCCCCCTGGGGGGCGATTTCGCCCACTTTGGGAATCACCGATGTAGAATAATGTACACAAGTTAGAGATTTAGGAGCAATAATACTGTACAACAATAGGTTGATTCAATGCAAATCAACAATTTTGCAAGAGAGACTACGCATTGATAGGCACTTACAACCAGCATTGCATTAAGGTATGCATACAGCAAAATCTAGCCACCGCATTTTGGATAGAAATTGAACAATTTTTGACAAATAGTGGCAACCTACGGCGCAAATGAAAGCTTATTGTGTAAAGAATTGAAACACATTTTCATCGGGAGATATTTTGACATTGTGTTTAAAATAGAGTCAAGGGAAAAAGAAGTCCTCGAAAAGTTTTTGCACAAACGTGCTGAAAATCTGACAGTGTATATCACAACGATCGTCTCCGCAGACTTTAGTTAGCTTTCAAGAATTCGGTTCTACATCATTACAACGTGGAAAAGTTGCGGATTAACTTAAGACCAAGATATAATCGAAGTTTGGCGAGAAATACATAGTTTGGTCAACAATACGAAATTGAACGTTTGAAAAAAAACGAGCTTTTAAAAATACATGTAGGGTAAGAAATCAAACTTTGAACTAGTCAAATTGTAATCTTAATTTGAACCATTTCAAAATTCATTAAAACGACGTACTTTTCAGGCAAATATTGACCCGAAAAAGATGTTAAACAGCTTTCCGTAATATAACTTGATAAGATGGACTTTAAAAGCATTGAAAAAAGCGTCTTTGTCATGGAAAACAGGCAATTGAAAAATCACTGAGATTTCACCCATTTCCCCCAAGAGAAAGCACATTTTCGGTGCACTCGTACAGCTCATGCATTGTATCACACGCAATATGTGAACACTTCAAATGAAAGCTTATTTATCGTAGAATCGACCAACCGAATAATATTCCGCATTATTTGTCATAAAATTATCAAATTTAAGTGATTCTTACTTGGAGAATGTTATCTTAAGTTGAACCATTTGTAATATTAATTTGAACTAGTAAACGGCGGTGAGCTTCTAGTGTTGGCCTGTAGATTGCGCTAGTGGTTGCTTTGTTTATAGACTGTTTCAGAAATTATAAATACACTTTGTTTATTAAATTAAATGAGCTGTTCTAATGTTTTTTACAAACTTCTTTCAGAATATAGCATAATGTACTCCATATTTTTATATTTCTTTTCAATTGTCGTGATATTTTAAAGAACAGTCGAGTTCTCTAACAAATAACTTAATTTTTCAAATTTGCATTTGTACAAAGGTGTTTTTAATGATTTCAACATTATTTATCACTAAATACCAAAAAATATCTAAATTTTTATCACATTCGATTTCTCAACAAGTTGTCTAAGGAATGCCTTGATCAAAATTTGAGAAAAATCGATAAAGGCATTTCCACAACATTTTTTCGGAGATCAAGTTTCTTATTTTTTTAAGGTTTTTTACGGAACATAAGAACTACCACACAGTATCTTAGCTTTCCTGAACGCATCTAATCTAAACAAACTTATTTTTTCAGCTCATTCGATCCTTCAGAGGGCAAAGCTCGTCATACCATAAAAACGAATGCAGTAAGCAGTAATTAAGCCATTCGTTTACTTAACGTTTGTTGCTACTGGTGTTGTTGAGAAATTTGAAACAAAAAAAATTGAATTGAGAAGATGGTGGTTCTTGATCAAATATTCCAGTAAAAATTAATCTTACCAACCGAGATATATCTTTTATTATCGATACAGCAATTTTTCTTGTGTTTGGAAATTAAATACTTTATCCGTGAGATTTTTTTCTTTTCTACTATGCTACATTTTTTACCACTTTGTGCAACTTCAAATTTTAATCATCTAGTTTACGGAGCCCTATTTTTTTAACTTTTACCAGAAACATCAACACAATTGGTATTATTTGCTTCGTTAGCATGTTTACTATAAGAGCTAGAAGACACTTTTTTGGATATTGTGCTCAAATTAAAATGGCAGTTAATCGTTAGTGTATTTATAATTTCTGAAACAGTCTATACTCTTGGGGGATGAAAAAATCCAAAATTAGTTTCCGAATTGGCTTCTTTAACGGTGTTGAGATAATTCGATATTCTGAATATGCATGTCAAATTGAGCCGAAATCCAAATTTTCATGAATTTCGAAGCCCGGGAACCTATTTAAAAATCAATTTTAAGTTTGTATGGAAGCGATTTGTCGAATCACCCATTGTCGCAGTTTGTATTGGGCGGAGCTGTCAAACAGTTGCCCAGCTGTCAAAAGGTGATTTCAAAAAATTTCTTTGAAATTGTTTTTAGGTACCAAAATAAGGTTCTAAAAATCTGAAAAAAATCATAGTGGCTCAAAGAAAGGTGCTGTTTCGTATAAAATCGAAAAATCAATATATTTTTCTTAATTTAAAAACCCAATTCCTAAAGAATTCCGAACATTCTGAGTTGAAATTCCACTGCCTAATGAAAAATAGGTATGAGAATTAGCAGATTCATGTGATTTTTCATTGTTTAGCATGAAATTGGCTGTTTTGCGAGTTGCTCGAGCTGCTGCCGCCAGTAGTTCAAATTAAGATTAAAATTGGTTCAAATTATGATTACGATGGTTCAAATTAAGATTAAAATCATTGTTGATGAAAAATCAAATATTTCAATGAAATTCGGTGCAAATACAAACTTTTTACCATTTAACAGAAAGCTTATACCCGTGGCTTTCATGTGCATACTATTTTGCCGTAGTAAATTATTTCCATGTGGGAGAAAAAATCACTTGAAATTTGCACTGCTTCAGAAAGCCGCAATTTGGTTCAAATTTTGATTACCTACCCTACAACAAATCATCTTTTTACTACGGGAAATGACAGGAAAAATTGTTGGCACCTTTTATTAGAAAGCTTAGATGTTGTGTATTGATTTGGATTGATTTGATTGTGCCCTGCTTCTGGCGGAGAATCCTTGCGTTTGTATGCAGAAAACTATGTGAAAATTATACCGCATATTTCCAAAAAATCTCATCATCTCATCGTCAAATCTCATACACCTCAAAACTCACGTCAATTCAAAAATATTGGGTAACCGTGAATAGGAACCTTCAAAAATGTCAAAAAAAGCAGCTTTTATCAAAAAATAAGATTGATTTTGACACAAAGGTGGTAAAGATTTCTTGGCAAGGTACTGTGCAAAACTTTACGGAAGGACACAAGCGTAAAGCTCGAGATGACGGATATAATAATATCAAATCAACAATGTCTTGATGTTGATTTAAAGTAAATTAATGCTTATTTACGATGAATTGCTTTTGATTTGGGAATAAGTTAGAATGCAATACTACTGCTTGCTTTTCTTTGGCTAAATTTTGCTGTGCGCATACCTTAATATTGATCTGACTATGTCCAATCCAAATCAAAACTAAAACAGTACTTTTGTTCGAATGTAAATCAATAATTAAATGAGTAAGTGCACAATAGATTGTATTGTGAAGTCAATGTTAAATGTAACAGTTTAGCCTATAAGAAAGTAAATGTAATCGCAGGTATACGATATGTTGACGACCATGTTGACGGCAATATATAAATATATTTATACTTGTAATCTTCCTCAGTGTCACCGTGGAAAAAAAAACTAAAAATATTTCAAAAATAAGATACAAAACAAATAGCGCTTCAATCCTTTGTTTAAATAGGATGAAAATGGAAGTCACATGCTTAATAAAGGAACCAATACCCGACATATTCCGGTTCAGAAATCAAAAGCAGACAAAAAGGGTCACCGGATCGATATTGTTTTTTTTTACTTTGAGCGTAATGCCACACCATATGTAAAATTGAAACCGAACACTATTCAATTTGTTGAAACATTCAAACGTAGCCTTATCGTTAAGCTTTTCTTATCGGTTAATAAATTGCATCTCAGTTTCCATATCATTTTTCTGAGAACCGTGAGATTACCAGTCATTAGACACGTGAACAAATTTTGCTGGAAAAATCCACCAGATAAGATAAACTGGGGGATCTCACGGCGTACAATACCTTATTTGAGTGTGGTTACCCGCAACCGGTACACAAATGCAGCTCTCTTGGCACAAGCTTTGTAATAAAATTTGTTTACTTTCTTCCCATTGCTGTCCCAGGTGTCTCCCGTTCTCCGCCAGCTGTACCATCCATTCAACATGACAACCAGCAGCGATTTGAAGCCACCCACCCCGGGGACGGATCACAGCTAACTTACCAACTATTTCCCTCTACCGTTTGCTGCTTGCATTTGCCCGTGGCCACATGAATGCTTCCTGCTGGATTCTCTCAGTCCTTGACAATCCTACTGTTCTCTCGTATTCTCGTGCTCCACTAACATGCACTCGCTCTCACACATTGAGCAAAAAACGGGAAAATTCAAGATGGCTGCTGTCACCTGTGCGTGATAATTTTCTTTCTTCTAACCCGTTTTCTGATAGATTCTCGATATGGAATGCTAGTTGCTGGAAAACTTTTCAGCACCGTTTGGATCAATCCCGACAGCCTGGCTGTTCACATTTAGATGGAAAACGCACTTGCTCAATAAGGGGAATCACATCGGAACGAAGAACACTTTTCGCAGGAAACTTCGGAAAAGTTTCACCATCAATGCTGGCACTGCTTCACATCAGATATTTTTCCATCATTTGTTCGGTTAAAAGGTTTCGTAGTAACTAATGATTAGTTGGCTTCTCAACTGATAAGGATTAATAACTAAAAGAGCAGACACTCCAGTTAAAATTTTCAAATTCACTATCCTTGCATCCAATACCCAACAATACACTACACACAAGACTGCGGGATCAAGTTTTTCTCGTAAGGAATGGAAGGTCAAATCTACACTGATGATGGTTTTCGCAGCAGAACTAAGTAAAAGAGGCAGTAATCAACCAATAGCTCCTCTCTAGCAGCACTCCTGGAGTCATGCTCTCGCTTTTTAACCCACACAACTAAGTGGTAGAGGGCTATCCAAAGCAGCTATTCTGGATAACTACTACACTACTGCCCGGAGAAAAGGCCATTGTTGCAAAGGAAAACGTCAAACACACATTTTCAGCCCGACACGAGAGCTTACTTGGTGAGGCTCTCCTACCCGTTCTCACGTGTTTTCCATCAGTAGGGCAAGCTTTTCATTCAACTTTTCACCACACGGAGACTGAAGAGGGAAAGCTCCCTGCCAGTCGGCTGCTCACGATGGCATCGCATCACATCGTGTGCAGTCAGAAACATTGTTCTCCTTTGCTCTTTTCCCAAGCACTGTGTCCCTCTCCCGGCTCGGGTCGTTCGGCGAGAATCACAAACAATCCGTTGGTACGGGAACAGGATTTGCAGCCCGCTGCAGATCGATTTGACAGATGTTATAGTCTGCTGAATGGCTCTTAGTTTTGCAGCATAGCGCGATTAATTAATAGTGTACACGTGGTACCAGCCACATTACCACCAATTATATGGTTTTACTGGGAACCATAAATTGGCAAAACAAATAATGCAAGAGGAAAGTTTTCGCCATTTCACAGATGACCGAGCTCGACCAAGTGTTCCAGATAATATGACCACTGATGAGAAGCGCATCCAATCGATTCACAGTGACGTAATATATAGCTAAGATTCACACTGTGGGAGGACTCGGAGCAAAATATGCTTTACACTCATTTATGAATTTGTTCTTAGAGGCATAAAAACAGTTTTAGTAGATCTTCCCTCCTCTCCTTTATCCTTGCTTCACAGTACAGTATGGCTCCACCCTCATGCTGCAATGGATCGTTCAAGACTAAGAGTGCCAGCTAAGTTTTGTGTGATTAGCTGGTAATGCAATTTTGGCACTGTTGTCTTTCTGACTTCAACTACCTAGATGAATGAAGTGATTTTTATTGCAAAACAATCTTTTGAATAAAAACCCGTTTAGTTTTTTACCCAAGAAAAGCACCGAATCAGCTATTTCAGAATTGCTGAACTCTGTTTCTGCGAAACTGAGCGTGTGTGTGTTCTTCAGGAGGAGCGGGCCCGTGTGCCCTAGAAGGACTCTGAGCTAAACTGTGCATTACGGTCCTCCGGAAAGTAGGGAGTTGGTGTCAGGCTCTATGAGCCAGCCGGTCAAACCTATTATTGTAACGGGAAATCAGCAACAGAATAATACGAACCGAGACACTCCAATTAAACGGCAGCGACTCCAGCGAGTAGAATGGGCTTGCGATTGGAACCTTGGTACGTGGAACTGCCTATCTCTCAAGGGGCCGTTCATAAATCACGTAGACTTTTTGGGGGGAGGGGGGTCTGGCAAAAGTCTACGCTCCATACAAATTTCAAAATTTGTGTATGGACGAATGTCTACAAGGGGGGGGGGGGGGTGGTTGGCGGTCTGAGATGGCCAAATTTTGGTCTACGTGGTTTATGAACAGCCCCCAATTTCATTGGGAGCACCCGCATACTCGACGATCTGCTGAAGGACCACGGGTTCAGCATCGTAGCGCTATAGCATGTGTTTGACAGAATCCATGGTGAGAAAGTTTAGTGGTAATCATATCATTCACCAGAGCAGTGGCAACACACGCAAGCTGAAAACAGCTTTTATTCTTCAACTTTAGCATAATCAACGATCGCAGCCCACACTTCGGAAGCACTAATGATGACAAGTACGCATTTTACGCGAAACTCGAACGTGTTTACGATCGCTGTCCAAGCTACGACGTCAAGATCATCGTGTCCGTGTCTCTCTTAAAAGTTCGAAAAAGAAAACACGATCATCTCGAGGTATTAGGCCAAAAATTCTACCAGATAGATCTGGACTATGGTGGACCTAGTGTGAGGGTTAAAGTGCATGCCCTTTTCGTCGAGGACCTGGGATCAAATACCACTCCCAAAAGACTTGTAAAATGTGAGTTCTACCTTCGGGTCTCTCGATTCGAGACTATGGGTCCCGAAATCAACTAACCTAGAGCTAAACATATTGTTACAACAGTTGAAGAAAAAAAATTAAAAAGATTTTTCAGAACTTATGTATTAAAAAAAAATCTCACCTGATATCATCCAGAGTATGTTGGTGAATCATCTGATGAAATCCAGCTAAAGAACGTATTTTTTACTCAAATTTGGTATAAAAGTTGGCTGCGCACACAGTGCTGGTAGAGTTTGTCATGCTCGTCTGACCTTTTGACGTTTTCAATTTACTCCTGAAATTCGTCAAAAAATATCGGTACGAACCCTACAATCACATACTTTCCACTTGAAATACTTCAAGAATACCGCTATGAATTTCTACATCGATATCTAAAACTTAGAACATATTTTAGAAATTTAACAATGAAAAACATTATTTAGGACTCCACTAAACTTAAATTCATCCATATATCGCCAAAGTATTCTTTCCAATGTCTCCAAACTTTCTCATTTAAGTGGAGCTCTATGAAAAACAAAAAGACGAACATGAAATTTCACGGATTTCTTATCAGTAAAAGAAATAAGAGTTTAACCGTGTATAACGCGTCGTCATACAGATTTTATGAGGAACTCATTCGAGAGTTCCACTGGAAACATTTGCTAGTGTATCCCCAATTATATTTTATCCTATCCTTATGTTCTCCATTACTCTACTGAAAAATTGTATTGGGAATTCAAACTGAAGACGGTCCCGTACACCTCAAATGTTGAAAGCAAGATCTTGATGGTAGGTCCAAGATAGGAAGTATATTCGAGATATTTTTGTCTTTATTATTGAACCTGGGAGCAGGTTAGCATTTCACACTGAAAATGTGCACAGAGCAGTTCATTTTCATATTAAAACCGCGCACACTTGCCCTAACACTGAGGAGCATGCCATCCCTGCCTGGGAGGAGTTTGTCTATCGCTTTTTGAGATGGTCTTTAAACACTTTTCTGTAGCTTGAGATTTGCAAGATTTGAGAACAGTGGCAGAGCTGTATACCCGCCTGAAACGCGAAGCAGTAAAGGTCGGACTGTTGGTGAATACATCCAAAACAAAGTACATATTGGCAGGCAGAACCGAAAACGACCGGATCCGTCTGGGTAGTAATGTGACGATACACGGGGATACCTTCAAGGTGGTGGAGGAATTCGTCTACCTCGGGCCTTTACTGACGGCTGACAACAATGTGAGCCGTGAAATTCGAAGGCGCATCATCAGCGGAAGTCGGGCCTACTACGGGCTCCAAAAGAAGCTTTGGTCTTAAAAGATTCACTCACGCACCAAGTGCACCATGTACAAGACATTGATAAGACCGGTGGGCCTCTACGGACACGAGACATGGACCATGCTCGAGGAGGACCTACAAGCAGTCGGAGTTTTCGAGCGATGCGTGTTAAGAACGATCTTCGGCGGTGGGCAGGAGAATGGTGCGTGGCAGAGAAGGATGAACCACGTTGCACTCTATGGCAAACCCAGCATCCTGAAGGTGGTCCAAGCCGGAAGGATACGGTGGGCAGGGCATGTTGCAAGAATGCCGGACAGCAAACCTGCAACGTTGGTGTTCGCGACAGATCCGGTTGGTACAAGAAGGCGTGGAGCGCAGAGAGCACGATGGATGGATTAGGTGGAGCGTCACTTGGCGAGCATTAGGCGTGACCGAAGATGGAGAGCGGCTGCCACAAACCGTGTAAAGTCGGGCCTCCTAAAAGACGCTGCCACCCACTTTACGCCCACCGCGTTTTCCAGGCTGTCCTCTAACCAATGCAATGTAGTTCATGTTGTGTATGTAATGTGAACAATTACAAGTGCCGGGGCTGGGATCGAACGCATGACCATCCACTTATGAAGTGAACGTGCAGCCACGGGCCCCGGCGTTTTATGAGCGTTTCTGACTCATGAGCTTTAAAAAAATTTTGACCGTACTTTCAATTGTTAACACGAAAAAAAATATAGCGATAAAATTATTTTTCTAACTAAACACCAAATAAGCCAAATTTCAGCATCACTGCAAAATTCAAGATTTTTAATATATTAAAGTTGTATTCCCTCAAATTGACTTTTATGTAGATATGTTTTGAGAAGAAGTAACAAAATATCCGATAATAGATTGAAAAAAGTTATAGGATGCATGTTAAATATAGAACAATTTACTAAAAAAATCATATAATAAATCAAATCGATATAGCAAATGGAAGTTAAATCAAACGTTTTTCAATGTTCATTATATAAGTCATGAATGCTCATAATTTCATTGCATTCGGTTCATTGAATCCGGAGATATAACAGTTCAAATAGGCCATCGGATAATAACGACTTCTGCTAGAATCTTTCTTATTTCATGTAGAATAGCCCGATTTTTCCCAAAAAATTGACTATTGATAGACAATTAGTTGTCCAACTTTCACTAACAATTTGAGATTTTTTGATGCATTTTTCTAAAAGTTACAGCTAGTTGAACATTTTTTGAAAAATAATAATTTTGCCTACCCCGATTATTTTGTCTATCCCCTGTAGTTCTCAACAATTTTGCCTAAGAAACCATATTGTTATCTATTATGGCTTCAGAGATAGGTACTATTTCTTAAAGAAAAAAAAGGCAACGAAGTTTCATATCCAATTCAAAAAGCTATTTACGGTTTTCTCCAAAAAGCGGCATATTTTGGACACTGAATATCTCGGAATAGTGCAAGCCGATTTCAAATCTCCTGGTCTTGTTCAAAAGATCTTTTTCTCATCTTTCAATGGTGGAAAAACGCAAAAGGTGCTTTTCTTTTGAAAAGTTTAAATTAACTATGAAAATACTGATTTTTTATATAAGAATGGCCCTACCCAAGTAACAATCTTGATTCTATTTGGTTTAATTTGTTTTTATGATAGTTTAATCAAAGCATTACATATTCTAGTTGAACTTATCGGAGATTCAGCTGAGCATAACTATTCTTCAACATTATGTGGTTTTAAAAACACCTCCAAGAACACTTGGGATTCAGTCCATAAAATCATAAAGACAGCAAGAACCATTGAACTTATTGTCAGTCTTATAAGGCTCTCGTAGTTATCTTCAATTAACCATTCTTGAGCAAGAGTAACTGTTCTCGAGTGAGAACAGTATGGTAAAAGAAAAACGAAAAAAAAAAACTTGAGCATCAGATGTAATACTTTGAAACTTGGTCAAGTTGAAATATACTTAAGACGGTTTTTTGGCGCTTTTGCTGAAGAACGTTATAAATGAGGGGCCCAGATGCAAAGGGGTGTAAGTGACCATTTTGTCGATTTTGAGCTGAGCATATAAAAAATTCTTCAGATTACAAGCTTTCAGGAACTTTTTTAAGTTCGTTTTTACGGTATTTCAAAAATATATAATAATTCAGAAAAAATTGGGTCGATTTTACAACTTCATACATTTTGTATGGGATGAAAAAATGGTGAAAAACTTTAAGCTTCATTTACTCGAAGTGGGTTTTCGATACTTATACCCCTTTGCTTCTAACCCACTCAAATCTGAGGACTCTTGAGTTACGCTTTTAACCCTTGATTGAGTTGAAAGCAATTTAAGACGATCTTATGATGATGTTGATTAAATCCACCGATAATTAATGACGACTTCGTGGATTTTAATGGAAGCCATGTTGAGAAAACTCTTGAATAATGTTCTCGTGACTTGAAATAATAATTTTAAAGACTCTCCCATTTTCGGAAGTATCCTGCAACATATATACGATAAATTTCGCTTGGCAGTTGACATTCTTGTTACACACTACGGAAATATTCCCATTTTATGTTTGAAACTAATCCCAATTATAATGTTGCATCATTGATTTTCATGAAGTTTTTCCCCGAGTCAATTTTATTTTCCTGCAACATAAAAACTGCCACAGCAACAGAAGTTGTCAGAAGCAGTCAATTTTATTATCGTTTTATGGTACACTCGAAGAGCTCTACAAGGAGATACCAATTCGCCTAGAGGACAACTTGTGAAGTACAGGTTATAAGATAATCTTAAGATGAGTTCTCCAAGACTATCTTAGGATGGACCTCTTTCGTCTTATGGCGGGTTAATAATTATTTTGACGTATGTATGAAGAGTAATTTGATTTATGCTTGGTTTTAAAGAATAGGTGTTGTGGTTTTTTATTCTTAATCACTTAACCTATTTTATAGATCTTTTGTCCACTAGGGCACTACGTGAGCGATTCCAATTGGCGGCTGCACTTACATTTTGTATAGCGCCTAAATGTATTCTATTATATTCGTATTCCTCTATATCGAACTGGTTTGCCTTTGTGCTGCTTTCACTTTTCTACCCTGTCCTTGGTAGAACGATGAGCACGATGATGAAATGATGTGTGGCTGTTGTTCCTTTTCCAGTCCGATTGGGAGTCGTCCATCATGGGTTGCCATTCACCGATATCCAATTATTATGACCATCCGCTTATGAAGCGAACGTGTATCCACTGCGCCACGGTCCCGGTCAGTTTCAATTCGACAATCATCGAGTGTTTTAATTAACTCTATCACTTCCAAAGCGGGACTACGTCAGTGTTGAATAATTCGTCAAAAGCATTATATAGTTAATTTTGTTACTTGGGTGAGTACGAAAATATAAGAGATTCGGAACAAAGTATGCCGAAAAAATTATCCGATCAAAACATATTGGAAGAAACCCGTTTCTACGAAGGGATTTAAGTTCCTGGTCTAATTTTCTTTTTTTCCTCCCCTGTTGGGGAAATTGAGCCACTGCGTCCAATAAGCGGAACGTTTGTGGCATTGTCTAATTTCTTTGAAAGAAACGTTTTTTTTTTTGTAGGTTGGAAATGGTGGAAATCTATTACGTTATAGATATGCGTTAATTTCCGTTACATCAGATGGAAAATAGCCGATAATTGCAGATATCCCAACCTGCCTTTGTCAAAATATTTAGACTATCAATAACCACCCCCTGTAGCATTGGAAGTCGAATAACTTCGCAAAATTTCACGACTCACATTTTTTCTCGTTTAAACTCAACTCGTTTAAATGTGACTACGCGCAAAATTGTGTCAATCCAATTTCCAACTATACACTGCCTTGGTTTTTTTTTTGTTTTAGAAATAAATGCAAATTTATATAAAGTCCTCAAACACTTTTTCACATTGACTTTTAAAATCTGACCAAAATTGGCAGAGGTATATTTATGATGGGTCTAATAAATGACAATGTTTTTGAGGGTAGACGTAAAATTTTGATCGGGAGTAGAAAATATTGTTGTCCGACGTAGGTATATAAAGATAAGTACCTAATCGATGTTGAAATTCACTAAAAAAAATGCTTCATGTTGCACAACATAGATAGCAATATTGGACAATTTCTAAACTGTAGTGTGTAGAGCATTTTCCATAGCGGAAGTAGCAACAGTTTACCAACATTAACATTAACGCTGTGGACTATATGCCACCCCAAGGTAATTTTTGCTACTTTGTACTTAATGCCTGTACTTGATAAAACCATTCTCGGCTCCGATTGTGATACCAGGCTATACATGCGAATGTATGCTGGTGGGGTGTGCAACGAGCATAACCCGCCATCAGGACAACGTTACTAGGGCGTGAAATCGTGAAAAAAGGACAAGCGTGAGCGTTTTCTGCTTCTTATCAGATTCAATTAAGGATTTTCTCATTTCCTTCGCTAAAAATGGCTGTTTCCCACGTTCAGCTGCACGGCGGCACAGAGACACCCAGCTCCTCCCACTGTCCTCGGTCGATTCTCGCAGGAATTTACCGTTGTTCCAGTACGAGGTCGGATCGTGCGGTGCTTGCTGACCGGTACAGTCGTAAAAAAGCTGTCCGTGCGGGGTTCCCCCAGAGACGGAGACGGTGGAAAGGAAATGATAATTAGATATAATTGATTGCACTGAGGACATGTTCAGATTGTTCATAGTTTCCACAGTTATGGTATCTCTGCGTGGCTCAGATACGCGATGATGGAGATGGCACGGTATGTGACAAATTGCGTAGGAAAACTGCTCATTATCAGAACAGCTTGGCACAATCAACGAGTGGGAGGTTGTAGCTTTTCTATCTTACTGTAGAAGGGTTTAACCTTGGTTTAAATATTTGTCATCCCAATGAAAATCAAGATTTTATTGATTTTAATCTGTAATGTATATGACACAGCAGAGTAGAATCGGTAACTTAAAATATTATTAAATTCATTACATTAGTAATGTAGGTAGTAAACTTGAGTTGGGCTGTAAAAAATGTCAAAAAGTGTTGGTATCTTGGAAAGTGATGTATGATAATAATGATACAGGCAATTTATTCCAGATGTGCAAAATAATTTGCTGACTAATACGAATTGACATATTTTACGCCAACTCATCCAGTGATTGGTGACATTCTCTCAGAATCCAATGAAACTTTGTGGGTGTAAAGACTTTATATTTTAATGCAAACTTTTTTTTTAATTTATGCAGACAAACATTTGAAAAAAAAACTATGTATTTTTTTAATCAAGGTAACTCAAAAATGACAAGACCTCCAAAAAGTGATGTTTGGGTGACTTCTAGGAAATTGTCTAAATTGTCATGTAAAAAATTAAATAATTTTATATTCTATATTCTATATTAATCGATTCCGAAACATTTCAGCATATTACTTGAAAATTTATATTAAAAATGTCCATTTTCTAAAGTACCGCATTTTTTTCTGAAGAAGGGGGTGGTCTAAGCCCGTGCAGAAGGAAGGGGTTTTGGGGGTTTAACCTCTCCCATTGTCGATGTTCCATAAAATAGGATCCTATTTAATAATAAAGTTTTGAAAAGCTCATTATATTACTCATAAATGATCAAAATGTTATTGCATTCGGTTGGTTGAATCCGGAGATATAACAGCTCAAAGTTGGCTATCGGATAATTATACCTTTTTCTAGAATCCTTCTAACTTTATATAGAAAAGTCCGATCTTTTCCAAAATCGGACCACTGATACACAACTAATTGATGAGCTCACAGTAAAAATATGAGAATATTCGATGCCCTTTTCAAAAAGTTACAGCTAGTTGAACATTTTTTGAAAAGTGAAAATTTTACCTGCCCCAGTTATTTTGAGTATCCCCTGTAGTAATGCCGCCGCAGATTTCTTCTTACATAGTTCAGCAAATTTATCTGATTCGTATATGGCAAATTTGATGGTTCGTGTGGTTATTATGTAAACGTGGAATTATTTTCTAAGACCTGGAAAAAATCTGGAAAAATCAGGGAATTTTATTTTTGCAAACGAGTAGACACCCTGCCTTTTCTTTTCCAAATAGCTTTCAATCAGCAATTGGAATAAGGGTTTTAAAGTTGACAACATGGAAGCTTTCAGTATACAATCTAAAAATTACTGCGATACCACGCAACGCAAAGTAGTTGCTCTTCCCCTGAGATCGACTGACACTGATCCGAGTTGGAGGCCTTTTCTAAGATACTTGAACATCAGTGAACAGCAAAATCACCGACAAGAAAAAAAAACAACAGCAACATCCTCGTGCTCATCCTACCTCATCCTCCCTCATCTACCATGGATAGAGTAGAAAAGTGAAAACAGCATAAAAACAGTTTGATATAGTAGAATAGTAAATGAAGCTGACATTATAAGTGAACACACTTAATTCAGATTGCCGGGATATCAGCATTTTTCCATTCTTTTGCCGAGATTTGCACAGCCGAGTAATCAGCAAACAACAATTTTGCTGAGATCTCAGCAATTTTGACAGTTCATTGCTGAGCTTCGGCAATCGTTTTGCTGAGAGTCAGCTAACAAATGTCACTTTTTGCTGGGATGTCATGATCCATAACTTTTTTGGAGTGATCCATAAGTTTTAGCAAATGATCCATGAAATTTAATCCATTACCCTACAGTGTAAATTTTACGAAAAAGTCATCCATGATGTTAAAGGATCCATACTTTTATGGATCATTTCCCTTATATTATGGATCATTTTAAAAAAAATGAATCGTTTCCAAAACATGATGGATCATTCAGTATATTTTATGGATCGTTCTCAAATTTTCCTTGGGTTAATTTTTATATCTTATGGATTGTTTTCGTGTTTTTTTTATGAATTGTTTTAGCCATTTAGACCAGACCGCGTTATGGTCTATGAAATTCTCCAATTTCCAGTTGCTAAATTTCACAAAAAAGGGGGACCATCCGACATTTTTCATAGATTCAAATGACTGCTTTATGGTTATCTGGTATGGAAATTAACATTCGTGGCTTATTTTATATTCAAAAGAATATTTTGTCTTTCTCAATTTGTATGAGAGTTTGTTCATATGCTGGAATTTGCCTCAATACATAACCATTTTCCACATCTTACTTTTGGAAAAAGGGTAAATACATAATTTTGTTCTTCAAAAAGTTATAACTCAAAAACGGTTGGATTGAAAAGATTTTTTATTTTTACTTTTAAAGTTTTTTAGAATTCGCTATAACTTAAGCAAGGTATTAAAAAATGCATAGTTTTTCATTGGAACTTCAAAGTAAAATCTTTTCTAGACAGGCCCGTGGCGCCAAGGGAGGGGTTTTCCCAATTTCGGCAAAAGGAGGGGCGCCTAGTGTATGAAGCGTCGATAATGGGGTGTTTAACACCCAAACCGACCCCCCCCCCTTGTGAACGGGCTTGAGCGATTTTTCAAAACTTATGAAGCTGAGCGTTGTATAGCCCCACGATGTGTACAATCGCCTATACTATGCTATACTATGCTATGCTAGGAGCAAAGCGATTTAGTGCACACTCAATCGATATCTATCAGGTTTATCCAAACATGTAAAATCCACACATCCGGGGCAGTGTGTATCCAATAAGCATTCCAAAGAATCATCATCTGAGCAAGTTATTTGACGCTCGAGGCATGACACGCTAGGTTACCATTTCTTTTTTACTGAAGGTAGCAAACATCGGGTAAAACGCATTATGCCAAACAATATAGGTGGGTAATTCTCGCTGAAACCAAGCCGCCATTTGCATAAAGTCTGGGAATTTAATTTTTTCTTGCTTATTGTGTGGCTTCGTGGTCGTGCGGCTAGTGTCACCAAGCATTTAGTCGCATCGTGCTTGGAGCGCGGGATCGATTCCCGCCACAGCTGTCAGGAAAAGTTTTCAGCTGTATCACTGGGCGTTGCATGCTAGTCCGTTGTCTAGTGTCGTGCTGCGAATATTACTCTCAGTGTATTTTCTAAAAGTCCTTCAAATAATCTCAAACATCTTTGAAGACATCTTCAATCCAACAAACCATTTTCGAGATATAATTCTTTGAAGAAGGTTTTTTTTGTTCGTATTAATGAGATTATTATCCCTAGGCTAGTTCATTTCGGGACCAACGCTTTACTTCCCTTCTGAAAGAAGAACACGCATTTAGTGAGTTTGCCGGGAGTGGGATTCGATCCCAGGTCCTCGGCCTAATAGTCAAGTGATCACACCAGGTCAGCTCCACAGGTTATTAGTTTATGTTTTTCATACACCAAACTAAGCAGAAAAATATTGCAAAACAAATAACTTGAAATACATTTGTAGATTGGTACAAGCTCATATATGAGCGTAATTTCATTTGAATTCAAAATGGTCGCGTCTACGCGATCCGTGCGATGAGCAGGAAATACTCGATAGTATTTACCCAGTAACTACACACTCGATATAAAGTCTTTAATGAGATGTGTTTTATTCTTTGGATACGTTGAATGGAATTTTGGGCAACAAGCACGAAGTATAAAATAACACTAGTTTACAGCATTTTTGAACTCGGTAAGCTGATGATCATTTTTGGTGTAGAATCATGCCCTGAGTTCGAAAACGCGAAGGAAAAAAATTCCAGTAGAGCGGAAATTTTTTCGACTTTCCATACAAGGTTGATGATTTGAAATCGATTTTTGTTCTATTTTTAAGCAAAGTCACTCACTTCAAACATCTCATTCTCCGTAATCAATGCTCCGATTGAGCTGAAATTTTTACTGTAACTCGCCTACATATGATATGTCGAATAAACGTCGAGAAAGAATTTTTAAAGCGTTTTTTTCTTACTGAAAAAAATAAATTTCTTCAAAAAATTTTGGAAATTTTGCTAAAATTTAAAGAGATCGTCCCTAAAATACGCCAATATCTTGAATTTCATCAATCTGACACAAAACCTGTATTCAGATGATCGAATGGTATTGTATTCAGCTTTTAATTTATGGAAAAAGATTTAAAATTTGTTGAACAAAACGCAATATATTTGAATTTTAGTAAATTACATATTTTGAAAAGTTGTAAAACTCGATATTGAGCTAAAACTCAAAAACTGTTCTACTTGAAATTTTTTGAAGGTCGGTTTCGAAATCAGCGCTAAATTGTGCTTCAGAAATGTTGGTCGTAGACAGAAGTTCACGACTTTCGTTTTATTTTGTAAACTAGTGTAATTTGAAAAAATATATCCATGATAAGCATAAGTCTTTAGCACGATTCGATTAGTTCTTTAATTTTACGGAATTCCTGAAATTTATATACGACTTGAATTCTTACCAGATATATGAGCCCGATGGTAATGCATACATCTATGAAAACAAAACACATCAAAGCATATGATAATCCCATAAAGTTACGCGTCAAAAGAGGGAAATAAATAAATTCAAACTAATTTCATTCTTAACAATCCATCCGATTTTCCAAATTGCCATAATCTGCTGGATGATTTTCACGAATTTTGTAGTGATATGCTCTTGAGTCTTGAAGAACGGTTTTATAACAAGGTTTGGGCTCATTCAAAACGAACTACTATCCTACCCATACTCTACAGCTCAATAAGGTGGACTGACGTGCTGTAATTCTCACCATTCTTATGTGACGATATCCAAAGCTACATTGTCAAATCCACTTTCTTTTAATATAAAATTATGCCACAGGTTCAATTAGGTCGGACGAGCAACAACTACCCGCTATTTGGCGTAGGTACCACTCTGATGGTGGCATTTTCAACTGTTGATTAAAATTCCACCACCGCCTAAACAAGCACCCCCATTTAACGTAATTAAATGAAAAGTTTCACCGTACTGACCTATTTAGTAGCTCTCGTGGTATTTTACAGCATCACCATAATTGCCAACGCGCGCTCTGGTGCCAGTGGCGGATGCTCGTCGTTTCAACTTGCTTGGCCCGAATCGATCCGGTCGGTCACAGCTCAGGGTATACGATTCAGAGTACGATGCACGATGCCGACAATGACGACGACGACGACGATATGCCGTAGCAATATGCACAATTCCCGGAGAGGCACGGCCGATGCGTGTCAATGAGTGCGTATCCTCTCACTCCGGGTTTTCCACTTTTCCGTTTTTCCGGTGTTCCTTTCAGTTGCACTTCACTGTACGGTCACATACAACTACTACATATGGGGCATGGAAAACGGTAAATTGGTACACAAATTGAACTTTGCTCTCGGGGCCAATATTTATTCGAATAATGAATGGATGTAATTGAAACTCTAGTACAAAATAAAGGACAAATATAAAAATTAAAATATATTTAATAAGTTCATTAGTGTAATCGATGATGCAAACAAACGTCATTGGGTAAAATCCAAAGTTGATTTAACATAACCCTTCTTACACTTATTAAAATTATTGTTTTTTTTATCTGTATTGACGAGATTTTTAGCCCTTGCTAGTACATCTCGGGCACCGCGCTTTACTTCCCTTCCGAAGGAAGAACTCACATGTTGTGAGTTCGTTGGAAGTGAGATTCGATCCCTGGTCCTCGCCGTGAAAGCCATGCGCCTTAACCAGTGAATCAAAATTCAACCATCGCGCAACAATAATGACAATGTCGCAACCTGTATTTGTTGCGACAAAACAACCCATGCGACATAAGTTTGTCCCAACTTGAAAATAATGGGATTAACATCGTACACCACGAGTTTAGAGATTTTCAAGCCTTGCATTGCGATTTTCGAACGGTAACTTCGAGTCGGTAAACACTGCAACTCTGGTGAAGCTCTATCATCAAACAGTTTTGACTTTGGGTTAGTAATAATTGATTTTTCACGAGTTGAAAAGTACGCAACAAATTCAGCTTCCGTTTTGTCTGCAACAAAAAATTTCGAGATCATGTCATTATCTGTCACCAGTAGGGATAAAGACTAATCGTCGCACCTTCTTTGTTGCTTGTTTTGTGCCCCTTTTGTCTGACAATTCTCTTCACTGGCCTTAACCATCACACCAGGTCCTCATGACGCACGTGTTGACATGGCGAAGGCCATGGAATGGGGAAGCTGTTTCACGAACCAGCGGGGCTAGAAACTGCTAGAGATGCTGACCATGTTAGAAGTCGATTTGGCAAATGTCGGTATCATAGGCAACTTTATGCAAAACGGAGCGATGTCAATCATCGACGTTACTTTTTGTAGTCCTGGCCTAACAAGCAATTCAAAATGCAGGTTAGAGGATGCCTACACTCACAGCAACCACCTGACGGTACGTTACAGTATCGACTATAACAACAGCAGGTAGCGAGTAAAGGAAGTTAGTCGCCCCTGGTAGGTGGAAGACATCATATGACGAGGTATTTAGAAAGGCGCTTCACAGTGAGGGTAACTTTCTCGGTCAAAGTGAGGCCGAGCTGCCAGTGGTGCGCTCGCACATGCGATGTGGCGATGCATAGGCGAGTCCACTGGGAATGGGAGACCACCGACGTACTGGTGGAATCAAGCAATTGTGAACCTGCGCCACGCCTGCCTTCGGGCAAGGAGATGGGTACAGCAAGCACGTACTCATTAGGAGCAAAACGAGTGGTGTTCACTGCTGCCAAAGTCGCGTTTAATGCCGTTTTTCTTTTTAAATCTGGGTTGGAACTTCGCCGACATTATCGACGTCAGGACCTATCGTGGCGCCAACATCGACTCCAACCACTATCAATATTAACTTCTTTTCTCGATCAGCCTAGATAGCTGTGTAGTGTCGGTAGCGATTGTCTCAATTGGCTAAGAATAACACTACGGACCGCCTGTTCCGGTGGTAAGAATCCACCAACAGGTGACCCCTAATTCATGGTGTGATGCGGCTTTATGCTTACCGTGCCTAGGAATGAATGGCTAGGGGGGTCTAATAAAAACCTAACCGCTAACGGAGCCTGTGGAGTACCAGGGCGCCCTCCACAGTATGTAGCCCTTACTGCGCTAACCGGAGCAATGGTGCAGTGGACCTTGTGTTTCTCCGAGACAATCAGCTGCCCTTCTTTAGTCTCACTTGAGGCTAAATAAGGGCGGGATTATGAAGATGTTGTTAATTAGTTTAAATTTTCACCTATATGGTTTCGCATTATGCGATTTACACAGTGTATTCTGTGTATCCTCGCCTTTGGCGTTTTCCAATCGATACCGATTTGGTTTTATTGTTGCTGTTCTTTGTTGTGCTGCTGTTGCGAAGAGTTTAATCTTACCTAGTTTGGGTAGTGGCTACGGTTAGGATAGCTCAGATCAATCTTCAGCATAAAAGAACAGCAACGATCAATCTTTGCAGACTTATGCAAAATGGTACAGCCCAAGTGGCCTTGGTACAAGAACCTTACTTTCGTAAGGGAAATTTCTATCTAGGAAACCTTGTGAACCCGGTGTTTGCCACTTTCAGTAAACATGAAATGGCAAACTCGCGTGTCATGCCTCGAGCCTGTGTGCTTGTCAACAACGCAATAGTTGCTACACTCATCTCTGAACTAACCACCAGAGATGTATGTGCTATCACAATTGATGTATCTGTTGGAAACCTCAACAGGAAATACGTCTATTGTTCTGTGTATTTACCACATGATGAACCATCCCCTACGGATGCTTTCAAACAAGTCATCGCATACTGCACTTCAAAAGGCCTTCCGCTAATTGTTGGCAGTGATGCTAATGCTCACCATATCATCTGGGGCAGCTCAGACATTAACTTGAGAGGCTCCAGTTTGATGGAGTACTTAAGTAGTACAGATCTTGCATTACTTAACATAGGCAACCGCCCAACCTTCATGGTATCTGCTAGAGAGGAAGTGTTAGATATAACGCTTTGCTCTAGCAGAATTAGTCACGAGCTGACCAATTGGCATGTGTCAGATGAAGAATCTTTATCTGACCATCGCTATATCTTTTTTGAACATTTAAATGTTACTTCGCAAACATTGCGTTTCAGGAATCCTCGGTCAACAAACTGTGATCTTTATACTGATTTGGTTGCAGCCAAATTTCATGGATATTCACCATCCATTGACACTCCAAGTGATTTAGATGATGCCGTTGATACTACAACGACCTTCATCATGGAAGCTTTTGAAGAAGCATGCCCTCTACGGTCTGTGAAGATCACAAGAGGAACCCCTTGGTGGAACTCTGATCTGGCGAAACTCAGGAAACAATGTAGAAAGAGTTGGAACAGACGACGTTCGGCTGGTTCGGAGGCTTTCAGGTCGGCTCGCAAGGCCTACAGGAAAGCTCTCCGGTCTGCTGAACGATCCGGCTGGAAAAACCTTTGTACAAATGTTTCCAGCTTGAGTGAAGTCAGTCGGTTAAACAAAATCCTTGCGAAATCTAAGGATTTCCGGGTGAACGAACTTCGTTTGCCAAATGGCGATCTGACTTCCTCTGATGAGGAAGTTCTGGAATGCTTATTCAGCACACACTTCCCTGGATGTGTGGATATTACATCTTCGGATGATCCTGATGTCTTTTCTTGTAGTTATGATTCCCTAGCTTCGGCTCGGAGTATTGTAACTATAGAATCGATTGAGTGGGCTCTTAATAGCTTTGCTCCTTTCAAATCTCCTGGGGCAGATGGGATTTATCCTATTTTGCTTCAGAAGGGATTTGATTATTTCAAACATGTTTTGAAAAAACTACTTGTTTGCAGTTTTGCTACAGGGTATATTCCCAAATCCTGGAGGGATATTACTGTAAAGTTTATTCCAAAAGTGGGTCGTGCGTCGTATGAAGAAGCAAAGAGTTTCAGACCTATCAGTTTGACCTCTTTTCTTCTGAAATGCTTAGAACGCATTGTGGATCATCATATCCGTGATGTTCATCTGGCCAACGTGCCTCTTCATGTGAACCAACATGCCTACCAATCTGGTAAGTCCACTGTGACTCTTTTACACAAGGTTGTTTACGATATCGAGAAAGCATTCGCTCAAAAGCAATCTTGTTTGGGTGTTTTCTTAGATATCGAGGGTGCCTTTGACAACGTGCCTTTCGATGCCATATTGGAAGCCGCACGGAGTCATGGTATATCTCCAATGATTTCCAATTGGATTCACCAAATGCTCAAAAACCGATATCTCTTCTCGACATTGCGTCTAGCAGGGATTAAGAAATTGAGTGTTTGTGGATGCCCCCAAGGGGGAGTCTTATCACCGCTTTTGTGGAATCTCGTAGCAGATACGCTATTGAGGCAACTCAATAATAGCGGTTTTCCTACTTATGGTTTTGCCGACGACTACCTAACATTGTTAGTTGGTATGTGCATCAGCACCCTTTTCGACCTGATGCAAAACGCCCTTCAGGTAGTTGAGGGTTGGTGTCGCCAATATGGCCTTTCGGTTAATCCGAGTAAAACATCTATTGTTCTTTTCACGGAAAGGCGAAACCGTAATGGCGTTCGACCTTTGCGTCTCTTTGATTCTGAAATCGATGTGACTGAACAGGTAAAGTACGTTGGAGTCATTCTTGATTCCAAGCTTTCCTGGACACCTCACATTGAGTTCAGAATCAAGAAAGCTTGTATGGCCTTCGGGCAATGCCGGCGTACTTTTGGTACAACTTGGGGTCTAAAACCCAAGTATATCAAATGGATTTACACAACTGTGGTTCGGCCAATATTGGCTTATGGATGTCTTGTGTGGTGGCAAAAGGGTGAAGTGAGAACGGTCCAATCAAAATTAGGCCATCTCCAAAGGATGTGCTTAATGGCGATGTCTGGAGCGTTCTCTTCAACTCCTACGGCAGCGCTAGAAGTTCTCTTTGACGTTGCCCCACTACACATTCATCTCAAACAAGAAGCCCTTTCTTGCACTTACCGGTTACGGGTACTCGGTCTACTAGAGGAAACTCCTGTGAACCGCAGTTCAACACACACCTCGTTGTTTCCACTTTTGGTGAATTGGGACAAAATTGTCCTTGCTCCAAGTGATCTTACAATTGCTTGTAATTTTCCATATAGGACATTTTCCACGAAATTCCCTTCCCGGGAAGAGTGGACATCTGGTTATCTGGAAAGAAGTATTTCAGACGGCATCGTATGTTACACTGATGGCTCCCTTCTCGAAGGTCGAGCAGGTGCTGGTGTTTATTCTCGTGAGCTAAGGCTGTATCAGTCTTATTCACTTGGTAGACACTGTACCGTTTTTCAGGCCGAAATCTTTGCTCTTATGTGCGGAGTGCAATCAGCACTTCAGCAGCACGTAATGGGCAAAGTAATATACTTCTGTTCAGATAGCCAGGCTGCTATTAAAGCACTTGCTTCGGCCAACTCCAGGTCGAAGATAGTTATCGCTTGTCGAACTCAAATCGAGGAGCTGAATTCAGCAAACGCTGTTCACCTTCTGTGGGTACCTGGTCATTCTTCCATCGCTGGAAATGAATTGGCTGATGAGTTAGCTCGCTCTGGAGCATCACATGACTTCATTGGCCCTGAGCCAACTATTCCGATATCGAAGTGTTGGATTAAGCTTCAGATTCACACCTGGGCTGTCACTCAACACAGACAATATTGGAATAGTTTGGAGTCATGTCGTCAAACCAAATTGTATAGTGCTGAGCCATCTCTACGGGTGGCGAAGTATCTAACTAATCTGTCTAAGCAGAATTGCAGCATGCTGGTCAAAGCATTGACTGGCCACTGCCGACTCAGCTATCACATGGCGAATATTCAGCAAGCTGATTCATTTGCCTGTGATAGCTGTGAATCCGATTATGGAACTTCGTATCATTTGATATGTAACTGTCCAGTTTTCGCGCAACTGCGTTTCCGAGTATTCGGTAAACACTTATTAAGTGAAACTGACTTCAGAAACCTGAATCTTCAGGATATTCTGTTGTTCTTAACCCGCTGTGGTAAAGAGCTATAGGCTCTCTTTCGCTTTATGCGTTATTACAGTGCCCTTTTCAGGGCGCTGTTTGAACCCATTGTGGTACGCTTGTGCGTTAGTACCCTCTTCCAGGGTATTTTTCCTATTTCCCTACCTGTCTCTATCCCCATCCAAATCCTTTTTCCTTCCTTTTCCCTCAGGTAGATGATGAAATAGGCTGTTATTTTGGCGATGGCACAAATGTCCCAAATGGAGGATAACGTGCCTCTGGAGCCGGCCTTCTGATACCTGATACCTGATACCACCCTGGGAATGGGAGACCACCGACGTACTGGTGGAATCAAGCAATTGTGAACCTGCGCCACGCCTGCCTTCGGGCAAGGAGATGGGTACAGCGAGCACGTACTCATTAGGAGCAAAACGAGTGGTGTTCACTGCTGCCAAAGTCGCGTTTAATGCCGTTTTTCTTTTTAAATCTGGGTTGGAACTTCGCCGACATTATCGACGTCAGGACCTATCGTGGCGCCAACATCGACTCCAACCACTATCTGGTGGTGGGCAAACTGCGCCCAAAACTCTCCGTCATCAACTATGTACGGTACCGGCGACCGCCACGGTACAACCTAGAGCGACTGAAACAACCGGATGTCGCCTCAGCATACGCGCAGAATCTTGAGGCCGCGTTGCCAGACGAGGGCGAGTTGGATGAGGCCCCTCTAGAGGACTGCTAGAGTACAGTGAAAGCAGCCATCAACGACGCAGCCGTGAGCACCATCGGGTACGTGGAACGGAATCGACGGAACGAATGGTTCGACGAAGAGTGCAGAACGGTTTTGAAGGAGAAGAACGCAGCGAGGGCGGCAATACTGCAGCAAGGGACTCGACAGAACGTGGAACGTTACAAACAGAAGCGAAAACAGCAGACCCACCTCCTTCGGGAGAAAAAGCCTGGAAGAAGCGGAGTGTGAAGAAATGGAACTGCTGTGCCGTTCCCAAGAAACACGGAAGTTCTACCAGAAGCTCAACGTATCCCGCAACGGCTCCGTGCCGCGAGCCGAAATATGCAGGGATAAAGACGGAGGCCTCTTGACGGACGGACGTGAGGTGAACGAAAGGTGGATGCAGCACTTCGAGCAGCACCTGAACGGCTTGGAGAACGTAAGCACGGGAGCCCACGCAATGGAGGAAATGACGACGCCAGTGCAGCGGAGGACGGAAATGAACCAACTCCCACGCTGAAGGAAGTTATGGATGGCATTCACCAGCTCAAAACCAACAAAGCAACTGGTAACGATGGTATCGCAACTGATTTCACTCATCAAAATGGGCCCAGGAAAGTCAGCCCTGTCTGCATCGGCTGATAGTCAGGATCTTGGAAACCAAACAGCTACCAGTCAAGAGATGAACCAGCCTCGAGCTGAAAATCTCTCTAATAAAGATAACTGATGGTATCCCGTTAGTTTTATTGAAACGTTGCTGTTCAGCGGTTCTTGAACCGCTGGCAAGGCTCTTCAACCTCTCGTTACAATGTCAGCAGTTTCCATTAAACTGGAAACATTCATTTCTGTTTCCAATTCACAAAAAAGGCGACAAACGTGATGTCAGCAATTACCGCGGAATAACCTCCCTATCAGCCTGCTCCAAGGTATTCGAAATCATAGTGAATGATACACTTTTTACCTGTTGCCAGCATTATATTTCAAATGATCAACATGGTTTCTTCCCGAGACGAGCTGTCACCACCAATCTGTCTCAGTTCACTTCAACGTGTTTGCAAGCAATGGATGCTGAGAAGCAGGTAGATGCTATCTATTTAGACATAAAAGCCGCCTTTGACAGAGATGACCACGCCATACTTCTGAAGAAACAAGAGAAAATCGGAGTGACTGGCCATTTTGTCGAGTGGTTCAGATCCTATTTGACCGGCCGATCGCTTAGTGTCAAAATCGGATCCCTTCAATCTACGCCCTTCAATAACGTGTTCGGTGTACCTCAAGGCAGTAATCTCGGCCCTTTACTGTTTTTGCCGTTCATTAACGATACGACGTTGATATTACCGCCAGGAGTAAGGCTCTTCTATGCGGATGCTGCTAAGCTGTACATCGTCGTTACGTGCATCAACGACTGCATTGAGTTTCAAATGATTTTATCCCGATTTGAGAAATGGTGCACGGATAACAGACTTACTCTCAGTGTAGAAAAATGCCAGGTTAACACATTCAGTCGCAAGCAGAAGCCAATAACGTTTGATTATTCGCTTGCAGGTATATCTCTTGACCGAGTACATCAAGTTCGTGACTTAGGTGTTATCCTCGATCATGGTCTAACGTTCCGTTCTCATTACGACGAGATTATCTCTAGAGCGAACCGACAACTCGGATTTATAATGAAGATTGCCAACGAATTCGAAGATGGTCTGCTTGAAATCACTCTACTGCTCATTAGTGCGCTCAATACTGGATATACTGAAGTTCGTGCGTTTTGCCTTGCGGAATCTACCTTTGCGCGAGGATCAACGTTTGACTCCCTATGTCGACCGCTGCCAGCTTCTTGGGATTGACACTTTAGAAACGAGACGCCATACCGCACAGGCTATGTATATTGCAAAGATCCTGAAGGGTAGCATCGATTCATCGGCACTCCTATCACAGATTAATTTGTACACTCCTGCAAGATTGCTTCGAAGACGGGACATTTTGCGGCTGGATCGGCGAAACAGTCGATACGGACAACACGACTCCGTACGGTTCATGTCGTCTACTTTCAACGAAGTTGCTTATCTGTTTGATTTCAATGTTTCCTTGGCTTCCATGCAGCAACGCTTCACAATGCACTTTCGAAACCTAAACCAAGTGAACCATCAGCTTTAAGTTACATGTTTAGTTTTAATTTTGACGATTGTTGTTTTTCCTCTTTTGTTTTGTAATTTGGTTTTATCTACACTGTGGTGAATAATTGATCGGACAAACGCCGATTTTCATACAAAATGGCCAAGTTTGAGATGCTGTAACTATGGTTTGCTTTGGTGGATTGAGTTCAATTTTTGACACGGAACTACAAATATGCTGAATTTTGTGTATACAAAGTATAAAATGTTTTCGTTCACAGGTCTGGGCGTGGCAAGGCGTTGAAAATGTTGCAAAAGTGATCGGACAGCGGTACTCCTTTGATTTACACGCGTGCCGCTGTCCGATCACTTTTGCAACATTTTCAACGCCTTGCCACGCCCAGACCTGTGAACGAAAACATTTTATACTTTGTATACACAAAATTCAGCATATTTGTAGATCCGTGTCAAAAATTGAGCTCAATCTACCAAAACAAACCATAGTTACAGCATCTCAAACTTGGCCATTTTGTATGAAAATCGGCGTTTGTCCGATCAATTATACACCACAGTGTATGTGTGTGTGTGTTTTCTTACTTCATTAAGTCATAGTCAGATGGAGATTGGTATTAAAATAAATAAATAAAAAGATACTTAACCTAACAGCTACCAGAGGAGTGGAAGGAAGGGGTAATGTGCCCCATTCACAAGAAAGGCGACCATTTGGAATGTGAGAACTTCAGAGTGATCACTATTTTGAATGCTACATACAAAGTGCTATCCTTGACCATCTTCCGTCGTCTGTCATCTAAAACGAGTGAGTTCGTGAGAAGTTATCAAGCCGGCTTCATCGACGGCCGGTCGACAACGGACCAGATCTTTACCGTATGGCAAATTCTCTTTTTTTTTTTTTAGAAATGCCGTGAAATGCTTGTTCATCGACTTCAAAGCGGCATACGACAGTATCGACCGCGCAGAGCTATGGAGAATCATGGACGAAAACGGCTTTCCTGGGAAGCTGACTAGACTGATTAAAGCAACGATGGACGGTGTGCAAAACTGCGTAAGGGTTTCGAGTGAACTATCCTGTTCATTCGAATCTCACCGGGGACTGCGACAAGGTGACGGACTCTCATGCCTACTCTTCAATATCGCTCTGGAAGGTGTGATGCGACGAGCCGGGCTCAACAGCCGGGCAACGATTTTCACAAAATCCGGTCAATTTGTGTGCTTTGCGGACGACATGGACATTATTGCAAGAACATTTGGAACGTGGCAGAGCTGTACACCCGCCTGAAACGCGAAGCAGCAAAGGTCGGACTGGTGGTGAATGCCTCAAAAAACAAAGTACATGCTGGTAGGCGGAACCGAACACGACCGGATCCGTCTGGGTAGTAATGTTACGATAGACGGGATACTTTCGAGGTGGTGGAAGAATTCGTCTTCCTCGGATCCTTACTGACGGCTGACAACAAGGTGAGCCGTGAAATTCGGAGGCGCATCATCAGCGGAAGTCGGGCCTACTACGGGCTCCACAAGAAACTGCGGTCGAAAAAGATTCACCCACGTACCAAATGCACCATGTACAAAACGCTAATAAGACCGGTGGTCCTCTGCGGGCACGAGACATGGACCATGCTCGAGGAGGACCTACAAGCACTCGGAGTTTTCGAGCGACACGTGCTAAGGACGATCTTCGGCGGTGTGCAGGAGAACGGTGTGTGGCGGAGAAGGATGAACCACGAGCTCGCTGCACTTTACGGCTAACCCAACATCCAGAAGGTGGCCAAAGCCGGAAGGATACGGTGGGCAGGGCATGTTGCAAGAATGCCGGACAACAACCCTGCAAAGCTGGTGTTTGCAACTGATCCGGTTGGCACAAGAAGGTGTGGAGCGCAGAGAGCACAATGGGCGGACCAGGTGGAGCGTGACCTGGCGAGCATTGGGCGCGACCGAGGATGGAGAGCGGCAGCCACAAACCTAGTATTGTGGCGTACTATTGTTGATTATGTCTTGTCTTAATGATGTTGAACAAATAAATGTATGTATGTATGTATGTATGTAATGGAACTGGATTGGCGGAAAATGTGTAAACACACAACGTCAAACAAATTTTAGTACAAGCTAAACCGAAGTCGGATTGGGGTTGAAACTGTGATCTCATCCAAAGAAAAACGGCATAAGACAGAGGCCCGGGATGATCAGGTCAAATTTGCAGATTGCAGAAATGCTTGGGCGAGGGAGTTTTCCCAAAGGTTTGGAAGCGGCAGAGCCTGGTACTATTGCCAAAGGCGGAGATACCACCCGAAGAACCGTCGGCATATAGACCAATATGCTTGATCGACACGGTGGGGAAGGTGCTCGAGAAGATCATCCTCAATAGAATGTTGAGGTACACCGAGGGTGTAAATGATCGCTCGAGCCGCCAGTTCGGCTTCCGATCTCATACTAATGGAACCACTGGCTTTGATGATTTCAATAAAAACTCCGCTGGGACTAGTTAAGGTTTCCTAAAAACTTTCTTGAATAAAAATCACCGAATCAACATGCATAACTCGTGGATTTGAATGAAATTCATGCTTACATAGCCTCATGCAACTATATGCTGTTAAGTGATGAGTTCAAGGATTGTTGAAAATTCTATGTCATCCGCAAAACAGACAAATTGGCCGGATTTCGTGAAAATCATGGCTCGGCTGTTGAGCCGCAGGCATTAGAATCCATCAAATTGTCGCAGATTCCAGCGAGATTCGAACGAACTAGACAGATCGACCGAAACCTTTACGCAGTTTCATTCGTCCATCGTCACCTTGATCAATTTAATGGGCTTCCCGGAGAAACCGTTCCCTAGAGAATGGGTCCTAATAAGAGAGGTCAGATTGCAGTCCTTCCGCCTTTAGAGGACATAGGGAGTAGTCAGGCCAGTTAGGAAGCTATCAATACACTAGCGCCATACCTTGGGGTATGTACACTCCCGTTCAAAAGTTTGGGGTCACCCCCTCAAAAACATGTCATTTTTTTAGGCCCATATCTCCGCCAATTTACGTCCGATTTCAAAACCCTAGGTTTCATTCAAAAGATAATAAGTCAAAGAAACTTTGAACATGATTTAAAAGAAACTTTTTCAAAAAAATTGGTATGTAAACTTAACCCAAAGTTGCCAAATTTTCTAAAAAAATGAATATAAACTTAAGGCAGTGTCGCTGGAAATTGGGTCGACCAAATTTTAAGATGAGAGCGGTAATATGACCCATTTTCTATTAGCTTTCAACTGCTTTTTACAGAACTTAGCTTAAAAATCTAGAAAAAAAGTTATTAAGTAAATTAATCCTTGATGTCATCGACCAAAAGTTTGGGGTCACCCCTCAATATGATGTATCGGCCAAAAGTTTGGGGTCACTTTCGTAAAACATGGAAAAGTTATTTGGTGATATCTTCGTCATCTATAGTTCAATTTTAATTATTCTTGGCTCATTTCAAAGATAATTAACTAAATTTACGTTTGATGTCTTCAACTTAACGTATTTAACGATTTTTGTATATAAAAATGTTATGTAAAGTTAGCACATTTTACCACGCTTCAAAAAATGAGGCAACTTTACGTTAAGTTTTAGTATGTAAATTCCAACAAATATGTGTGGTTCAATGTCTATGCAGTAAGTATCATTCATTTTGTTTCAAATAAGCCAAAAATTAAAATTGAATGAAAGATGACAAAGATATCAACAAATCACTTTTACATGTTTCACGATAGTGACCCCAAACTTTTGGCCGATACATCATATTGAGAGGTGACCCCAAACTTTTGGTCGATGACATCAAGGATTAATTTACTTAATAACTTTTTTTCTAGATTTTTTAGCTAAGTTCTGTAAAAAGCAGTTGAAAGCTAATAGAAAATGGGTCATATTACCGCTCTCATCTAAAAATTTGGTCGACCCAATTTCCAGCGACACTGCCGTAAGTTTATATTCATTTTTTAGAAAATTTGGCAACTTTGGGTTAAGTTTACATACGAAATTTTTTGAAAAAGTTTCTTTTAAATCATGTTCAAAGTTTCTTTGACTTATTATCTTTTGAATGAAACCTAGGGTTTTGAAATCGGACGTAAATTGGCGGAGATATGGGCCTGAAAAAATGACATGTTTTTGATGGGGTGACCCCAAACTTTTGAACGGGAGTGTATGTACAGGGGTGGCCAAAATGTTTGGGATAGGCAACTTTTTTTCTCTCCCAAAAAAGTTCAACATGGTGTAACTTTTCATAGAGTGCATCGAATATTCGCAAATTTTGACTGTTTATTAACCTATGTGCATCAGTGGTACAAATTCGAGCTTGATTGGTTATTCTTTCGCGAAGTTATAACCGATCTGGTAAAACACTATTTTTAAGACTATAAATTTTTGAACTGTCATATCTCGGAGACCAGTGAACCGAATTGAATGAAATTTTGAGCGATTATCCACAATATTGATTGATTGATTGATTTATCTTTATTTTTATCCACAATATAGTAATGCTTGAAAATCATTTAAAACATGGGTACTTTTCAAAAGCTGAAAAAAGTTATGATGGATTGACACTTCGAAAGATTAACCAATCGAGCTCAAATTTGTACCAATGATGCACTTATAATAGGTTGACAAACAGTCAAAATTTGAAAATATTTGATGCACTCTATGAAAAGTTACAGTTTGTTGAACTTTCTTGTGAGATAAAAAAAAAGTTGCCTATCCCAAACATTTTGGCCATCCCCTGTATGTATATATGTATTACGTATATAGGTAGCCATTACCCCTCTGAATTCAACATACCGCTATATGAAGGGCCAAAAGGGGGTGTGGTGGACCCGTAAGTAGAGACACTTACCCGAAGTCCGCGGGTCCATAAAAATCTCCTTCCAACAGTATGACAAGCGCCATACCTTGGTGTCCTCCTAAAAGAGCGAGCCACAAAGTTCGTAGCTTTAGGACTAGACAGCTAACCTCGAGGGTGTGTACTACACTTGCCCTCTCCGATCGCAATCTAACGGAACAAAATTAATTACTCCAAAACGAAGCATTTCCGATACATGATGTCTTCAACAAAGTTGTTTGACATCAGCAGGGGCATTGCTAAGAACGTAGTAGTTCGCAACTCGTCCACATCATCCAACTTCTTTGTTTTACGTCCTAGATATTTGACATCTTCGGCAAAGTTGTTCATTTTGACAAAATTCTACTGCCTACTGTTTTCGAGTTATGTAAAAAATTAAAAAAAAAAACACAATGAGAGAAACAGTTTTAAGCTTATTTCAACATTTTTACTAGAATCCATGTGAGTTTATTTTTTTTTTCTAATGCAAATATGTCAAACCAAACATATTTTACGGGAATATGTTGAATATTATCATTAAAAATAAAAAATAAAATTTGAAAAAATAGTGTGTATTTTAAACTTAAATATCTTACAAAGCGCAAAAAATTTAAACTTCCAATTTTCAGC
This sequence comes from Aedes albopictus, assembly GCF_035046485.1. Lineage (NCBI taxonomy): Eukaryota > Metazoa > Arthropoda > Insecta > Diptera > Culicidae > Aedes > Aedes albopictus. The sequence continues at coordinate 180,097,472 of NC_085138.1, forward strand.
AAATACGAATTAATAATAGTTGAACATACTGTCAACAATTTGAAGAGGTATTTTTTGGTGCTTTTCAGATAATAGTTTTTTAGTAACACTATAAATATAAGAAGTTTTTTTTTTATTCTTTATTAAAGTGATTTTCCTCCGTAGGAGGGTTCATCACTAAATAAATATAAGAAGTGCCAGCGTGTATATTTTTACTGTTATACATTAGAGAGTTTATGTATTCGAGAAAGTTGTTCATTTTAACTAAATAAAAAACTATTATTCAGACGTCAAAATTCCACGGCCTGCTGTTTTTGAATTATTGTATAAAAACTAGATTTTTTTGATAAAAAATACTAAAAAACACATTTCGATGCAATAGTACTGTTTTTTATTGTTTTTCTATAAAGATACATAGCAGATCGCGAAAATGTTAAAATGATAGAGACGTCTGTTTGCCTAGGCCGAAACGTTGCTCGGAAACTCAAATGGAGTTTTCATGGATTTCTAAACCATTTAGTGAAAAATTTTCGAGATTGTTTTCAGTCGTTACTTTAAGAGCACATACACTAATTTTCCGAAAGTTTTTGGTTTCCCAATCTAGTGCGAGAACTCTACCATCCACCAAAAAACATTTGGCGATCCGACAGTGGGTGGCGACCCGTAATCGTTAATTTTATAGAATTGGACCAAATGGTTTTCATTTGTATAACTTTAATCTTGCTAACCGACTGAAATTGATATGAATGTTATTTTAAAAACGTTGCAGTCCGCAGTCTCCTTAATATTTTAGGTTTGACACACACAGACAATAAAGCTGCGGATCACTGCTTTAGAAATAAAAAGTATTTGTGATAGAACTAAATATGGAATCGGAGTATGATGTATGTATCAACAATGTGAGGTCAACAAAAATCATCGACGGGTTTCGAAATTTCATCATCTGGCTGTGAATGTGAATTGCGTTTTTAAACTTTGAAAAGCTTATTTTTTTTTTAATATTATACAGAAGTGCATCTTTTTTCGAGCTACTATGATTTTTCCCAGATTTTTTGTGCTTTGTTTTGATACTTAAAATCAATTTGAAAGAGATTTTTCAATATCATTTTTTGACAGCCACGCAACAGCTTGACGGCTCCGCGCAGTACAAAACCGTACGAAGGTAATTCAACAAATCACTTCCACACAAACTTCAAATTGATATTCAAATAGGTTGCCAGACAGAAATGAAAATTTGGGTTTTGGCTCAGTTTGGCGTGCAGATTCAGAATTATGGAGTTATTTGAACATCGCTAAAGTAGCCAATAGAATAAATTAGTAAAAAAAAGTTTAAATAACAAACGTAAGTTCTAATCGTAAAATGATTAACAATATTGAAATAAGGATAATTTATGATTCTATCAAATTAATTGAAAACTAAAAATGTACCATATTAAAACAAGTTCATATAAATTTTAGTTCACTGTGTACCGATTTACTTAGTTGCAGCCTTTAAACACCCGTATCGTTTCGTCGCAAAGTTGCCGCTGTCTAATGGTTCACACTATGTGCTCCGATGTTGAAACTCGATGACGATGACGATAATGATGATTAAGTGCCACTGCTGATACGCTTTTATTGCGGGATTTCGCCACTCATTTGCCACCCCTTTCCTCTGCCTTTTGGATGGCGCTGAATGTCTCTGCCCTGTCTAATGCGATATTTAACAAGCTATTTTTAAATCACTCACGCCGAGTTGCTGCCAACAACCACTTCCATATCCTAGTCCACCGTGTGAAAGCTGCCCGCTCACATGATGTGTTGCTTGCTCACACCTCTTGCCTTCTTGAAGAGTGGAAAAGTCGGAAACTTTCAGCCAAAGTGGAGAAAATTTACGAGGAGCAAAACACGAGTAGGTGGTTAAGCATAAATCAGTACAATCGAAGTGTGTTTTTTTGTTCTTTAATTTTCACCGCAGAAACACTGAGGAGGAATGAGTTTTTTTATTCCTTATGCTTTGTTCAATCCATTGTGGAAATTGGCGTTTTGTGAAAAACTCAATCGGAAAGGAACGGGATGCACTTTCCATTCAGTACACTGGATTCAATGGGATTTTGCTGAACCATATATTTTAACACTTCTTTTCTCTCACCAGAATTTTGTTCTACTGATCACAGGAAAAGACAAAACTTTTTTACCAGAAAAAAAACTTTTAATTAACTTTCTTTTTCTTGGAGATTTATCACTGTATGCTCCTGTTTGAGAGCGTGTCTCTTTCTAACCCCCGCATTACTAGTGAAACTTTTCCTACTCTTTCTCTCTCTCACTCTTCATAGGTAGGAAGGATGAAACCACTTTTTCTCGTTTTTTTTTCGCAGAACAATCGTTTTTTCCTCCTTCACTTAGATAATTTATTCATTCATTTGCATCAAATGCTTTCGTAACACTAATTTTGCTACTCAAGTTTCTTCTTCTATTAGCACAAACTTGCGTTAACTGGTTCGGGCTTTATCTGATAAAGATGTTATGTGTTACTTCCTAGCCCGAACATTCCATTTGGATGCAATTTTCCCAATTCTTGCAGAAACAATCAAACTTCACTATCTGTTTCTATTTTCTGGAAGCTATTCAATCATCCACTAAAACTAGCTTTATTGCTCGATGCGGACACTGTGGAAACGATTAGGAGATCAATTAGCTAAAAATAACTGCTTCGATTGCAATTTACAACATATCCTACACGGGAAAGCTTCTTCAATAATTTTCACCAGAGACCCGATTTGCAGACGGAAAAATCCATACGCTCACTCGCACCGTTTGTTCTTCACTTCATCATTCATATTCCCAGCGGAAATGTGAGCCCGCAAATATTCGGATAAAGTGCAATCCTTTTTACCCAAAGTCACATCAATAAATCGACAGATCACTACCGGACTTTGGACGAAACTCTACGCCTGGTACACTTGGAACAAATCAGCCCTCGGAGCAATCCAGTTCTGGTGAAAAAAACGGCCCACCCGCCCGGAAAAAATGGGTCACTATCCGCTGCCGTTGTACGATAGGTACTCTTCGTTTGTGAGGCCACGAGCCAAGAGCCAAGAAACCAACATGACGAAGGTGTCAGAACATCGATTTGATGGAGCGAGCGGCTGGCAGAGCGACATCTGCTGGACGTACTTGCGCCGAAGCACACCGGAAGTAGGACGGCACTATACGCCCACCCAGTGCGACAGAAAAGGATCCACCAGTGATGGAGAAATGGAAAGAATGCGGTAACTGAGCTCTCCTTCTGTAGCAATTCAAATATTGTTGTTGTAATTATTTAGTATAGTTTTACAAAAACGCAATATCAACTGAAAGAAATTTTCTCGACTCCCTGGGCATAGAGTATCATTGTACTTGCCAACAATGTACAAATTCATACAACGGCAGGCAAAGAAAGCCCTTCAATTAATAACTGTCGAAGTGCTCTAAGAACACTAAGTTGAAGAGAGCCAGGCCAAGTTCCAATGCAAAAGTCGAGCCATAAAGAAGAAGAAGAAGAACCTGCCCAAAAGGTACAAAATCCTATCTCGTAGGTACAGCAATTAGTATGATACTAATCGATCCAGTTTTTTTTTATTATTATTATTTTCAGTTGGTTGTATTTCCTGATCGTTTATATTTTTCTATCGGGAATTGAGGTTACATGAGCTGATTAACAGATGCGATCCTGTGCTAGATTGACCCCCCTAGATGCTACTCCAGTATCGCTCTAAGTGTTCTCAAAGGCATTGCTTAAAATATTTCTCCGAAGGATATTTTTGGGATTTCTCTCCGATTTCTTCAAGGATTGCTCTCGAGATTCCTTCGGCGTTTTTATTAGGTATTTATCCTGGGATTCCCTTTAGGATTTTTCCAGGGATTACTTTGGAAATATCTCCTGGGATTCCTCTTGGGATTCCTTCATTGGTTTCTCCTGGGATTCGTCTATGGAGTTCTACCGGAATCAGTTTGGGGATTTCTTCTAGAATTTCGCTCCAAATTCCTACAGGAATTTTGCCAGGATTCTTTCAGGGATTCCTCCTTGGATTCCCACAGCTAATTATCCCGGTATTATTTCAGAGCTCTTTCTCGGGATTCCTCCATTGATTCAGCTATTCCTTCCGGGATTCTTCCTCATATCCTCCTGGGATCCGTTCATTGCTTCCTTTGAGGATTAGCTTTGGAATTTCTTCTTCAGTTTTTCCCAGGATTCCATCCGGAATTCTTTCCGGGACACTTTCGGAATCTTTACACGATTCATCCCGGGCTTTCTCTGGGGATTTCTCTTGGGTTTCCTTTCGAGATTTTTGCAGGTGTACCTCCCGAGATACTTTCAGGGGTTTCTCAGGGAGTTCTTTCATGGTTTCCTCAAGGGATTTCTCCCGTGTTTCTTTCAGGGACTGCTTCCGGTATTTATTCAGGGATTCTTGATTCTTCCCGGGATTCCACTTAGGATTCTTCTTCGGATCCCACCCGAGACTCTTTTATGGGATTTCTCCGGAGATTTTTTCAATAACACCTAACAAGGTCCAAATTTTCTCTTATTTTTTTTTATTATTTTTTTATCTGTACGTGTGAGCTACTGCGACCAGTATTTAAATATTTTGTAACATTATCCGTATCCTTAGTATTTAGTGTATATCGTACTACTCCATAGGGAACTGCATGAAATTCTCCCCTTCTCTTTCACTCTTACAGAAATTTTGTAAACAACAAGGCCAAGAAACGTCAAAATCCCATACAAAATCAAAACAGTGCAGTGCCCTATTGTTATTGAGAGACAATGAAGCATCGATTATTAGGGCCCATATAGCCGAGGCGGTAAACGCACGGGTATTCAGCATGACCATGCTGAGGGTGACGGGTTCGATTCCCGGTCGGTCCAGGATCTTTTCGTAAAGGAAATTTCCTTGACTTCCTTGGGCATAGAGTATCTTCGTGCCTGCCACACGATATACACATGCAAAATGGTCATTGGCAGAGGAAGCTCTCAGTTAATAACTGCGGAAGTGCTCATAGAACACTAAGCTGAGAAGCAGGCTTTGTCCCAGTGAGGACGTTACGCCAAGAAGAGAGAAGAGAGAGAGAGAAGCATCGATTTCTGCACAGTTTTTGTTTTGTTACCTCAGAGGTTCAAAAAATCAATTGCGATCAAATGGTCCCAGTGAATCCCAGAAAAAATGCTCCCCTAATCGAACACAATCGATTTGATTTCAGAGAAAAAAAAAACAAAACAGTATTATACGCTATGGCTGAATAAGCAGATTATAATTATTGAATGTGCATCGGGTTTCTTTCCAAAGAACAACAGAATATATGCTATATTATCATATGCAAAAAGTTTAAAATTATTTCATCGGGGAAATTTTGATTTTTTCATGTTTTTGGCTGTTTTGCATGAAATCTTCCTTTTTGGCCCATTTCTCTCCCATACAAAATGTATGGAAAAATTTTCACCGATAGAATATTTTGAAACTTTCTGCAAATGAAAATATGGCATGAATACTGATGTTATGTGGAAAGAAACCCGATGTACTTTCAATTTTTATAATCTGTTGGTTCAGACATAGCTTGTGGTACTGACATTTATCAATCCATCGGAACTCTAGCCACATCCATGTTTTGTTCCAGGACTAAAACTCCATTAAAGAACCTGTTTCTTGAACTTTTGTAGTGGATATTCTGGTCGCCAGTTTTGGAGTTTCCCGATACCAAATATACCCATATTGCATGGTTTTAGAGCCTAAACCTTCATTAAATATCCGCCATCTTGAATTTTGAAACGCCACCTTGTATATGGCAGTGAGACACTTGGAACCGGTGGGACACCTGGAACCGATTCCGGTTGTCTCAAATATGGTCTGAGACTATATTCTTGTCAACTATTCATCGGATTACCTAAAAAGCTGAAAATAATGTGATCTATTAATGTTTTCTTGCAAATTCAGCAAATTTTTGAAAAAGCCACGATTTTATGTATCGCATGCATGATTTTGGTTTACTTCAATTAAATCACTTCCGATGGAACACGCGAAACCGATTCCGAAATATTATTACAAGTTCTAGATGTGGCCTGAGGCTATTTTGTTGTTGATTGTTCATCAGATTATCAAAAACGCCACTATGGTTTAGTTCCCTTGTGTATTTTACCACTTCCTACGCGTTACTCGTCTTGTCACCAGTTCTGGAACACTACCGGTTCTCCAAAATATGGTCTGAGATTATTTGTTGGTTAACCGTTTATCTTGTTACTGAATAAGTCATCGATATGTCGCATGTATTGGTTCTCTTTTACATTTGATCATTTCTGGCGGGACACCCGTAATCAGTTCCGTAACACACTGATAGGGCTTGCGTCTATTTTCTTGCAACTGTTCATCATGTTACCTAAAAAGCCGTGATTTGAGGTATCGCATGCATGGGTTTGGTGTCACTTCCGGCCCGGAACCGGTTGTGAAACACTACCGATAGTCTCTTAAATAGTCTGAACCTATTTGCTTGCTAAAGTTTATTAGGTTATCAAAAAAGCCATGGGTTTGGTTCAATTTTATATTTAGCCGCTTTCGGAGAGAACTAGTTTCGGCACTACTGACAGTCCATAATGTGGTCTTAGCCTACTTCCTCAATAACCGGTCATCAAGTTGTCGAAAAAGCCGTGATTTGATTTGCCGCATGCAAGAGTTTTGTCAACTTTTATATACGGCCACTTCCGGCGGAACACCCGGAACCGATTCTGAAACACTACCGGTTCATATAAGGTCTGAGACTGTTTTCTTGATAACTGCTCATCAGGTTATCGAAAATGCCGTAGTTTGATGTGCCGCATGCATTTTTATGTATGAACTTCCAGCGGAACATCCGGAACCAGTTCCGATACACTGCCGGTTCAGATATGGTCTGAGTCTTTTTTATGCCAATCTTTCATTGGGTTATCAAAAAAGTTGCGCTTTGATATAGCTCATGCATGGATTTGGTTCACTTTTATATTTGGCCACTTCCTGCGGGATTCCCGGAACCGGTTCCGGAACACTACCGGTTCATATATGGTCTAAGACTGTTTTCTTGCTGACTGTTCATCAGGTTATCCAAAATGCCGCAATTTGATGTGTCGCATGCATGGATTTGGTTCACTTCTATATTTGGCCACTTCCGGCGGGACTCCCGGAGCCGATTCCGGAACACTACTGGTTCAGATATGGTCTGAGACTGTTTTCTTGCTGACTGTTCATCAGGTTATCCAAAATTCCGCAATTTGATGTGTCGCATGCATGGATTTGGTTCACTTTCATATTTGGCCACTTCCGGTGGGACTCCCGGAACCGGTTCCGGAACACTACCGGTTCAGATATGGTCTGAGACTGTTTTCTTGCTAACTGTTCATCAGGTTACTCAAAATGCCGCAGTTTGATGTGTCGCATGTATGTGTTTGTTACATTTTTATGTATGGCCCCTTCCAAGGGTACTGGTCCGGAACACGTAAATGGCCATAACTCCGGAACGGCTGGACCGATCCGAACCATTTCCAATAGGAAACAATGGGACCAGCTTCCGTGACGAATGAACCATCGGTCATTAAAATCGGTTGAGGTTTACTGCCAAAAAGTGATGTGAGTTTTTTGTACACATACACACATACACACACACAGACATCACCTCAATTCGTCGAGCTGAGTTGATTGGTATATGTGACTCGACACTCCGGGCCTTCTATCAAAAAGTCATTTTTGGAGTGAATATATAGCCTTTCCAGCACACAGTGTACGAGAAAGCAAAAACTTATTTATTCTTAGCGTCTCGTTAGAACCGCTAGCAATCGCTAGAACCGATTCGACAGATAAAACAAATAAAAGTAAAATTTTGGCATGCATGGATTCGAACTCAGTTCCGCTGGTTGTGAAGCATTTCACTCACCTCTCGGCTAGTTTACAGAGTCAGAAGGCGGCTGATGAATGTGATACTGATTCTACGTTTCTGATGAAATAGATTTGTTGACATCTAACCTACTTACATGATCCGCGTAAAATTGGGCCCAATTCGTGATTCTGTCTTGAAAATGTTCACATTCTTTAATGATTCCGTCTCGTGTAAATTTCAGATTTTTTAAGTGTGCATATTAAAAAGTTTTAGAGCCAATATTCCATTAAACAGTCGCCATCTTGAGTTTGGAGCCACCATACTTTCATATACCAAATATACCCTTATTGCATGGTTTCAGAGCCTAAAATTTCACTGAAGGTTACAAAAATCACCACAGTTGGATGTGTCGCATGATGGGGCTTGGTTCAGTTTTATATACAGCCAGTTGTACCGGTGCTGGTCCGAATCTAGGACGTCCGGATCACTAAAATGGTCATAGCTCCGGAACGCCTTGACCAATCTGGACCATTTTTAATAGTAAGCAGGAGCTATAATCCGGACAATCGGCCAATGGGAAGTCCTTAAAAGTAAGTGACTTTTTTTACTCAGACATTCATACGCACACAAACATACACACTAATATCATCTCAATTCGTCGAACTGAGTTGACTGTTATATGTGACTTGACCCTCCCAGCCTTCTAAAAATCGATTTTAGAGTGAACATATAACCTTTCAGCACATTTTGGTGTACGAGAAAGACAAAACCGAAGGGTAAGGTTTTTGGAGTTATAATTTTTTGAAGAAGAATTTTTTTTTCATACGCTCTCATCAAAAGTTGAGTGAATAATGTTGCAAAACAAACAACAGTTTCAGATAGATGCTTATTGCTCCATATGTGAGCAAAATTTCCTTTGCATTGAAAAGGTCACGTCTACGCGATTCGTGCGTTAAGCTGCAAATGCTTAAGGACAAGGTATTTGGAGTACATAACTCAAAATTTATAGAGCACCGTTTTTTAGAACCGTTGAATGGATTTGGATGAAAATGCGTCACGCTAATTGTTCAGCGTGATGCATTTTAATCCAAATCCGTTCAACGGTTCTTAAAAACGGTGCTCTAGAAATTATGAGCAATGTACTCCAAATACCTTGTCCTTAATAAGAACCCTTTGTTTGGCATCACACCCATTAATTTTGAAAATCAAAAATTTCCCTTTTGTTTAGAGGAGAAAAATAAATACCCAGTCATTTACCAATATAATAAGTTTCGCCTATGAATATCCTTGGATCAAAATTATATCTATCATATGTTTGCTCTTCTCTTAATGAATTCAACAATTAATTTTTATGAAAATCAGCATTTTTGAATAATTATTGTCATGTCGCATATTCACATTTTATGGATATATTATCGTGGAGGAATTCCCTAATAAACTCATGGAGGATTTTTGAATGTTCCAAGAGGAATTCCAGAAGAAGTTCCTGAAGAAATTCCAGAAGCAATTGCTTACAGAAGCGCAGAAGAAGTTTTTGGAGGAATCCCGGAAGGAGCTCCAGAAAAAATCCTGGACGTAGCTCTCGAAGGAATCCGATTTGGAATTCCCGATGGAATTACCATGGGAATTCCGGAAGAAACTATTGAAGAAATACCAAAAGTAGTACTTGAAAGAATCCCGGCAGGAGTTCCTGAAGAAATCCCGGAGAACTTTTAAGAAAAATACTGAAAGAAGTTTGTGTAGGATTCCAAAAAGGATCTCAAAACGAATTCCTTCAGAAATCCCAGAAGGAGCTCCGGGAGGAATCTCTCATAGAAAAGCTGAAATTTTGGAAGAAGTTTCTGATGGAATCTCAATGGAACCATTACCCGGAATGCCATTTCCCGGAAAACCATTACCCGGAATGGACCATTTACCGGAATGTACCATTTACCTGAATGAACAATTTACCGGAAAACCATTTATCAGAAAAGATATTTCCCGAAATTTGTTTCCAGATTGCACAGCGGTATTCAGACATATGATCCCATGCCTTTTGCACCAGAAATCTTGTGACATACAGGGGATAGACAAAATGATCGGGACAGGCAAAATTTTCCCTTCTACAAAAATTCTAATAACTTTTCGAAAAGTGCATCCAATATTCTCAAATTTTCACTGTAAGTTGATCAACTAGTTGTGTATCAGTGGACGAAATTTGCAAAAGATCGGACTATTCTGCACGAAGGTATAAGCAGTTGAGAAAAAGGTGTAATTATCCGATAACCAACTTTGAACTGTTATATCTCCAGATTCAATGAACTGAATGCAGTGAAATTTTGACCATTTGTGACTCATATAATGAGCTTTGAAAAACTTCTGACTTAACTTTTAATTCTTAACACGAAAGAAAATTATAACGATTAGATTATTTTTCAAATAAAACACAAATTTTTCTTAAATTTCAACATCGTTTCAAAATTCAAGATCATAATTATAGTTCATTTAAATTCCCGCTGATTGACTTGAATACAGATATGTTTTGAAAGAAAGTAACAACATAGGCGGCAATTCATTGAAAAAGTAATGGGATGCATATTAAAAATAGACCAATTTACTAAAAAATAATAAAATTAATAAATAAAAAGAAAATCACGTTAAGTACTGTTCCTTTGAATTCCACTAAGAATTTGCATCCTTTGACAGATACGTATTTCGACCTCAACTGTAAGGTCGTCTTCAGTGTCTTGTACTTGACTCGACTCAAGTCGAGTTCGAGAAAATCAAGCCTTAAAAATATATTCTAAATATTTTTTCAAGATTATGGAACTAGAACTAGATTCTCGGTTTATTTTACTTAGCAAAGTAGAGCTAGCGTCGTTGGGCTGAATGCACTTTTTTAGACTGGTAACCAAGCTTTTCCATATTACATTTTCTTTCTTTTCGTCAATGCTTCTAGGTTCATTTATGAAGTTTAATGAAAATTTTTGACAGCACAGCGGGGTCGCCTATCAACAACTTCTACTCAGAGATGCATCACCGGCATGCGCTGATAATAGTTTTCTTTGATTTCTTGCATGAATCTTCATTTAAAGTGGTGCATATACATATATAGTTAATGCACTAGCCCATATTTTTGTAACTTCTTCGCGAAAAGTAGATGCAATAAATTAAACAAATTTTCAGCTAGGTGGAAGTTGTTGCGAGTCGACCCCGCTGTGGTGTCAAAATTCGCTGCCCGAATGAACTTTTAGCAGGCTGTGCATTCGTTTATAGGAGATTTGCCCTTCTTCAATTTATAGGCTGTTCTTTGTAACCATGTAAGGTTACAAAATTGGTTGGCAACCAATCTATCAATTCCATCTAGTGATTTTCCTTCTTTAAAAAATGGGATGTTTTTTTGACTTACACTGTTATAGAGCTGTTTGATTACCATGTTGTTAATTGGCAATTGCTGCTTTTTACGTAGGAGTTTTGCCTTTCTTTAATTGCATCTAGTTGCATCGTTGCAAACTTGATAAGCGAAACTATTAATATTATCAGATATTTTTCCTTTTTTTTCAATGTGTTGTACTTGGGCATTTATTTTTTATTATCGTACAAATTGAGCCGAAGGGTCTCAGATTTTCATGAAAATTTTTTCACAGGCTCGGCTCATGAAAATATGAACAAAAAAAAAATTGAGAAAAATTCAGGGTTGCCTACCCAAGCAACACACATGTTATATAAGAGTTACGACAGCGCATGTTTTGGTTGTATAAAAGTTCATTTTACGTAATTCTAACATTGTGTTGGAATAACGTCAAATAAACTCTTATATAACCAAAACTTGCGCTGTCGTAACTAATATATAACATGTGTGTTGCTTGGGTATTTTCCCAGAAAACTCAGGTGGAAGTTCTTTGTTTTCCCCTGACACTACTTACTTTGAAAAATCATAACTCAAGAACGAAGCATCATAGAAACAAAGTTTTTTAGGAAATGAAAGCAAATTTTCTCAGTAATCCAAAAAAAAATATGAAATGGAGAAAGTCTTCCCCAAAATTTTGCACAGTTGAGAAAATTCGTATATAAATGCCGGAAAAACAATGCCCGAGCTCGTAAAAAAAATATCAAAAAATATTTTTAGGAAGGTTATTCCATAAGCTTTAATCGCTGAAATTTTTGGAGTGCACTTTTTTTCGTTTTTGAGTTATGGCCAATTTCGTTGAAAAATGTCCAAATGTGTCATATAAGCCTTCTTTGAAAAATCATAACTCAAGAACGAAGCATCGTAGAAACATTTTTTTAGATAATGAAAGCAAATTTTCTTCAGGAACCAAAAAAAAATAAGAAAAGGAAAAAGTTTTCCACCGGAAACCCGGAGTGCCCGAACTCGCAGAAATTTTCAAAGAGATATTTTTGAGTTTTCCGCTTTATAAGCTTTGATGGTTGAAATTTTCGGAATGCATTTGTTTTTCGTTCTTGAGTTATGGCCATGATTTATGATTGTATGACCATTATGATTTTTCAAAGTAAGTAGGTAGTGTCAAGGGAAAACAAAGAATTTCCACCTGAGTTTTCCGGGAAAATGGACGAAAAAGTTTCATAAAAATCTGGGACCTTTTGGCCCAATCCTGTGCGGTAATAAAAAAAATGCCCTTAATACATATGAAATCCAACATTTTTCGTAACATTTGGATATGTTTTTTTTTTTTTGTTATTTATTGAAGTAGAGTAGTTTATTGCTTAATGATTCATATTCTTGAAATGTTTGCATTGTAGGTACCCTGACAAAGAGGTGCTATTTTTGTTTTTAACCTTCACGTACCCGACCTCCGACAACCCTTTTTTTTCAAACTTTTTTGTATGGACAAAAATCTACGAGGGGGGAGGGGGGGTCTGAGATGGCCAAAATTTGGTCTACGTGGTTTATAAACAGCCCCTTACGGAGATATTCTGGATTTTATTGGGGTAAGGGGGTTGGGAAGGGTTCTGTTTTGCCAAATGGCTAAAAGTGATTAAGTCTATCGTTTCTGACTCAGTTTTTCGAAATTATGAAGATTTATATGTCGCACGGCATGTACAGATTGAAAACCAGAAGTGTCCCAACGAGGCCCTGCCGGACCTGACACGGAGTCAACTTATTCAAATCTGGTTATCGTAGTTGTGTTTCACCATTTTGGTAACCCCCTGAACCAGCACAATCCGGAATATCTCCGGAATGGTTCCAGATATTGCATGACCACTTGAGTATAATAAACTAGCACCAATTTATGATCGGTTGAGGGCGACTTCAAAAAAATCGGATGAAGATTGACGAAATGCCAGCATTTAGAAAATGAGTTGTTGGGGGTCGGGTACGTGAAAGTTAAACAAGTGGGATAGATATAGAAAGGCTACACAACAAACTACCATCGTGCTTGATGCTTGTTTGGAATTATAATCAAAAAGAAAGTGCAAATTTTGAGATGACACACTAAAGGGCCTTAATCTTTCAGGACGCGCGCCATCAAGCAACCGAAACTGTACCACGCTTGCGCTGCATAGGATGAGTGAGGTTTTTTGGTAGTGTTTATTTATTTTTCACAATAGCACGCGTCCTGAAGGGTTAAACTGATATGGAGAATAATGCACTGAGGCAAAAATACTTGAAAATTCAATAAGTCGCAACTTATGAACGGATGATTTTTCTGTTTCATTACTCGCTTATTGATTTTATAGTTGTCGCAAACGCGTTCCATATCTACAACATACGATTGACATAAGCGACATGGTTGTGAAAAAGCCATAATTGAAATCTATGAAAATCTTCACAATGAGGGTATGGATTCCAGCTTGCTACATCTTAGACAAACAAACATTACTCAGATCAGTTTTCGGAGCTATCGGACACTCAAAATCAAATTGTTTTTATTCAAGTGCCCATAAACTCTCCCAAATCAACAACAACAATGGAATTATACGTAAGTAAAATGATCAATTGATCCTAACGTTTTTTTTTGTAAACGTGACAAGAAGCAAGTTTGACTGCATTGTGTGGTAAAAACAAACTATACAAACTTGCATGAAAGTACAACACTTGCGTGCGCAGCCTTCTCTTTTTTCTCGCTCGTTCAATTTGTTGAACGCAAGAAAGAGCAAGATAAAAGAGGGGGCAAAGTGCCCCCTCTATTATCTGTTTCTTTCGCGTGTTTGTTTACGAGAGTGAGTGAGAAAAAAGAAAAAGCTGCGCACGCTAGAGAAGTACAATCGAATACGCTCCTTGTCGCTTTATTCCAGAAATCTATCATTTTACTTACGCGGTAATTATTTCATCAGAATTAGTTCATCAAAAAATCCAATGAATACGATTATAATTTTGCTTGCTACATGACATTCATTCATTCATTTCATTTATTTAGTATTACATCAAATTCAAGATAAAACTGAATCAACAATATTTCTCCATAATACACGGTTCGTGGCTGCCGCTCTCCATCCTCGGTCGCGCCCGATGCTCGCCAAGTCACGCTCCACCTGGTTCGCCCATCGTGCTCTCTGCGCTCCACGCCTTCTTGTGCCAACCGGATTAGTTGAAAACACCAGCTTTGCAGGGTTGTTGTCCGGCATTCTTGCAACATGCCCTGCCCACCGTATCCTTCCGGCTTTGGCCACCTTCTGGATACTGGGCTCGCCGTAAAGTGCAGCGAGCTCGTGGTTCATCCTTCTCCGCCACACACCGTTCTCCTGCACACCGCCGAAGATCGTTCTTAGCACGCGTCGCTCGAAAACTCCGAGTGCTTGCAGGTCCTCCTCGAGCATGGTCCATGCCTCGTGCCCGTAGAGGATTACCGGTCTTATTAGCGTTTTTTACATGGTGCATTTGGTGCGTGGGTGAATCTTTTTCGACCGCAGTTTCTTCTGGAGCCCATAATAGGCCCGACTTCCGCTGATGATGCGCCTCCGAATTTCACGGCTCACGTTGTTGTCAGCCGTCAGTAAGGATCCGAGGTAGACGAATTCCTCCACCACCTCGAAAGTATCCCCGTCTATCGTAATATTACTACCCAGACGGATGCGATCGTTTTCGGTTCCACCTAACAGCATGTACATTGTTTCTGAGGCATTCATCACCAGTCCGACCTTTGCTGCTTCGCGTTTCAGGCGGGTGTACAGCTCTGCCACCGTTCCAAATGTTCTGGCAATAATGTCCATGTCGTCCGCAAAGCACACAAATTGTCCGGATTTTGTGAAAATCGTTCCCCGGCTGTTGAGCCCGGCTCGTCGCATCACACCTTCCAGAGCGATGTTGAAGAGTAGGCATGAGAGTCCATCACCTTGTCGCAGTCCCCGGCGAGATTCGAATGAACTAGATAGTTCACCCGAAACTCTTACGCAGTTTTGCACACCGTCTATCGTTGCTTTAATCAGTCTAGTCAGCTTCCCAGGAAAGCCGTTTCCGTCCATGATTCTCCATAGCTCTGCGCGGTCGATACTGTCGTATGCCGCTTTGAAGTCGATGAACAAGTGATGCGTTGGGACCTGGTATTCACGGCATTTCTGGAGGATTTGCCGTACGGTAAAGATCTGGTTCGTTGTCGACCGGCCGTCGATGAAGCCGGCTTGATAACTTCCCACGAACTCATTTGTTTTAGGTGACAGACGACGGAAGATGATCTGGGATAGCAGTTTGTAGGCAGCATTCAAAATAGTGATCGCTCTGAAGTTCTCACATTCCAAATGGTCACCTTTCTTGTGAATGGGGCAGATTACCCCTTCCTTCCACTCCTCCGGTAGCTGTTCGGTTTCCCAGATCCTGACTATCAGCCAATGCAGACAGGTGGCCAACTTTTCTGGGCACATCTTGATGAGTTCAGCTGCGACACCATCCTTACCAGCTGCTTTGTTGGTTTTGAGCTGGTGAATGGCATCCTTAACTTCCCTCAGCGTGGGAGTTGATTCATTTCCGTCCTCCGCTGCACTGGCGTCGTCGTTTCCTCCGTTGCCGTGGGCTCCCGTGCATACGTTCTCCACGCTGTTCAGGTGCTGATCGAAGTGCTGCTTCCACCTTTCGATCACCTCACGTCCGTCCATCAAGAGGCCTCCGTCTTTATCCCTGCATATTTCGGCTCGCGGCACGAAGCCGTTGCGGGATGCGTTGAGCTTCTGATAGAACTTCCGTGTTTCTTGGGAACGGCACAGCAGTTCCATTTCTTCACACTCCGCTTCTTCCAGGCGGCATGACATTCATAATTACTAATATTGATTTCTATAAGTTTCAGTAGTTGATTTCAATAAGAGCAAACATACGGTAGTTATAGCTTTGATACAATGATATTTCTAAGCAAAACTTATGATTTTGGTAAGTACATAAAATTTTCTCCCTCTTAATAATAAGTGAAATTTATGGCTTTCAACAATAATCGTAGTGTCACACAAATCTTATGGGAATCTTATGCTCTTCCTAAGTGTTTTTGCCTCAATTTGGCATGATCACTTGAGTTCATCATTCATTCCCCGGACAAACGGAAAATGACCCTGATATTTCATACAATATCTGACCGTTAACGAAAATTTAAATCAATTCGTATAAAGTTGACAGAGTTATAGCACAAAAAGAGCAGAAATAGCAATTCTTATCCAGAAAAATAATATCAAATATATTTACCAAATATCAACTAGTATACTGATAAACTTTTACTCTTCCATGTATATGTCTCATCTACATTTCTCCCGGTTCACGCGGAGAGAGCTTTCCTAAGGCTCGCACCTGCGCCCTACACAAGCATTACTTCGTGTGAAGAACAGTTCAAAAGGAAATATTCAATAGTCAAGAGTTTTTCATTTCCTAAGCAGGGTGGTGTGGTGAGTTTTCATCCGTGGTTTGGCTTACTAATCTAGTCCCTCTGCTTGCCGGGCTACCTCGGGCTCGGGTGGCACCCTGTTCTGGAGGCCAGCGGGTAAACGCGTGCCCCAAAAGGTTCGAAATCTATACGTTTTTATCACCACTGGTGGTGCTTTTTTATCAACACCATTTTCCTCGCTCTCTTTCGCCGACTCCTACGCGCCTCTCACTCTCAGGGCAAGCAAATGCCTTATCGTGGAATGGAAACACGAATAGACACTTGATAAACACCCATAGCCACACCAGACAGACATTCACTTCTCTGCAAGTATCACCGTGAAAAAGCGGTTTGTAAAAGCTAATGTTTGCGTGATACGGTGTTTTTTTTTCGTTGGCACCTTCGAGTGATATTTTGGCAGCAGTGCTGAGAGCTGGTTAGCTGAATGCCCTGTTGAGCGTTCTCTCCATTTTCCGGCCGTTGATGTCGCTCTTAATAAACGAAGTTTAGTGACCGATTTTCATAGTTTTTCCTATTCTATCTGCATTCATCTGACCTCGTCTGGCGATGTTGACAATAGCGCGGTGCAGTGAGTCGTTCACGGTTCAATGGAGGCATATTTGAAGTAGCGTCAAACTTATTCTAGAGTCTCTTGTTCGACTATTCTAATTTAGATATAGGTTTGAATTACCAAAGCTTAGTACAAGTTTACAGAATTTCAGTAAATTTTACCGAAAGTTCGGAAAATTATGGCCGAATTTTAATAATGCTTTGCTGAACATTCGCTAATCTTATTTTTTACCGAAATCAGAACAGCTGACAGCATCGATTAATCCCCTATCTAGAATTCCAATCCAGTTCCATTAATTCCCTATCTAGAAGTCCATCTATTTCCATCTAGAAGATAAGGGGCAGTGAAAATTCGCAGCAAAATTTCAATAATTTCGCAAGCCACTCATGTGAATTTCGTGGTCCCTAAATTTGTGTATGTCTTGTGAAGAAAACTTCAATTATGTTTGTTAACTGAACATTTTACTTATTTTTCGTAATAAATATGATAAAAAATCGAAAAAAAAAAACTTTAATTTAAATGCAAAGATAAATAATGGTATTTCTCTGAAAATAACTTTGCACCAACCATTACACAATTGGAACTTTGTGAGCTAATCAATGCTTAGAAACTGAAAATAAGAAGATTTGTAGTGTATTTTCTCAATTTTGTTAAACTTTACGACAAAACAGATTGATTGATTGATTTGTCTTTATTAGAGACTTTCAGCCCTTGGCTGACGACAAAACAGACACTGTGTCCATTTTTATCTAATTATTCACAAATTGGTGTTTTTGGTATTATGTCAATTTGTCGTTTGGTCTTTTCAGCTCTTAAACATGGATTAGCATTTTTCAATGGTGTTGTAACGCTGAACGCAATGATTTTCTTTCTCAGCCATTCAAAACGCCAAGCTCATCACATGGTTAACATTTATATTTCTCATATGTTACAAATCAACAAGTGTCTTGACACGCTACATGACTAAAATTTTTAAAAAAGTTCCTCAACCAAAACATTTCCATAATCTATCACACGCTTCTAAAACGATGTCCTCTCCTGTCTTGTCAGATGTGTATGTGTATGTGTTGTTTGTGTGTTATATACTCAGTGAAGCCACGGTACATATATTCTCTACTATAATTAAACGTAACGTAACGGTTAGTCAATCTCCAATCCACGGAATGCCTTTGTCGGTGGTTTTATCGCGTTGCTTTTGTTATCCTTGGGTGCCTCTTTCAGTGCAGCTGTGTCTATCAGCCACTCGCGGTAGTCAGATTCGATTTCCTTTTTCTGCTCCGCGTGCATAGTTGCTAAGTCTTCGAAGGGGCCACCGTAGTCCTGCAAATGAATATTTTTAAGAGAAGCTTTGTTTTAGTTGATTTGATCTTAAGATCGTGAAACATTAAGCCTAGCTTATATTTTAAGCAAATGCCAATGCAGAATACACAGTTTTGGTGAAGGTAATCCCAGTTAATGCCAGGCACTATAGTACGGTAAAGGTTGGGTATTTCGCGCAATACAAATCCCATTGAGATCACTAGCCTCTGCCAAGCAACTCCTATCCTTACATCCGCGTGGCACTGGCTATGCTGCGAGCAACCTTAGGAAAGATCGGGTAACGATCAGTTTCTGGGAACTTTGATCGCAGGCTGACAGGGAAGTGGGGTTTGCTTCTGCAAACCTAAGCGTCAGTTCTCCAGGAGGAGCGGCTCACAACAGCGTCTAATCCCTATGTAAGGGCAGCTGATCGACGTCCGAATACCACGGAAGGACTTAAAGTTCAACTGTGTACTATGGTCTCCCGGAAAGTAGGGGGTTGGTGTCTGGCCCTACGAGCCAGCCGTAAAAAAATGTTACCGAAAATCAGCAACAGAATAATACGAACCGAGGATCGACGGCAACGACTCCAGCGAACTAAAAGAACTTGCGATTGGTAACTTGGTACGCGGGACTGTCGATCTCTTAACTTCATTGGGAGCACCCGCATACTCGCCAATCTACTATGGAGCTGCGGGTTCGGCTTCGTAGCGCTGCAGGACAGGATCAATGGTGCAAACGTTTAGATACCATCTACAGAGCTGCGACAACACACGCGAGTTGGGAACAGTTTTCATGGTGATGGGTGATATGCAGTGACGCCTGATCGATTGGTGGCCGATCGATGAAAGAATGCGCAGGTTGAGGATCAAGGGCCGATTCTTCAACTTCAGCTTAATCAACGTGCACAGCCCACGCTTAAGAAACACTAATGATAACAAGGATGCATTCTACGCACAGCTTCAACACGAGTACAACCACAGACACAGAAGATCTACGCGCTCAGGTGGGCCTTGAGGAAGAATTTAGGCTGACGATTGGAAAGCTCAGTATCCACCAGCTGACGAACGAAAACGGTCTAAGGCTCATTGATTTTGTCGCATCAAAAAAATGGCCATACGTAGCACCCTTTTACAACACAGCCTCCCTTATTGATTGAGATCACCACAGCAGGCGGAAAATCGCCATCGTTCGGATTGACGGACGGCACTTCTCCGACATTATCGACGTCAGGACCTATTGTGGTGGTTATAATAACTCCGATCACTACCTGGTGATGGTCAAACTGTGCCCAAAACTTTTCGTCATCAATAATGTACGGTACCAGCGACCGTCACGATACAACCTAAAGCGACTAAAGCAACCAGATGTCAGCTCAGTATACGAGCAGAATCTTGAAGTAGCGTTGCCAGGCGAGGTCAAGCTCAATATGGCCCCTCTAGAGGACTGCTGGAGTACAGTAAATGCAGCCACTAACGACGCAGCCGAGACCACTATCGGGAACGTGGAAAGGATTCGACGGAACGAATGGTTCGACGAGGATTGCAGAGCAATTTTGAAGAAGAAACCCAGCAGAACGTGGAACGGTGGCTTAGCGCCACCTCGATATGAAGCTGAGTGCGAAGAAATTAAACTGCTGTGCTGTTCCCAAGAAACACGGAAGTTCTACCAGAAGCTCAACGTATCCCGCAACGGCTTCGTGCCGCGAGCCGAAATATGCAGCGATAAAGAAGGAGGCTTCATAACGGACGGACGTGAGGTGATCGAAAGGTGGAAGCAGCACTTCGATCAGCACCTGAATGGCGAGGATAACATAGGAGCGGAAGACCACGAACACAGAAGAAATGGCTCCGCCAGTGTAACAGAGAGCGGAAATGAGTCAACTCCCACGCTGAGGGAAGTTAAGCCATTCACCAGCTCAAAATCCACGAAGCAGCTGGTAATGATGGTAATGAAGCTGAACTCATCATTATAGGCCCAGAAATGTCGGCCAACTATCTGCACCGGTTGATAGTCAGGATCTGGGAAACCGAACAGCTACCGGAGGAGAGAAAAAAAGGGGTAATCTGCCCCATTTAAAAGGTGACCATTTTGAGAATTTCCGAGCGATTACCATTTTAATTGCTGCCAACAACCTAAAACGAATGAGTTCATGGGAAGTTATCAAGCCGGCTTCATCGACGGCCGATCGACAAGGGATCAGAACTTTACCGTCTCTCAGACATGGGAAAAAAATCGGGTGCCGGTTCAACGCACGCTGACAGGAAGACGCTGTGGTGAAAATGGCCTTCGTCGAAGAGCTAGAGAACCGTGCTAAAGATTTTCCGGAAGCTGAAAGCGTAGAAGATCGATGGAGCGCCATTAACCCTAAAAGGGATACCTGGGGTCCATTTGGACCCCAGGCGCTTTCAGAGCTCGTCTTTGATGGAACACACTCAGCGAGGTGGCGAAACTGAGGCCATGAAGGTATCCCTTTTAGGGTTAAGAACGCCTTTATCACTACCGGAGAGAATAATTCGGGTGAGATACGCACTCAGAGAAAGCAGTGGATTACAGATGATACCTGGAAGAAGATAGAGGAGCAAAGGAACGCCAAAGCCGCAATAGAGCGAGCAAAAACTCGAGGAGACAAAGTCGTAGCCCATCAACGCTATTCGACTCTCAAGAAGGAAATGAAACGCTCGTGTAGACGGGACAAAAGAGCGTGGGTGAATTGCCTAGCCGACGAAGGCGACCGGCGACATCCGTTTCCTCTACGATGTTTCACGTCGCCTTAGTGGGACTAAGATGAACGCTACGATGCCAGTGAAAGACCCGTCTGGACAGTTATTGACCGACCCAGCTGACCAGTTGAAACGCTGGTTGGAAACCTTTTTCAAGTGTCGGACACGCCGTCTACACCTCAGTATGATCTACCAAAGATTCGACGCATTACCCGTGTCAACACCGGAGCTCCATCAGTGCAGGAGATAGAAACAGGCATCCGTTGCATGAAATCAAACAGAGCCCCGGGGGTCTATCACATATCCTTGGTGAACAGACGCACGAGACGTACCTCCACAATCTAGCTGAAGTCAGAAGGACGACAGTGCCCAGGCTGCACTACCAGCTAACCACACAGCTCTTAGCTGGCGATCTTTGTCTTCGATTGTGGAAGCATGAGGTAGGAACTTGTGAAGACCAGAGCTATGTTGGACGCTCTCCTTTTCGACTCACCGTTTTGCAGCACAGTACGAGACATTTTCGTGCAGAGTACTGCACAACGGTGTCTTGTCCGATCTCATCCGGGATGTTGCTGTAGTAATGCAAGGATAGCACCGCTACTGTTCCTCATCGTAATCATCCTGGCTACTGTTCCTCCTGGATCCTGGTAGGTGCACCTAAATGACTTCGAATTGGCTGATGTCGTTGCTCTCCTAGCTCAACGGCGCTCTGATATGCAGAGCAAACTCGATGTCTTTGCCTATCGCTCTTCGGCGGCAAGTCTTACCGTCAACGTCAACAAGACCAAATCGTTATATGTAAAGACGGTCAACCCTTCCAGCTTTACGGTAGCTGGGCAAGCAGTGGAGAATGTTGAAAGCTTCCAATATCACTTGTGTAGAACGACTGAAACTCTTAACTGTGAACTTTAAGTGGCTACGCAGTCTTTATTCTTGAAACGGGTTTATTGTTTAACCAAACGTTGGGTAAATAATAAACCCGTTTCAAGAATAAAGACTGCGTAGCCACTTAAAGTTCACAGCTTCCAATATCTTGGTAGCCAAATGGCAGCCGATGGTGGTACCAAGACCCACATAGGTGCGCGGGCCAAGAAGACGAGGGCTGCTTTTGCGAGTTTAAGAAATATATGGAAACATAACCAGATCAGTCGACGCACCAAAATCCGAATTTTCAACACGAACCTGAGATCTGTGCTGCTGAACGCCAGTGAAATGTATCAGCAGAGAACACTGAACGACTGCAGGTCTTCATCAATAGATGCATGGTGGCTTCAAATTTATTTGGATTTCCAACGTTGAACTCCGTCATCAAAGCCGAAAGCGACAGAAATTCGGAAGCGAAAGTGGTGGTGGGTCGACCACACTCTACGCATGAGCGGAAACAAAATCTGCAAACAAGCGTTAGACTGGAACTCAGCAGTACATCGCAGCAGAGGCAGACGCAGAGGCTCATGGCGGCGCAGTCTTAACAACGAAATCAAGCAAGTCGACAGAAATTTGACCAGACCACGTCAAAGCGATTGCAGGCAATCACCTAGGATGGAGATCTTTCAATACGGCCCCTAATCATTCAAATCTCGCCGGGAACTGCGTCAAGGTGATGGAATTTCCTGTCTACTACATATTCACCAGCCGGGCATATACCAGACGAGCCGGATCCAACAGCCATGATACGGGAACGTCCATAAATTACGTCACGCAAAAATCGTCCTCCTATGTCACACTTTTTGTATGGGACCTCTCAAATTTTTGTATGAGTCGTCACACTTTGCTTAGCCCCCCCTCCCTCCTCAAAGCGTTACGTAATTTATGGACGTTCCCTACGATCTTCACGACACCGGCCAATTTATCTGTTTTGTGGATGGCATGGATATTATTGCTAGAACATGGCAGAATTGTATACCCGCCTGAAATATGAATTCTCGATGTTACGATAAACTAGGATACTTTCGAGGAGGTGGAAGAATTCGTTTACCTCGGTTCCGGCTTACAATAACGTGAGCCGTGAAATACGAGGGTGCATCATCAGTGGAAGTCGTGCCTATTTCGGATTCCTGAAGAAACTGCGGTCCCGCACTAAATGTACCATGTACAAGACGAAGAAGCTAATAACACCGGCAGTTCACCACAAACACGACCATGCTCGAGGCGGATATGCAAGCATTCGGAGCAACGCGTGCTGAGAACGATCTTTGGTGGCATGTTGAAGAACGGTTTGTGGCGGCAAAAGATGAACCACGAGCTCGTTGCACTCTACAGTGAACCCAACATCCTGAGTGGCTGAAGCTGAACGGATACGGGCATGTTGCAAGAATGCCGAACAACAACCCTGCAAAGTTGGTGTTTGCTAATCATCCGGATGGTACAAGAAGGCGAGGAGTGCAGAGAGCTCAATGGGTGAACCATGTGGAATGGGATCTGGCGAGAATTGGGTGTGACCGACGTTGGTTTATTTTCCCGTTTTTCCGCTGCTCTTACTTCATGTCTCATAGGGTAATCCTATTAAGATTGAGGAGATAGAGCAATGGTGTTTTCGGCAAAGTTGATTAGCATGAACTACGCAATGTTTAGACACAGTTAAAGTTTTCAAATCAAACCCCCTAAAAGTGAGGTACAAAACTTTTTTTCTACATTATCGAGATAGAAGGTTGACGTCTTCAGTAAAGTTATAGCATTGTCGATTCCAAACAACTTTGTTTTAATTTTCACGTCAATGGAGACAGAGACCTGTGTTTGAAAACTTGTCCATAAAACACGTTTTTCAACCAAAACTTCTACAAAGCTGTATTTATGTATCAATATAACACGGTTAGGGGAACTGGGGGTAAGGCGCCCACGTTAAGGGAAAGTCCAATTTTGACCACGAAACACTTAATAATACACACTTTTTTACACAAATATGATGCATCAACATGTTTCCTTCGAAATGGAAGAAACCATCAACCAGTTTTATGTTTTACTACTCAAAAATTCAATGCGGGGTAAAACGCGCCACTAGCTACAGCTTACGCCAGGATGCCGAATTGTGCACATATAATTGGTGTTCTACACAATTTATGCCAAAATTTTGATCTAAATTGTTATTTTAATGTAATTAACTAGGGGTGGGCATTTTACCCCACACATACATCAGAAGTTTGGACCCTTGTAAAAACCTTATAAGGGTAAAATTCGATACTTTTTTCGCCAGAAACACAAATAACAAAAGTGTGCAAAACAATTTATGACGATAGAGAGAAGAAATTTCTTGAAAATTATGTAAAAAAGTGCAAAAATTTGACAGGTCAAAATTACATCAAGAGTAACGAAAAGCATTTTTTTGTGTTTTTGTACAATTTTTATGGTAAAAATGTGGCAACTCAAATGTTAAGAAGCATTTTTATTCTTATTTAAACGATTCCAGTTGAAAAAAAGTATAAAAAATTACGTGGTTTGCCTAAAACAAGGGTGGTGCAACTTGCCCCCTATGGGCGTTATGGCCGCAGTTCCCCTACTACTATCGCTACTTACTTTTGGCATAAGATCAGCTCCCAGTATGTCGATTGGCCCGGAAGTTGAAAACTGCAGCAAACCAAGCAGCTCCGACTTAATCAGCGGTTTCACCAGAGCCATCACCTGATTGATGAATGAAGCCGTGTGGACGATGTAGATTTTTTTCAGTCGAACAGGATGTGCATCCTGAATGTAGCTCATGAACGTCCTCAGTGGACCGAACTGTACCCGCGCCAGATGACCCAACCGCACGCCTTTCATGTCGAAAATTACAATGTAACCCTCGATGGGACCGTCCTTGCTAATCTGGACATCGTTAAACATGCAGAATGTCTTTACTGCCTCGCCGAAGTTCATCCTCGATGGATCGGTATCGGACAAACGGTAACACAGTAATCGATATCCTTCCGGTGTCAGCTTTGGTAGCGAAACCATGTGGCTGAAAGACAACAAAAATAAACGAATCAGTAATGCATGTCTGCCCGGAAAGCGGGACGGGATCAATGTGGCGGCCATTACGTCATGTTCAGCACTAACTGCACCCCCGTCGAGAGCACATCCCGATTGTCGAAAATATCCGGCGCCGTCGCATGGATGTGAGCGTATTTATACAGGGCCTTTTTCGCATCCTCCAAATTCCATAGGCACGCATGGAGAAAGAGATGAGCGTGGTTTTTTGTGAACGCTGGAAACCGTGGCTGCTGCTTGATCCTGCAAAATGTAACCGAATTAAGCGTGATTGATTGGAGTTTAAACGTATCATTTTTGATAGAAAAAAAAACTCATCATCGGCATAAACAAGCTCATGTGTTTCTCCGTTCAATCCATTATAGAACGGTAAGTGATTGGAATTCAACAACCTTGAAAAGCTTAGGCTTTTTTAGGCAAAGGTAAAAGCTTTGTTTGTTAAAAAAACACACTATAGACACATAAAATCGAAGACAACTGAGATTGTTGTTTACTTCTAGTTTTATTTGAGCTGTATACAAGTTTGAATAACTATAAAAATCACAATTAGATTGGATGACTGTTTGATAGTTGCAAATATATTGACAAAAACTGAAATTAGAATAAACACTTAAGTAAGCATTCACGATATGATTTTGAAATGTCACTTTATTATGGAACAGTAAAATTGTATAAATTTTGAAATATTTATTTTGATTTACCATACGTACCATTCAAACAACACATCCACGTCCTTGATGTATTCGGTAGGCACCTCTTTCGGTCCCGGACAGTCTTTATAGGGATGTGATAAGGTTGTCATTTTGGCACTATTTATTGGCTATCGTTGCTTGATTTACTATTTATGTACACTAGTGCTGGGACTCTCCGCTACAACCCATCAGCATTTAAGAATTAAGATTCGGAAGAAGAGTGTGAAATTTCAGAACAAAACTTCGGTAGCAAGGATCGATGCTGCTCTCTGCCTGCGGAACATTTTGTCCACAGCTTCGAAGAATTCGAATAAAAACCAAATCTGAAACGGAACAGAGCAAAAATATCGCACATGATTAATTCATCCTCAATTTCCTGGTATTGATTTATTGAAATCAGTTCAACCAGTACATCTAATTAACCGCCACTTTCAAGTTCAACGCGCTATTTAATTACCAAACGTCATTTCGATCGATAAGTTCTGACTAATTAATGCACAAACGGTTTGCGATTCACAGAGGCCTGTCCGATGAAGTCGGTTATAATAATGAAAACCGGTCAGTGCTTTGTTTAGTCGCGTCGTTGATTAATTCACGGCCGTGTCTGGCCGGTAATTTACAAACAATGCGAGCAATGCCGTTCCGAACCGATCACATACAATTGAGTGATTACCACCTAGATTTTGACGACCGCGTTAATTAACATATTGCTGCATGTTGTGATGCGTTGCTTCATGCGTGAAAAATATTGAAATTCCATTTGATTGCTGTCTAAATCTGTTTGATTATATTGTCAGTGATTCTACATTTAGCGTTTGAAGGCATCCACTAAACACTGACTCAACAATTTGTCGTCCTTGGAATTGCTCAATTTATAAAACAGACAATTTGTTTGTGAGTTATCTTTCTTGTTTTTTTTTTCAATTAAATCATTACCAGATTTTTGCATAACTTTCAATAATTATTCTATAATATAGAAAAATATAATATACAGAGAATAGACAAAATGATCGGGACCTAGGCAAAATGTTTACTTTTTAATAAATCTTCAACTAGCTGTAACTTCTCGAAAAGTGCATCAAATATTCTCATACTTTCACTGTGAGATGAACTAGTTGTGTATCAGTGGTCTAATTGTGAAAAAGATCGATATATTCTTTGTTAGAAAGATTCAAAAAAGGTGTAATTATCCTATAGCCAGCTTTGAGATTTTATATTTCCGGATTCAATAAACCGAATGCAATGAAATTTCAAACATTTATGACTTATATACTGAGCTTTGAAAAACCGTAAATTCTTATTAGAGTTCCTGTCGGAATTATTGAAAGAGTTTCTGGAGAAATTCCTGAACAGACTCTTGGAGGAATTCTTAGCAGAAGTTTTGGAGGAATGTCTGGAGAAATTCTTGGAAAAATTCTTGGAAGAATTTTTGGGGGAATTCTTGGAGGAACTCTTAGAAGAAATTTCGAGGAATTTCTTGAAAGCAGAAATTATTGGCAGAAATTGTTGGAATTCCTGAAGGGTTTTTTGGAGAAACTACACCGATAAAGTAAAGAAATACAATAGTAGAGCTTGAAGAGCTTGAAGGTCTTAATTCCAAAATAGTTTGGATGACCGAGATCATCAAGTGAATGTTGCTAAGTTATCAGAATTGCACTATGAGGTTCTACAAGTAGAGTAGGTTAGATTCGTAGTGCATTCACTACAATGAAAATACTGATATTTCGACTCATACTTCAAAATACATTGGCTCCAATTGTATGCCAGTGAAAACCCAAATAGCAACACATAGAAGTACTGGTAATATTATGAGGAGCAACAAACACAATCGTGAATGAATTATGCCGATTGAGAGAAGAAAAACAAGAGTAGAACCTGTAGACCTTGAAGGTCCTAATTCCAGAATAATTTCCAGAAAGCCTGGAATATCCCATGAATGTACCAAAATCGTTACAGTTGTACACTGAGGCTCCATCAGCAGTATAGACAACGTTCCACAAATATATTTTTAGAATTGAAGCATGATACAATATGTAGATATCGTTACCCGAACTTCAAAGTGTATTGGAGACCATTGGTATTTCACGGAATATCCTACTACAGCAATATCGAGTTGCTCGTAGCATTGCGAGGTCTTATGGATATCAAGGTGACTACACCACTACACCCTTGAACAGACTGAACATAAATAATGGTAGATGTTTTTTTATCTGTATTAACGAGATTTTTAGCCCTAGGCTAGTTCATCTCGGGGCCCACGCTTTACTTCCCTTCCGAAGGAAGAACTCACATTTCGCATGTTTGTCGGGAGTGGGATTCGATCCCAGGTCCTCGGCGTGATAGTCAAGTGTTCAAGTGGCGGAATCGATTCCCGTTCCGGTCGGGAAAATTTTCTCGATTCCCTGGGCATAGTGTATCATTGTACTTGTCTCACAATATACAAATTCATGCAATGGCAGGCAAAGAAAGCCCTGTGGAATAACAAAGAATAACTGTGGAAGTGCTCAAAGAACACTAAGTTGAAGCGAGGCAGGCCAAGTCCCAGTGAGGACGTCGAGCCATTAAGAAGAAGAAGAAGAAGAAGAAGAAGAAGAAGAAGAAGAAGAAGAAGAAGAACTCAAGAATGAAGCATGTGTCTACGTTTTTTTTTTGTGAACTCATTAGTATTTTTTCTAAAGAATCCGAAAAATATTAAATAAAAACTGTACTCCACAATTTTTTCCACTATTGCATTGTAGGGAATCGTTTGGAAAAGTCGGACCGGTATTTCGTAAAATTATCAAGACGTGGTTTTGTGCAGATGTTGGTTGATCAATAATTTCCACAGAATTTGGTCGTTACACAGGAACGACAAACACATCTTGAAAATTTTACATTTTAAAAAATTTCCTTCCAAAAATATGTTTTATAATTTTTAATAATTTTTCCGATTTTTCCAGCCGGTTTTCCTCAACAGTTAACATATTTATAATTGCACACCTTATTTGACAAAAATATGGATGTAAAGTTTTGTTTTTCAACATTCTTGTCATGTTAAATTTGCAATTGTTTCATCATTATTTGGAAGGACCTACAAAGAACGAAGCAGTTTTGATCCATGTGCCTTTAATAACGCATAGCAACTAAGCTAGCTATGCTATCAAGTTGCGGTCTTCTGCATTTTAAAGCTGCGTTATTTATACTTTGAACTACCATACATTTTGAATTTCAAATTTTTATGGCTATTTTTCAATAATGAATTTTATTTCAAAAAAATCGTTTCCTTCTTGTAATTTTCTTGCATGACTAATATTCCAATTAGGTTTATTTTTTTCCAAAATGCATGGCACATACTATTCTGAAATTGAAAACTATTTATCATACATGAACAGTAATTTTATATTTATTAACAGAATTCGGGAATCAGCAATCGGCAAAGATTTCATACTTTTCTTTGGGATTTCTCAGAAAATTCTCCTAAAATTTTCTTAAGAAATTCTTAAGGTTTACTCTAGAAATTCCTCCACAATTTTCGTGGAAAGATGCAATTTCGAGTGTAATATTATCATAAAAATTCATCATTTCTTTCAGAATCTTCTCCAGAAGTTTCCGTTAAGAAACTGAGATAAATTTCCAGTTTTTTTTTCAGAAAATAATGCCTAAATTTCTCCATGCCTTACTCAGGCATTTATTTAGAACAACATTTAACAGATCACAACCACGATCTTTTTGCCTGTCTAGGGCTAGTAGTCATCATCAAACTACTAGTACCTAGCCGTTCAACACGAGGACGTTAGGCAAAAGGGTCGTCGTTGTGATTGTGTTGTTCAATTATGGCCCTCTGTTAATTTTCAGCTTCTATTCAATTTCTCTCGTCGCACACTTGCGATTCTATCCACTTTCATTACTTTCGTTACTCCCTCCTTCTTTGAGTAGTATTAAGTTCACCGAGAAAAACCAATAAAAAAATCAATTATCATTTCTTCGGATTTATTCAGACCTTCCTTCAGGGTTTCTTTTCAGATTTTTTTTCCTAAGATTATCCCAACAGTTACTGCAGAAAATACTCCAGAATCTTTTCCTTACCATTTTTAATTGATTTTTTCAAGAAATTTTCCTAAGAACACATGAAGAGTGTTCTCCAGTTTTTCCAAGTATTATTTCAAAGATGTCTAAAAACGGTTTTTTTTTTATTTCTCCTGTGTTTCTCCAAACCATTTATGAAACTGTTTCGTGGTGGCTAGTCAGCCTTGACAAAAAATAAAACACTATTATTTTATTCTGTTTGATGTTTCGGTCCGTTTCGAAACTTCTTTATGGACAGTTACAGAGGTCTCGGCCAATGTGGTTCGGTAGAACCAGTAACTGTCGTTTTGGCTCGAATTTTCCCGCGTAAATGTAGCCAAATTTGATGCCCTATCGGGGGAAACCCGTTCCAAAAATAAGAACTCTGGAATTTAGAG
This sequence comes from Aedes albopictus, assembly GCF_035046485.1. Classification (NCBI taxonomy): domain Eukaryota; kingdom Metazoa; phylum Arthropoda; class Insecta; order Diptera; family Culicidae; genus Aedes; species Aedes albopictus. The sequence goes on from NC_085138.1 coordinate 180,127,778, forward strand.
AGATTTAGGTGAGAAAGCAATGCACAACGGGCCCAGAGCCGTATTTACGAAGACAAAAATGTTTGTGCCTATGGAGCGGACCTGGTGTGATGGTTAGAGCACTTGACTATCACGCCGAGGACCTGGGATCGAATCCCACTCCCGACAAACTCACAAAATGTGAGTTCTTCCTTCGGAAGGGAAGTAAAGCGAGGGTCACGAGATGAACTAGCCTAGGGCTTAAAATCTCAAAAATACAGATAAAAAAATATTATTGCCTAAACCTTAAGTTTTAGATACATGGTATCTTTGGGAAAGTTTCGTCATCTTTTTTCTCATCTTTGTGAAATTAGGATGATCCCTCTAGTCTAGCTGATCCAAACATCAACTTTTTAAAAATATCATGTACATTTACAGAATGTTCTACAAAAGAAGTTGTAGAAGAACTAATTTGGAGCAAGTTTGTCGAAGAGACCATTATTCTATCTCTTACGATTCCTATTTTATATCTATCTATATCTATATATATATAAAAATGCAGTGGCATACGTTGGACCGCGCATAACTTGTGAACGGAAGGTCCGATTTTGATCGTCTCAGTTTTGTTCTGTAAGTTTTCACCCAAGGAAGGTTTATGAGGCAAAAAAACATGGCAATATTGAGAGTTTTTGAAAATCGATCTTCCATACATTTTGTGACCGGGGACTTGGTCTTGGATAGAAACTTGAAACGTCAAAAAACGCAGTAGGCAAGACAAAGTTTGCCGGGTACAGCTAGTTTTATAAAAACAATCATGTTAAGATGGTCCATAAAATTTTGTTTTCTTGTAATAACTTTTTATCCATTCGTTTTCGTAAAAACTTTGTTCCGAGCACTTTTAGACGACGCATATTTTTTCCAAAGAGCACGATGTGCTATCTCTCATAGTTAAAAATATATTGGCTTTTTTCTTCAAAAAAAAATTTTTTTTTGAGAAGTCATATCTCAAAAAGAAGTAAATGTATTTTCAATCGCTTTATTGCATTGAAAAGATCATACTCTGTTCTATTGATGGTGGAAAAAATTGCTGGAAACGTTTTTTTTGTTTGAAGCTTTTTATTGAATTTGAAAAACACGATATATATCAGTTATAGAATTTTGAGTTTTTGAATGCTCTAAAAGTGTTTAGAAAAAAGTATTGTGAAAAAAAATCGCAACCATAATAGATAAAATAATGGTTTCTTCGGCAAAGCTCCAAATATGTTCTTCTATAACTGTGTAAAACATTCTGTGAACGTACATAAAACTATTAAAAAGCAGATGTTTGGATCAGCTAAAGTAGAGGAATTTCACAAAAATGAGAAAAAAGGTCGAAAATATGAAGAAACTTTCACAAAAACACCATGCACCTAAAACTTAAGGTTTAGGCACAAACACTTTTGTCTTCGTAAATACGGCACTGGACCTAGTGTGCAATGGTGATTGGCTTTCCTAATGTAAAGCAATGGTAATGAGATTGTTCTAGGAGTTTTCAAAGGTATCTCTAAGAGTTTTAAGGGATTTCTTGAGGCAGTCCTCCAGGATTTTTTTTTAGAAATTTCTTTAGGAAATGCTTAAAAATTCTTCACTATTTTTTCTACAATTTCTTTCAGAATTTCTGAAATTATCCCTGGAAGAATATCTAAACAAATTCAGCAGGGATCTCTAAAGACTTCCCAGGAGATATTATGGAATTACAAGAGCAATTTCTTTAAAAAATCCAGGTTGGAATCTCTGCAGAAATATCTGGAGGTATTTCTCAAACAGCTATTGGAAAACCTTGGGAAGAATTTCCGAAGCAATTCCTGTAGGATTAAGAAGAATTTAAAAAAAAAACACCTTTGAAGAACTTTGAATGAAATTCCTTGGGCATCGTAAAAAACTTATAAAACGCTAAATGGAGAGGGGAGGGAAGCGTAGAGTTGCGTTACGGTTCATATAGTTATTTGTTTTATTTTCATGCAAGGGAGGGGTCTTAAAAGGTCCATTTTAACGTTACGTAGTTTGTGTACCATGCCTTGCCGAAAATTCTCTATGCTCATGGTCATGCTCATGCCTTGCCGAGCATGGTCAATTAAATGAAAAACGTCGTTTTCCCATAGTAATTCCCATACAAATTTTGAAGGGCTTGTGCACTCTCAATTTTCAACCAAATCAGCTCAATTTTTGGGAGAAGACATGAATCTGGTTACGAATCGAATAAGCGTTGTGGAGTAAAAACGATTTTTTGAACCACGCTAATATGTATCTATGTATATTAATAAAAATTTAATTTTAAAGATGGGATGGAATGGAATTTTAAAGAAATTTAAAAATTTCAGAACAAATCCCTGACATTCTGACGAAGTCTCTGGACATCAAAGTATCTCCTCAAACATTTCAAAAGCAATACCAGCAGACATTTTGAAAGAGTTTCGTGATCAGGAAGGTAAACTTCCTGGATAAACTTCTCGAGAAGCCCTTGGTGGAATTTCCCAGAAATAGTAATTAAGGAATTTATTTTAAAAAGCTAGGAAAAGCTATTACAAGTTCTTGCAGGATTTTCTGAATGTATTCTTGGAGGAATCTTTGAACAAATTACTGAAAAAAATGAATACTTGGAGAATCGCAAATACAACCATCTGCAAAGATCCCTAAAAAAATCCCTTAAGAAATTTGCAAAGGAATTTCCGTAGAAATTCCTAAGAAGTATTTTTGAATAATTTTCATAAAAAAAACCCTAATTAATCCACCTAGCGGTGATGGTGCCTTTCTCGTGCTTTGAAAATATCCTTTCAACAAAACTCAAGCGACATGTTGCTGACATTGACATACCGTCGTGCGGGGCTACTTTTGAAATGCGGGGCTACTTTGGACACTTTTGAATATGGATTTTTTGAATTCAAAATATGGTTCAAATCTGTTTGATGTCTTAGGAACTATTATAAAGCAATAGTTTTGCCTGCATTTGGTTGAAATTATTTTCCAAACAGACCGTTTATTGCTTGTCAGGACGCGAAAAACATCGAATAAACCAATATAATATACATAACGTATCAGAACATTTGGTCTGTAGGCATTGTTTCTACAGTTCATAAATTTCAAAGGGTTGATCAATTCATTCAAAATGTATCAACGTAGCATATACAATCGATTATTTGTATCGTTATACGTTATAAATGACCGTTTCGCCCAAATAAAGGATTGATGGTCCCTTTTTTCAGGCTATCTATATAGCAATATCACGCTGCTCATAACACCAAAGGTAGCACAGAACCATCTTAAAACGCATATTTTTATTGAAATTATGTATGATACAGTATACTACAGTACTGGTACAATGTAGTTTTCCAAATAACCCTGGAATTTGAAATGCAGTTTTGTTATAGATAAAAATGTCCAAAATAGCCCCCATCCGGTTCTATATGAGATGTGCCCGATTGGTGTATGAACAACTTTTTTTGTTTATTGATGGATTTAGCTCAAATTTTGCATACATCCTACATACATACTCACAATTATTGTGTATAAAAATTGCGGAAATTCATTCACTAGTCTGGGAGTTATAATGTCATAAAGTTGAAAAACCATGAAAAAGTGTATAAAGAAGCCCCGCACGACGGTAAATACAAAATGAAAACTGCTTGCTAAAACTACTGAATATGGATACATTTTATATTAGCATAACATCCAATATTCAGAAAATATTAGACAACGATCTAAAATTCAAACCAAACAAGTGTCATAAAGCCGTGAACCGTCATTTTAGATTTTCAGGTCATCATTTCTTAGCTCCGTATAATACCCCAACAAAACTAGCCGCCATCTTGAGCATAGAAACACCATCTTGGATGTTCTGGTACTCATTTTTTGGACTCTGCACCTAAAATTACATAAAATAGTCGCCGTATTGAATTTTGACATGTCGTTTAGGATTTTCTGGATACCAGTTTTGGACGAAGACCGGCATTCTTTTCCCCTTTCAAATTATAGTCATATTGCAGACCATGCAAAACAGCGCACAGCTTGGGTTTTCTGATTACAAATTTTGAATTCTGGACATGTTTCCATACCAAATATGCCCATAATGCAAGAATTGAAAATCCTATAAAATACGCGCTAACTTGAATACTGGGCCATAATATTGGATTTTGGACCGCTATCTTGGATACTCTGGTGGACTCCGAACATATTTCCCATACCAAACAAACTTATTTTACATATTTTTAGATACCAAGATTCCATAAAACAGCTGCCATCTTCTGTTCAGGGTTGGCGCGATCAAATTCTCATTTTTCAATTCAACGTTGACCCATTCTGCTATAAATTTACAACTCAGGAATCTAAAATGGTACGATTTGATGAGATCGCTTTAGTTTTGTCTATATTTTGTTCTCTTTCATATATGAGAACTTCGACCTATTCGTCACTGTTGTTCATGCCTAACGTTTATCAGGCCATTAAAAGCGCCACGATTTGATTTTCACTTGAACGTTGGTTCTGCTACACAACAGCTAGTCTTTAATGTGATCTAAGGCTAATTTCTTGCTAACCGTTCATTAGATTATCAAAAAATCTGCGATCTGATGTGTCGAATATGCACAGTTAAAAAATGTTACATCATATCACCTGTATCAAAAGGACCCCGTCATATCTCACACATTTTTCCATCAGTTTTTGAATTTACAGCTTTGTCTCAGTATGAAGCTTGCGTGCAACATTCCATACAAGAAATTGTTTAATGTAAAATTCAGTGATATTGAATGGAGATTTATATGTTAAATTTGTTTACGGCGAATACGATTTTCAGAAATTTTTGCTGTGTGGGTTTGATTCATGTTTATATCTGGTAACTTCCGGTGGGATACCCGGAACTCATTCCATGACACCACCGGTTGTCCCAATTATGGTCTGAGATTATTTAATTGCTAATTCTTCACCTTGCCTAATCACCGCGATTTGATATATCGCATGTATGGGTTTGATTCACTTTTACTTTCAACCACTTTCGAAGCCACAGCCGAACCCGCAACACTACCGGGAATCTAATTTAGTCTGACCCTATTTTTCCATCAGGTTGTCGATAAGTCGTGATTTGATTTACCGCATCCATGGGTTTGTTAAATTTTACATTTTACTACCCGGGTCTGATTCCGGGTAACTACCGGCTGAACCAAATATGGTCTGACACTATTTTCTTGTTAACTGTTCATCGGTTAACCAAAAACGCTGCAAATTGAAGGTGTCACATGCAGGGTTTGACAATTTCGACGGGACTCACGGAACCGATTCCAGAACACTACCAGTTGTCTCTAGTATTGTCTAAGGCTATTTTCTTGCTAACTGTTCATCAGGTTATCGCAAAAGCCACGATTTGATGTGTCACATGCCTGGATTAGGTTCACTTTTACATTTGGCCTCTTCCGGCCACTCGAAACCGATTCCGAAACACTTGCTGGCCGTTCATTAGGTATTCGAAAAAGCCGCTGTTTGATGTGACGCATATACGGGTTTGTTTCTCTTTCAGATTTGACCACTGCGGTAGCATACCCGGAACCGGTTCGGATATGGTGTAAGACTATTTTCATGCTCATTATTTATTGGGTCTTCGAAAATGCCGTGGTTTGATGTGTCGCATGCATGGGTTTGATTCAATTGTATGTTTAGCCACTTCCTGCGGGACGCCAAGAACCGGTTCCGGAGCACTACCGGTTCAGATGTGGTCAGAAATTATTTTCCTGCTCATTGTCCATTAGGTCATCGAAAATACCGTCGTTTGCTGTGTCGCATGCATGGGGTTGGTTCAATTATATATTTGGCCACTTCCAGCGGGACGCCTAGAACCGGTTCCGGAACACTACCGGTCCAGATGTGGTCTGAGACTATTTTCTTGCTTACCGCTCATCAGGATATCGAAAATGCCGTTGTTTGATGTGTCGCGTGCGTGGGTTTGGTTCACTTGTATATTTGGCCATTTCCAGCGGGACGCGCAGAACCGGTTCGGGAACACTACCGGTTCAGATATGGCCTGAGACTATTTTCCTGCTTTCCGCTCATCAGGATATCTAAAATTCCGTGGTTTGATGTGTCGCATGCATGGGTTTGGTTCACTTTGATATTTGGCCACTTCCGGCGGGACACCCGGAACCGGTTCCAGAACACTACCGGTTCAGATATGGTCTGAGACTATTTTGCTGCTTATCGTTCATCAGGTTATCGAAAATGCCGTGGTTTGATGTGCCACATGCATAGGTTTGTTGCATTTTCATATCTGGCCCCTTCCTGGGGTACCGGCCCGGAACACCTAAATGGCCATATCTCCGGAACGGCTGGACCGATCTGAACCATTTGCAATAGGAAACAATGGGACCAGATTCCGCGTCGAATGAACCGTCGGTCATTGAAATCGGTTGAGGTTGACTGTCAAAAAGTGATGTGAGTTTTTTTGTACACACTCACACATACGCACACACACACGCACACACATACACACACACACACATACACACACACAGACATCACCTCAATTCGTCGAGCTGAGTTGATTGGTATATATGATTGGACCCTCCGGGGCCTCTATCAAAAAGTCGTTTTTGGAGTGAACATATAGCCTTTCCAGTACACTTAGTGTACGAGAAAGGCAAAAACCTTCGAGAAATTATTTGCATTATTCTATGTATGTATGTATGTAGGTAGCCACCATCCTAGCTTGAGTCTTGCTCTGCATGCAGTTCCACTTAACAGTAAAGATCAATTTCATTACCACACTGACTTCAACATACCGCTGTATGAAGGGCCAAAAGGAGGTGTGGCGGACCCGTAAGTAGAGACACTTACGCGAAATCCGCGGGTTTCAGAGAATCTCCTTCCAACAGTATGATCCAACAGGGTGAATAATGAAATTTACATTACTTGTCAAGCTTTCTACGGGATGGTTTGTCACAAGAAGGGCGCGTCAAATCCATTGCAACTGTTGGGATAGAAGAACCCATCTACAAGGATGTTATAGTTACTTCTCACCACACTCCGGCTGGCAATCCACTCCGTCGTACAGTTTCAACTTCAATGATGCCCTGATGCACCCTCCCAATCCCCATATATAGTTATATAGTCATATAATGATTTCAATATAATATTCAAAGGAAATTTATGATGAAATAAAATCTTGTAATATGATATAATTAATAAAAAATATTAATGAAATATAGTGTATTGAAATATAATGTAGCTAAATGAAATAAGATATCAATTGTAGATGTACGTCCTAGATCGGTGGGGTAGAATATTATTATAGTAACAACATGTTGACACGATAAATGATATATAGTCAATATGCAATATAATATAGTGAAATATAGTAATGCAATGAAAGGTAATATAATATATATAACCAAATTGTATATCTATATATATATAAATGATTTTCTGTCTGTCTGTCTGTCTGTCTGTCTGTCTGTCTGTCTGTCTGTCTGACCGTTATGGATTCGGAAACTACTGGACCGATCGGTGTGAAATTTTGCATGTGGGTGCTGTCGGGGCCGGGGAAGGTTCTTAGCTCGGTGTGAGACCTCTCCGGTCTTTGGAACGGGGGCATCCCATACAGAAGACTTTGCGGGGGACGTCCCTATGGAGCTGAATGTCAAAAAACACAGTAGGCAGGCAGTACGACGTTTGCCGGGACAGCTAGTAATACAATAAAAATTAAATGAGATAGGTGACGAAACGAAATGTTATTCACTGACGAATATATTTTTACGATTAAATTGACGTAAAGTAAAAGTATAGTAATATTGATCGACCTTAAAAATATGTAATGAAAACATAGAGAATGACAAAAATAATAAATATATCTGCATATTTATCTGTATCTCAGCTGAAAAAATAAGATTATGATGGCGTTAGATTTAATCCATTCTTTCATAAATGTTTGTATGTATCATCCTAGATTAAGGCTTGCTCTGCATGTAGCTCCACTTAAAAGATAGATCAATTCTTTAGCCTAAATTCAGCAGCTTCATGAGGGCCTAAAGGGGTGTAGTGGTCTCGTAAATCTCGACACTTACTCGTTAATCCGTCAATTCTCGTTAAACTTGACGGTTTGTAATGGGTACCCGACTAGAAGATTCTAACAAAAATATAACACGATCATAACAAATCATGGTATTTATAACTCATTGTGATATAATCATGTTCAACAACTTTGGTGTTTCAAAAATATTATAACTCAATTATATCATATTATGTTGTAAATGTTCTTAAACAACTTGTTGTGAAATAATTTAGTTTTGATTGTTTGGCATTCAGAAAATAATGTTACACTTTTGTATCACAATATGAAAGAAACTAGTTTTCTGGACGCTAAAATTTATATCATATTTTGTTATAATATTGATCTTATTATAACAAAATACGTCATTGTTTTGATTAGAACGATGTACTTTTTGTTACAATTCTAGTTATTTTAACATCATCCTGCATCTAGTTTATAACATAATAAGATATTGAAAAAAATATAACATCATAACACAATGTGTTGTAAACTTGATATATTTTTCTAGTCGGGTAGTACGCAGATCGCAAGAAATTTCTTGGCCTATCTCGATGCGTGGAAAATTCAGGCAAGGAATCGCTCAAGAAATAATAATGCGTCACTTTATTCCGGATCCTAGTACGGAGCTGAAACGAAACGTCAAATCAAATGGAGCCTGCTGTGTTAAATTTCTTGACCATTCCGGTCACGGAAAGATAATGCACTGAACAAAAATTACTTGAGCGATTCCGTTTGAAGTGCATACCTCGCATAAGGAGTGAAGAGTTTACTTACAACTGCTGCATTTAGGGAACTTTACTACGATGCTGTAGTTTTCTTCATACGCTGGCTGGCAGTCCACTCCATCGTCCGGATGTAACTAAAATTATGCTTTAATGCACCCTTCCAAACCCATAAAGTTATAAAGTCAATATAAAAAACTTATTTTGATGGAACTTTATATTAAAATATGGAATATGCAATGAAGGAAATAATGAAATATAATGCAATGACATGTTATGTAGCGTAGTGAAAAACAGTATCAATTTAAAGTTTATTTGAAAGATAATATGACGATTCGTTTTATGATCAAGATGTTAGTTTGCCGTAGCCTCAGTCTATTACTCATTCCATCAAACAAGTCTCATATCATTAAAAAACATGACAGGTGATGAGAATTTTAGTCAAAAAGTAAGTCACAACATTTAGCACATAATTAAACACAAGTTTTAGGATTGAAAAAGACACGGACACCTTCTTCAGCCAACGGCTATACATACCTAACGAAACATAACACGTAACACGCATCCCTTAACATGATGAGAATGGTAGCTTGGTGACTGAACAGCTACGAGGCTCCCGCAAATTGATTTAGTTTTTATTGATTTCTTTTCAATGTAATGCAAAATTCGTCAAACGTTGAGCACTCCATAGTTGAAATAGGTACAAAAGTAAACAAAGCTAAAAACTGACAATAAATAATATAGATCAATTGTAAACAATTACCGCTGTCTCCATCTCGGTTGCCGCACAAATCTTTGAAATTATCCTAGAAGCTGCAAAATATAGTTTATTAAAAATTCAATTGAGAAATTATTTGCATTATTCTTGATGAAAATGTCCGATAAATTTCTGGGATGTTATAGTATCGGACAAAAAATGCACCAACGCTGGTTTCCCATTTAAACTAGTCAACTTTAGATTGCAGTATCTCAGTTATTTCCAAACCGATTATTTCCATGTTTCTGTGACGAATTACAAAATATTTGAATTTTTGAAAACTATTGAAGAAGTTCGGTGATAACTATTGATGCAAAAGTTACATGTTTCAACTGGCCAGCAAAATAATAACTTCCTTATATTTTTTATTGAAATTCTGGAAAATCCAAGGGTTTCAGGATTATTCAAGATTAGCTTTTTATTTCGTTCAGAATCCCGGAACAATAAAATGTACTGGACATACAATGAACCATGTGTAAAAAGGGGGATCAAGTATCAGCCTAGGTGTAAGCTGTACTTTGAAAATGCAACATAAAACATGCTTTCAAAAATACAGTTTTTTTAGAACTTTAACAATATTTTGGAATCCTTATTGTTTATTGCTTTGTGGAAACGGGAGCAAAGTTTGGTTCTCAACTTAACCCTCTAATACCCAACCCCGCCTTTAGACGAGGTGTAGTTTGAGCATTTTTGTAATTTTTGTTTCGTGGAAAATCATTTTTTTTTTTTTCATTTTGGCTGATATTTAGGACTGTTTTGTATATCTCAAAATGGTTTGTGGTGTATTTTAAAACGTATTTACACTTTTTAAAAATCATTGAAAAATTGATGTTTTAGTCACCTTTCAGAAGTCAGCTTAGTTTGTATTGATTCGCTACAATTAACATATTTTATCTTTTTCTCAAATTATTCTATCCTAGTTTAATAGTTTAAGGGAGTCGAATACACTCTAAAATAATTTTCCTTAAAATTACACGAAAAACAAAATTTTCCATGAAAAAAATTTAAAATAAAAATATTTCAACAACAATCATAAAATCTCAAAATGTTTCCATCTCAAAAAATCCGTACCCAAAATAGTCTTCCAGGAAAAATATAAAAGTGTGGGGATGTTCAAAAATAAAAATTAAAAAAAATCAAAAACAGAAATTCAAGAAAACGAGAATTAAAAAGAATCATCTTCCAAAACATGTTTAAACCGATTTTAGATGACGAAAATGATATTCAGATCAAAATAAAAAATTTGGGTATAAGAAGCATGGGCACTGGGCACTTACACAATTACTTAGATATTACACTTGTATATCGTATGACAGGCACATAGATACTCAATGCCCAAGAAAGTCAAGGAAAATTCCATTTAAAAAAGTTCCTAAACCAACCGAGAATCGAATCCGTCACTTTTTTCAAACATGGCAATTCATGTGGCTAATTCATGTGAAGTGCGTCAATGTTGTCCAAATTTAAGTGATTTTGAGAGGCCTTGACTTCTAACTATATCACAAGTTGGCGCGTATGGGTACCCCACCCCACTACAGTTGAGATTGACAATTGTTTCTGGTTGTCAGAAGACGAAATAGTCTTCATACTTCAATTAACAAAACACGAACCAAGTTCCCAAACCATCTAAAATAATTCAAGGACATTCAGTGCAACCAAATGAATGATTATCATGGCCATTATGCCACAAATGATTCCAAAACGGTTGGTACTTAGCCACTACTCCAATCAACCCGAGCCGGTTACTCTGGTGGTGTACCAATTCTCTCATCATGTACACCTCAGCCACCACAAGCCACCGCAGCAATGACTCGGTACATTCCGAAAGCAATTGCCAAAAGCGATAAGTCCTCTCAATTGACGTTACGTAAGAAAAATCTTTTTTTTTCGTTTTCTTCAATCAAGAGGCAGCAACACTCCTGGTCCGGCGGGAGGTTATATTTTTTTCTAGCTTGGAAGAAAGACTCCAGCTAGGCGGACTGCTGTGCCAAGAGGTCACGGCTCGCAGTAACACATGTGCGGTGTGTGCCTCCATGATATTGTTCATCTGGGACTAGGCACTACTGACTGGCTGGCGGCTGACGACCATCATAGGTATAGTGGGTATAGTTGGAGCAGCACGAATAATAAATTGTGATGATGGTAAAGGAGATGGCTCTTCTCTTACGCTCCCTCTCTGGCTTCTCTCATTGAACCAAAGCATTGAAATTTTATGAATGGCCAGTGCATCACGTGCTAGGAGTATATCATCGCAAGCGAAATACACGCAGTGTGCGAGGGTATAGCATCGAGATGATCTTTGAAATTATTATGCTGCAAAAGCTTGGGGTATTAGTAGGCATGCGATAAATGTGGCACTAGGTATTTGAATTAAACTTTCACAAGAGGTCTAGTCTTGGGGTCTACTAGTGCGCTGCAAAATATGTACTTTGTTATGTACATCGTACGTTTTCCACTAACTTGATTTTGTTGAATCATATTTTTGCCACATAGCGCTGCTAATCTTTTTGCACTACAGGCACAGGTGTTGTTGATGTTATTGATTAGCTTATTACTAAAATACATACTGATTGTCTTTGAAAACATGTATTGTGGTAATTATGGTATCTTCTTGTTCACCTTGGCGTAACGTCCCCACTGGGACAAAGCCTGCTTTTCAGCTTAGTGTTCTATGAGCACTTCCACAGTTAGTAACTGAGAGATTCCTCTGCCATTTTGTATATCGTGTGGCAGGCATGAAAATACTCTATGCTCAAAGATGTCAAGAAAACTGCTTTAACTAAAAGCCCTGAATCGACCGGGAATCGAACCCATCATCATCATACTAAATACCCACGCCTTCACAACTGTGAATAAATGGGCCCTCAACCTATGCTAGTCAAAATGGCGACGATCGAAAAGGCATCACACGCATAGTTGAGCCACTCTTATCAATAAATTCACGCTTAACAAGAAATCCGCTTTGCGTCCAGCTCCTAGCTTGTGGTCCACTGACAACCTAAAATCTATGGACCGACTTATAACATGGTCCAATGATGTAATTTCATTAATTACTTTATATAAAATTTAAGCTGCACTAAAAGTATCAACAAATTGCACCACAGAGAAATTGAGAAATATTTTGCAATAAATAATAAGAAAGCTAATAAAAAATACATTAGTCAAATTAGGCCGGAACAAATCTCATTTTCTTTTTTTGTCACTTTGCTCGTTGACTCGTCAAGGGGGTGGATAATAAATAAAAAATGTATTTGTTGAAAAATTACCCAAACAATTAGGCAAAATTGTAAAACTCATCGGATTTGTTAAGAAATTTTCTCGAAAACTCTAATTTCAGTTCAAAATTATAAAATGTTTGTATAATTTATTTGTGTCCCCCCCTCAAAATGTCGAATTCCGACCAAAATTTTCCGAGGGGGGGTGACATTAGAGAAAATCGAAATTTGTGTCAGCCTTATGCACTATTTGCACAATATCGAATGACTGATAATGCAGTAAGAATTTGAATATACAGTTGTTAAAGTTGGACAGATTTCCCATCTCCGTATCCTATTTCAAAAATTATCGTGAAGAAATTATTCTTGCAATTTCTTCTTCGAAAATCGCAACACTCGAATGTTACAAAACATAGCTCCATGAAACAACGCAATCGATCTGCTCGAGTATATTTCACAAAGGTTCTCTCACTCTCGATAAACTATTTTAATTTACACTTTAATATGATAATTGTGCTAATTGAGCGGCCTATTGATCGCCTTTGTTGCGCTGTTGTTACCGGCATAAAATGCATTAACGAATGCACAATCAAAGTAAACGTAGATACGTTTACTACTAAATGTACAGATGTATATTTTCCACAATTAAAATAGTTGTTGTTATCTCTCCGTCTAATATGCTAATTGGCATACTCCGAAATATTTAGCTACAGTAATATCTCCATGTGAGATGCATTTACCACCTAAATGGAAACCAAATAGAGGAGAATACTTGAACAACCTAAATCAGACCATATTGTCAAACGTTATCTATGATCAATAAAATGCACACTATGGCAAATTTGAAATTTTGCTGCATTAAACTCTAGACTGAAAGTTCCGTACCGTCAGAAGGAGTACCATTGGGCCAAAATCGTGTGGGCAATGGGTAATTCTCGCTGAGATCGGCCCACTATTTACACCTTGTGTTCAAAAATGTTTAAGGTGCGATTTTCTGAAAGCCCTCGCTAAAAAAGTAAGAAAAACGCATTTGGTTACTCAAATTGATGGACCCCCCGTTAGTTTGAGCCATAACAATTATTGCAGACCCCTCGATTTTGGTCAAATAGTGGCTCACTTAAACCGTTATAACTCGAAAGTTTCTCCAAAAACCACATCAAAACGAATTGTCGTTGAAAAGAGGAAAGATAGAGCTACTATTTACAATAATAAAAAGTTGGGTCGGCCATTTTGACTTTGGCCGCCATCTTGGATTTTTATACCAAAACATTTTTTTCACCATGATGGCAACCACCGATTTTCAAAATTTTTGCATCAATTGAAAGCTGAGACATTTATACAAAACATATAAAAAAAATAGAGATGTATTTTTCTTCTTTCGAAAGTTATCTGACGTTTTGTAAATCATGCCACTTTTGCGCACTGGGCCCGGTGCCGGCCCTTTACATAAATGCAACGATATTTCGCAGAATTTACGAACACGAACAAAGGCAGGTGCCTTTGTGTATACAAGCAGGCGTAAACTCGGATGATGTTGCGTGTCGTTGCCGATGCGCATGGAAATGTATGGTGAAAACGTGGCTTAATTTACAAAACTGCAGATAACTATTGATAGGAAAAAAAGACATCTCTAATTTTTTGATATGTTATGTATAAATGCCTCAGCTTTCAATTGATGCAAAAATTTTGAAAATCGGTGGTTGCCCTCATGGTGAAAAAAATGTTTTGGTATAAAAATCTAAGATGGCGGCCAAAATCAATATGGCCGACCCAACTTTTTATTATTGTAAATAGTAGCTCTATCTTTCCTCTTTTCAACAACAATTCGTTTTGATGTGATTTTTGGAGAAACTTTCGAATTATAACGGTTTAAGTGAGCCACCATTTGACCAAAATCGAGGGGTCTGCAAAAATTGTTGTAGCTCAAACTAACGGGGAGTCCATCAATTTGAGTAACCAAATGCATTTTTCTTACTTTTTTGGCGAGGGCTTTCAGAAAATCGGCACCTTTAACATTTTTGAAGACAAGGTGTCAGCGAGAATTACCCATTTTTTCCTGTAAAGTATGCAAACGAATCTATCATTTGACATATCGACAACATTCGTCGGTCTTCTTATTTTTGTAGACATATGTAGTTTTCTTTTGGTAGTGCAATAACTGGTACCAGGCACCCTAATACAAATATTTTCATTTGTTGAAATTTTTGATAGTTTGTTAGAACAAACACAGAGTTGGTAGTTTCAACATAAAATACTGGATTGTTTTTAACGACTGTACTTGTGCCAGAATGTGATTATGACAAGCAAGCGGATGGTAAGGAGAACGAATTAAAAAAAAAAAACAAAAAATTGAAACTGACCAACTTCTGTGGATTCTGTCTTGAGTACCTGCGCTTTATCCTTCACGGCCAAAACACATGGAAGTTGGGGATTTGCTACACCTTCCTCGTTGTTGCGATATTGTGGTAAGAATTTTAAAGATGTGTGAGTGTTTCCGAGCCATGTTTGTTGTCTCCATTTTGTCGAAACAAATGTGGATGTTTCATTTTAGGTAATTGGTTGTTTTTAACGATAATGGGTTTGAGTGCGATAAGTAATCTCACGCTCCTAAATTCCTCTGATTCGAATACAAGTGATGACGGTACCGATTGTTAATGTTCTTTTTGTTATCGTTTCCAAAAAAATAGAAACATAGGAAACAAAACAAACAGTCCTTTAATCCTTTGTTTTGAGTGGAATGCAAATGGGAATCACATGCTTAATAAGGGCCCAAGTAACATTTTAAGTTGTATGTCACACTACAATGTTTCTATAAACCAATATTCATAAAACCACGATCAATGCATCTTGATCCCCATTGCTACTACCAAAACCTCATGTAGATTAGAATCTGGCTAGTTGGCCCATTCTGGTAGAAATTTTGTAACCAAACCAAAAAAAAACATGGTATATCAATGCCATGTGTTAAGACCAAAGCAAAATAAATAGGTTACTTGATGGTTGCATCGTAAGTAACTTAAGAATCATGTTTAAACTGCAATAAAAGTAATGCAACATTTACAGCAACCTTTTTTATGCCACTCTGTCTGGGCGCTTGCGGTCTACACTAATCAATAATTTTATCAAAACATGATTGATTTCATAAATTATATTCAGCCCAGATAAAATCTAGGATGAGAAAATCAAAACAAATAATACCAACTGGATCCGACACAATACCTGAATTCAGAACTTGCTAATTTCGAATCTAGTTTTTTACACGTATGGTGCCCTAATTGTTATTGCCAGAGAAAAAAATCTGTAAAATGTGGTATAAAGCATTCGAAAAAATACATACGCCCTTGAAAATAGTTTTTATAACAAACTTAAATGAACTGTAACAATCGGTCAAAAATTTCATTTTGTGTAATACTTAATTATATATTTATTTTTCATAGTCTTACATAATACTTGGGCTGAATATTCTTCAATTTCACAAAATATATTATGATAAGTTACATTGCAAAACTATCTAAAATAGCTTCGGAATTAACATGGCGGTGCCTCAAGGGGCCGTTCATAAACAACGTAGACTTTTTTGGGGGAGGGGGAGCAGTCTACGCTCCATACAAATTTTAAAATTTTTGTATGGACAAAATTCTACGAGGGGGGAGGGGGGTCTGAGATGACCAAATTTTGGTCTACGTGGTTTATGAACAGCCCCCAAATGTCTCTTATTGTTCAGATTTCCGCTTTGCTTTCATAAATAAACTCCTAGTGCAAGCCGTTTAAAATCAGCATTTATGGAGATAGTATATATGCCAGACATCTTTTATAAATGCCGAATAAAACCGTTAAGCTATTTTTTGGTTTTTATAGTAACCGAATAGCATTCTAGTAAAATTGTGACAGCTGAAGTGCAATGTTAACATTTACACAAATTTTTCGTTCTTGTGGAGGCAATTTTGCGGTGTTTCAAAAAGTGCACCAATTACATAACAAATAACAGGTAATTGACAACACCGCTACAATAATTGCTGACGAAACAACTACAATACATTGTTCTACATTCCGTTTCGCTTTGTAAGTGGTACTAATGGAATAGAAGTCGCCCTGCTTGTGCACTTCCTCATATCTCTGGTACGGTAAATCATTCGGAATCTTTTCGGCCGCAAAGAATATATCCTGTCCGGCACTGACGGACTACGGAGTTTTGCATGGTGGAAGATTATTTGGTATATGTTGTGCTGTTTCTATCACATTCATATGAATGCTTTTGAGCTCCAATATGTTCCCGTTTCCTATGTTCCGCGCTTTTTCCATAAAGTTTAACATCGTCTGACAAAATGTTCTACTCACCGAACAAGGCGGATTTTCATTTTCAGCCTCATATAGCCCAAGTAACGTTTTATGTTTTGTTCGGCTCTATAAGAGATCTTCATGACCAATTTTCTAAAACTTGCAATAAAACTGATTTACACATCAAAAAAGGTTATGATGATTGTTATTGTTTTTTTTTTTCAACAAAAACTAAATGCAGAGAAGCTTCTTCGATGGCACGTAAAGTTCAGGAGGATACATCATTCGTAAGTAGAAAGCGATAATTTCAAAGTGATATTTTAGTAGTTATGGTGTTGTATTAAAACTGTAAGTTTTAATAATTGCTGTAATAAACCCCTAATAAAAATCGAAGAAAACCAATCAGGAATGGAATTGTTACTTGGGAGTCACGCGTCATAATAAATGTACCTTTCAGCAATTTATAAATAACGATTGATGCAATGAATGGTTCTACCGTTTGTTTTGATTAGCAGCAGATAATATGTAAAGTTTATTACAACTTTTATGTAATCCAAATAGTAGCAGAGTATGCCGTTTCATCTCGTCTGAAGCAGTATGATTTATTAGTGACTTTTGTGAACACAAAGCGCTCTAGTCAGCTATTTTATTAAGACATTCATAAACCTACATTCTGCAGCTTTATTCAGAGGCTATAATAAAGGTATGCAGTGCCAAGATAAACTTGTTTCCAAAACCAGAAAATGTTGGCCTTCATTATTGGGCTGCAAAAAGCTTTCAAAACAGTAAGAAATCAAATTTCGAAGAATAGTTAATTTGCATCTTTAAATGTTCATTGTAGACAAAATAGCATGCTCTATGCTATAATAAATCAATCATAAGTTATCGTGAAAGCTGAGAGGTTGTCAAAAATTTCTTTTGATCTGCAAACATCCCTTCAAATTCTGAACTGCTTAAAACTCATCTGCATCAGTTTGGGAAGTAGGACGAATACCCCTAAATAATAAGGACTATATTGCCGATGGACGCATAAATGTCCCATGTGCCAAAACAGACAATCGAGAAAATCGCGTCCAAGGTTCTAAATTGTCTCAGCTATGAAGTATAAGTGCCGAATCATGTTCTAACATCAACCAATTTCGATTTTGATCAATATTTTTTGTTGTAGAGTGATTTTAAAGTTCCATAGGATTTTAAATAAAACGTGACGTTTATGCGTCCACTTTTTAAATGTGGTTGCGAGTGCCAGGTTTAGGAAATGGTTATTCATATGATTTAATCAGGTTTTAATCCAATATCCAGCTTAGCAATAGATGTTATGAGTAATCAACATATTGACCAAAATTGGTGTAATTAACTGTAACTATCAGTAATGCAATTAAAATTGTTTGAATATTCCGCATGTCAAAACATTGCTTGTTCTTCATTGCACTGTGAAATGTGCGCTCCCACTAAAAGAATCATCCAATTTTTAATCTTGTCACATAGTCAAAACCCCAAAGCTGCATTTTTCCACACTATGAAATATTACTTCAAGCACAGCAGCCAAGCTCAATTCATTAGGAGAAATTTCCATTTTCCATTCCACACCGTACACGCTTGGTGTTTATGCTTAAAATTCCAAACTTGAACTCCATGTAGCAGCGTTTGCATCCCCGGTGGGAGGCTCGACGTTGCAATGCAGGGGGAGCCAGAGGCGCGCAGGCAGTAGAAAATAACAACTATGCTGCTGGTGTTGTTGCTATAGGTAAAACGGCAAATTGCACGCGAATTGCATTTCACTTTTTGTGTGCTCTATCACATGATTTCTCTCTCCTAGGCCACACCGCAGCCACTGCTGCTGCTGCAGAAACTGTTTTATGCACTTCCACTGGCCGTTGGCTTTGGTGATGGTTCCCTTCCTTCTCACGTTCGTTTTTTTTTTTCTTTTTCATAGCTGCAAAACTTGAAATTGCATCCGTGCTGCATGTTTCAGGCATTATAGGCTCAGTCTGGTCTGGCTAAAATATCATCTTTCATCACGGTTGTCTGCAACAGCTGCCGCCAGGGTGAGAGTTTTCACTTTAATTCGTTTATTTTCACTTGATGCTAGAAATGCACAAATGCCCGCACGGCAACACAGGGTTTAATTGTTTCCATAACTTTTAAATACCACCAGGAGCTGTAATAAAACACCATCTTTTACAGCACACTTAGTATCCTGACTGTTAGCTCCTGACTTTTATTATCACAATCACAAGTAAGAAAAAGTTGCTACGCTGTCTGGCAACTTGGCAGTTGAACTTTTCACCTACAATATCAACCGCCGAACAATGTCCAATGATGATGCACTTTAGTTGAACGATGATGCCCCGTAACCAGAAGTACAGAGACACGTACCTTGGTACCAATTACGTAAATCCACAACCGCAAGTACCTCTGCGAAAGAACTACGACCAGTAATGAAGAAAAAACCGCATTCAAACCGAGTACAATTGAGAAACGCGCGCGCATCGACTGCTAAGCCGTACGTTCAGTCCCAGGAGCAGTGTGGCTTAGCCAACAGACGCGTAAAGACTGCAACCATGCTCCACGGAGGCTCCAACGAGAAACTTACCCTTCAGGTGTGCAGTGCATACCCGCAACAACACCAACATGAAACGAGCAACGCGCGCTACTCTGCATCGGCTGACCGGGGCCACCAGGCAAGAGCGCGTCTCCCCATTCATTGCATTGGTTCCCAATCAGTCTTGGAATAGCGGTGGCACCGATTGATAAGAATCCAAACAACACCACAGCATTGACGGTTCCTTATTGATTTTACAGTCGATACTGATAATAGGTGATACAATATGGCAAAACGTAAGGGAATTAAGGGTAAGACGCCCATGGCGGGCGAGATGCACTATCTTTGTCGTAATTTTGACTTTTTTTTTGAAACTGCAATTGTTACCATTTGAACCTACATATTATTACGAAGAAAATTGTAAGATGTGTGACAGGTTTTTGGCTTTCTTGTTATCGCTACTACTACTCTCGAGGACTGCTGGAATACGATAGAAGTAGCCATCAACAACGCAGCTGAGACCAACGTGTTGGTTGGGTATGTAGAACGGAACCGAAGTACCGATTGGTTCACCGATGAGCTCTACGCATCCCGCAAAAGCTTTGTTCGCGAGTCAAAATGTGAAGGGATAACGATGGAGCATCTTGACGGACGGACGTGGGATGATAGAAAGGATGCAGTAGTACGACAAACACCTGCATGGTGCGGGGAGCGCAAACAACGAGCCAACTCCCGCATTAAGGGATGTTAAGAATGCCATCCAACAGGTCAAGAACAAGTCAGCTGGTATGGATGGTATCGGAGCTGAACTGGTCAAGATGGGCTCGGAAAAGTTGGCCATCTGCCTGCACCGGCTAAAAGTCCAGATCTGGGAGATTGAACTGCTATTGGTGTATACCCGAATGCACTGTTTGTCTTCGCACGTTCCACCCCACTTCTTAAAGATATGTCATCATCGCAAAAATTCACCAACACTTTTATCTAAATCGATACATCACTTTATATGCTAAAAAAATCTTATCATCATCATTGACATAAAACCTACTCAAACTCACTGTAAAAACATTACAAAAAAAAACTAAACCTAAAGTCACTGACCTAAACTGAAAACACTAAAAATAACTGACCTAAACTGAAACACCTTTAGTCACTCCCACTAAACTGAACCTAGGAAAAAAAAACTGAATCGCTCAGATCCTTGGATCTGCAACCCCTTATATATAAGGGTCCTCTCCCTATTCATCAACTCTTATTCTCCTGATCAAACTTGTGATACGATCTAAATTCTCCAGGACGGTGAGCCGGGCTCAACATTTGGGGCAGGGTTTTCAGGAAATCCGATCAATTCGTCTGTTTTAAGGATGGCAGAGATATTATTGCTAGAACTTTTGGAACGGCGGCAGAACTGTACACCCGCCTCAAACGTGAAGCAGCAAAGGTCGGACTGATAGTGAACGCTTCGAAAACGAAGTATATGCTGGCAGCTGGAAACACGAGTAGTATTACGATAGAATGGGGACATTTTCGAGGTGGTGGATGAC
Organism: Aedes albopictus; assembly: GCF_035046485.1. NCBI lineage: Eukaryota > Metazoa > Arthropoda > Insecta > Diptera > Culicidae > Aedes > Aedes albopictus. Next base: position 180,148,862 of record NC_085138.1, read on the forward strand.
TTCGTCAACCCTGGATCTTTATTAACGACAAACAACGTTGGCCGTGAAATATGAGGTGCATCATCAGTGGAAGTCGGACTTACTATAGGCTCCACAAGAACCTGCGGACGAAAAAGATTTTCTACGGGCACGAGACCTAAACTATGCTTGGAGAGGGCATTCAAACAATCAAAGTGTTCGAGCGTCGGGTGCTTAAGGACAGACTTGTTAGAATCTCAAAATGGCCGTCACAATGGCCAACTTTGGCACCTACTCACGATTTTGAGGGCACAAATCTCTTCGTAATCACAACCAGCGAACCTGAGCTTCTCATTTTAAGCTTATTACAAGTGAGCAAGAACGGAATAATTAAATGCACTGTTGTTTGGAGCTTGCTTCTTGAGATCTGTGCGTTTGAAATTCTGATACACTGTTGAAGCGGAATTTCAAGACGTTTGTCCTTAAGATCATCTATGACGGTGTGTGCAGGAGAATGGCATCATCCGGAAGGCGGACAAAAGCTGGAAAGTTGCGATAGGCAAGGCAAGGTTGGACAACAACCTTGAGAAGTTGGTGTTAACAAGAGATCGATATGATACAATCATAAGCTCATATGGGAGTTAAGGTACACCGGGGCAAGTTGAAACGGGTGGGGCAAGATGAAACACGAAGTTTTGAAATAGATTTCAAAACAATTTTGAAATTCTTTCTTCGCTAAAAGATTGCTTGAATCAAAAACTATGTGATACGGCAATCAAACTGTTTATCATCATTGGAAAACATAATGTTAACCCGCTGTTTCATCTTGCCCCACCCGTTTCAACTTGCCCCGGTGTACCTTACGATGAAATATTAACAATTTAGTAAAAAAACGGGTGTTAACAATTATTCGCGTCTATTTCGATGAATACGGCTAAATTCAGAAGAACTTGTGATCTCAAGAACTCTTTCAGTGATTAGAATTTCCTTCAGAGATTTGTTTTGGATATACTTGGAAATTTGTTCATGATTCGCTCCGAAATGCCTCTGAGGATTTCTCCCGAAATTATTTGAAGGATACTTCCTTGTAGAGATGGGCGAACCGTTCGCGATAGTTCCTCAGAAAGAATGATTGAACGGTCGTTTGTTTTTAAAGAACGGTAGTTCTCCGTTCTCTAAAAAAACGAGAAAATTTAGGTCCTACAAAACTTTACATTCAGTTTTTTTTTTCGATGAACGAGTATTCGGTTCTGAGAGAGCGAATGTTGCAATAATTTTGTAAAATAGTACTTCGATGACATATGCAGCCGGTCGAAAGACAGTAGTTGATATATAATGTGTCAATGTACAGTATGGCTAATCCTATATATTTTTGCGGAGTTGGATTTGCTTTGACTGCTGCAGGCCACATAGCATGTAAATAATACAGGAACGTACCAACGTCAAACTTCGGTTCACAAAACAAGCCTAAAAACTACTGAAAGGAAGAACGGTTCAAAAGAACTAGTTCTTTCTGAGAAACTGTTCAGTTGAGAATGGTTCCCTTGAAAGAACTGTTTTGCCCATCTCTACGAAGAGTTCCTTAAGGGGATTTCTATCGCAATTCCTTCTTCGAATAAACGCAGTTTCTTACTGAATTATTCCCGCAATTTCTCCCGCAGTTCCTTTGAATTCCTGAAAAGTTTCTTCTAAAACCATCCAGTGATTTTCCACGTTGTGCTCCCAGAATTATTTCCGCGATTTTTCGGTGTTCTTTGCGGGAGTTCGGAGAATTGTTCGTGGGATTTCTACCAGAGATCTTCCTCCAAAATTCCTTCCGAGTGCCTCTTAGTGGATGTCTGGGATTTATGCGATACTTCTGTAGCACTTTTTTTTCGGGTTTATCTTACAGTTTCTCGCAAGATTTGTCTCGTTGTTTCATCGAAAATTTCTCCCGAAAGTCTTAAGCGGAAGCAACAGAGGGTTGCAGAGGCGATTTTTCAGAGGGAGTTAGAGAGTTTTTAAAATGGTTACAGGGAGTTTCATATGTATAATGGTAATCGATCATAAGGTTTTAAGGTGGCGCTGGGGATTCCAGAGGAGTTTTAAAGAAAATCTAAGGGAGTTTCAAGGAGGTCATGGAGGGCTTAAGGGATTTCAGGTGTTTTCAATAAATGTCAAGGTTTTTTGTACCAACTTTTTGAACCTCCTATGCATAATACTCTCTTGAATCGAGTGTATTGATATTTTGTACCTTTCAATGCCGCCCTCCAATGCTTACTCTTTGACCGATATGCGTAATTCGACTACCACTTGAGGTCTTCTTCAGTGTGGATAACTGACTGGCGTAACTAAAAGGTACAAAATATCAATACACTCGATTCAATTCAAGACATCAGTTTAAAGGCGAAAATCCCTTAATAACAGGGATGTTGAGAGGGATTCCGGGGGTCTCCGAAGCATCCAAGAGGTTTTAGGGGCATTTAGAATAGTTCTAGATGGTTTCAGGTGCGTTTTAGAGGAAGAGGTATCAGAGAACTTCAAAAGAGTTGCTGGAAAGTTTCAGGGAGATTTTAAGGGATTTCAGAGAGAAAAAATATTAAAAATATCCTCTGAAGAAACCACAAAAGGTCTGAACGAACCCCGGAAGAAATCCTTAGAGAAAGTCAAGTATGAAAAACTAAGATAAATTCCGTGAGAAACTCCACGTGAAATCTCAAGTGGAACTTCAAGAGAAATTCCACGAGAACCTTTAAAAAATATCTCAGGGCAAGCTCTAGACGAAACCCCACGTGCGATTCCGCGAAAATCTCTGAAAGAAATTTCGAGATAAGGCGCAGCAGAAAACACATGAAAACTCCTAAAATATCCGGGGAGAAGTTTAGTGAAAGCCCAGGAATAATTCCTATATAAATTAGTGTAGAAATCGTTCGAAAATCTTCAGGAGCAATGCTGGAAAGAACTATTGAGAATATCCCGTGAGGAACACCGGAGAAAATTCTGGAAAATAATTCAAGAATATTCCCGGAAGAAATTCTAGAAGAAATTCCGCGACAACACCTGAGAAATATCCTGGGAATAACTCATTTATTCCTACATAATAGAAGCAGTGTTTCAAAGGCTCTGGATAAAAGGAAAAAATCTGATGTAGAAATCCTGGGATAAACCTTGGGTAATATCCTGGAAAGAAATTCCACAAGATTTGTGCGATAAATTTCTGGCGAAATCAGTCGTACCGTCGTTGGGGGTGAGAATGGGTCAAAAAAGGATACTCAAAGATTATTAGTTAAATAACAAATGCAATTGAAGTCGGAATAACTTTTTATTTGGTATGTATACTCTTCTATATGGTAATGATAGTTTAGCTAAAAAGTATCACATTATATGAATTACTACCCCTTAGAGGGGGTGAGAATGGGTCAAAGTATTCGAAGTCGCCTATCTAAGAAAATAAGTTAATTTTATTGATCATATCTAGTAAATCTATTTAAAATACAATGTAACCACGACGAATAAAAACTTAAGCAATTTTAAAAGATAATAAATCCACCTAAAAGGGCTAAAAAACCGAAAAAAAAGTTTTAAATTTGATAAAATAACATTTGTATGTTGTATCGCCATTTTTAGCCACCATAATCATCCTCATTTAAAGTTTCAACCTCCAAGAGAGGAGGGGAAGATTACAATGAGGGAGGGACGCATTGAAAGATTGATTGAAAAAACATGATATTTTTAGTATACTGCATAAGAAATGTTTTACCAAGCCCTCCGTTATAAACTCTTATGTACATGATCATTGGCCTCTCAAGATAGATGGTCGTTCAAATATTATGTTACACAACATTTCACACTATTAGATCCTCTCTCACAATAACATTGAAACGAATATGCAGTACACTAAAGGCTAGATGATGTTTAGAGGAGCTGTCCAAACGCATGGGTGTATTTTCATGAATGATTTTAGGCACTAAACGTATGAACACACTCGCTTGACACTTCTTCGACATATTTTCGAAAAAAGCGTGTTTTTATGAAGATACGGTAAACATGGCACGGCTTTGAAGTCAAATGGGGACTGGATAACAAGTTGAATTTTTAGTTAAGGTTATGTGCACTCGATAGCTTGCTTGACCCAATCTCACCCCCATTCTTAATATTTAGACATAGGGGCGAAAATATTGAATTTTTAAATAAAAAGAGTAATGACAGCCCACATTTTTTATTGCATCAACCAGGTAATACCTACAGCTAACTACTTATAAGAAAATTTACGGTTAGGTGCTTGTGTAGAACATTGCGAAGGAGAAATTTTTTCAGAGTGATTTACTAGTAGTTTCATCACATAAGTTTAGCCACAAATTTAACAAAAAAAAACTATTATTGCAAAACATCTTATTCTACATCATGACGTGTAAAAACATCTCCTCTTTGAAATAATATAAAGTTTTCAATATAAATTAGCGATAGTGGATGAGCTATTTCAATTTTTATGTTTCTCCGTTTTGACCCAATCTCACCCCCCAGACCCATTGTCACCCCCATCGACGGTAGTTCAACAAATATTGGAATATTCTTGCGAAGAAATTCCGGAAAGAATTGCTGTAATCTGCAAAACGTTGGTAGAAATCTGGAAGAACGTCCTATAGAAATATAATGTGGAATCCTAAGAAAAATGTCGTAAAAGGAGGAATTTTTTAGGAAATTCTGAAAGGCAGTTCAAGATGTATCTCGAAAAGAGTTCCAGAAAGAATCAATGACTCCCGGATTAATTCGGGTCCATCAGCCTCTTATTTGAATCATGGGCTTCCCGAAAAATCTGCTTGGTTTAGGATCTCTCCTCTAGTTCCTCTAGTAAGAATATCCAGATATGTGTATGTGTACACATGCTAAAAGGTCAAGCTGGCTTTGTCGCAATTGAGATGCTACGCTCAAGAACGCATACTGAAATTATTCTCTTGTTGCTTTGCATTTGGTAGTCTGGTACAGAAAACAGTTTGGAAACCTCTGGGTCCGCTCACATTCGCTCTCAACCTCAACCCAATCAGATCAAAGGAATATGAGCATCTCATTCACTCTCTTTTGCATCATCGCACCACGCGAAATTACTCCGATGGCGCCGATTTGTGTTCACCTGAGACGAAAGGTATAATAAAACCAACACAACATAAATTCGCTCGCGAGACAACGCGATTCAGGAGCTTCCTGGAATCGCAAAAAAAACGTGCTTAGAAACTTCTGCTGAAAAAAAACAACATCATATTGTACCTAATCATTGTTCTAGAAAATACATTCCCTCGTTTCCGATTCCCATGACGGATAGACCTTGAACTTGGATGTTGCACTCCGCGTTGTTGTTCGTTAGCTTCTGCAGCAAGCGACAGTTGTTGATCTTTAATCTGCAATTGCAACCAGAGTTTGATACTATCCCCACAAGGTTGGCGAGGCAATTTTAAAGCTACGTAACTCATTTTAATGACCGATAGTTAGAGCAAATGCAAATATTACACGCTATCAAGCGGTCCCCCCGTGTAATCCAGAATCCGCTTCCCGTATACACCCTGTTCAAATGGGGTAATTGAAGCGTTCGTTCATGTTGTCAGGTGAAGTCTTTTGATTGGTGAGAGGGCAGTAGTAAACTGAGCAATTTGAAAAGCTATTTTAATTGTACATTCAGTGGTAGGACTTCAAGCAGGTGGCGTAATAAACTGTCGGTATTTAGCTCAGTTAAATAAATGTTAATGAATATTGTCGCTAGAAAGTTCTGAACAATACCATAAATACGGAAATTATCTCTACTATTTACACAGATTTTTTTTTTCAAAAACTTACTTGCACACTCAATAGGCCCTGACAGCGCCGCAGTGCTGCCGCCTGGCGGGAGTCGTATGGCAAACGTGAGAAAAAACGAGACAAAACACGTTTGTTTATACTTCTTCACGCACACGATGACAGATACAAATGGGATTTCCCATTGGAGTGAGTGCATTTTTGCTGCCGTCAGAGCCAATCCTGAATTGCCTGTTCAGCACTTTTTTGACGAAAATAGAACAGCAGAACTATTTCGGTAGCTTCGGTAATCGATTTTACTGAGGCTCAGTACACCAACTGTCAAAACCTGGTGCAAAAGGTAAACAATGCAGTATAGCTGTATACAGCTGTTCTATTTTCGTCAAAAATTTACCGAACACGGTATTCCAAATTAAGTGTGTGTTCTGTATTTTTTCTAGAATTATTTGGGAATTATTATCTAGATTTTTTTTTAAATTTCATCAAAAGATTTTAATTTTGTTAAGAAATACATCATAATTTTCCGCAGAAAACCCTCCAAAAATAGCACTTTTTGCTTTACCTGTTTTGATAGTTAAAGCTATGTTCACTTAGAATCCGGAATCATATCACATTTTCTAGTGGCGCTCTCAATGAACATAATCATCATTCTTTTGCAGCACTCTGATCATACACTAATCCTCTTTAAATGGTGAAAATTTCATCGATTTTCTTGCAACGAGTGAAAAGTTATTTCAGATTGAAGACAAGAGGAGGAAAAAATCTTGCACAAACACGTTGAAAATTTAGCGTGGTCAGGTACGACAGTCGCGAAAAAATGTTAATATCGTCAAAACCATTATGTGTTATGTGCACAGATGTTGTTAACCATGGCATAAGGAAGTGTCCTCGGAAGAAAAAAGCTTGGGTTCATTGATAAATCTGCTTTGAATTTGAAGATTTGGCAAGAAGTTCGAACTCTGGGCATGATTTTTTCGCAACAAAATGATGAGAACCAATTCATACGAGGATGACAGCCTCAAGAATCGCGTGCTGCTTTTCAAAAACGCACACAAGGGATATGGAGAGGTTTTACCTATTTTGATGAGCTGCCATGACAGCCGGAGACGTTCAGTGGTATCGTCACAGATGGGTAGTGTTTATAAACGAAAAAAAAAACACTCAAATTTCGCGTTTTCTCAATTCACTGAATTGCCCCTCATTTCGCAATAAAAAAAAGTTTGGCAATTTTTCTTCGGAATCCTAGTCAGACTAGTCAAGGCACTCAGGACACTGCATAGATGACCTGATTGTTGAACAAACGTGCGGAAGGGGTTGTTGCTAAAATTTACCACCGTTGTGCAGATTTTTAGAGAGGTCAACACTGAAAAAGTGAGAAAATGTGTGAAAAATAAAAATAAATAATTTCAATGATATTTTTCCATGAAAGTACAATAAATGACCTTCGTTTTGAGGGCTTCACCTTTTATGTTTGTTATTCCATCCTTAAGATATACTTGATTTTCTCATTCCGGATTCTAAATGAACATAGCTTTAGGCTAAAAAAATGTTCCAGGTCATTTGGCTGAATACCATTTGGCCGCACACCGTTTCATCAAATGCCTTTAGGCCGAAAAAAGGAATATAATGAACTTTAGACATCATGCCGCTGTTCTCTACAGCAGTAGGTATAGCCATTTGATTTAAGCTTCCTAATGCATCACGTGGAGAACAGCTTGCTATTCTCCAGTACGGCTTGGATAAAAAAAAATGACCCTAATGCACAAGGAGAGTTACCTAAAGAGAGAAAATTGTCTGATAAGGTATTAGCAGTTTCAACGCCAACTAATCTGTTAATGGTAGCAGGAAATAATTTCGATGGTCATATTGGCCGCTAGATTGTCAAAAATTTTATCATGAATAAATATTAAGAACAGCCTTTTAATATAGACTAAAAATTTGGTAAAAGTTTGAGTACCTACTTCAAGCGCATTTTTGGCTATCTGGAGTTTTCCCGCACCTTTGAATTTTGATCATAATTGGCTTCTTTAACGGTGTTGAGCTAATTCGATATTCTGAATCTGCATGTCAAACTTAGCCGAAATCCAAATTTTCATGATTTTTGGAGCCCGGGAACCTATTTAAAAATCAATTTGAAGTTTATATGGGAGCGATTTGTCGAATCACCCCTCGTCGCAGTTTGTACTGGACGGAGCTGTCAAACAGTTGCCCACCTGTCAAAAGGTGATTTCAAAAAATCTCTTTGAAATTGATTTTAGGTATCAAAACAAAGTTCTAAAAATCTGAAAAAAATCATAGTGATTCAGAAAAAGGTGCTCTTTCGTATAAAATCAAAAAATCAATACATTTTTCAAAACTTAAAAACCCAATTCAGCCAAACGGGGTTTGGCCAAACCACCCCTTCAGCCAGATACCATTGGGACAAAAGACTTTCAATCAAGCGACATTCGACTAGACTCAGACTGATCAGGCACCCTATATTCAAGCACCCGTAAATATTTAAAAAAGTTTTTTCATATATTCGGCTGAAAAATACAAAAAACTCAGCAATATGTCTAATGAATTTAATGAACACACCTAACGCTTTCAGAAAAATGTTGCTTAATTTTGTCGAGCTGAACAGTCCCACAAAATTTTATGCTGATCTTTTGGCAAAACTTGCTGAATTTCAGCAAAACTTTGCTGGTAATCAGCAAAATTAGCTAAATTTCAGCATATTTTTCAGAATTTTAGCAAATTGTTTGCAGAAACTCGTCGAGATTCAACTAAGTTTGTTTAGGGTGAACAGTTCTCGGGTAATTGTTGATTCGTGGGGCTTTAGGGCGTTGTATGGGAGTTCAGGTGGTTTCAGAGAGTTCCGAGGAATTTCTAGAGGCCTCAGAGAATTTCAGGAGGATTTCAAGCAGTTTTATGAAGGATTCAGGAAGATTTTTGGGGGTTTCAAAGCGTTTCAGAAGAATGTGTTGATAGTTTCAATGGGCTTCAAGTTGTTTAACGGGCATTCTTCTGGGATCTTGTCGTTTAAGACAGTATCAGTATTTTTGAGCGAAATTTGATTGCGAAAATTGATAAATTGATAAAGGCACGCTCGTCCCAAGGAAGGGGTTTTATGGGTTAAGGGAGAGACCTTGGGAGATCTACCTTATACCTTGTTGGCTACAAAGTAACTTTACTCCAATGCCGAGCGTATAGTAGAGCACCATCTTCGTCGGTCTTGGGCGATGTTCCTCCAGTTTCCCCGAACGTGTAGGGATCGTAGATCTTCTTCAACCGCGTGCAGCCAGCGAGTTCGCGGCTGCCCACGAAGTCGCCTACCTCTACCGGGTTCTCTGCTGAATATTGTTTTCGCTATTCTTTCTTCAGACATTCGCACTACGTGTCCAGCCCCCTGAAGTCTGCCGTATTATACGTTTCACAATATTCGCATCTTCGTACACTTGGTACAACTCGTGATTCATGCGTCTGCGCCACACTCCATTTTCTTGTTTCCCAAAAAAAGCTTTTCGGTCTACCTCCTTTAACGTCCACGCTTCGTGACCGTAGAGGGCAACCGGAAGAATCAGCGTCTTATACAGAGCGAATTTTGTTTGCGTTTGCAAGTTACGGGACCTAAGCTGGCTATGCAATCCGTAAAAGGCCCTTTTCGCAGCTGCAATACGCCTTTTCACTTCACGGGAAGCGTCATTGTCACATGTCACAAGTGTTTCAAGATAAACAAATTTTTCAACAACTTCAAACACTTCCCCATCAATCACTACCTCAAGACTAACACCACTAGGCCTGCTTCTGTCTCTACCCGCTATCATGTACTTCGTCTTGGTAGAGTTAATCGTCAAGCCTATTCTCGCTGTCTCTCTCTTCAGAGGAGCATAAGCTTCCTCCACTGCCCTACGATCGATGCCGATGAGATCAATATCGTCCGCAAAACCGAGGAGCATGTGCGACAGTGTGATGATAGAGCCATTCCTCTGCACGCCTGACCTCCTAATCGCTCCTTCGAGTGCAATGTTGAACAATATGTTTGAAAGAGCACCCCCCTGCTTCAATTCATCCAAGGTCACAAACGACGTAGACACTTCGTCCGCGATCTGAATACTTGATTTTGATCCATCCAGCGTTGCGCGTATCAGCCTAATTAGTTTCGCCGGAAAACCATGTTCTGACATTATCTCATTTCTTTTCACTGAATCTTACGCTGCTTTTATTTCAATGAACAGATGGTGGGTCTGCAAGTTATATTCCCGAAATTTATCTAGGATCATCCGCAGGGTAAACATTTGATCCGTCGTTGATCGGCCCTCACGAAAACCAGCCTGGTATTCGCCGACGAAGGACTCCTCAAGAGGTCGCAGTCTGTTGAACAGGACACGAGACAGTATCTTATACGCCGAATTTAAAAGGATAATCCCTCTGTAATTGGCACACTCCAGTCTGTGCCCTTTCTTGTAGATTGGGCATATGAGCCCATCCAACCAACTGGTGGGCAATTCTTCATCCTCTCAAATCTTTATAATAATCTGGTGGATTGATTGATGTAGCTGCTCGCTTCCGTGCTTAAGAAGTTCGACCGGGATCGCGTCCTTCTCAGCAGCCTTGCTGTTTTTCAGCTCCTTAAGGGCCTTTTTAACCTCATCCAGTGTTGGTGGTTCCACTGCTTGACTGTCATCCATTATGTTAATCCTGTTTCTGGGTGCTTCTTCGCTGCTACCATTCAACAAATCTTCGAAGTGCTCCTTCCACCAGGCTGCCACCATTGTTTTGTTTTTTCCTTCCCGGTCATTGCACATGCCGGCACTGGCGCAGTCTTGTGCCGCGCGCCATTGACAGTTGCATAAAACCTCCACATATCGTTCCTGTCCATACTTTCCTGCGCTTCAGCAATAACACTCTCTTCGTGTTGCCGTTTTTTTCCTGTGGTGGATTCGTTTCTCTTCTGCTCTTGCAACCCGTACCGCTCTCTGTTCTGCCGGGTACCGGCCACTAGCATTCGACTTCTGGCGGCACTCTTTTCGTTCGTCACTCGTTGGCAGTCCTCGTCAAACCAACCATTACGTTGGCGTCGCTGAGCGGTACCAATCACCTCTTGCGCAGTAGTTGTCACTGCTTCGTGGATAATTCCCCATAAGCTGTTGACATCTCGAGATCCGTTGGTCTCTCCTATCCTATCGTCTAGCTTCTGATGGTACTGTGCAGCAACCCCTTCGGCCGACAAGCGCTGGATATTGAAACGCATCGTCCTGTTGTTTCTTGAACTCGTGACGCTGGATAATCGCGCCCGAATTTTAGCGGCTACAAGATAATGATCCGAGTCGATGTTCGGGCCTCTGTAAGACCTCACATCTATGACGTCCGAGAAATGTCGCCCGTCGATTAGCACGTGATCTATCTGGGAGCAAGTGTCACCACTCGGGTGTTGCCAGGTGTGTTTTCGGATATTCTTACGTGCGAAGTAAGTACTGCTGATTGCCATCCCTCTAGCAGCAGCGAATGTCACAAGGCGCAGACCATTATCGTTGGTAACAGAATGAAGGCTTTCCGTTCCAATGACAGGCCGAAAGAAACTTTTTCTGCCGATCAGCGCATTTGCATCTCCGATGACTATTTTGACATCTTGTTTTGGGCACTCTCCGTAGGCCTTATCAAGGCTCTCGAAGGGTTTGTCGTTCGTTGGCGCATAGATGCTGATCAGGCTGTAGTTGAAGAACTTGCCCTTCATCCTCAACACACAGATTCGGTCGCTTATCGGCTTCCACCGAATAACTCGCTTCATCTGCTTCCCGATCACTATAAAGCCAACTCCGCGTTCTGCCTTATCGCCGCCGCTGTAGTAGATGTGGTACTTGAATGAAGTGTTGGCGATGGGATCCACCGCTCGGAATTCGCGTTCTCCAGTTTTGGGCCAGCGTATCTCTTGGATAGTGGCCACATTAACGCCGAAATTCTGCAGTTAACGAGCCAGAAGCCCAACACGTGCGGGTTCATTCAAAGTTCTCACGTTCCAAGATCCGACTTTCCAATGGTTGTCCTTTATTCGTTGCCGGGTCTGTTGCCGTTGAATCAATCCTCTCCTATTGCTTTTCTGGGTGTTTGAAGGTTTTCAGCAGGCTACCTTACCGGGGCCGCGCTGTCTACATTGCGTTGAAGGGGCTGCCTTCTTAGGTATAGCTGACGCAATACAGCATTTCATACTCAGTCGCTGGATGCCAGAACAGACGCTGTTTGAGCCGCACCTCCTTGGTGAACAGACGCTCGGGACGTACCTCCTCAATCTAGCTGAAATCAAAAGGACAACAGTGCCCAGGCTGCACTACCAGCTAAGCACACGGCGGTCTTTGTCATCGTTTGACCCGTTGAAGCATGAGGTAGGAACTTGTGAGGACCAGAGCTATGTTGGACGCTCTCCTTATCGACTCACCGTTTTGCAGCCCTTGGGGACCTTGGGAGATCAGAGAATACAAATATGGCTGCCACAATGGCCGACCCCTACTCACGTTTTCAAGAGCTTCAATCTCAAACATTCGTAAACAAATGCGCTCAATTTGGAAAAGCTGTCTCAGTCCGATAGTCGTCAACTTTGAACTGTTACATCTCAGGATTAAATGGCCCAAATGTAATGAAAGTTTGACTTTGAATGAGCTTTGAAAACTTTTGACTTAACTTATAATTGTTAACACGGAAAAAAATATCTTTCTCAGATTTGGACTATTGATAGACAACTAGTTGACCAACCAAATTTTAGGTTTTTGATGGATTTTTTGAAAAGTTACAGCTAGACGACCTTGTTTTGAAAAGTGCAATTTTTAAAATCTTTTGCATAATGAACAAAAAGGGTTGTGCACTTAGAAAACAAGGGTTTTTAAGGAAAATGAGTGATAGAACTGGGGCTGGAGTATATGGACCCAGGACTAAACTCGCCATACCAATGGGTAAATGGCCAACGGTGTTCCAAGCTGAAATTCAAGCTATTTTCGAATGCGCTGCCATCTGTCTTATAAGAAAATATAGACATGCGAATATCTATATCTTTTCAGACAGTCAGGCAGCTTTAAAGGCAGTCTGCACATTTGAATGTTATTCTAAGCTAGTATGGGAGTGCATTACACTACTGAAGGAACTGGCTGGAAGGAATAGGGTAACGGTCGAATTTTGGACCCCTAGACGACATTAGTTTGAATTTAAGCTAAAATCAAACAGATTCAAAGGGTGTTACACATAATGATGATGTTGGTATGACCGTAAAAGCCACCACTGTCCGTCAAAAATACACACAAGGTCATTTCTGGCCGAAAATTTGATGAAAATAACTGATTTTTGAAGCATCAGTTTTCACTATTTTGGACACCCCAATTTATTTTGGACCCCCTAAAGTATATATTTTGGACACCCGGTGTTTAAACCAACTTGAAACTATTTTCGAAGAATCTGCCACTTGCATATGCTCGATCACATCCTAATCACTTGATTGACAAAGGCTGATTAGACGAACTTTACAAATTTAATGCGCTAGATTGATAAAAGTTTTTGTTTACATCTGCAAGTTTCCCCGGCACCACTTTCTCTTTTCGTAAACATGCCGCGACACTCGCACGGATGACGAGATTAATAAAAAATAATTTCAAGGCAAATAATGATATTTCCAGTTAGCAAATGATTGCTGCTCGTGCAGAACAATCTAATTTAACGAATGATTCTAAAAATGTTCGTCTTCTCTTCATTACATCTGTGAGAATTATGATAATACAACCCAGGGGGTCCAAAATATATGGGGGTCCAAATTATATTGGTTACCCTACTGTAAAATTATTCTGGGTACCAGGTCATTGTGGAATTGCAGGCAACGAAATTGCGGACCAGCTAGATAGGAAGGGATCTCTGGGTGCCTTGTATGGACCGGAACCCTTCTGTGGAGTATCATCAAGTGCTCTATCGATGGAGCTAAAAAATTGGGAGAGACAGAGCGTAGGAGCAAACTGGCATACTGCACCTGGAATATCCCAGTCAAAGAGATTCATCGTGCCAAGCTTGAAAAACACGAACACACTACTGAAACTTAGTAAACGCGAATTAAGTGTGTACACAGGATTGTTAACCGGGCACTGCCCATCTTGACACTTTCTATTGAAGCTCAAGAAGATTTAATCAGAAGAATGTCGGTTCTGTGGTTTCAACTCTGAAACCTCGGAACATCTACTTTGTGAGTGTAGTTTTCTCTTTAAGAAGAGAGAACGTTATTTTGGTGGATACATCATGCATCCCCGAGATATCTGGTGGAATATAAATCCCAAGAAGGTAGTGGCTTTCATTTTGGAAGCTATTCCAGACTGGGGTATAATGCAGGCCTAAAAAAAAACAATCGCTAGTTCTTAATACTAGTGAGTGTACTATTGTGGATTTACCGGCTACTTGTATTCTACCGGTTACTTAAGTAGCCGTTACAAAGTAGCCGTTTACATATAAAAATCAACTTGATTGTCAAAAAATGAATGTCGCTGAGTAGCTAGTGGCAACGACGAATAGCGCATACAATAAAAATGTTTAAAATCATTTTTAAGTTACTCTTTTTGTAAAACGGCTACTATGGAGGCCATACTGAAGCGACCGGTAGAATACAAGTAGCCGGTAAATCCACAATAATGTACTGCATAAAGCAACTGGGTCTTACCACAATAGATCAATTAATGGTCGCAGTGGGGGTACACAACAGGGAAAAAAAGGAGAGTGGGTTTGTGGGATGACTGCTGAGCTGTTCAATAACATTTGGGATTTAAAAAGATAAGTTACAAATAATGAAAAGAAATTCGATTGGATTGATCGACATTTTAACCTCCAATACCATTATGACTTCTGAGAAAATCTCCGATTCAGTGTCACGTAGTGTCTACAACCTTGTTCGACAGCACTACCCCGTCAACATATTGCAAATAGACTATACAAATGTATCACCTCAGACTTCAGCCACCTTCAACAGTTACCAAATGTTCGATTACCTCCCCCCAAGAAATCATGAAAGCTCTTCTTCTCGTCTCGAGACTACGCAATGAACCGAAATCTACACGCTGCGCAATTATAGTCAGCCAAAAACAGCTGACCCGCCGTCGACGCATATTACGGTTGAGCTTGACCGACAGACACACAGACCGATCGACCAGAGTGTGGTGCAGTCAAATTTACGATGTTATTCAATTTAATTACCCACAAAGAGAAAGAGGTGCCAGAAAAGATTCGACTATTCGATGGTACGGAGAGTTGCTTGATTATTTCAAATTGTGCACGTTTCAATTTTCCGTAACCCAGAGCTTTTGCCAACGGAATGTGTACCAGTGCCAGTGCAGACAATCGGCTAGGCCAAACGAGTAAGTTTTTGTGTGGTTGTGCAGCTTGTGGGATCGTACCGTACATACCCAAGGATGTTTTTTTTGTCAAACTTTTTCTTTTGGACCGGCGAGTAATTTTTGGCACTCATTGCACGCGTTGTATGTGAGGCTTCGAGTATGCACGTGAAAAGTACAATGTTTTCACTAGAGAGGTGTTCGCTGGCCTTGTGCTGTGCTACCACTTCTGCTTTGCCAAGCCCCCGAATTTCGTAACCTTCATAGTTTATTCAATTTTTAGGTTTTATAATATTAGTTTATATAGGATTTATAATATAAATTTGAAGAATTAACTTTAAACACTTGTTCCGTTTATTACAAAAATTAAACAAAAAATAAATGAACTTCATACAAAGCCAAACGTTTTGACTCAAAACTAAAACATGTGAATTCATGTGAAAGATTCACAAAACTGGTAGTAGTTATACATCGAGATATAGGCAAAATGAGTATCATCGATGTTACAAAAACCGATCACTTGGCAGCACTGCCACCAATCGGTAAACTAGGTTTGACCTTAAATTCAGAACGTCAAGGCGACAAATGAATGACACACCTGACAAACTTTACACACACGTAATTTGCATAAAATAGATCGAATTGTCAAACGAAAAAACATTGAATTTGCACCACGCGAGCTTACTAAAATTAAATTGAACTTAAATTACTATTATACAAGAAACAAACACTTTTTGAGTACACTCTTACGAATTAAACAGCTGAAATAAACAACAAGTAAACCATTAACGTTATACACGATAGTGACAGGACAGTTGTAGGTCTAGTTAGACACGGACAAATAAATAATGAAAAGGACTAGAACTTGTAAATAGACGTGGACTAACATTAGACTGTTACATTACAATAATTACACTGAATTACAGCTTAAAGCATACTCCACTGCAATAGTTTGCAAACTAGAGGGTCCGAAAATCCATGCCTATAGGACTGGCCACAACAATCGAGGATACGTACTGACAAGGTACGAAGAAATTGTTCGAAATTTATTTAGATTTTTTCGAGAATTTCTTTGGAACTCCTTTAATTTCTCAGGTTATTTCTTTGGATATTCCTTACGATGCCGGGGCCCGTGGCGTAGTGGCTACACGTTCACTTCATAAGTGGATGGTCATGAGTTCAATCCCAGCCCGGCACTTGCAATTTTTCGTCGGTTGCTCTTCCTCCCGAGAGCGGCTGACACCTGACCCTCTTTTGAGCATATACTCCAACGGACCCGGAAATTTGGATATCGGCTAACGGCAACCCATAATGGACGTCGAATCGGACTGGAAAAGGAACAAGAGCAGCCACACATCAACATCCTCGTGCTCATCATTCTACCATGGACAGGGTAGAAAAGTGAAAGCAATGCAAAGGCAACCGATATACTGCCGGTGGACGCATAACTGTCCCATGTGACTTTTTGATGATTTTGAGTTTTTGTAGCCAAACGTCATAAATTAACATGTATTTTTATAATACGAAATAAAAAATAGATGTTTGTTCCAAAAAATGTCGAAAAAATGTGAGGCTGATTTGTAACATTTAGAAAAGTGGACGCATATTTGTCACACTCTGAAAGTTGGACGCATATTTGTCACGTTGGGACAATGAATTCATATCTAACGAACATAATTTTAACAATACGTAAATTAAGTATCAAAAATAAAAGTGCTTTAGGGTTTTTAGAGACTTAATAAAAAAAACAAAAGGGGTTTTTTCTTCAGACTCTAGTTTAATTTAAAAACACTTCACTAATACTTTACTTTTGCAAAAGAAAATAAAAAATGAATAACTCTTTTAAAGAAAAACTAGAAAAGACGAGCAAATTCCTTTTAATTCTACTACTGTGCTTATCTTCGGACAGATAGGCCTATTTCGTCTGTGACTTACAGACTTCTTCAGTGTCAAGTGCTCGACTGAAGAAAACCTCGCATTCGTTGTGGTATTTATACTAGGAGTGTATGTGTAGGTACGTGTGTGGGTAAAAGTGTAGGTATAAAAATGTAGGTACAAAATTGTAGGTACATATTTGTAAAAAAGGGGGTGTATCTGCCTGTTAGAAAACAGGGTGTCAATAAGATACCTAAAGCTAGGAAAATTCCTACCGATTTGGTAGGTAGTCAATTGGTGTTTGTTGTGTCGGTAGGAATTTTCGGTAGGAATTTTCCTAGCTTTAGGTATCTTATTGACACCCTGTTTTCTAACAGGCAGATACACCCCCTTTTTTACAAATATGTACCTACAATTTTGTACCTACATTTTTATACCTACACTTTTACCCACACACGTACCTACACATACACTCCTAGTATAAATACCACAACGAATGCGAGGTTTTCTTCAGTCGAGCACTTGACACTGAAGAAGTCTGTAAGTCACAGACGAAATAGGCCTATCTGTCCGAAGATAAGCACAGTAGTAGAATTAAAAGGAATTTGCTCGTCTTTTCTAGTTTTTCTTTAAAAGAGTTATTCATTTTTTATTTTCTTTTGCAAAAGTAAAGTATTAGTGAAGTGTTTTTAAATTAAACTAGAGTCTGAAGTAACAAGTTCTACTAAAAGCTCTAAAGTAATAGTAAAGACAAAAGGGGTTGATCATAACCTATGGTAATATTTATGTTTTAACTACGTTTTATCACTAATAAAATCACAAAAATCACTATATCACAATAATCACTATAATAGTAAAACTAGAATAGAATACATTTAGGCGTTGTACAAAAGTGTAAGTACAGCTGCCATTTGAAATCGCTCACGCAGTGCCCTAGTGGACAAAAGAGTTGTAAAATTAGGTTAAGGCTCAAACATCCGTCATCATTTGTCGGAAAATAAAAAGCAGTTTTCTCGCTGCAAATCAAAACAAGGATCATGAAAATATATTCACTGCATTATATTCCTCATGTGGAGTACAGTGAATATATTTTCATAGCAAAAACTTTTGTTTTGAACGAAAAAACTGCTTTCAAATGTTTGATGATGACGATGATTTCAATGACGAAAAGTTCAACGTTAAGTGGTTGAAGAATTAAAAAAAAATCAATCGTGTTCTACGATTTTTTAATTTTTTTTCCTGTTTTACACATTTGAACATATAACAATTGTTCCTAAAACAATTCTCTTGCTCATGATCATGCTGGTATCAGGTACCAGTAGGTTGGCTCCAGAGGCACGTTCTCCTCCATTTGGGAAAACTGTGCCATCACCATGAATATGAGCCTATTCATGATTTACCTGAGGGAGAGGGAAGAAAGGAATAAGATATGAGATAGGGAAAACAAAGGTAAGGGAATATGATCGACATAATCGCTTGAGCGTACCACAACGGGTTCAAACAGCGCCCTGAAAAGGACACAATAAAAAACGTATAAAGCATTAAAGCCTATAGCTACTTGGACGCTGTCCCAGAGGAAATCTCGGTTCTTTTAGCAATTCTCCCTTTATTGAACAATGCTCTGAAGCAAGAAACATAAAATAATTACCAAATGGATCACTTAGATGATAAACTAATCTTACTATTTCGGTGACTCTTCAGTGAGAGTCTTCACGCACTCGTTACTTCTGGTCGACAAACAGTTTATCTAGGATTTTCCCTAGAGATTGTTTGAAATTTACCGATTAGGCATTACGTAAAATATCAGTATTGGGTTCTACCACGTTAGGCCGAATGCCATTAGGCCGAATGTCGTTAGACGAATGCCGTTAGGCCGAAAGGGTCGTTAGGCCGAAAGGGTCGTTAGGCCGAATATGCCATTAGGCCGGATGGGTCGGGTCGCTAGGACGAACTGCTCACTTGGCAAAATGAGCTGTAAGGTTGAATGGTTTGCTTAGGCAACTCGATGGTAAAAAACTGCTTAATGTTTGAGGGAAACGGTCTTCATCCTTAAAATTTTGGTTGGCTTTGAATGGTTAATTGAATGAACACACTGATAGTTTTTCGCGTTTTAAAGTCTAAATTATAGTTACACTGGGAACAAATTCAGAGTTCCAGTTCGAGCATGATTAACATGATTAACAAGATTAAGTGCAATTTAATCGAGTTCTTTAAAACTTAGAAAGAACAGCCTATGTTTAAAAGAAGGAAAAATCTTCGATGAAAAAGTTTTTTTTTAAACTCTGTTGAGGGCTGTAATTTTCATAATGAGTAAAACATTTAATCTAGAAAGAGCAGCAGTAGACTACCGCCGTGAAACAGAACAGTTAAACTAGAAAGTGTTTAGAAGATGTAAAATTTCAGATGAAAAAGTTGATAGCTATAATACGTATATGAGTAAAACAGCCTATGTTCAGAAGAAGAAGGAACTGTGATGAAAATGAATCTTTATAATGAAAAAAGAAAAGCCTATTTTCAAAAGAAGGAAACATTTCCGATGAAAAATTTAATAGCTGTTTTATGTTCATAGCGAGTATAACAGTTAGGCTAGAAGAAAAGCCTATGTACAGAAGAAGGAAAAACTCTTATGCAAAAATTGATGGCTGTAATACTTATAATGAGTAGAATAGGTCAACTAGAAAGAACAGCCTATTTTCAAAAGAAGGAAAAATCTGATGAAAAAATTAATTGCTGTAATGCTCATAGTCAGTAGAACACTAAAATTAGAGAGAACAGCCGAAATCTCCTATGAAAGATTTAAAAGCTGCTTATAGTGAGTATAACTGTTACAATATAAGAAAGACTATGTACAGAAGAAGGAAATACTCTTATGAAAAAGTTTATGGCTGAAATACTTATAATGAGTAGAATAGTTAAACTATAAAGAAGGGCCTATTTTCAAAAGAAGGAAAAATCTCCGATGGAAAATTTAATTGCTGTAATGTTCATAGTGAGTAGAACATTGAAACTACAAAGAACAGCCTATGTTTAAAAGAGGGACAAATCCCCAATGATAAATTTAATAGCTGAAATGCAATATTTGTTCTTAACCACTTATGCTGACAGCTTTTCGCTTTGTGCTGTTTTCTTTTTTTGTATCCTGCTCATGGTAGAATGATAAGCACGATGATGTTGATGCTTTTAGGTTAGGTATAATAGCTTTTTTGATTTGTATTACAGTAGTTTTTGGATTTTGTCACGGTTCTATTTAATCACGCTCTATTATATCACTCTCGATTTTAGCACGGTATTTTTTTCGATTATATCACGTTATGATAATCGAGAGAAAGCACATATTCCAAACAAGGCGAGACAAATGAATCGTCATGGAGTATGATACTTTCACATAAGTAAAGTAATGCGGGTCGAAAGTTCGCACCTAACAGTCTCCACAACATAACTATTGAACAAAAAGTAGATTATATACTTTTTTCGTTTTTCGCTTATTTCATAAATATTACCTCACCTCTAAATTAAGAACTGTTCTGTTCAGCGACATTAAAGTTATCAAAAGAGATACATCTTGAACAAAACGCATAAAAAATTTCAAATATCCTGCAAATTTATTGTATGTAGTATGTTGATGATACAGTTATAACTGTATATAACTGTATATAACAGTATATATCTGCAAACTTAACAAAAAATTGCTTCAAAATTGTGTAATTACATTGATGATATAGATTCAGAAATCCTGTGCGAACTTTTAATATGGTTGTGTGTGTTAGAGCATTCTTTATTTCTTATTTTGAGCATGATGAAGCGCAATTATCGGATGCCGCTTTTTAACGCTTTCAAAATATCCACCAAATAAACAGAATGTGGTACAAGCTGAAATTTTAACTGAATTATAATTTCAGCTTCACGCTGCATAAAGCTTGCCAGATATATGTTTATAGGAAGTTTCAGATCTCGTTGCCGGATCGAACTCGGTCTGAATTTAGATATTTTTGGCAAAACTGTTACGGTCCTATCTAGGCTAGCTTAGGATAGCGGAACATCACTACATAATGCAGATTCAACGGTTGTTCAAATTTATATATTACGCGTATTTTCTTGAAATGCTGCCAAGAGATATAACAATTCATGTAACGAGCTGAAAAATGATGCTTTTTAAAGCACGAGTAGTACAATTATACATCGGGGCTTTCCGAGTTGAATGGATATGATGAGAGCTGTGAAAATCGAGTGTTGATACGAGTTGCATACATATAACATTTTTAACGATACATACGTTTAAATGTTAAATCAAGCAAACCAAACCGTCATCGTTTCCTTAAATCTTACCGTGGAAACGCCGGCTGTGGATCAAACAATTGCGTTTGATTCATTATGAACCGAAATGAGTTGCATTATGAACAAATATGCGCTTGATTGTTATTATGCGTAAAACGAGAGCGTTGGGTGGCAAGCATAAAATGTTTCGAGTTGAAAAAAACCATTACAAGGATAATAATAATAATAATAATAATAATAATAATAATAATAATAATAATAATAATAATAAGCATATAAGCATAAGACTTCCATTACTATGTGTGATGTTTTGTTTGGTTTTTGTAAGCGTTTTTTGGTATGTAAGTGTTTGCTGATCAAAAAAGACGTTAGAAAAAAGATGTTTCAATTATATCACGCTCCAATATATCACGCGAATTTTTTTTTTCATTCGTGATATAATCGAAAAAGTACTGTACATTCATTTGCAACTAGTATATTTATGTTGACAATGTTATTATGGATTCGATTGGGAATCAAAAAACTTTTTTTGAGAAAAATATTTTTGCTAATTTTGGATTGTTTACAATATACATCGGAAGTGACGTATAAGGTGCATCATTGAACGCACACAGCGCTCTACACGCGGTACTGATAAAAGGTGTCGCTACTCGAAAAGTGTCGCTAGTCAAAACGTCGCTATTCGGTTTGGTGCTGGCGCCATAATACTGTATTGAAGATCTTTATGGCAGCCTATTTATTGCACCCATGCACAAATAGAAACGCTCCATAGAAAATCAAAAAGCGCTCCATAAAGAATGAACATATGTTCCATGAAACACAGCAAATAATTTTGTAATATCCAGGCACGTAATTTCTGGCGATGTATCCATTTTCGAACGTAATTTCATTCGGATACATCATTTTCCAACAATTATCACACTCACTATGTACACCCTGGTTGGCACCGGAAAATGTCAACAAACCCATTCCAGCAGATACCTAGAAGCAGTATCATATTTATCACCTTCCTTCTAACTCGGTGAAATAGCCGAGAGGTAAGGGATATGCCTCACAATCACCGGATCAGTGTACGAATCCATGCCAATATTTTACTTATATATGATTCAACTATAGATCCGGTTCTAGCGATTGCTAGACCTACTTTCAAGCTGCGGCGGCTAATTTGTTGCATGAAAGTGATGTAATTGTTTACATCACTTTTACGACGAGACTGATGTGCAGCGAAAATGATGTGATATCACAAGAATTTTTTTGCTGTGAAATGTCCAAAAATACCCATAAATAATTGAAAACGTTTCATACTTTATAAAAAATGTACCGGTGAAACATAAAATTTTCTCATTTAAAGTGGAATTTTGCACCAATAATAATACTGAAATGCTCTATAATAAAATACAAATGCTCCATAGAAAAATGCAAACGCTCCATAAAAAAAAAAATTGCACCCATAGAAAATTGAATATTGCTCCATAGAAAATAGATGAATTCTCCATAACTATTATCAAACTGCACCATAGAAAATACCAATTGCTCCTTGAAAAATTGAAAATCCTCCACAGATAGCATATTCTCATAATTTAATTTGACAGGGCTGAATTGATTAACATTGCACTTCTTTAGTGGTGCAAATGTTTAAAGTTATGGAGAATTTTCATTTTTTATGGAGCAAATTGTTGTTTATGTGGTGCAGTTTGATAATAGTTATGGAGCATTTGTCTAATTTCTATGGTGCAATTTCAATTTTTTATGGTGCAATTTAATTTTTCTATGGAGCAATATTCCATTTTCTATGAGTACAATTTTAATTTTTTATGGAGTATTTGTATTTTTCTATGGAGCATTTCAGTATTATTTATTGGTGCAAAATTTCACTTTTATTGAGAAAATTTTATGTTTCACCGGTACATTTTTTATAAAGTATGGAACGTTTTCAATTATTTATGGGTAACATTGCACAATTTCATGGAACATATGTTCTTTCTTTATGGAGCGCTTTTGGATTTTCTATGGAGCATTTGTAATTTGTTATGGTTGCAATAACCTTTTGCCTATCTTTATCCTGTCGATAGCTTTGGCTGTGCCCGTTCACCATAACTCTTTGTTTCTAACTAAAAATAGCTTTTTCGAGATGCTGTCTTATAAACCTTTTCTACATCGCCTTCTAAATTGATTTCCCCCAGAGTTCCCCAATGATGTCGACTTTTCTCATGTTTATTTCGTTTTGCGCAATATAAAACGTGACAACCTATTCGGCTCAACGACCCTTTCGGCCTAACGACCCATTCGGCCTAACGACTCTTTCGGCCTAACGACTCTTTCGGCCTAACGGCATTCGACCTAATGGCCTTCGGCCTAACGACTCTTTCGGTCTAACGACTTTTCGGCCTAACGGCTTGCTCCCCATTCCAATGTTCCCAAAATTGTCAAATCATCTTTACTCTGACGGTTATCGCATTTTCCTTCCTTCGCATTGTCTACGGTGCTTGACAGCGAAACCTTCTCGAAACCGGGAGACCGTTTCTAATTAGAACGACTTAAGCTACGTTTAGCCCGGCGCGTTACGTTCTCGGTTACAATACCGATAGAAGAACGCCAGAGGCGAAGATGCACGGAGGACACTGTGTAAAACGCATAATGCGAAGAGCCATAGGTGATAATTAAAACTAATAAACAATATACTAATAATTCCAGCCTTATTAATCCTTGCAGTTGAGACTTAGGAAGGATAGCTGATTGTCTTGTAGAAACACATGGTAAACTGCACCATTGCTCCGGTTAGCGCTATAAGGGCAACATACTGTGGAGGGCACCCTAGTACTCCACAGGCTCCGTTAAGCGGTTAGGATTTTAACAGACCCCCCTAACCGTTCATTCTTAGGCACGATAAGCATATAGTCGCATTACACCATGAATTGGGGGTAACCTGTTAAATGGACTCTTACCACCGGGACAGGTGGTCCGTAGTGTAATTCTTAGCCGATTGTGACAACCGATACCGACACTACACAGCTATCTAGGCTGATCGAGCAAGTTAATATTGATGATCAACGTCATACGAGTCCGAACAGCCGACAAAATGCTGAGTTACGTCGCAAAGAAGCCGGAAGTACATACGACAGGTAAACTTAATTCAGTAAAGAATTAGTGAGAGACGGGCATCTCCGTGGCAGACCGCGCACAAGAAGGCTATTTGCGGTTACAGCGGATCAATGTCCAGGAGGACTCGACGTGATTGGCGCAAGACCGAGCGCAATGGACAAGAATGCATCATTCGGCGTTGCTTCACCTTAGCGAAGTGAAGCAAATAAGTCAATTCTCTTCCCGAGAAAGCTATTATATCGGTAACTTGGATCAAGCTCAACGAATTTAAGGACAAGGTATTTGGAGTACATAGCTCAAAATTTCTAGAGCACCGTTTTTTAGAACCGTTGAACGGATTTGGATGAAAATGCATCACGCTAATTGTTCAGTGGTTGTCAACAGCGTGATGCATTTTAATTCAAATCCGTTCAACGGTTCTAAAAAACGGTGCTCTAGAAATTTTGAGCTATGTACTCCAAATACCTTGTCCTTAAATTGCACGGAAATGCTGATTACTAGTGAACTCATAAACAAATCATTGAACTGGAAAACTGAATGGCACCAGGACACATTCATAACAATAAGCTTTCGTAGATGTCGATGGCTCATGCGCTAAACGTTCATTAGAAATCAATTTAAATTATGCAATTGAAAACGTTTTTACCTGTTCACGGTTCGGTTATCATCCAATATCTCCCGGTAGCCACGACTACCGCCGCCGCCACCAGTCCATATCCCTTCTGTTAGTCAAGGTCACCGTTGATCACGCTAGTTTAAGCAAATGACTATATTTCGTCTATCATCACCGTATTGCATTGCACCGTGTGGTCGGTCACCTAATTTGAACGATAATTACAATCATGAGCCGCATCACTAGCAACAGCAGCAAAAACGCTGAGAAAAGGAAACGATCATTATACGCGCTATTAATTCAAGCAAACATCAGATGCAACCTTCAAGAAATCGGTCCAGCCAAGTTATTCTACAAAGCACGAAACTTACCAACTCCGCAATCGCGACGAGGAGGTGCACTCACAGTGCACTTCACTCTTCGCCACTTGTGGGCTGGTACGGCAAAAAAAGATTGTGTGTGTTTTATTGAACTTGAAATTCTGCCGGTAGCGGTGTGCTTCTTTCTGAGTTGCAAATATGGTGGAACTTCTTGCTGTGTGAAGGTTGTGGGAATGGAGCCTAGCCTGGCCTAGCATACGCTGAAGATATGTAAATAGTACAGGGGATACTCAGAATAACTGGGATAGGTAAAATTTTCGCTTTTCAAAAAATGTTCAACTCGCTGTAAATTTTCGAAAAAGGCATCAAATATTCTCAAATTTTTACTGCAAGTTCATCAACTAGTTGTGTATCAGTGGTCAAAATTTGGAAAAGATCGAGCCATTCTACATGAAGTTATAAAGGTTCTAGAAAAAGGTGTAATTATCCGATAACCAACTTTGAGCTGTTATATCTCCGGATTCAATGAACCGAATGCAATGAAATTTTGTCCATTTATGACTTATATAATGAGCTATCAAAAACATTTGACTTAACTTAAAATTCTTTACACGAAAGAAAATTATTACGATTGGATTATTTTTATAATATACCACCAATTTATCCAAAACTTCATCATCGTTTCAAAATTCGAGATAGTAACTATAGTTCATTTAAATTGCCTCTAATTGACTTCAATATGAATATGTTTTGAAAGGAAGTAACAAAATAACCGGCATTAAATTGAAAAAGCTATGGGATGCATATGAAAAATAGATACATTTACTAGGGTAAGTGTACCAATTATGGCTATAGTACCAATTATTCACCATAGTTGATTTTCACCCTTTAACGATATATATCAACAATAAAAAAAATGTGAACAACAGATCACGTTCACAAAAGATGGTTGCACTCATTTAAAGTCCACATTTTGAACAAATTATGGAAGAAATAAATAACTTTCCTTAAAATTTCGGCTTCCTTGCACCCTTTTTCGCCATAGTGTACCAATTATGGCAAATCCCATAAGAATTGCATGCAAATAGTGCGAAAAGGAACCGAAGTTAAAAAATGTAGCCATAACTGGTACAGGGTTCCTATCATTGGCACACGCTGTAATAAATACTAAAAGTAGTTTTGGCTCCGTTTTTATATTTTTCCTGTAAAGTATGGAAACTAAACTATCTTTTAACATACTGGTGACATTCGTTGGTCTTCTCGTTATTTTTGTACAAAAAGTTTTGCTTAGGTAGTGCCATAATTGGTACAGGCACCCTAAAAAAACATAGAATAAATGAAACCGCCATAACTTTTATTCTTATCAATAATTTCAAATTAAGTAAACTGTTTTTCAAAGTTTATTATATTAGTCATAAATGATCAAAATTTCATTGCATTCGGTTCATTGAATCCGGAGATATAACAGCTCAAAGTTGGCTATCGGAGAATTATACCTTTTTCTAGAACCTTTATAACTTCGTGTAGAATAGCTCGATCTTTTCCAAATTTTGACCACTGATACACAACTAGTTGATGAACTTGCAGTAAAAAAATGAGAATATTTGATGCTCTTTTCGAAAAGTTACAGAGAGTTGAATATTTTTCGAAAACTGAAAATTTTACCTATCCCAGTTATTTTGAGTATCCCCTGTAGGAAACCCATTGTCGTGTGTTGTACTGTTCTTCAAGGTTTTCCTTTATTGCACATAACTGGAAATTGTAAGTTCACTCGGCCAAGAACGGTGGAGTATTGAGGCCACTAAAGCAGAACCTGTTCTGGTGGTGGTAGATTACAATGTTAAGCACTGGAAATGATAACAGTGCCAGTGTTCAGGATCGAACACAACTTGATTTTACTGCAAAGGTATCTGTTGAGCTCCCGAAAAAATCTACTGAGTACTTTTACTACGTTTTTCAAACATTTTACACATGGGACAAAAATGTCTAAAACAAAAGTATATTCTTAATTGCTAACAATGATCAAACAATATTTTCAAGATACACTCATTGCACAATTATGGGTCACTCAAGGAACAATCATTTCCTAAAATGAATCGTTTTACATACAAATATAACACTTTCATTATTTTTATTTTATATTCTCTTCATTGAAACTCTTTTTTATTGTTTTATATAAAAATTTGCTTCAAAAACTCACTTTAGACGGTGAAAATATATTGATGAATAATGAAAACCACAATAATGGGTCAAAATTGGTTGTGTAACAATTATGGGTCAATTTGTTACCTATTATGGGTCACTCTAGAGGAATCGGTTTAACAATAATGTTTTGTCTATTTTTTCAATGAATGATCACTTATTCTAGATAGATCAACTATTGTAGAATCTAAAACTGGTCTCAAACCTCTTAATGAAGCGTGTTTTCACGATTTGGAATCAATTTTTCATAATTGGGACAAAATCTTCAACATAACCACCTATAAACGCCTAAAAGTATGCAATGCCCATGTACGTAGAACTGTCAATATTATGCTGCACAAAAAGTGACCCATAATTGTGTGTTTTTCGGTGTTCCTTGGCACAATAATGAGTCACTTAAATTTTGCCTGAAATAAGCTTTAATTAGCTGCAGTCACATGAATATATACATTTAGAACGTAAATTATACCTTTGTTCTGGTGACGATACCATTTTGCACTTGAAAATCACTAAAGCTCGCTTTTACAGAGCCTACAAAAGCAGCGCACGCACTTTCCGATATTTACAATCGAAGCGTTACTTTGACAGATGGTTTTGCGGCGAACAAAAAAATATCAAAAATATGTATGTTTTGACGTATAAGCCTGTGTGCGATACGTATAGTGACACAAAACAAATCAACTTATGAACGAAAAATGATAACGGCTAACAAAAGCTTGCAACTAATTAGTATTTATCTATTAAAGTGAAAAGTGACTAATAATTGTGTGTGACCCATAATTGTGCAATGAGTGTACGACAGTGGAAACATTTTCAGAACTGCTGTTTAACATGGGAAACATTAGCATCATCAACCAAGCGTTTCCATTTATTTGTAGGATCTGGGACCATGGGGACCTATTTTGACCCATTTTTGGAAGGCTACTGGAAAAAGTCCCGAATGAAATCTTGGTAGAGATCACTGTAACAATCCTTGGATGGATTCCGAAAAAAACCTGAAAGAGCTCCGTAAGATAATTATAATTCAAGGAAGTATCCCGGGAGTAATCTCTGGAGGAACTCCAGAATGGTGGTCAATAGCATAAAAACGGTAGAATATTATGCAGAATATTTTGTCTGGATAGCCTAGGTCATCCAAACTGATCTTGAGTTTAGATCCAAAAGTCTACGGGTGTAACGGTAACTTCTTTCATTATACAAAGCTACGATTTGTAATCTATCATGTCGAGTAAGTCTTCTGAAAGTTCAATAGATTCAGATTCAGTTCAATAGAAAGTTCAGATCAGTCGGGATATCCTAGGTCATCGAAATTGTTCTTGAGTTAAGATCCTAAAGCCTACGGGTGTAACGGTAACTTCTTTCATTATACAAAGCTACGATTTGTAATCTATCATGTCCAGTAAGTCTTCTGAAAGATTAATAGACAATATCAGATCAGTCGGGATATCTAGGTCATCCAAACTGTTCTTGAGTTTAGATCCAAAAGTGTATGCCCAGACAACCAGAAATCGCATAAGGATGCACGCTGTACATCGTATAAAGTACTATTTTAAGTCACTATCGCATATATGTACGGCTTAGGGACAATTTTCATCGCATATGATGTTATTTTTTGAACTTACTGCGCACAGTGTTCGAAATCGATGATTTTACGATCAAAATTAAATAACTTTTTTTTAGGTTGGTTCTAGAGGTTTGGCGTGTTCTACAAAGTTTTTCTGCATGTTGAAAGGCGTCTTCTGATAAAATGTAATTAATGATCAATCCCCCTAGAAGTGAGATATAATTTTTATTTTTTCAAAAAATTTTTTTAGAAGTTTGATGTCTTCGGCAAAGTTGTAACTCATAATAAGAGAAAAAGTTTCGTAGAACATGTAAAAGCTAAACCTCTTACGGTTTTCGAGATATGGAGCGTTTTGTGCGAAGTTCCCCTAAAACTAGTTTTTTCAGTGTAGCTTCAACAGATAAAATCCTACAGTTTTGTGACCTTCTACAAACTTGATCAGGACGTCAAAATACACATTTCTTCCGAAGATATTAAGTCATTATATCTTAAAACATAAAAGTTATAGGCAAATTTATCATATTTTAAGGTGTACTTTCACCTTAAGTAACTATTTCCGGCGCAAAATGGCGCAGATGGCTCAGTCGGTAGGTGAAAGATCAGACTTTTTACTATCTCTTGAGGGTGAAAACCCTCGTGGACAATAGTGGGAAAAGTGTTTTAAATACAAGACAAAAACTTATTATTTTGCCTGTAATACAAGAAAAATAAATTTAAAAAAAAATTAAGAATTTCACAGTAATTTTTAATGCCCTGTGTTGCTTCCGGCAAAATCTTTACAACGTTTTCACAGAAAACGGTGAGTTTTTATCACTGAAAATTGAAAAACCATAAGAAAAATATTGTTTTAACCCGAGAGTTATAGTTATAGTTAGTTCTAAATAAAAGTATTGAATTTTTCAAACTTATGACAACATATGCCCAAACGATTGACTACCTACCCAATTCAATAAAATTGAATGTCTACAATGGTTAGAATAGTAAATGCGTTTTGATAAATACCTTCGCAGCTCTAATTGTCTTCTTTAGCGTTGTTGAGATACTTCCATATTCTAAATCTTCATGCCAAGCTGAGCCGAAATCCAAATTTTCATTAATTTTGGTGCCCGGGAACCTATTTAAAAATCAGTTTGAGATTTGTATAGGGGCGATTTGTCGAATTACCCCTCGTCGCATTTTGTATTGGGCGAAGCTGTCAAGCAATTGCCCAGCTGTCAAAAGGCGATTTAAAAAAATCTCTTTGTAATTGATTTGAGGTATCAAAATAAAGTTCAAAAAATCTGAAAAAATCATAGTGGCTCAGAAAGAGGTTCTCTTTCGTATAAAACTAAAAAAATCAATAAATTTTACAATATTCAAAAACCGTATTAAGATTGTTTTTATATTTTGACTATTTTCTGGTGAAAATAAAGCAAATCGTTTTTATGAAATGCTCAATTTGGGCTTCTAAATTATTATTTCTATCTATTTTTCTTGTATTACAGGCAAAATAATAAGTTTTTGCCTTGTATTTAAAACACCTTTCCCACTATTGCCCACGAGGGTTTCCACCATCAAGAGATAGTAAAAAGTCTAATCTTTCAACTACCGACTGAGCCATCTGCGCCATTTTGCGCCGGAAATAGTTATTTAAGGTGAATGTACACCTTAATATATGATAAATTTGCCTATAACTTTTTTGTTTTAAGATATAATGACTAAATATCTTCGGAAGAAATGTGTATTTTGACGTCCTGAACAAGATTGTAGAAGGTCACAAAACTGTAGGATTTTATCTGTTGAAGCTAAACTGAAAAAACTAGTTTTAGGGGTACTTCGCACAAAACGCTCCATATCTCGAAAACCGTAAGAGGTGGAGCTTTGACATGTTCTACAATTTTTTTTCTCTTATTATGAGCTACAACTTTGCCGAAGACATCAAACTTCTAAAAAAATTTTTTGAAAAAATAATAAATTTATCTCACTTCTAGGAGGATTGATTATTAATTACATTTTATCAGAGGATGCCTTCTAACATGCAGAAAAACTTTGTAGAACACGCCAAACCTCTAGAACCAACCTACAAAAAGTTATTTAATTTTGATCGTAAAATCATCGATTTCGAACACTGTGCTGCGATGTATCTGGTAAAATCATATAAGAGTGCAAATTAACTTTTATAATGCATGACTACATGGTAGTAGATGACATTCCGATGTTTTGTTGCAACGAACTTTGCTTATTCGCAAAAGCGTTCGAGTGAACTCGCAAAGTGTCAATCGAATTCGCATAATTGCGTACTGCGATGATTATACGACTTCGCTTGGTGCTTTTCTAATTATGTCAGTTTAACTCGCATTGGTGTACAAACTAAATCGCATAAAAGAGAAAATAAACTCGTTCAAATGTACATACAAACTTGCATAAGCTAGAATCGTTAACGTTGGCATATTGCGATGTGATATGTGATAACAATGAAAGAAGTGCTGTTGGAGTGCCAAAAAGTTAAAAGAAAGTGAAAAGTCATCATTATGGTTACAAAACAAGTTACAAAGTCATCATTTTTGTTTTGTTGACCTTATAATTAACAATGGGTGGTGCTAGCAAGAGAGGAGTAGTGGTAACTGTGCGGGAAATCATGCTACATCATTTTGATTTCCATAGAGCCTGCCGAACACGTACAGCGCACGGAAACCAAGTGCATTCCAACAAGCATTGAGATGAGTTAGAATGTCATGACATTTAATCAGTGTGTTTCATAAGTAGTGTTTGGTGCTAAGTGTGAAGTGCGGCTCGATAATCCCAAGTTTATTAGTTCGATACTTAGGTGACAAGATTTTTTTTATTTCGAATGTTTTAAGTCCCATAAGGTGCTATATCACGTCGCAATAGTGCATACCGTACATCGCATAAGATATCGCTTCAAGTCATATAGCGTCATTATTTTCCCGTCAATGCACGTATAGCACCTCCACTTTTGTACGCATAAGGCACTTTTACTGCATCTTATGCGATGTAACTTTACCGTATAATAGTACGTATAACATGAGCATAAACTTCATTATACGTGCAAATTGGTTGTCTGGGCGGGTGTAACGGTAGCTTCTTTCATTATACAAAGCTACGATTTGTTATCTATCATGTCTTTTGAAAGTTACAGTGGTTGTTTTTATCAACTAAGTTTCATAACAGTAAGGAAGCCCAAAGTATCCCAAAAATAACAACACCTATTGTTTCTCTAACTATTAGCTATTATCACAAGTGTAGACCGGAAACTATGGTCTCCGGAGTAGTGTTGTTGATCTGAAATATCTTCAAACTATCTTGGTCTTGATCTTGAAATGACTAATGATATGCCAGGGGGATTACAGATTGAACTGTGAGTTCATTGTGAGAAATACTACTGTTACTAAACTTCAGGTCCCAAAGGTTCATCATAATATATAGTAGACTTCAGGTTGGTCCAGTCACCGAAGATTGATTATTAAACGTTACTCAGTACGTCAGATATAGCTGATGTTACGAGTGTAAATCTGAAGTTCTGAACTCAAAGATAATTTGGCTGACCCATAGTGTAACTAAATGACATTTCAAGAGCTTCACGGATCTCAGCAGGTTATGCTATGCTATTAATTATGGTTAAAACACATAAAGTTTCTCTTGTGGTTTTGATGGACTGCATTATAGAACAGTTTGGGCGAACCAGAATGTCGCAAAGGTTTATAATAAAAAGTAGACAACAGATTAGTCCAGAAAACAATGATAAATATGCAAAGTTACTCAGTATAGCAGAAATGGCTTTTGTTACGAGTGTAGACTTGAAGTCCTGAACTCCAAGGTAGTTTGGCTGACCTGGAATATCCCTGTAGTGTCTCTAAATGTCATTTGAGATTTCAAGAGCTTCAAGGATCTCAGCAGATGCTATGCTCTTATTTATGGTTAAAACACATAAAGTTTTTCTTGTAGATTTGAAGGACTTCATTATAGAACAGTTTGGACGAACCTGAATGCCTCAAAGGTTTATAATATGCTAGTAGACTTCAGATTGGTCCAGTAACTACGGATAAATATATAAATATGCAAGGTTACTCAGTATAGCAGATATAGCTATTGTTACGAGTGAAGACCTGAAGTCCTGGACACCAAGGTAGTTTGGCTTACCTGGAATATCCCTGTAGTGTCTCTAAATGACATTTGAGATTTCAAGAGCTTCGCGGATCCCAGTAGATTATGCAATACTATTATTTATGGCGAAAACACATATAGTTTTTCTTCTAGATTTGAAGGACTTCATTATAGAACAGTTTGGACGAACCGTAATGCCCCAAAGATTTACAATAAGCTAGTAGATTTTAGATTGATCCAGTAGCCACGGATAAATATGCAACGTTACTCAGTATGCCAGATATGTCTATTGTTACGAGTGTAGGCCTGAAGTCCTGTGCTCCAAGGTAGTTTGGCTAACCTGGAATATCCATGTAGTGTCTTTAAATCACATTTGAGATTTCAAGAGCTTTGGGGATCCCAGTAGATTATGAATACTATTATTTATGACGAAAACACATAAAGTTTATTTTGTAGATTTGAAGGACTTAATTATAGAACAGTTTGGACGAACCGGAATAACTCAAAGGTTCATAATAAGTTAGTAGACTTCAGATTGATCCAGTAATCACGGATAAATATGCAACGTTACTCAGTATAGCAGATATGGCTATTGTTACGAGTGTAGACCTGAAGCCCTGAGCTCCAAGGTAGTTTGGCTGACCTGGAATATCCATGTAGTGTCTTTAAATCACAATTGAGATTTCAAGAGCTTCGTGGATCCCAGTAGGTTATGCAATACTATTATTTATGACGAAAACACATAAAGTTTTTCTTGTAGATTTGAAGGACTTCATTGTAGGACAGTTTGGAATACCTAGAACATCCCAGAATATAAAACACCTTTTGATATTCTTGACGATGGCTTAATAAATACATATAAACGTAATCCACAACCAAGTTCAGCTTTTGGAACAACTGGTATGTCAATTATTTCGTTTTTCCAAATTTCATGGTGTTCAGGATGTTCTAAGTTATCAATGAAGTCCCAAATACAAATATTCCATTTTTTCCGCAATAGAAGACTCAACTACTTTGCCGAAGACAGTATTCTGTTTTGTCGAATGGGTGAATTTATACAGCCGTTTCTATGCTGGAGTCATATATGACCTCTCCGGCTCCAAAGGGTTAAGAAGACGTTATATAAGCTGCTTATATTTTTTTAATACTGATAAAAAAGAGACAGTATAAAAAAACAACAGACAGATAAAAAAACAACAGTCTGTTGAATTTCATTAAAAAAAATCAGGGGGTTTTTGTTTTGTCAACATTTTTGTAGAACTTTTTCGTTCCCTGCTATACTTATGGAGTAGGGTAAATCGCCAATTGTTGCACACTCCATGCTTTTCTTATAATTTTTCAGAAGTGAGGTCATAAAATGTTTCGCAATTTATCCAAGAATTTATTTAAAGAATTCTTTCAAAATTGTAACCTTCAATTTTGTAAATCATAAATTTCGTTATACCATTTTCTTTATATTTTTTCTTTCTGCTTATCTGAAAATTCGACCAGATCCTGGTGACATCATATAGAAAAAAAAATATGAGCAGGCCCATCACTACTTTTGGTAGTAGTGATTTTAAATTACTCTAATCCCTGAACAAGTTTACAAAGTGATAACGTAAAAAAAATATTCTGAATCATTTCATTCCAATGGGTTGTTTTTTATTCCCCTCAAGTTGATCTAACAAATGCATATAAAAAAAGTGTTGCAATTATACATGCTCTCCAGCAGAACCTGGGAGAACCACACTCATGCATGAGACGCAAATTTATCAGCAAGCCCTGGCATTGCATTGCGAACGGAAAGAAATCACGATCCAGCTCGATGTCTTCATTTTGCCTTTATGCCTTTTTTTAGTGCTTTGTGAACAACATTGCATAAAAGAATAACTAAGCTGCACTTGTTCCATTTTCATTCATCATCAGGATGTCATGATTTATTCTCTCTGGGGATGTTTGAGGGCACTGTGCCAAATTCTAAAATTGTCGAATTCTAAGTGTTTTGCTTAATCAAACTAAAAAATGTTCAGAATTTTCATCAGTGTACCGTACAATGGGAAACCAGTGAAAAGTGCTAGTCCAATTATTTTCAAGCGCATAAAACTTCTTATAAAGCAACACGAGACTGCAAGTACCTGACTATCCGTTTGCCACCACAAGTGCATACACATTCGCCAGCAGCAAAGGCGAACTGCGGTAAAGCTCGGCGGGCGGTAAGCTCGCTCTCTGACTCTCTAGAGCACACTTTTCGATGCACTTTGGTGCGAGAACCGGTAGCGAAGCACACATATAGCTGGATGCAGCACGGTAGCCTAACAGTAGACAACACGCATAGTAGATGGCGATATTCGTCTATAATTTATGCTGTTATAAAACAGTGAGGGGCGAAATTATGAGAACACACGATTATCAAAACCGTCTTTTCCTTGTTTTCCAAACTCTTGAAAACAATATTATGGAGGTAGGATTTTTAGGGCGCTTGATTGACCTTACTTTATTACTTTACACACCATGTAGCCATGCTCAGGTCGATGAGTTTGATTCCCGGTTGGTCCAGGAAGTTTTCGTAATATAAATTTCCTTGTTTTTCTTGGATATAGCATGTTTTCGTATCTGCCACAAGATATACACACCAAATTTTTTTCGCTGAAAATCAGCAAAGTTTTGCTGAATTTTGCCGAGCTGTAATTTTAGTAATCAATTCAGTAAAAAAATCTACTGAAAATTTCAGCAATCTCGGCTGTCATCGTGGTTGACAGGTGTTTACTGAACGATCAGTACAATGTGCTGAAATTTCAGTAAATTCGACCGAGGTGGAGTTCACCATCGTTTTGCTGAAGAGTTTCAGCAAATCATAGCAAAATACTGAAATGATTATTGTTTGCTTACAAAAAACAACTCAATGAAAGAACATATTTGTTTTATTTGAAGTTCATCAATTTTATTGAACTTTAATGCAGAAAAAACGATTGAAACGTGGCACAAAATAAGTACAGGCTGCATTTGAAATAATCATTATCGCTCACAAAAGGTAAATATAAAACATATCCAAAAAGAGGAACGCTGTTGGGCTTGCTGACAATTTCTTGAACCTCGTAGGATGAGGATGAACTAATTTCTCCTGAAATCTAACCTGTTCAACAAAAAAAAAGAGTTTTACACTGATGTTTAGAACTATATTATTCGAAGTTTATATTCTCACCTTCGCATGCCATGGACAAGTAAAGCATAATTTGTTTCTGGTTTACACTTAATCGGAAAAACGTACTGATAGGAAACAAACGAATTCACGATTCCGTGGTGGTATGCACTACGCCAACATTTGTTCTGCTTTGACAGATGACCGATGTGGCTGACGGCAGACGAGATTGCTGAAAATTCGGCAAATCCGACGTGTTTACTGATTTTCAGCTAATAAATCCAAACTGCTGATATTTTCAGTAAAATGCATGATTGCTGATATTTGTTCAGTAATCCATTTTGCTGAAATCCCAA
Organism: Aedes albopictus; assembly: GCF_035046485.1. Lineage (NCBI taxonomy): Eukaryota > Metazoa > Arthropoda > Insecta > Diptera > Culicidae > Aedes > Aedes albopictus. The sequence goes on from NC_085138.1 coordinate 180,185,447, forward strand.
ATCGATTTTTGGTGTGTACGAATGTAAAATCCTCATTGACGAGGGAAGCCTTCAATTGAAGGTGTTATAGAAGCAAAAGGGTGTAAGTCACAAAAATTCACTTTCGAGTAAATTAGATTTGAAGTTTTGACCAATTTTTCGTCCCATACAAAATATATTTAGTTTCAAAATCAACCCAATTTATTGTATTTTTTTCAATTATCGTAGAAAGAATCCTAAACAAGTTCCTAAAAGCATGAAATCTGAAGAATTTAGTTATTTTCTTAGCTTAAAATCTGCAAGCTGGTAACTTGCCCCTCAATTAATAACTAAAGAAGTGTTCATAAAACTTGCAAGCAAGCTTGTTCCAGTTGGGACGTTGCACTAAGAAAAAGAAGCATGTCGCACCAATTATTAACTTTTTTGGATTGGTTTTGCACTGGTACACTAACTAACACTGTATGTGCTGAATTTCACATATACGCAGTACATACCGCATTACTCTGCCACGCTGTGGTAATGCAAGCAAAATTGTGCTAAATAGGATAAAAAGCGGCATTTCTTTGATTTCGGTTGTATCACTATAGAATGACCCATAAAAAATGCGACATTCCATTTTTTTGCGCTATTTGATGATTTTTAATGAAATAATCCTAACGAATTAAACTTTTTTTGGATTAGGATACAATAAGGAGGTCATTGTCATACAGGATCTCTATTTTTTTATCAAAATATTTATTGGCTGTGTATATGGGATACCTTATAATTGATAACAATTTCTAAAAAAAAATCATGTTTTCAGAGCAAAATGAATTAAAATAATAGTTATTTATGTGACGAGTTGCAAAAAGTGGACTTTTTCAGCACGAGCCGTACATTTATCCAACGAGGCTTGCTGAGTTAGATAAATACGAAGAGTGCTGAAAAAATCGAGTTTTGCAACGAGTTCCATACAAAACTTTATGCAATGGTTTTTTCATAATGCATAATCAACTCATCAACTCATAAAACTCATTTCAGTTGCATTATGAACCGGTTGGTCATTATGATGCTGAAATGAGTAGTATAAAATAGAAATTAAGACACTGAATTGCATAAAAACAATTTCATGCTTGAAACATAATATTTTCCAAAAATTATCATTTGTCAAGTAATTCAATTTTCAGAAAATTTCTCTTAACCTTCCGTAACTCGCGCGGTTGACTACCTGCGTCAGCACCACGCTAATGCTGAGTACAAAACGCGAGATTTTTTCAACGTGTTGTACAAAATACAACAGCGCGATCGCTCGTGGGTTAATTTATAACTCAATTTTTTTCGTTCTTGTCCGACGAACCAACGAACTCCTGAAAACCTTGTCCATCTATGATAGTACTATTGTGAAAATAAAATTTGAATGAATGTGACTGAAAGCAATTGAAAGAAAATTATATCCTTAAAAACGGCTCCTGGCGCGTGGACGATTTCGACATCCATATATTCAACGTTATATTTCCAAAGGTATGTGAATGAAATCAGTCTATGTTCCTTTGTCATTATCAGATTTTGTTTTATTCCTTTTCGGGTCTGTCACTGCGACCAGTTTTTAGATCTATTGTGTCACTATCCGTATCCTTAGTGTAGTAGTACATGTCGCATTACTCAATTACCATTGAAGAGCAATAAAGTATAGATTTTGATACAGGTTTTGTTTTGTTTTCTCAGAAATTTGTTTCTTATAGAAAAAAAAAACAAGAGCACTGATAATTGGCCATGCATCGGAAACCTTTGTTTTACTGCTAAATTCTCCCCAGTGAGAAGTTTAGAACCCGGGATTTACACACTTAAAACAGAATGCCGAGATCGGCTGTGCGGATCTCGGTTAAAGTTCATTTGCTGAAATATCGGCTAAACGCTTGACGTTTGACAGCACCAATGGGGGCTGCTATGAATAATCTTTAATTTTTGCTGATATCTCAGTTAAAATGCGACTGCCGAGCGCTCGGCTGTGCGGATCTCGGCAAAAGAATGAAAATTAGCCGAACTCAACTGAGTGTGTAACATTAGCAGCAATATCATTCCAATAATGGAACATGTGTTCAGTAATAAGGATTCTAGCATGTTCCTTGCGAACTAGCACTTTCCAGTCTACGAAGAGTTAGTACATACATGGATCCCTAACCCAATTAGATTTCCTTGCATTGAGTTTTGCCTCAGATGTGGAAGTTTTTAACTATATGCAAAGTAAAGTTGGTAAACTTTGTTTCGTTCAATAACTGGAAGTCACCACAACACCAGTGGCAAGGACTTAATACTATATAATTCCTTCAATTACCAGAACACATATTCCAAAATTGAAAAATAGGGCGATACTCAGAGCCGTAGCGTGCGGTTGGCCAGGTTGGCCCCCGCCAAGGGCGCCAGCTTCAGAGGGGCGCCGAAAAGGCCTAAGGCTAGAAGGAAACAGGATGATGCTGTTGTTTTCTTGAATGTTATGAATTAGATTTTACTATTTACAGTATCTAAGATTGATAATGTGTTTTACGTCCTTCTGTATTCTCAAAAAATAGATGTTTTAGACGATTATAAGAATGTGATTTTTTGGTTTGAGAAACTATTTTAGTTTTTTAATGAGCAAAACAAAATAAATAAGCTTTCGAAAGTCTAGTGAATGTTTCTTTCTGAAAATTCCTAATGCTCTTTAAGTTCATCCAATTTTTATTTCCAGTAAATGTTTCTTTGGGCTTAAACTTTTAAACTAGCAAATCTAGTAGAAATCTTTCAAGCTGTTTTTAACCAACAAACTACCAGTCAGTATTTTTTTAATTTTCATTTCCCCAAAACAAATTTAATATTCTAGGAATTCCTTCATAAACTCCACCAGGTGTTTGTTTGGATTTTTTTTATCTTTAGAAAATCTTTTAAGAGATCACTTTCAATTTGTGTACTTAGTGCTAACGTAAGAACAAACACGACAATCACGAAACGCGACGCGAGATAAGACACGACACTTATGGTTCTTACAATCGTCAAAATAATTAAAAAATTACCTTAATGCCGACCGGTTTCGGGCTCGATGCTGCCCATCTACGGGACAATGTCCGACTGACCAGTTGGACATTGTCCCGTAGATGGGCTGCATCGAGCCCGAAACTGGTCGGCATTAAGGTAATTTTTTTAATTATTTTGACGATTGTAAGAACCATAAGTGTCGTGTCATATCTCGCGTCGCGTTTCGTTTTAAAAGATATATCAGAAATTTATCTAGAAATTCTTTTAGAAATTCTTTCAGAGATTCTTTAAAACAAATTTCAAATCATAAATTCTTCTGAAGATTTTTCTTGAAATACCTCAAAAAAGTTTCGAAATTCCTTTATAAATTCCTCCAGGGAGGCTTTCAGGAAGTTATCTAGAAGTTTTTTTCAGAAATTAGTCAATGGATTCCTCCCGATACTTTTCCCAAGGATTTCATTGAATAATCTTCCATAATTTCTTCAGAGTTCCTAAATTTTCTTTGGAATTCGTATAGTGATTACTGGTAAAATATCTAGCACCTAATCGCCTAGAAACCCTTCAATAGACTGTGTCAGTAATTCCACCATGGATTTCTTTTGGAAAATACTGCATAGGCTCCGTTAGAAATCCCAAGAATTCTTCATGAAAATTCTTCCAGTCTTCCATGGAATTCTTCAGAAATTCGACCAAAGTGTCCTTCAGAAAGTCATTTATAGATTCCTTTGTAAAAAAAATCTATCACATCGATCAGAAAAACTTCATTGATACTTTCCGAAATTATTATATGCTCACTAGGGATTGCTCCATGTATTTGTGGCAGAATTCCGGTAGAAAACCTCCCATGGATTTCCTTATTAACTACTCCAGAAAATCATAAATTTGTAATTTATTCAGGAATTTCTCCAGGCATTTCGTTGGAAAATCTGCCATTGATTCCATCCATTTTTTTTTCATAAGGTTTATTTTGGAAGTCTTCCGGGGATTCTATCAGAACTTCTTCCTGGGATTTCTTCATAAAATTTTCTAGAGATTTTTTAAATTTCTTAAAGATTCCTCAAGAAACCTTTTCAGGGATTCCTTCCAAGTTTTCTTTCAGAAATTCTTCCAAAAGTGATTATCTACAAATTCTAACATTCCATCAAGTATTTCTTCACGAACAGCTCCTGCAATTCCTTCAAGAGTTAGTCCATGAATTCCATTTGAAATTCTTGCGGAAATTTCTCCCGGATTTTCATCAAGTATTCCTCCGGAAATTTCTGCAGGAATGCCTCCAGAGATTCTAGCATATTTTATTCTCGTGATTTCAGCGGGAAATCTTCCAGAGATTTCAACAAAACCTGATTCCTCCTGGTGTTCAACCATGTCCATGTTTTGTGTAATGATTACTGAACATTTTCTTACAGATCTTTTGAGAAATTTTTTGAAAAAAACTTCTTTGGTGAAGGTATTGGGAAATTTTGGTGAAGCTTATTAAACTAATCGCCGAAAATTTATAAAATACATCATTTGAGGATTCCTGAAACCCCCAAAAACTCAATAAAATATTTTTGAGAACAAAATTCAGTTGAAAAATCCAGAAACAGAAAATCAAAAACTACTGTAAGATTCGCTGAAGAAAATTATGCATCATTTATGTTATAAACCTGTAATGTTCGTGTAAAAGAATTCTACGTCGGAAAATTGTTAGGTGACTCCCATTGGAATTCCTAAAAAAAAAAACGAATAAAAAACATTAAAAGAAAACAAAAAAAAATCGAGGGGAATTTGTTTCTTAGAAACACTAAGTGCAACTTTCAAAGAAACTTTGAAAAAAAATGAATAACTACAAATTTGGCGAATTAACAATATCGCGGGGCGCCAACCTGGATGCTTGCCAAGGGCGCCATGGGACCAGCTACGGCTCTGGCGATACTAGATTTCGGTTTGGTAGATCTTTCACCGCAACGCAACCCAAAAAGGTGATCTATCCATGCTACGGGCTTCGTTAAAGATCGAGCATATTTTAAACCCCCTCAACCATTCATCCCTCAGCACGGGTCGCCTGATACCTTGGATTGGGGTTCCCTGTTTGGTGAACTTTTACCCCCGTAACAGGTGATCTGTAGTGCTATTCTAAGCCGGCAGCTACACGGGACGGATAGGTACCTAATAGCGGGATAGGTACCACGTAAAAAAAAATAATTGTTCAAAATTTAAAAAAAACGCGTAAAAAAGTCTCACCATTTCTCGACGAATCATGCAAAAATAAGAAGCTGATGTTTATTTTTTGTATGGAGTTTTCATTTACGCGGCCGCGTAAAATATGTCTTTCTGACCAATGGCATTATGGCGAATGGTTTTCTGGCAAATATCACACAATCAAAATTTTTATTTATGCAACTATCATAGTTTAAATGCTGGAATTGAGTTTAATTATGTTACTAAATATCATATTAAATATTATAAATAAATAATTCAACATTGTGCATTTCCAGCTCAAAACACGAAAATATTCATTTTGACTCCACTTTTTTGCAATTTGAATGAGGTTTTGCATATGAAATAGATTTCGTGTATCATTTACTTTTGCTTCAAAATAGACAAATTTTCTTTTTTTTTTCAATTATAACTCGAAAACAGTATGTTGGATTGAAATGATGTCTTCGCAGATGTATTTGTAAAACGTATAAAAAAATACACTGAGAATAATACACATCGCGGATCTATGTAAGATATTATATGATTTCAATATCACTGTTGTGGGGGTGGAAAGTTTCCCAAACTCTCTTGAGCAAACCGCGTTTGTAGGTGGTAGGTAAGCTAAAAGCTAGTAAACTTTATTAGAATAATTCCAGAAACATTATTTTGGTCCAACTTACAATTTTTGGTGACCTTCAAACGGTAGGGTTCTATCACACCAGATCGGGCTTACTACTGCTCTTATGTGCCCTATAGGTTTAAGAGTTCTTAGTTATAAAACTTTTAGTTACTGGTGGACATACTTACAAACTACTCTAGGATTTCAATTATTGTTCCTTGTCTATAACGTGGTGTATATTTAGCAAAACCTTAAACAGATAACGAATTCATTTTAGGTTAATATTCCGCATAGTTTTAAGACTCATTTATCCTACCTTTGCACTATAGATTTAAGACCAATATTGCACGATACCACTAGATGGCAAGTACTTCAGGGTAAGTTTGAACTTTAACTATTTATAGCATTAGATACTAACAATATTTAGGATTTTAGTGTAAGGAATTTAGTTGTAGATTGAACACAATGATTTGCACTATATCGTTGATTTCAATGCATTTCATCAACTTCGGTTTGTTTTGGTTCCACCGTTGTATGTTCTACATATTCTCTCTCCTCTCCTCCTCGATCGCTGTAGTGGTCAAGCTTGACCACAGAGTATCGACCACAGTTGATCTGTTGCAGGGGGGTGACGTGACATCCCCCCTCCCGTGAACCCTAGTTACGTCCCTTTATCTCAGAGACTTCCGTTTGGGGTTCACCACGCTCCATCACGTCGAGAACTGCCAACTTAACCGCTGGTCGTCGGTGAACTCCTGCAGCTGTACGGACCAAGGCCTGGCGGACCCTTTCGTCCCGTCCGGGAATAACGGCTTCAATACGTCCTCGTGTCCATTGGTCTTTGGTTGTCCCTCCTACTACCAATACCAAATCTCCTACTGCGATATCCCGGGTCTCTTCAAACCACTTTGATCTTCGAGTGGTAACTGGAAGATATTCTTTCACCCACCTCGTCCAAAATCGCAGAGTCATAGCCTGTGCGAGTTTCCAGCTGCTTCGGAGTACTGCTGGCGAATCAACCGGCTCGGTTGGTGGGAGCTTATCACCACTCGAAGTCCCCAGAAGAAAGTGGTTGGGTGTGATGGCTTCCTCATCCGCTGACTGAAGCGGTATGTAAGTGAGTGGGCGCGAATTTATCAATGCTTCTGCTTCGAAAAGGATCGTCTCCAGGACCTCGTCGTCTGGCCTTCGTGGACCATCTGATATGGATTCAATAGCTACCTTTACGGATCGTACTAGTCGCTCCCATGCCCCTCCCATATGGGGCGTCGCTGGTGGTATAAAGACCCATTTGGTCTTAGCAGTCGTGAATGTAGTTGCCATTGCATTGTTGTGCTTATCAGTTTCTGTTCTCTCTAACTCCTTGCTCGCTCCTTGGAAGCACGTCCCATTATCCGAATGAAATTCGGCCGGATATCCACGTCGCGCAACAAAACGTCGCACCGCCATGATGCAAGATTCGGTGGATAAACTGTGCACCACTTCCAGGTGAACCGCGCGAATTGTAAGGCAGGTGAACAAAGCTACCCATCTTTTCACCTGACTCCTTCCAACCTTGACCAATATTGGCCCGAAATAATCTACCCCAACATAGGTGAACGGTCGAATGAAAGGTTGTAGTCGGGCCGCCGGGAGTGGTGCCATTGCAGGAGGACTTGGCAGAGCATTTCTGATTCGACACATCATGCACCCTTTCCTTACTTTCTCCAAAAGGGTGCGTAATTTGGAAATCTCAAAGCGTTGGCGAATCTCGTTGGTTACTGTCTCTCGATTGGCGTGGAGGAAGTGACGGTGGTACCAATCTGTACCAATCTACAAGCAGAAACGTAATTCGATGTTGCCTTAGAAGGATCGCCGGGTATTTTGCTTCGGTGGATGCGAAGGTTGCGGCACCGATCCTGCCACGTAGTCGCAGCACTCCGTGTTCGTCGAGGAATGGCCAACATTTGTAGATCGGGCTTCTTTTATCAACGCGGTGGTGACGAGCTTCGGGAGGGCCTTGGGTTTCCGATAGTATTGCGATTTCTTCTGGGAACGCCTCGAACTGCGCGACCTTCCAGAGGATTGTCTCAGCTCGTCTCAGCTCATCTTGACTGAGGAAATTCAATCGCAGCGATTCGCCGCCCCGTTTACGGCGAATGTTGTCGACAAATCGAAGCACGAACCCCATTGTTCGCTGTAGACGAGACCATCTACTAAATCGGGATGGATCGATCAACGGGGATAGTGTAGAATGAGTGTGAACTGGCCGTAGTTCTTCACACGTCGTGGCGGATACCGAATGCTGGGGCCAGAAAGCTTCCGTCTGGTGAAGAAACGATGGTCCGCTAAACCAAGGATTAGTGGAGGCAACATTTGGTCCATTTTTCCACTTAGTGGCTAGGTCGGCTGTATTTAATTGAGAAGGTACCCATCTCCACTCTCGGACGTCGGTTGCTGTTAGAATCTCACCAATACGAACGGCAACGAACTTGTTATATCGACGGTGCTCTGATCGGATCCAAGCCAAAACGGTAGTAGAGTCACTCCACAGGACTCGACGGCTAATCGAGTAAGTATGGTATCCTTCGATAGCTTCCATCAACCGGACTCCTAGGACAGCCGCTTTCAACTCCAGACGGGGAACTGATAAGACCTTGAGAGGGGCTACCTTGGTTTTAGAGGAAATCAGCGAAACTTGAATGCCATCGTCGGTTTCGAGTCGGTAATACGCAACACAGGCGTAAGCAGAATCGCTAGCGTCAACGAGAACATGGAGTTCCAGCCGGTTGAAGTTTTTAGGAAACGGAGAGCCGAAATAACAGCGAGGGATGCGCAACGAGTCCAGATGCGGGAAGTAACTTACCCATTGGCGCCAATGAAGGAAAAGTCGCTCGTTGATTTCTTCATCCCAACCGATCCCCGAGGCCCAGACGTTCTGCATTAATACTTTTCCATGCACCAGGAAGAATGAAACGAATCCCAGTGGGTCGAAAAGGCTCATTACCACCTTCAAAACTTCACGTTTCGTTGGGACATGGTTCTCATCGAGGATTGGCTTCAAGTCGTCACGGATTGAAAAGGTGTACGTGAAGATGTCGTCCGCTGGAATCCATTTCATCCCGAGCACTGATTCGGTCGTCTCGGAACGTACAAGAGCGAAGTCTTTTGAATAATCTGGTTCGATCTCCCCAGTTCGTCTTAAAACTTCGTCTTCGTTCGATAAAAAGTTGCGAATCTCAAACCCGCCCTTGGAATGGACGAACCTGACACTCGTACGGCTTCGTCAATTGTCCGGAAGCTGTCCATGTAGTCGTCTACGTAGTGGTGCTCTTTGATGGCCGCAGCTGCTCGAGGGTAGTGTTGCGCATATTGCTCGGCATTAGCGTTCTTCACGAACTGGGCAGAAGATGGAGAGCAGGTGGAACCGAACATGGTGACTTCTATGGCGTAGACCTGAACGGCTTCATCGGGATTGCGCCGGAATACAAACATCTGAGCGCTCCGGTCACTCGCTTGCAACTTAATTTGGAGGAACATCTCCCTGATATCCCCCGAAACTGGAATTTAGTTGTAGATTGAACACAATGATTTGCACTATATCGTTGATTTCAATGTATTTTATCAACTTCGGTTTGTTTTGGTTCCACCGTTGTATGTTCTACATAATCTCTCTCCTCTCCTCCTCGATCGCTGTAGTGGTCAAGCTTGACCACAGAGGATCGACCACAGTTGATCTGTTGCAGGGGGGTGACGTGACAATCACAAAAACCTTATCTTTCGAATATTTTATTATTTTTTTTTTTTTTGTAGAAATCCATATTCCCAGAAGGTAACATTTTTTTGAGATTTTAGATTTCAAAATAAGATACTATGTAAATCTATACTTTTTTCGAGTAACATTTGTTACCTCTATGTGTTGCCTTTTTTAATTTGTTGTCACTTAAGTACGGTCGTGGTGTGCACAGTTGTTTTTTCATTGGAAAATTGTGTGTTACATCTATTTTTGAAATAAAAAATCTCAATCTACTAGTATTTTGAAAAAAAAAAAATCACGTAGTGTTTAATTTTGCTTTCACGTGTTTCGAAAATTCTCAAATTCATCATACACTGAAGTTTTTTTACGCGGTACCGCGTATAAAACAACACGTTATTTCAAAAAACGTCGTAAAAACCGCTTTATTTAAAAAAAAACCGTCGTTAAAAACGAGTTTTTCTTTTCAAAAACAAGCGCAAAATAGTGAAGATCACATCTAACGTGACTTGACTTTTTTAACGACGTTTTTTGAAATAACGCCGTTTTTTTACGCGGTACCATTACCGTCGTAAAAAAAAACTTCAGTGTATTTGTAATTCACTGTTATTTTTTTAGCTAAATCAATCACAGGAGAACGAAGCTTAAACACGTCAAAGTTGATCATTTTGAATGAAAATCGGCTTTCACTGCAATTTTTACGAGTTTACTGTAATTGCTAATATCTGATTGTGCCCTGCATATATTTCCGTAAAAAAAGATAATACCATTGCCACTGGATAGATTGATCTGTTTCAGTATTTATATTTCAGGTGATCTACACATTTGTTTATCATGCAGTACAGTGAAGGTTTACGTGCGGCAAGTCCATAATTTGAACATCCAGTAAACGACATAAAACTTGTCATTACTACGAAAAAACAAACAACGTCGTTGTTTGTAGTGGAAAGTGAGCGCTAAAATGTCTCAAACATGAACTAGTGTAAGGTTCGCGTGATCGTTACGCATGCAACAATCAATAATGAGTTGACTGATTTTGCAACTCGTAGAATCGTAGACATAGTTATAGTCACGTACGTTACTTGTGCATTTCAATTGTTTCACTGTAACATGTGTCTGAGTAGAGATTTGTTTCTTTAGGTCGTTTTCGGCATTTTTATGACAATAATAACTATGTACAGGATTTAATTGTTATATAAACTATAAATTCCTTGTTCATCAGTGATGAGTGTAAAGCACACATTTGATAAACACAAACTTGTTTAAATTAACAGGATATGTTAACCTTGATTACAAGATAATCATCGGAAACAACTAGGTTCTAGATCATAAACCTCGACTAGTTTGATTCAAAAGCTTGGCTTAAGAACCGTTCCATTAAAATTAATGATCTCATTCGTTGTTGGTTGTATTTTAGAACGAACAAGCGATATAAATCTGTTCTCGGGCGTCATTTACCTCCGCAGCAGTACATTTAAACGCTACAACCGTGACACAAACTAGTTAGGTTTAATTATTCCCCCCATAAGCCACCGTGGTGTGGTTGTGGTTACTTTTGCTTTCATGCAAAAGTACTTCACCGACGGACGGTACAAACTCTGAGCATCAAGTTCATAAACCAAATCTTACGTAACTCCGTATATTACATTGACACTGTTAGAACCAGACTGTATTCTATGTTGTCACTTATAGTTGGATGAACTTTAAAACACTTATAAAACATCTAGAAACTATCAGAAAAAAATCCCCCGAGGTGAGTGGACGCTGTAAAGTTGATGGCAATACAACACAAATAGTTCTCCTAACATGCAGCAAATAGTACGGGGCGCATGCAGATCATCAGTACGTTAGTTTATGAAGGTTCCGATGCCGAAACAGGTTTTGAAGATGCAAGATTGTTTGATCGTTGGATGCTCGGTAAGAGAAGAGTGCCAAACAGATATAAAATCAACAAACAGGTCAATGTCAAGATGAGATTTCCTCTAGAAAAGCCAAAATCTAAACGAAAATCTAGATGTCGTTAGTTCAGATCAAATTAGATGGTTCTTGGAACTATACTATTATGACATCCGGTGTTGTCTTTTCTTCCGGTCTCGTGCTGTTTTAGTCTTCTTTTTAAATAAAATTTGATTGCATCTCCTTCAAGTAGGGGAGGGTGGAGAATTGCTAGAAATAACGAAATTTTATATAATTTTGTACTTGTATCGACTTTTCAAACCCTCTAAGCAGAATACAATTTGTAAGAGAGAAATCGATTTTGTCATTAGCGTAGCTAGCTTTTTATTTTCTCTTACTCACTCTCCTAAACAAACACGAGTAAGAGCGGGATGCAAGAGGGGACCTGTGCTCCCTCTTTCACCCTTCTCTTTCTCGTATTTGTTTTTTTTTTTGTTTACGAGAGTGAGTGGGAAAAAAGAAAAAGCTAGCTACGCCAATGAGTTTTGGGCCTTTAAATTCCGCCCTGTTAACAAAATTAAATTTAAAAAAAAATAAAGGCACAAAACTGGGCGGACTAGAAAGGTACAAAACTGATTGTAATGATTATTCCATGTAAATATACATAACAAAATTATAATAAAAATTGTTATTATTTTGATTACAAATGTATAACATAACTTATTTTATTTATTGAAACAGAAGTGTAACAACATTTGCTACATTTTGCATAATACAATACTGCTTACATAGTTAAAAAATGTTGCATCATTTAACCTGTAACAAAAACAATCCGTCATATGGCACACATTTTTCCATCAGTTTTTAAATTTTCAGCTTGCTTCAGCATGAAGCTTGCGTTCAACATTCCATATAAGCAATTGTTTGATGTGAAATTCTTTGAGATGGAATAAAAATTTATATGTCAAATTTGTTTACGTTTGGTGTAATTTTCAGAAAGTTTTGCTGTGTATGTCATAATTTCGAAACACATTTACTGCCATATTTGTTATATTTTTGTTACAAATTTCCTTAAAAATTTGTTCGTTTTTTTTTTGTATTGTCGCGAAAACTTTTGGTTTTGTTTGTTTTTTTTTTTATTTATGTGTGATTTTGGGTTAAATTTTAAATAGGTATGGAGATCAAAAAAAAAAGAAAAATTTGTGTACGATATATCGAAGAGTACCTGTACTAAACTGTAATGATTTATTAGCCTTAACACCATTGAACAGCCACCAACTTGAATTTTGGGACGCTATCTTAGGTTTTAGAACGCCATGTTCGATATTCCGGTCGTCTTTTTTATGATTTTAGAGGATATACTTCCATTAAACAATCACCATCTAGAATTTAGAACCACGATCTTGGATTTTAGGCCGCCATCTTGGATATTCTAGTCACCATATTGCATGGTTTTAGAGCCTAAAATTCCATTAAATAGCCGCAATGGATCCGCCCACCTTGTATATTCTGGTCACGATTTTTGAAGACCAGGCTTATTCCCCATACCATACCCATATATATACCCATCTTGAATTTGGAACCGCCAACTTGGATTTTAGACCGCCATCTTGAATATTCTGGACGCTATTTTTGGATTTTGGACATCTTCCCCATACCAAATATACCCATATTACTTGGTTTTTTAGCCTAAAACTCCATTAAACAGACATCATCCTGAATTTGGAGCCGCCATCTTGGATTTTAGACCACCATCTTGCATTTTTTTATCTGTATTAACGAGATTTTTAGCCCTAGGCTAGTTCATCTCGGGACCCACGCTGTGAGTTTGTCGGGAGTGGGATTCGATCCCAGGTCCTCGGCGTTATAGTCAAGTGTTCTAACCATCACACCAGGTCCGCTCCACACCATTTTGCATATTCTGATCGCCATTTTCGGAGTTCAGACTTCTTTCCCATACCAAATATACCCATATTTCATGGTTTTAGAGCTTAAAACACCATTAAACAACCGGCTTCTTGAATTTGAAGCCACCATCTGAATATCAGGCTGCCATCTTGAATTTTGAGCCGACATCGTGGAATTTGTGGTCTCCAGTGTAGATTTACGCAATAGAAATATACTAGAACTCCAATGGCGCTGTAGTCACTTTTTCTATTTAATTAAATTTATAACATTTATTGTAATTTTTGATTGTTTTTAAGTGTCCAGCTTGAAGAAATTTTTTTGTTTTGGTAAACAAAATTTATTTGACACTTCTAGTACCGCTACTGACGCTGTAAGGGCGTGGCAAACTAGATGTTAATCACACGAGCAGTCGCGACATTGGACTTGTGGCTAGTTATTCTACTATTTACGCCAACAACTCGTCAACCATGCTAAAGGTTACAAGAATCGCCGCAGTTTGATGTGTCGCTGAATTAGGCTTGGTTCGGTTTTATATACGGGCCTGTTCATAAACTACCGTAGACTCGGAAGGAGGGAAGGCAAATTTCCGAAATTTTGTATAGAAGAAAGTCTGCAAGGGGGAGGGGGGGGGGCGGTTCTAAGAATGCCAAAATTCATTCTACGTAGTTTATGGACAGCGCCTACGGCCAGTTCTACCGGTGCTGGTCCGGATCACTGGAATTGCTATAACTCCGGAACACCTTGATCGATCCGGGACTTGACAGAATTTTGGACACATTCCTTTTATCTGGAGTGCGTGCAATGATGGTAGAAACGTATTTTATTTCGACGGAAGGACATTTGAAGGAACAGCTGGGTGGTACCGCGGCACCTTGTTGCTGATGACGGCTTTTTAGTTGCGCCGGATATAAGTAGTTCCTTTTTATTAATTTGTTATCTTAGAGAAGACTGTGATATGTTGATTCGGGGTCCAGTCTGTTGCTATTAAAAACGGATTCTTATGTTATGTCATCTGATGTTTAGGACACTTTTATTGTGCCTTCTTCTTAGGAATTAACAATGTCCCGTTTTATCGTTAAAAGCCTGTGGCATAGGTACCTTTGTCAACTTTTTATGTTCCGATAATTCGACCACTTTGTTCAAGCCGTCGGCTGGATGGCCTGATTTTCCGAAATCGGTCCGGCTAGCAGAAATGAGGTGCAGCATGTTTCGCGCAACTTTCACACTTGTGTATCAATACATAAAGTTGATTATAACATTTTTCAGGATTCTTCCAAGAGATTGCTGTGTATGTGTAGACTAGACTAGACTACACAGATCAAAAAATAACAGTGTAAAATTTTGTGACATGATGCACATAATTGAAGCGTGGGATATCACAGAAGTTTATAGACATATCTTGTAAAAGTCATGTAAATTTCTATTATATGTAAATTTGTGTTGTAATGTAAAACTTCAGAGTCATTCTGAATTACATGACAATCAGAATGACTCTGAAGTTTTACATTACAACACAAATTTACAAAATACACCATGTACCATCATAACACCAAGTTTACATGACTAAAACAAAGTTTACATGACGTGTAAATCTCATTATTTTTATCTGTGTAGACAGATTTTTTTTTTCAATCTATATATATAAAAATGCAGTGGCATACGTGGGACCGCGCATAACTTGCGAACGGAAGGTCCGATTTTGGTCGTCTTAGTTTTGTTCTGTTAGTATTCACCCAAGGAAGGTTTATGAGGCAAAAAACATGGAGAAATTGAGAGATTTTGGAAATCGATCTTCCATACATTTTGACCGGGAATTTGGCCTTGGCTAGAAACTTGAAACGTCAAAAAACGCAGAAGGCAAGACAAAGTTTGTCGGGTACAGCTAGTTTTCTATAAAAATGCAGACAAAAAGTCTTAAAGGACAGCTGTTTGAAATAGTCAAAGCACTACTACATAAATTCCTTAAACCTTCTCCAAACTAACTCTGTCATAAGTTTCTCAAATGTGTCCTCCTCCTCTTCTTGGCGTAACGTCCTCACTGGGACAAAGCCTGCTTCTCAGCTTAGTGTTCTATGAGCACTTCCACAGTTATTAACTGAGAGTTTCCTCTGCCAATGACCATTTTGCATGCGTATATCGTGTGGCAGGCACGAAGATACCCTATGCCTAAGGAAGTCAAGGAAATTTCCTTTACGAAAAGATCCTGGACCGACCGGGAATCGAACCCGCCACCCTCAGCATGGTCATGCTGAATACCCGTGCGTTTACCGACTCGGCTATGTGGGCCCCAGTCTCCCACAATGTGTATCTCAAATGTGTATCTCATGAATTACTTTGATGATTCTTCGACAAATATGAATGTCATTATTGAAAATTGTATTTCGATAATGTTTTGAGTTAAATCATTAGAATTTCACTAGAATACCCATAACTAATGTTTTTACAAGTTCTACCATAAACATTGATCAGACTATAGTGGCTTAATAGTCTAAGAAAAATCATTAAAGAGTTATAATATTTTCAAATAATTTTATACTTTTCATGTTTTGTTCATTTTGCCATGAAGGATTTTTTTTGAACAAAGAGTGTTAAATCCTTCCCAACCAAATTAAATGGGCTGCAAAACGGTGAGTCGAAAAGGAGAGCGTCCAACATAGCTCTGATCCTCACAAGTTCCTACCTCATGCTTCAACGGGTCAAGTGATGGCAAAGACCGCCAGCTAAGAGTTGTGTGCTTAGCTGGTAGCGCAGTCTGGGCACTGTTGTCCTTCTGACTTCAGCTAGATTGAGGAGGTACGTCTCGAGCATCTGTTCACCAAGGAGGTGCGGCTCAAACAGCGTCTGTTCTGGCATACAGCGGCTGAGTATGAAATGCTCCTCCACTGAAAGCTATACCTAAGGTGGCAGCCCCACCACGGTGGATGAGGGACCTAGACCAACAATCTACTGTTTCCGAAACCCAAACACCGTTACAGAAAACGAAAATGAAAGATTACGAACTGATTCAACGGCAACGACTTTTAGCGCGAAACAACGGACAAGAGTTGGAACTTGGAATGTATTAACCCTAGCCCAGCAGAGTAAACTGGCACAACTAGCCAATGACACATGCTGGCTGTTGTGACCGGAGGTTCTCCAAGGTCCTCTTCTAGTCTTCAGTCTTCATTGGAAGACGGAACGTTGCGGCAGCTCTTCGCTTTCGTATATCTTCACTGCTTAACGTTCGTTGAAGAACTGAAATTCGTTTTCATTTTTCTGACATTTATCCATAATCAATGCCTTCTATGATGGTACCCGTAGCTCATCGCCACCTAAGATCATCATGCTGTAGTCTATACAACATTACTTCCCGCCTCTACTCTTATTTCATCATTGACTTAAATATGAACTTATAGATTTAACATTAATCTGGGAACAACGAGTCATAACATCAACTAGTAGATGGTATTTTACAAAAACACAGTAACACCTTATTCAAATAACGGTTTATTGTTGGTTAACCTAGCTCCTCGAAATGATTTAACTCAAAAATGCTACTTGTTATCTGATATTACATTCCTTCAGAGTTTACGAGTCTCGAACGCTCCCTGACGACACGGAGTGAAGACAAACACATCGTAATCAAATATTATCTTGCTGCAATACGTGTTCAATTTTTTTTATGAAATCCAATTCAAATCCAATCCAAATCCAATCCAATCCAAGTCCAATTCAAACCCAATCCAGATCCAATCCAAATTCATTCCATATCTAATCCAAATTAGATCCAAATTCAATCCAAATTCAAATCAAATCCAGTCCAAATCCAATCCATCTATAATTCAATTCAAATCCAAATCCAATCCAGATCTAATCCAAATCCAATACAAAGCTAATCCAAATCCAATCCAGATCCAGTCCAAATCAAATCCAATCTAATTCAAATCAAACCCTAATTCAATCCAGGTCCAATCCAAATCCAATACAGATCCAACCAAATCTAATCCAAATCCAATGCAAATTCAATCCAATCTAAATCCTATCCAAATTCATAACAAATGTAATCCAAAATTAATCCAAATCCAAATTCAATCCAAATCCAATCCAAATCCAATCGAAATCAAACCCAAATCCAATCCAGGTCCAATCCAAATCCAAAACAAATCCAATCCAATCCAAATCAAACCTAAATGCAATCCAGGTCCAATCCAAATCCAATCCAGGTCCAATCCTAGTTCAAAACAGATCCAATCCAAATCCAATCCAATCCAAATATAATCTAATCCAAATCCAAACCAAATTAAACCCAAATCTAATCCAGGTCCAATGAGGTCCAATCCAAATCCAATCCAGATCCAATCCAAATCCAAAACAAATCCAATCCAAATCCAATCTGAATCCAATCCATATCCAATCCAATCCAAATACAATCTAATCCAAATCCAACCTAAATCCAATTCAGTTCCAATCCAAATCCAATCCAGGTCCAATCCAAATCCAAAACAGATCCAATCCAAATCCAATCCAAATCTAATCCAAATTCAATCCAAATCCAATCCAATCCAAATCCAATGCAAATTCAATCCAAATCCAATCAACATCCAAATCCAAATCCAATCCAAATCCAATCCAAATCCAATCCAAATAAAAACCAAATCCAATCCAAATCCATTCCAAATCCAACCCATATCCAATCCAAATCCAATCAACATCCAATTCAAATCCAATTCAAATCCAATTCAAATCCAATTCAAATCCAATCCTAATTCAATCCGAATCCAATCCAAATCCAATCAAAATAAAATCCAGTTTTAATCATTATTCAATACAAAACCAATTTTAATCATATCAAAGTTTTATCCATATTTAATAAAAAATCTTGTCACTCACGTAAAGTTGATTGGACGCAATGGTTCAATTTCAATTCCAATCCAATTCCAATACAAAACCGATCCTGAGATTTTTAACTGCTGGCAAATACCTTCCACGAACATTAGACATTCAATGATTTCCAATACTGCTGATTCAGAAGCAGAACTCTCCTTTTCAACCGACGAAAGTCCTTACACTTCCGTATCCTGTTGATTCGGTGATCAGTGGGATAATCTTGGGGAAAATATTCTCTTCCAATCGGAGGAAGTCCTCGTACTTCAAAATTCTGGTAATTAGGTTATTCTTCCGCCTCCTATCATTTGTACAAAAGGAACTCCACCTTATCTATCGGAGTCCTACTAAAGGGTAACTCTGCCTTTTCCATCAGAGCCCAACTCTATTTATATGAATCTCCGCCTTCTCTATCGGAGTCCATCTATAGGGTCTCTGCCTTCTCAATCAGAGCCCTATTTTATCTATGAATCTCCGCCTTCTCTATCGGAGTCCATTTTAGGGGTCTCTGCATTATCTATCAGAGCCCAGAGTGTTTGGCAACAGAACAAAATCAATTACAATTCAAGCATACCGTATTCCACAGTGAATAATTACTTCATATATTCGCCTTCATAACTTCTATATTTTTCTATCCAATCGAATTCCACTTGTGGGAGACACAACTACGCCAATGTTGTGACCGGAGGTTCTCCAAGGTCCTCTTCTAGTCTTCAGTCTTCATTGGAAGACGGAACGTTGCGGCAGCTCTTCGCTTTCGTATATCTTCACTGCTTAACGTTCGTTGAAGAACTGAAATTCGTTTTCATTTTTCTGACATTTATCCATAATCAATGCCTTCTATGATGGTACCCGTAGCTCATCGCCACCTAAGATCATCATGCTGTAGTCTATACAACATTACTTCCCGCCTCTACTCTTATTTCATCATTGACTTAAATATGAACTTATAGATTTAACATTAATCTGGGAACAACGAGTCATAACATCAACTAGTAGATGGTATTTTACAAAAACACAGTAACACCTTATTCAAATAACGGTTTATTGTTGGTTAACCTAGCTCCTCGAAATGATTTAACTCAAAAATGCTACTTGTTATCTGATATTACATTCCTTCAGAGTTTACGAGTCTCGAACGCTCCCTGACGACACGGAGTGAAGACAAACACATCGTAATCAAATATTATCTTGCTGCAATACGTGTTCAATTTTTTTTATGAAATCCAATTCAAATCCAATCCAAATCCAATCCAATCCAAGTCCAATTCAAACCCAATCCAGATCCAATCCAAATTCATTCCATATCTAATCCAAATTAGATCCAAATTCAATCCAAATTCAAATCAAATCCAGTCCAAATCCAATCCATCTATAATTCAATTCAAATCCAAATCCAATCCAGATCTAATCCAAATCCAATACAAAGCTAATCCAAATCCAATCCAGATCCAGTCCAAATCAAATCCAATCTAATTCAAATCAAACCCTAATTCAATCCAGGTCCAATCCAAATCCAATACAGATCCAACCAAATCTAATCCAAATCCAATGCAAATTCAATCCAATCTAAATCCTATCCAAATTCATAACAAATGTAATCCAAAATTAATCCAAATCCAAATTCAATCCAAATCCAATCCAAATCCAATCGAAATCAAACCCAAATCCAATCCAGGTCCAATCCAAATCCAAAACAAATCCAATCCAATCCAAATCAAACCTAAATGCAATCCAGGTCCAATCCAAATCCAATCCAGGTCCAATCCTAGTTCAAAACAGATCCAATCCAAATCCAATCCAATCCAAATATAATCTAATCCAAATCCAAACCAAATTAAACCCAAATCTAATCCAGGTCCAATGAGGTCCAATCCAAATCCAATCCAGATCCAATCCAAATCCAAAACAAATCCAATCCAAATCCAATCTGAATCCAATCCATATCCAATCCAATCCAAATACAATCTAATCCAAATCCAACCTAAATCCAATTCAGTTCCAATCCAAATCCAATCCAGGTCCAATCCAAATCCAAAACAGATCCAATCCAAATCCAATCCAAATCTAATCCAAATTCAATCCAAATCCAATCCAATCCAAATCCAATGCAAATTCAATCCAAATCCAATCAACATCCAAATCCAAATCCAATCCAAATCCAATCCAAATCCAATCCAAATAAAAACCAAATCCAATCCAAATCCATTCCAAATCCAACCCATATCCAATCCAAATCCAATCAACATCCAATTCAAATCCAATTCAAATCCAATTCAAATCCAATTCAAATCCAATCCTAATTCAATCCGAATCCAATCCAAATCCAATCAAAATAAAATCCAGTTTTAATCATTATTCAATACAAAACCAATTTTAATCATATCAAAGTTTTATCCATATTTAATAAAAAATCTTGTCACTCACGTAAAGTTGATTGGACGCAATGGTTCAATTTCAATTCCAATCCAATTCCAATACAAAACCGATCCTGAGATTTTTAACTGCTGGCAAATACCTTCCACGAACATTAGACATTCAATGATTTCCAATACTGCTGATTCAGAAGCAGAACTCTCCTTTTCAACCGACGAAAGTCCTTACACTTCCGTATCCTGTTGATTCGGTGATCAGTGGGATAATCTTGGGGAAAATATTCTCTTCCAATCGGAGGAAGTCCTCGTACTTCAAAATTCTGGTAATTAGGTTATTCTTCCGCCTCCTATCATTTGTACAAAAGGAACTCCACCTTATCTATCGGAGTCCTACTAAAGGGTAACTCTGCCTTTTCCATCAGAGCCCAACTCTATTTATATGAATCTCCGCCTTCTCTATCGGAGTCCATCTATAGGGTCTCTGCCTTCTCAATCAGAGCCCTATTTTATCTATGAATCTCCGCCTTCTCTATCGGAGTCCATTTTAGGGGTCTCTGCATTATCTATCAGAGCCCAGAGTGTTTGGCAACAGAACAAAATCAATTACAATTCAAGCATACCGTATTCCACAGTGAATAATTACTTCATATATTCGCCTTCATAACTTCTATATTTTTCTATCCAATCGAATTCCACTTGTGGGAGACACAACTACGCCAATGTTGTGACCGGAGGTTCTCCAAGGTCCTCTTCTAGTCTTCAGTCTTCATTGGAAGACGGAACGTTGCGGCAGCTCTTCGCTTTCGTATATCTTCACTGCTTAACGTTCGTTGAAGAACTGAAATTCGTTTTCATTTTTCTGACATTTATCCATAATCAATGCCTTCTATGATGGTACCCGTAGCTCATCGCCACCTAAGATCATCATGCTGTAGTCTATACAACATTACTTCCCGCCTCTACTCTTATTTCATCATTGACTTAAATATGAACTTATAGATTTAACATTAATCTGGGAACAACGAGTCATAACATCAACTAGTAGATGGTATTTTACAAAAACACAGTAACACCTTATTCAAATAACGGTTTATTGTTGGTTAACCTAGCTCCTCGAAATGATTTAACTCAAAAATGCTACTTGTTATCTGATATTACATTCCTTCAGAGTTTACGAGTCTCGAACGCTCCCTGACGACACGGAGTGAAGACAAACACATCGTAATCAAATATTATCTTGCTGCAATACGTGTTCAATTTTTTTTATGAAATCCAATTCAAATCCAATCCAAATCCAATCCAATCCAAGTCCAATTCAAACCCAATCCAGATCCAATCCAAATTCATTCCATATCTAATCCAAATTAGATCCAAATTCAATCCAAATTCAAATCAAATCCAGTCCAAATCCAATCCATCTATAATTCAATTCAAATCCAAATCCAATCCAGATCTAATCCAAATCCAATACAAAGCTAATCCAAATCCAATCCAGATCCAGTCCAAATCAAATCCAATCTAATTCAAATCAAACCCTAATTCAATCCAGGTCCAATCCAAATCCAATACAGATCCAACCAAATCTAATCCAAATCCAATGCAAATTCAATCCAATCTAAATCCTATCCAAATTCATAACAAATGTAATCCAAAATTAATCCAAATCCAAATTCAATCCAAATCCAATCCAAATCCAATCGAAATCAAACCCAAATCCAATCCAGGTCCAATCCAAATCCAAAACAAATCCAATCCAATCCAAATCAAACCTAAATGCAATCCAGGTCCAATCCAAATCCAATCCAGGTCCAATCCTAGTTCAAAACAGATCCAATCCAAATCCAATCCAATCCAAATATAATCTAATCCAAATCCAAACCAAATTATACCCAAATCTAATCCAGGTCCAATGAGGTCCAATCCAAATCCAATCCAGATCCAATCCAAATCCAAAACAAATCCAATCCAAATCCAATCTGAATCCAATCCATATCCAATCCAATCCAAATACAATCTAATCCAAATCCAACCAAAATCAAACCTAAATCCAATTCAGTTCCAATCCAAATCCAATCCAGGTCCAATCCAAATCCAAAACAGATCCAATCCAAATCCAATCCAAATCTAATCCAAATTCAATCCAAATCCAATCCAATCCAAATCCAATGCAAATTCAATCCAAATCCAATCAACATCCAAATCCAAATCCAATCCAAATCCAATCCAAATCCAATCCAAATAAAAACCAAATCCAATCCAAATCCATTCCAAATCCAACCCATATCCAATCCAAATCCAATCAACATCCAATTCAAATCCAATTCAAATCCAATTCAAATCCAATCCTAATTCAATCCGAATCCAATCCAAATCCAATCAAAATAAAATCCAGTTTTAATCATTATTCAATACAAAACCAATTTTAATCATATCAAAGTTTTATCCATATTTAATAAAAAATCTTGTCACTCACGTAAAGTTGATTGGACGCAATGGTTCAATTTCAATTCCAATCCAATTCCAATACAAAACCGATCCTGAGATTTTTAACTGCTGGCAAATACCTTCCACGAACATTAGACATTCAATGATTTCCAATACTGCTGATTCAGAAGCAGAACTCTCCTTTTCAACCGACGAAAGTCCTTACACTTCCGTATCCTGTTGATTCGGTGATCAGTGGGATAATCTTGGGGAAAATATTCTCTTCCAATCGGAGGAAGTCCTCGTACTTCAAAATTCTGGTAATTAGGTTATTCTTCCGCCTCCTATCATTTGTACAAAAGGAACTCCACCTTATCTATCGGAGTCCTACTAAAGGGTAACTCTGCCTTTTCCATCAGAGCCCAACTCTATTTATATGAATCTCCGCCTTCTCTATCGGAGTCCATCTATAGGGTCTCTGCCTTCTCAATCAGAGCCCTATTTTATCTATGAATCTCCGCCTTCTCTATCGGAGTCCATTTTAGGGGTCTCTGCATTATCTATCAGAGCCCAGAGTGTTTGGCAACAGAACAAAATCAAATACAATTCAAGCATACCGTATTCCACAGTGAATAATTACTTCATATATTCGCCTTCATAACTTCTATATTTTTCTATCCAATCGAATTCCACTTGTGGGAGACACAACTACGCCAATGTTGTGACCGGAGGTTCTCCAAGGTCCTCTTCTAGTCTTCAGTCTTCATTGGAAGACGGAACGTTGCGGCAGCTCTTCGCTTTCGTATATCTTCACTGCTTAACGTTCGTTGAAGAACTGAAATTCGTTTTCATTTTTCTGACATTTATCCATAATCAATGCCTTCTATGATGGTACCCGTAGCTCATCGCCACCTAAGATCATCATGCTGTAGTCTATACAAAACGGTGAGTCGAAAAGGAGAGCGTCCAACATAGCTCTGATCCTCACAAGTTCCTACCTCATGCTTCAACGGGTCAAGTGATGGCAAAGACCGCCAGCTAAGAGTTGTGTGCTTAGCTGGTAGCGCAGTCTGGGCACTGTTGTCCTTCTGACTTCAGCTAGATTGAGGAGGTACGTCTCGAGCATCTGTTCACCAAGGAGGTGCGGCTCAAACAGCGTCTGTTCTGGCATACAGCGGCTGAGTATGAAATGCTCCTCCACTGAAAGCTATACCTAAGGTGGCAGCCCCACCACGGTGGATGAGGGACCTAGACCAACAATCTACTGTTTCCGAAACCCAAACACCGTTACAGAAAACGAAAATGAAAGATTACGAACTGATTCAACGGCAACGACTTTTAGCGCGAAACAACGGACAAGAGTTGGAACTTGGAATGTATTAACCCTAGCCCAGCAGAGTAAACTGGCACAACTAGCCAATGACACATGCTGGCGTCGGGTCAAATTCTGCTATACTCTGGCCTATGAGGTGAACACGCTCATCGCCACCGTGGAGTTTGTTTCCTGCTCAGCGCTCACGCCCATGCTGCGCTCATGAAGTGGGAACCTATTAATGAGAGGATAATTGTAACCAGATTCAGAACACGGGTTCGAAACCTTACCAGGATCCCATGTTACGCGCCAACCGATGCTGCTGAATGCAGACAAAGAGAACTTTTACAGTCAACTGAATGCTGTCGTGGACAAGATTCCGAAAGGTGATATCAAGATCTTCATGGGTGACTTCAACGCGAAGGTTGGTTCCGACAACTCGGACTATGAGCACATCATGGGACACCATGGTCTCGGAGAAATGGGCGAAAACGGAGAGCTGTTTGCAGAGTTTTGTGGCAACAATGACATGGTGATTGGGGGGTCGCTCTTTCCTCATCGACCAGTGCACAAAGTGACATGGGTTTCCCGTGATGGCGTCACGGAAAATCAAATCGACCACATCTGCATCAGCCGAAAATATAGACGGAGACTTCTTGATGTGCGGAACAAACGTAGCGCCGACATTGCGTCCGACCATCATCTCCTAATCGGCGAGATCCGACTGCGTATTGCCAGGATCCAGTGACAGGAGGAGAAAATCGGGCGCTGGTTCAACACACGCCGACTGGAAGACGCTGCGGTGAAAAGGTCCTTCGTCGGATATTCCAGCAGGTGGAAGCGTAGAAAATCAATGGAGCGCCATCAAGAACGCCTTCATCGCCACCGGCATTAATTATTCTGCAACATATGGGAAACTGCGACATTTCCGGCCGACTGGATGCAAGGCGTCTTCGTAAAGGTACCCAAAAAGGGTAACCTGACTGTATGCTATAATTGGCGGGGCATCATGTTACTGTGTATCGTTCTCAAAGTCCTCTGCAAAGTGATCCTTAAACGGATACAGGAGAAGATTGACGCAACTGTCCGACGGCAGCAAGCAGGATTCCGTGCCGGACGATCCTATGTGGACCATATTGTCACGCTCCGTATCATCCTGGAGCAAATCAATGAATTCCAAGAGTCTCTCTACCTGGTGTTCATTGATTACGAAAAAGCTTTCACAGAAACATGTCGGAAGCCCTTAGTCACAAGGGTCTCCCTGAGAAAATCATCGGCTTCATTGAAGCACAGTACAGGGCATTTTCGCGCAGAGTATTGCACAACGGTGTCTTGTCCGATCCCACCCGGGTCGTAGCTGGAGTGAAACAAGGATGTATACTATCACCGCTACTGTTCCTCATCGTAATCGACGAGATCCTGGTAGGTGCGATTGACCGTGAAGCAAATCGTGGATTGCTTTGGCAGCCCATTACCATGGAGAACCTAAATAACTTTGAACTGGCTGATGACGTTGCTCTCCTAGCTCAACGGCGCTCTGATATGCAGAGCAAGCGATGATCTTGCCAATCGTTCTTCAGCGGCAGGTCTTCAACGTCAACAAGACCAAATCGTTGGATGTAAACACGGTCAACCCTTCCAGCTTAACGGTAGCTGGGCAATCAGTGGAAAATGTTGAAAGCTTCCAATATCTTGGTAGCCAAATGGCGGCCGATGGCGGCACCAAGATCGGCATATGTGCACGGATCAAGAAAGCGAGGACTGCTATTGCGAGCTTAAGACATGTATGGAAAAACAACCAGACTAGTCGACGCACCAAAATCCGAATTTGAAATCTGTGCTGCCAGTGAAACCTGGTGTGTATCAGTGGAGAACACTTAACGGCTGCAGGTCTCTATCAATAGATGCCTGCGGTATATAATTCGTGCATGGTGGCCTCACAATTGGATCTCCATCGTGGAGCTCCATCGTCGATGTCATCAAAAGCCGATAGCGACAGAAATTCGGGAGCGAAAGTGGAGTTGGGTCGGCCACACTCTACGCAGGGGCGGAAACGAAATATACAAGCAAGCGTCAAATTGAAATCCAGCCGGACATCGCAGCAGAGGCAGACCCAGAGGCTCATGGCGGTGCAGCCTTAACAACGAAATCAAACAAGTCGACAGAAAGTTGACCTGGCCACAGGTCAAGGCGATGATGTCTGGCAATCGCCCAGGATGGAAATCGTTCAATTCGCCCTTTGCACCACCGTGGGTGCCCGGGACTGAAAGTAGTAAGTAACCAAATTAATCTTCATATTCATATCCACATGTCTAGCGTCGTAGCTTGTTTCCATTTTTTTTTTCAAATTTAACCAATTTGTCCTGTAGAATGAATAGTATGGACCTCAACAGTCTTCCAAAGATCCCAAAAGTTTGTTGAGCTTTATTCTATATAATACATCCGAGAAATATCAGTATCAGTAGGTCGGCTTCGTTCTCCTATATTTGAGAAATTTGAGGGTATAAGGGGGCGAAGGTCTCCATTCATAAAATCCAATTTGTGCAAGAAAAAAAAATATTTTTTTGAACTCAATAGTTGACCCATACTTTATTTGATGACAATTTTCATTACAATGCCTACTCCCAAGTTGTCACCTGGCGTTCTCAATTATATCACGAGTGAGGCCACACACTGGACCCAGAAACTCGATTGAT
This sequence comes from Aedes albopictus, assembly GCF_035046485.1. NCBI lineage: Eukaryota > Metazoa > Arthropoda > Insecta > Diptera > Culicidae > Aedes > Aedes albopictus. The sequence continues at coordinate 180,212,424 of NC_085138.1, forward strand.
TACATTTGATCATTAAGAACAATTTGCGTTGGGAAATTGTTATTCACCCCAATATAATGACACCACCACTTAGGAAACCCTGAAACCCCATAACTGATATTTTAAACTAGTGTATCTAGTATAAGTCAAATTATTGAAACTTCAAATTTAACGAGATCAAAACATGAAATGATACAACCAATTGATGAATGGCCCACCTCTTCAGATGCAGTGCGAAATCCCAAAGAGTGATCTCCATGAGACCACTCTTCAATCTAGCAATTTAAGGATTGCATAACCACATTTACTTATCTAACGAACCATGGCGTACCGGTTTTTCTGCAGAGACTCCGCACAAAACAAGCATGCATTTTTTGAACACACCAACAGTGTCGTCAGTCTATTCATTGCAAAGGGTCACTGTGCAGCCATAAAGTAGCTAGGAATGAGAAAAACTACTAAAACCATGCACACCAGCATTGCCCGACAGACCGACCGACCGAACGACCGAACGACCGACGACAACAACATTTTGGTTGACGACGAATACCAACGCACACGTGTTGAATGCCTTCGCACACGCGGCGCGGTAGGTAGCTAGCCCCAGCATGACAGACAGAACAAATCGCGAGACGCCTCCAAGAAGCGCCCCTCGGACCTAGCCTTGCTTCAGTCTCGAAACGGCGCGCGAATGATACGGCAGCAGCACGGTTGAGTGTGATTCTTCTGAGAAGGAAATCGTTTCGCGTTTGGTACCGAGAATCGTTGCGTTCGTTGCGACATCGCAGAAGCGGACGACCTTCTTGCAATTTGCGGGCGCGATTGGGTAAAGTTCTGCGGGAAGTTTTGGATAGCTGTGCGTGCAGTGTTCGTGCTGGAACAATAGGAGTCGTTAAACACCATTCAACAGTTTGAAAACAAACTAAGGTAAAGTCGAACACACACATTGTGCAAACATTGATCAAGCAATTCCAGGGCAAATGCTAGAAAGATATTGGATTTGTTGCGTACGGGTCGTGGACTTGACAATTGAATCGTTTATTTGAGAAATTTAATGCATCGTTCAGTTTGAGGTGAAAATGAGAGTTTTGCATACAGTGCCTCTTAATTTTAGTAACACTTGAGCTTCTCCTTGTTTTATTAAAAAAATGTTTTTTTTTTGAAATAGTAGTTCCATGCTGTGGTTTAAATCTTTTTGCATTCCAGTATGTACTACTAGAAGACCATACTTAGTATTGCAGAAGTAATATCTCAAGAAAAATCGAGATAAATATAATAAAAGTCTTAAATAATATGCATTTTTTTTTTACAAAACTATGTCAAATCGTCCCAAAAGTTTTTCAAGCTCATTTCAAAATTGTTTTGAGGTGCAAAAAACATTCCACAAGCTTTTTTCTAGTTTTTAAATTTTATATAGTTTAGTTGTTTAGACCAAATTGGATAACTTATCTAAAAGTAAGCCTGAGTTTAACCATTCGTCAAACTGGCTGTCCAAGAACACTTAATCGAAATGCAAACAACACATTAATCAAGAAGGGTTTGACCAAAATCAACATCGAACAGACTTAAGCCGCATCTACTCTCTACCCATTTGGCGTGGAACTGCTCGATCTGAGTTGGCAAATTGATACCTATTCGCGAGGTGTGTTCTATTAATAGGAAAAGTGCAACGGTAGAAGCCGAGAATCGGCGATTGAAAAATAAAGCTGAAAGTGAAAGTGTTTGGAGTGAGCAGGTACGAATCATAAGCGCAAACATGTTTAGGCCCATTTCGCAGGCCAACACCATTATTGATGGATTAGTATACAAGGGCAGGAAATTGCGACCGCATAGTGCCACTACTAGTGGCAGTTGCCCACTAGTGCAACTGCAAGTGTATGTTAACGATAATCCAGCCGTACCAAACCAAATGACTGTTTTTTTTTTTTGGCAAACTGGGACAGCATAGCACCGAATGAATCCGATTGACCTCTTTTTTCGCCACAGGCAAAAACAATTTGCCGCCGCAACGCACTTCGATTGGGCACACATACCCAATACCCTAGTGACCAAGCGCGGGAAGTGGTTATTAAGCATGGTGTCGTTTGGAATGAACCGAACAATACGAAAAATCATGCTGAACAGTAAATTTTTATGATTATGCGTGGTATTCAACCGTGAAATAAACATTGGTGACCTTGGATCATAGCACATTTCTGCGGAGTTCTACAGAAGGCTTAACATTAGAAACCACTTTTTATTGAATGGGGTAAAACAGGTTTAATCATAAAAATTGACGATTTCTTATTCGGGCAGGGTTCTGAAACCGTTCTTGAGCATGCTTAGTTTTGAGTGAACCGGAGCCATTGAAACAGGTTTTATAACCCAGAGTATTGTACAATATTCAAATTATATTTTATTGATCATCCATCTGGAAAAAAAAATCAAAGATAACACCTTTTTTGTGAAATACAAACAAAAAGAGTATAGGTACAACCAGCGTTTCTTAAAGTATGACTCGCGATTCACTGACTGGTGGTTCGCAAAGACTTGATCGTCTTCATCATAAATGTCGCAGATAATTAATTGCATCATTATGTAAGCTTTTAACCCTTTGTCGAACTTTTCTTCTTCTTTATGGCTCGACGTCCTCACTGGGACTTGGCCTGCCTCTCTGCAACTTAGTGTTCTTTGAGCACTTCCACAGTTATTGATTGCAGGGCTTTCTTTGCCTGCCATTGCATGAATTTGTATATTATGAGGCAAGTACAATGATACACTATGCCCAGGGAGTTGAGAAAATTTTCCCGAATCGTATCCGCCGTCTCCGGATTGGCGATCCATAGCCTTAACCACTAGGCTAATTGGAGTCGAACTCTACAAACGCTTTATTTAGTTACATAGGTAAATCTATGTGTAGTAGACATGTTCACTTTTTTGACCTAGCCGTGTCACATCAAATTATCAATCCACATGTAAAAACAAGGCTTCAGTTCAAAAATGATCCAAATTGATAAAGGTTGGGAGGTGTATCAAATCGGTGTTGTGTTTTTTCGAGCATTTTCACGAAAATGTACTACAATATCCAGAAAATTGCCCCGAAAAGGTACCGAAAATACCGTTAAAATATATTCAACAATTTTCATAGAAAAATCACAAATTTATCCACTATTACTGACACTGAGGAAGATTACAAGTGGTAGTCGAAATACGCGTATCTGTCAAAGGATAAGCAATTAGGGCTGAATTAAAAGGTACGAAACTGATTACACTCATTCGAAAAAATCATAGCCTTGTTTCGAAACATCGTAGTTGTGTTGATTTGTGGGTAGATAGATGCAAGTAAGCTCCACCCACAGTTGTATGTATGTAAAATGTTGCATCCAGAAACAGCTCCATCATCGTATTGAATTGTTTTAGCTAAATTGATCGTTATCAAACAGATGCTCAATATTTCGCCCAGCTGATCTCGTCGACAAGATTTATTGTCAACAAGTAAACTAAATATCTAGCTAGTCCTAGAATGGGCTTAATTGGCAGGTCCGGATCATTATTATTTGGGAGATTGCGTTGTAAGTCATGGCAGATTCGTCATCTTAACTGCTACTAAGAAAGAAAAAAAAAGTGTATCATGTATTTGAGCTTGAGCCTGGGACCTTCTGATCTGCAGGCTCGAGCCTTATCATCTGCACCATTTGTGATACTTAAATCGAAAGACATTAGAATACGATGGCATGACGTCTTAATCATGGGTAACTTTGTTTTAATTCGTGCTGGTATCTCTGTGCGATTTTTAGTATCAACGTGACATACTTTCGATTAGTCAATGACAACGAATTCCTACACAAAAACGATGTATGGGCAAAATGTTCGTACAAAGGAGTAATAGCTAATTAAGTTAGTCACGTAAAATAATGTAAAAATACATTACTTTTATATGTCAAATCGTAACAATGTCGTGTTTTTTGTGATTTTTCAACTAAAATTGTTGAATAACCTCGAAATACGCAATTTAAACACCTTAGTGTCTTCGGCAAAGTGGTAGAGTATTGTTCTAACTATATCCTAAAGGTATTTGCATGTGGATTGATAGTTTGATGTGTCAGAAAAAAGTTTCAAAGTTACCTGTTCACCTGTGTAGAAATGTATTTTTTTTTAATAAAATCGATACTGAGTAGTTATCACTGACACTAGCCCATTTTCTTCCGTTTGATGCAAAGTTGAGCAAATATAAGCTATACATAATACCTTTTTTATTTGGCACAATATTTGTTTATTTCGCGTGTATATTCTTTCCCATGTAAGGTACACCGGGGCAAGTTCAAACGGGTGGAGCAAGATGAAACACGAAGTTATGAAATAGATTTCAATACAATTTAGATATTTTTCCTTCGCTAAAAGATTGTTTAAATCAAAAACTATGTGTTATGACGATCAAACTGTTTAGCATCATTAGAAAAAATCATGTTAACCCGCCGTTTCATCTTGCCCCACCCGTTTCAACTTGCCCCGGTGTACCTTATATTTTAAGAAATGTCTCCGCGATTACCGTGATTTCGGGTGTTTTTGGCTTATAATTTTCGAACAGTTTTCGATATCATTGAACTCAATGCCTTAAAACAAGTATGTGCATGGATTTTATCTGCTAACGACATTAAAACTTTTACAGCAAATCATTTAAATGTAATAAAAAATATTTGAAATAAAAAATCAATAATTCTGATTTCGAGGTGAAATTGATCTATCAGAGAAAGGGCTTTGGAAGAGCTGGGTATGTTTTTACCAATGGATCAACGAAGGCAACTTTTCTAGCGTTCACCGCATGTAAGCAGAGGTGCCACCCTATATGGACATTATGACAGCTGTGGAGTTATGTCAAACACGCATGGCTACGGTGGCGCTATCTGTTCATTCCATAGTGGCCGTTTTAGTCATTTTAGCGATCCATTGAGTTTGACGTTCTAGATGAGAAAAGCGCAGCAGAACTCTAACAACTTTACTAAATGTTTATTTAGAACTAGAAACATTGATTCGAAAATTCAGTACATGGGCGATACTACTATTCCAACGGAAGTTATAAGGCGCCTTTCACAATGCGAAAAAGTTAAATTGAACACTGCAATATGTACTTAGCAGTACAATTCGTTAACTCAACATTAAATAACCCATGTGTCAGGTGAAGGACATTTTTCCCTTCTTATTTGGAGTAAAATTAATTTTTTGACAAATAAAAATTGACCTCACCCTGATAAAAAATATCATGAAAATAAGATAAATTTAATTTTTACAACACCATTTTTTCGAAAATTATTCACCTTTAAACGTATTGTAATTTGCACAGCACACTCACCATCACCCCTATTGTCCTATACCATTCGGCGAATGGTAAATGACACTTTTACAATAAAAAATGGTGGTCGTTAAGTATCTTAAGCATAAAATTTTGAAAAAGTTTTCATGCATTTTTTCGCGAAATATCACAAGTCAGACCTCAGGTCATATGATCCATACATAAATCGTTCACAATTCATGTGGCCATTAGTACCTGTAAATGCTGGAGAAAAATGTTACCGAGAAATATGATTTCTATGGTTTTTCAAAGGTGAAATCGGTTTATATAACAACACATATAATTGCATGTTTATTTCAACATCGGTTCAATTGACCCCAACTTATTGTATTTGTATTGTTATCAATGGTAGTTTACTATTTACTAGATTTCTTTAATTTATTGGTTAAACACAATGTCGCGTTGCTTTGCGTTAAACACAATGTCGGAAGTGGAGCGCTGTATAGAGTACCAGGTGTACATTACAGCGCCCCACTTCCGACATTGTGTTTAACGTAAGGCAAGGGCAGCGGAAGTAAAAAAAAAAGGTCGCTAATTCGGCTTTGAACTGAAAACATAATATAGTTTCTTTAAGTACTTCCTCAGTTATTCATCGAGAGCTTCCTCTGCCAGCACGGTTTGACGTCTGTCAGTCGTTGCAGTTGCAGGAAGTAAAACGTGGGAGAAAAACTAGACCCGGGCTAAAAATCTCGTTAATAGAGATAAAAAAAATGGAACTAGTTCACGGGTTTCTTTGAAAATTTGTCCTGGGATTTCTTTAAAGATTATCTAGGAAATTACTTCAAGGATTACCACAGAAGCTCGTGCGTGTATCCCTTCATGTATTTCTTAAATCATTTTTGGAGGATTTTTTTCAGGAACATTATTAGAATTTCCTCCAGAAGTTTTCTTTGCGATTTTTTCTAGGCATTTCTCAAAAATTCTTCAAGGAATTTCTCCAGGGGTTTTCCAAAAATTCATTCGAATATTTTTTCAAAAGATGCAATTCAAGAAAAAAAATTAAGAGAGATTCTTTCAAAGATTTCTCCTGGGTTTTCTTTAAGAAATTCAGTAATTTTTGCAAGAGCGGTTAGGAATTATAGGTTGTACTTTAATTGTTGTGTCTATTTTTTCAGTAATTGTACAAGAAATTCTTCTTTGAAGGGCCTCAGGGGTATCTTCAAGAGTTTTTCTAAGGATTACTTCAGAAAACCCTTCAGGAAGTTCTCAGTTATTCATTAAGAGTTTTCTTTAAGAATTCTACCAGTAAATGTTCTGCAATTTCTGCAGGGATATCCACAGACATTTTTTTAAGAAATTCCTTCAGAAATTCCTCTACGGAAATCCCTCCTGAAATTTCTTAGGCAATTTTCCCTTGGGTTTACTTCCAGTATTTCTTCAGAAGGTTCTCATGTTTTTTTTCTATGAATTAAAGAGTCGTCTTGATGGTTTTCGTCAAGAATTCTCTCTGGAATTTATCCAGAAATTCCACCAAAAATAACTTCACAAATGGTTTCAGAAATTTGTATTCAGGAATTCTTCCAAAAATTCTCTAGAATTTTTCATAAGAATCTCCAAAGGTATCAACACAAAATCCTAAGCAAATTATTCAATGAATATCACATGGAATTTCTAAAGAACTCCTCATGGAAAAACGAGGAGAAACTCATCGAGAAACCTGGTGGTTTCCGAGCCTCTAATAAAAACCATGGAGAAATTTGAAAGTATTGCTGGAAAAAAATCCAGAGATATTTATAATGGAAAATTCCGGTAGAAATTCCTAGGAAAAATTTCTGAATAAATTCATTCAAGAATCGGTCAAGAAATTTAGACCCGTATTTTTTTTATTTCGTCATTAGGGTGACCAATTTTCATAGAGGGTGGTCCAAAAAATCAAGGTTTTTCATAACTAAAAATTTTCAAAAAATTGCAACTTTTGTACCAGTTGACCGATTTTAAACTTCTTTTTTTGTTTGAAAGCTATTGAATTGTAGTTTTCAGGAAAAATACGTTCAAGGGGCTTAAATGTAAAGAGTACTATAAAATAGGCAAATATATTAGTTTTTTCACGTTTTCATGGTCTCGGGACCAAAGAGGTACCCTGGTTTTATATTTTTATCAGAAAATTCAGGAAATTTGGCGTAACATATCAAAAAATCAGAGATGAATTTCTGTTGGATTTTCTGGACAAACGCCTAGAGAAATTAATGGTCACATTCTTGCGGGAATTTTCAATGGAATCCCCAGAGTAACTCCTCAACAAATCTCTCGTCGACATCTTGAAAAAATATATGTGTAGGAATTTTTGAAGGAATCTCTGCAAAAGTTTCTGAAGAAACCACTGAAGGAATCCGTGGATGATTTCCAGAAAAATTGAGGAATTTATAAGGAAACACATGGAAGCTTTTGTAGACGAATTCTTAGAAAAAAAAACTGGACAATCCTCTATGATTTCTGAAGCTAAAGATTCTAACATAACTTTCAAAAGAAATCAAAGGAAGGAATCAATTTCGAGAGGAGTTCAAGGAGTTCTCAAATCGATTTCCTAGGTAATCTTTAGAAAATTTGAAAGAAAATTCCGAAGAAAACTATGAATTTTCTAAAGGAATCTCCGAAAGAATTCCTGAATAAATTCTCCGAGAAATCTCCATGCACCCTTAAATGAAACAACACAGCACACGAGTTACTTTCACGCAGCGACCGAAAAAACAAAAGAATTTTCACGCAGATTTGTGTAAAACCGGATCAGCACATTTTTTGTGTTGATCCAGTGTTACACAAATCTGCGTGAAAATTCTTTTGTCTTTTCGGTCGCTGCGTGAAAGTTACTCGTTCCGCTGTGTACATCGAGTTCTGCGTGTGGCCCTATTTACTCTCAGTCCTAAGCACCCATGATGACACAGAGAGAGTAATTTAACGCTTGCTTGCAGATTTCGTTCCCGCCTCGCGTAGAGTGGAGTTGCTCCACCTCCACTTCTGCTCCCGAATTTCTGTCACTATCGGCTTTTGATGACATCGACGATGGAGCCTCCGTTGGAGATCCAGTTGTGGGGCCACCTTGCACGAATTATATACCGCAGGCATCTATTAATGAAGACCTGCAGCCGTTAAGTGTTGTCCACTGATACACACTATGTTTCACTGGCGTACAGCAGTACACAGTTCTGGAAGACGATTCTTCTTCATTCGCGATTCTGTGGATTTTAATTATTGATTTTTCTAATTTCTATTTTTCAACATCTCGGCACTTTTATGTTTTTCCTTAGCGTCAATACAAAAGAAACTGTGGCATCTAGAAAGTCACCAAACTTGTATGATTTAAAGAAATGTAAATACGTTTCAAAATATATCAAAAATCATTTTAAGATATGTGCAACAGTCTTCAGTATCAGGTAAAAATATAAAATATTTGATTTATTAGAGACAGAAAAAAAACATAAATGCTCGCTCAACCTAAATCTGCCTTAGGGTGGGGATGGTTTTTAGAGTTAAACGTGTGATATGCGTAATTTCGTTTTCACTGTACAACTCACCTTGACATTAATGCATCGACTTCATACTTCAACAAGTGTTAAATTGAGTTAGCAAATAGCATGTTCAAAATTTATTGAGTTATTTCCGTCAATACTTTTCGCACATTTTGTTGTTTTCCCAATCACACATCGTAGACGATCACCCAGCAATTTGCCCGAAAACCAGTTTTCAATCGAACGATCCATGCCGACGAAAACATCGAGGCCTAAAAGCAATTAGCAAAGCCTATAGCGTATGTAAGTTTTACAAAGAATTGCTCAGTGCGGATGTCATTCATTAACTACGTAACGGTAATATTGGAGAGATTCGATTGTCTTCCTCTCCCATTTGAAACATTGTTTCATATAGAACTTTGACAAAGCATATAGCTCAGTTCCCAAGCAACGTGTTACATAAGTTATGAGCACCGCCAAGCGACTGCCCAAACGGCTCAACATGCCTAGAAAAAGCATCGGAACGTGCAACAATCGTCGTGTATACATGTAGTTAGAAGCACCGAACAGGTTCTGAAAGTAAACATGTAGGTAGATTGGTAAGTCAGCAGAAAAGCGATAGCACAAACGAAAAAAAACGGATAAGTCTTTAATTGTCTGCATAAACAGTGGCCGCACTAGAGACAGACGTGTAGCATGACGTGTGCGTGCCTTATTGACGGAATTGGTGATTATTTACTAAACATTAGATATGCGAATCTCGCACCCGGATTGAAGTGGGCCCTCTTTGCGACTCTGAAGATTTTATTGGTGTAAATAAATACAATCAAAGTCCAAACTGGTCAATGTGCTTCAGATATTCCGGTTTATCGTGCTTGCAAAGGTTTTCTGGTGATTTTGTTATCAGACATGTATTGCAGACTACATCCCAAATTGGACTATCACACTTTTTTTGGTACGCCTAAAAAGTGTGATAAAAGTGCCCATTTGCCTGGGATCGTCTCGACGTCTTCGGTGCACTTATTCCTCCATTTACAAGGAATAAGTGCACCGAAGACCTCAACTCGATCCGACGTGGCCCTGCGCTGCAATCACACTTTGAAGGTGTGTGCACACTATTGTGTCAGTCCAATTTGGAGTGCAGTCAGCAATATTTCCAAAGAGATTGAGAAACGCATGGATGCGCATGGTTGTTATTGCCTATGCTTCCTATGCTGTGTGGCATCCTACTCCATGGGTGGTGGTTTTTTTGCACCACTTCCATTTTACGAACTAACTAAAATGCGAAAAATCGATGAAAACGCATTCATGTCGTGGATGTTTCTGCTGAAGCACTGAGCAAATGTTGTTTTGTTGCTATTTACACTGTAATTGTCTTACAAATGAGACTATCATTGAAAAATACGAAAGTTTGAAAAGGTCATCTTAATACCCCATCCTACCCTACATACAACAAGTTTGCGTTCGTCTAAATGGTTTTATTCCCAAAACAGTTCGCACGCGTTGTCTCATACTTCCATAAACGACAGATTATTTGTTCAACTGAAACTACTCATAGGGTCTTGCACCATGTGGGCAGGTGTACCTATTTTGGGCACTTGCTACTATAACAAAGTCAATTACAAACCGATCCATTTGAAATTTTGTATAGAGTTAGGCACGTACAGTATCTAACTCTGAACAGAAATTCAAATCAATCGGTTTGAAATTGACTTAGTTATAGCGGCAAGTGCCCAAAATAGGTACACCTGCCCAAATGGTACAATACCCTATTGCTTATGCCCAACGTTGATACTTAACTAATCATTCATTCCACAATAAGCTACTCTCATTTGTATTCCCGGCGTAGCTTCTTCCAAGTGTGCATTTGTCTGTTAGCGCCATCAAAGGCTTTGCGTCGAATTAACGTTCATCAATGGAAAGGTTTCCACTATGTGACACTTAGAGAAAACTTGTATCAAATAAACCATTTCAATAACACATAATTTGTCATCAACATCATCATCAACATGGAAAATTAAACACAGTATTTCTATTCATGGTTGGAAATTTTGAATTGTTTTTAAAAGATAAAGGGGTTTTATGACTCCTTGTTCTCAACATGGTTTTTCCTTGTCCAATTTCATTAAAATATCAGTTCAGACTAAGTCGTTCAAATAAATAAATAAATAAATAAAAAATATTTTTTGTAAATAAATGATTAGTTAATTAATTATTTAACTAATGTGTACTGGGCTTAGTCTTGGGCTTGGTCTTGGTCTTGGTATTGTTTTGTCAAATGAAGATTGCTTGTATATCAACACTTTTTCAGAAAATTTGTCGAGGTTTGCACAGTGATTGGTGTAATCAGCAAACTATCAGAAATTCATTGTTTGTATTCACCATTCTCGGTTGTACATAAAAGTCTTACACGCAGAAAAAAGCATGGTAAAATCAAAAATGTTTCAGGTAAACTCAAATAAATTGTCAATTTGTTCTGGCAACAAAAACAAAACTGCTATCAACCGGCTTGTGGGCTTGTGGGCTAAGTTTTGAAAACGATTACTGCTAGCATTTTAAATGAATTTGCAATAAGATAAAATAACGAAGAATGTTTCAGAACAGTCATCTTATTCCATCTAACCTAACTATTTGAAATGACATTATAAATAACACCGTTCAACACTAAATTTTGTTATGGGATGAGAAAAAAAGAACAGGGGTTTGGGACCCTAGAAGTGTCATAGTGAAAGAATTTTTGAAAAATATTGAACCGGGCCTTCACAGTTTAAAACCGAAGTTTGTATGGAAAACTTGGGGTGTTCAATTAATATGTACATTAGAACGCGCTGTGCATATATTTAGGCGTTAGATAATATGCACATATCAATTGAACACCCCAAGTCTCCATACAAACTTCGGTTTTAAACTGTGAAGGCCCGGTCCAATATTTTTCAAAAATTCTTTCACTATGACACTTCTAGGGTCCCAAACCCCTGTTCTTTTTTTCTCATCCCATAACACCAAATTTTGTAAAATTTTGTCGAGCAGTGTAATCATATAATCAATGGAGACGCATGATTGCTTAACTCATCTTTGTTATCCACAGATAAATGTATGTACGAAGTAAACAAATTTATCTGACTTATAATATTAATGGATTGCATGAATAAAACTAAACTGCCGGTGGAAGCATATTTGTCCCATGTGCATTTTTGGAAATATTGAGGTTTTGCAGCTTATGAACATGAATCATAGTGTACTATCATATAGGGACATAAAAACAAGTAGTTTGTTCCGAAAATTGTCGAAGGACTGCAACGCCGATTTTACACATTCTAAAAAGTGGACGCATAAGCGTCACGTTTCATTGCAAATCCTATGGAACATTAAAATCGCTCAAAAAAATTAATGCTCATATTCAAAATTGGTCGATGTTATAACACGATTCAGCAGTTTTTGTTATTCTTAAATCACTTAACCTAATTTACAGCACTATTGTCCACTAGGGCACTGCGTGAGCGATTCCAATTGGAAGCTGTACATACACTTTGTACAGCGCCTAAATGTAATCTATTCTAATTGTACTACCGTAATCCGGGGTATCATTGATCAGCGGGGTAACATTAATCGGCTTGACCCATCTCATGACATGTTCAAACAAGCATTTTACATTGAATCAATTTCAACTATGGAATGGTATATCGTAATCTGCTATCATTTAGCTATTAAATGACATGCAATTAATGAAAATTGAATTTCATAAACATTGAATTAAATCGATTTTTCCATAACTGTGTTTCGTAACGCAATGAGATACATTGTCAAACATTCATGCTTGGCGTGAATACTAGATACAATATGAGGTTCGAAATCACCGTATTACTTCAATATGATATCCTAGAGTTGGATTTAATAAACGAAACTTTTATGAAAATGCTATTTTTCAGTAAAATATACGATTTATGAAAAATAAGCTATCAATTCCTTAAGCCATTGCCTATCTTTAGGCGTTATTCGTGGTTTAGAGGATTTTAATCCTATATAACTTAAAAAGTACATTATTTGTAAGAATTTGGACAACATATTTGAAATCAGCGACCCCGAATTTAGTAAGTGTTAATTGCGGACTTTCAGGTATATTAGAGGGTTTTCCAGATGCTACTTAAAAGACGTTATAGTCAGTTGGTAGTCGAAATAAAACTAAACTTTATTATCGTATTCGGTAATATCTGAAGCCCATGCTTCACTCTTCGGCTACTCTCTCTCAGAGCATGTATGAGAACCCTACCAGAGGGTTTGTCCTATTTACCGAACGCGTCTAGCTACTACAGTAAGTAAGGGTATTTTCAACAGAAATGAACATTGACCACTGACATGATCAATGTTACCCCAAATCAACACAATCAAAAATTAGAATAAAAACCTATTTAAACATGTTTTAAAGTTTGACAATACTTTTTCGAGTAGCTTAACACATACTCAGAGGGCTAGTACTTCTTTTAAAAATATAAAACATGTAACGTTTGTTTTAACAAGAGAATTATTCACGAAAGATAGAAAATTCTGATCAATGTTACCCCGGATTACGGTACTTTGAACTGGTTGCCGTTGCGCTGCTTTCACTTTCTACCCTATCATGGTAGAATGATGAGCACGAGGATGTTGATGTGTGGCTGTTGGTTGTTCCTGTGTCCAGTCCGATCGGGGGTCCGTTATGGGTTGCCGTTCGCCGATGTCCAAGTATCCGGGATCATTTTGGGCTCAGAAGAGGGCCAGTGTCAGCTGCTCTCAGGGAGGAAAGAGCAACTGAAGAAAGTGCGGGGGCTGGGATCGAACCCATGACAATCTGCTTATGAAGCGAACGTTGATTCAGCACTTATGCTTCATAGTTGAGGTAACTTACTTTTTTGAACTTTGGACGCGATTTTCTCGATTCTCTGTTTTTGCACATGGGACAGTTTTGCGTCCGCCGGCAGTAAAGGAACAATAAATTTTCATTGCATTCTTATATCAACTCTCGAGTAACTCTCTTCAATATAGCTTAACCTTCCGACACGCGCATTGTTTCAAAACTAAAGACAACTCACAACTTCTCCAGACCTGGGTCTTCATAGTCCGAAATTTAGTAACAATGAACATATCGGACTACACTCATAACACCCAATGGGAGTATTTTTCGTTTCACGAAATATTAATTTCTCCGACTGGAGTGGGAACCTCCGGTCTTGGTGCCGCCATTGACCGCCATTAGAAGACCAAGATATTGGAAGCTTTCAACATTCTCCACTGCTTGCCCAACTACCGTGAAGCTGGAAGAGTTGACCGTGTTTACATCCAACGAATTGGCCCTGTTGACGTTGATGGTAGGACTTACCGCCGAAGAGCGATAGGCAAGATCATCGAGCTTACTCTGCATATCAGAGTGCTGTTGAGCTAGGAGAGCAACGTCATCAGCCAATTCGAAGTCTTTTAGGAGCCACAGCAACCCACGATTTGGTTCACGATCAATCACACCTACCAGGATCTCGTCGATTACGATGAGGAACAGTAGCGGTGATAGTATACATCCTTATCCTTGCCTCACTCCAGCAACGACCCGGATGGTATCGGACAAAACATTGTTGTGCAGTACTTTGCACAAAAATGTTCTGTACTGTGCTTCAATAAGGCCGATGATTTTCTCATGGGTACCCCTGCACCTGAGGGCTCCCCACATGTTTTATGGTCCAATATGGTCCACACATGATCATCCGGCACGGAATCCTGGTTGCTGCCGCCGAAATGCTCCGTAAGTCTTGTCCTATATCCGGTTGAGGATCCCTTTGCAGAGGACTTTGAGAACAATACAAAAAATTGATGCAACAGTTGTTCAGATACTACGGGATCAGCTTTGAGCATTTCAGATGATCAACCCCGGGACTCGATTCCATGCTACGGATGGCTGTTTCTATCTCCTGCACTGATGGAGCTTCGGTATTGACACGGGTAATGCGTCGAATCCTTGGCGGATAATGCTGAGGTGTTGGTAGCGTGGCCGACACTTAAAAAAGGTTTCCAAAGTACCGTAAAACGGGGTATCTTTGATAATGCGGGTAACTTTGATAGTGCGACAGACATTGTATAGTTTAGCTTATAACTGTGATCCCTTCAGCTAGTTAAGAAAAAGGCAAACGTAGATCAATTCTACACATGTGAAAGTTCATCTTAGACGTATTTTCATTAAAACCTAGTTTAAATACAACTTAGATAAACACAGATAAACAAAGATAAAAATTCTTAATATTTTTGTCATTTGTCGACCCCATCAAACAATCTGCTATACGACTTCGTTACAACTATTTTTTCAATGAATGGACTCTTATTCTCGTTAGAATCATCATAGTAGATTCCAAATCTGGCCTTGAATCTCTTAACGAAGTATGTTTTTACGAAATGGAATCAGTTTTATAAATTGTGACACAAATCTCCATACATTGATAAACGTCCAAAAGTATGCAATGCCCTTGTAATATCATGTAGATAAATCGGTGTTGTTTGAAATTTGTTAATAAAACATTAAAAAACAACCCAAAAAATAAGAGAACTCACCATGAATAGCATGTTATCATATGCTGATGTACCGTTAAACATATATTTTTACAAAGATATTGATTTTTGATAGCTAAATTCACTGTGTTTTTCATTCAGTACTCACCAAACACATTCTTATATAAGGAATTTAGTAAAAATCAATGTTTTGATATAAAAATTCTATCTGACATAATCCACAAAGCTTCTCCAGTTATGTTCATACTCCTAAGATTTCAATCTGTAATTATTTTTAAAGATTTGTTGTGTTTTTCAGGGCATTATCAAAGTTACCCCAAAATGAAAACGTGATTCTCGCTCATATGGAAAACTAAAATTCACCCAACATATTTCAGATTATCGAATATTTCAATTGCAATTGATGACTGATACCCCAGTACTTGTTTTAAAAATATAAAACTCGGGGAAATACTGTTACATGGAAAAATATTAAGAAAATTCGCTGAAAAACTATCAAAGTTACCCCATTTTACGGTACTCAAACCAGCGTTTTAGCTGGTTAGTCGGGTCGGTCAGTAACTGTCCAGACGTGTCTTTCACGGGCATCGTAGCGTTCATCTTAGTTGCACTAAGGCGACGTGAAACATCGTAGAGGAGACGGATGTCGCCTAAATGATTAACTTCGCAAAATTTACGACTAGCAGAGATGAGCAAGATGAATTCTTCGCCATAGACCGAGTTTTAAATAGTAAAAAGCGCTTAAAATCGCCAGAAAAGATAAACCGGGTTCGTTTTGTAGTGAAGTGATGGACTATTCGGGCAGCGATTTCTATCCTATTTTGAAGGCTGGTTTGATAACGGCTGTGTAATAAAAACTCAACCGCTATATAATCCTCTTCTTGGCGCAACGTTTCAATTGGAACGAGGCCCGTTTCTAAGCTGAGTCTTCTATGAGCGTTTCCACAGTGATTAATAGATCGGCATTCCAAGCTAAAAATATCACAGATGGCCCTTTTTTTTGTGGTAGTAAAATCAAATTTTCTCGTTGAAGAAACTATTCCGGAATATGAAATAAACGCAAAAAGTTGCCTTTTTAAACCATTCTTCATTTCTATTCACTAAGTTTTCACAAAACTATCCCGTTTTCCAACAATTAACGTTTTTTGCGATTTTTCCATACGATTTGACAGTTCTTGACTACCATGCTTCCGTGAGCTTGAGGTGAAAATTTGAGAAAATTGATAACTAAGTGTAGCACAGACGATGCATTGAATATAAGTGGTGGTGTCGCCGCCGGGCTGTCAGCGCTGGGAACTAAATGGTATAAAAGTTCTTGTATGCAATTTTCACTGCTGGCGCCAACTGAGAGCAATCAATAAAAATGTAAACAGCATTCATTATATTGAGAAATTCCTCTGTCAATGGCCACTTAATAACTTACAAAACTTAAGAACCTGATTTACATAATAAGAATTTTCATGATTATTTGTTTATGTTTTGTATAATATTGTTTTATTTTTGTAATGTTTTAGAAATAGCACGATAAAATCAAAAAGAATCCTATGAATTAGGCAAGTAGTAATTTAAACGACTAGCGATGAAATTGATAACCTGCCCAAAATATCGTCAAGTCTAGTCCACTCTGACTTAACGCCAACTATATACTAAGTACCGTCTACCCTCGTTGGTTTGACTGCATCTAATCTGAGCACTTTTTAAATAATTTGACCCCCGCTTATCTGCACATCGTTCAAACTGAAAAAGGTTCAAACGACATTCTTCTTATGGAACGGGGTGAAACGGAACGCAGAATCAAAACAAAACTGCAAAAAGGGTTACCATTAGTGTGTTTTTCGATGCCGACAGGGTAACTAGAAGTTCAAATTAAAAATGAACCTCGATGGTTTGCATGAGGTGTAGTTCAAACCAACGGGGGTAGACGGTATAAGGTGAACCGTAGGATATGAGACTAAAATGTATGAGTAAAAAATGATTTCCTAACATTTTTGTAAAGTCAATTTTGGATTTGGGTGCTATCAATACAACTCAATCCAAACATTGGAAGCCGTCATAAATAATTCGTGAGTGCTCAGGTGTCGTCGGGTCAACTCACTGTAACTAAGTAGTCGGTTCAGTGAATATTCACCTTGCCTTTACGGCCGTTAACTATTAGTAACGACTAGAAGCTCAAACAAAATTTGCATAATTAGTCTCGCCATTTCATTTATCGCTGCTTGCAGCTAATGATCACTAGAATAATTGTTTTTTTCTGCTGGATCTTCTCTGAACTGCGGGACCATTCATAAACCACGTAGACTTTATAGGGGGAGGGGGGTCTGGTCAAATTCTACGCTTCATACAAATTTCAAAATTGTTGTATGGACGAAAATCTACGAGGGGAAATTGAGGTGGTCTGAGATGGCCAAAATTTGGTCTACGTGGCTTATAAACAGCCCTACCTAATGGGAAATCGAAGGCGAATATAGGAATACCACTATACTGGTGCTGCTATTCCTACTAGGTATGGTTTTGTTCAGATGATGAACCATTGTCTGTCTGGTGCGTGATTGCTGATGCATTCGTAGTTGATGACCTATGAATCTTGACATGATCTTGCATATTACTCTACGTTGCTGCTGGATCTTCATCTGTTCACAGCACAACTTACATAATACCCGCTATCCGTCTTGTCATTTCTCAAGTAACAAAACTAATTATATAATGCTTTTGAAATATTCTTCAATACCTGTTCTTTAAAACTATTCATAAATCAAAATGCTCTGCAAAACGACGTCAACTCAACTATAAACCCGCCATATGACTAAAGTGGCCCATCCTAAGATGCTCTCGAAGAATTGATTTGAAGAATCTCGTAAAACTTGTTGTACTTTCCTAGATAAGAGGTAAAATACCTTAAATAATAACTGGTGTATATGCTGTGCATAACGCGTGAATAATGACATCAGTTATGGCAATACCTAGATAAAAATCGGAGATTTTTCCATTCAAATAGCAATTTTTCCATAATTGAATAATACTTCAAGCAGTCCTCAACAGCAAACCAATAACTCGTTGAAATATTGTAGCAACACCTACATACAAAATACCAAAATAAGTTATTTTCAATACCTGAACAACCGACCAATATTTTGTCTTGGTATGATACCTGACTTTGGTATGCTCCAGTTATGTGGCAGTTATTCATTCCTGCTCGGGAGGTATTGAAAACAACTCGTCTTGGTATTTTATAGGTATTGATAAAATACCTCAACGAGTTATTGATTTGGTGTTGAGGGCTACTCGAGGTATTATTCAATTATGGAAAAATCACTATTTGTATGAAAAAATCGTCGATTATTATTTAGGTATTGCTATACCTGATGTCGTTATTCACGTGTTATGCACAGAATACACACCAGTTATTATTTTAGGTATTTTACCTCTTATGCAGGGCTTCTTAATAGCTCGTTCAGGTGGTAGGTATTCGGTTTTCCATATCTGAGTTTGTTATTCTTCAGCTATTTCCTCCTGCTCGGGAAATAGTGATTTTTCCATTACTTGAATAATACCTCAAGTAGTCCTCAACACCAAACCAATAACTCGTTGAGGTATTTTATCAATACATATAAAATACCAAGATGAGTTATTTTCAATACCTGGGTAACCGACTAATACCTCATTTTGGTATGATACCTGATTTTGGTATGCTGCAGTTATGTGCAGTTATGGGTTCTGGCTCGGGTTATAGAACTCCTGAAGAGCACGATAAAACGATAATAAATTTGTTAGTTTTTTTTTTTTGTGGCTGCTGCAGATTTTATGTTGGAAGCTAAGTTAAATTAAATTAAAAAAAAACACAATGAAAATTATCCGGAATTAATGTAAACACAAATGGGGAATATTTCCGTGGCGTAACAAGGTTGTCAACTGCCAAGTAAAATTCATCGTATATATGTTGCTCGATACTTCCGAAAAGTGCAACGCGCTTCAAATGTAATGCAACAATAAAATATTTCAGCAGTGACTCTGGTAACATACTAGCAAATTTCTTTGGAAATGCCTTCGACAATTATTTTGCATTTTTTCGGGATTTTTTTCAGTAATACTTTCTGAATTTCTTTATCTTTGTCATTTAATGTTCTTTCGACAAGTTTTTCAAGAAATCTGTTGACAACTTCTTTAAACAAGCACTGCGGTATTTCTTTTATAATTCCCGTTTTTAATTAATTTCTCAGAATTTGCATTTTATTATTTTTTTTTCTGAAATCCCTTTTTTATTTCTTCTTTATTTTTCTTTATTCTTTATTTTTCATCAATTATTTTGAAAATTTCTCTATCGTGGTTCTGGAAAACAGTTCTTCATTCAATTCTTTTGAGATTCTTTCCGAAACCTCTTCCTTCGTAAATTTCTTTGTGCATAATTCTAAAATGTTTTACTGGAACTACTTTGTAATATTTTTCGTCAATTTATCTTGGGATAAGATTTGTTCAAATGTTTTGAAAATCTTTTATAATTTCTTCGGCAACTCCTATGGCAATTATAAGAATTTCTTTGGAAACTCAATTTCTTGGATACTTAGTAGGCAATTTTTATAGAAATTAATGTAGCAATTCTTTCGGGAATTTCTCATGAAGTTTTTCGGGAATTTCTTCAAGTTTTTTTTATGAGAATATCATTGAGAGTTCCTTTCCAATCGATTGGACAATACCCTCTTCGAATTTCTTCGGATATTTTTGAAAATCGCAATTCCTTGGTAAATATCTGAATGAATTAGCAGAGAAATTTCCAAAAGAATGCCCGAGGACATTCACAAATAAAGTACCGGAAGTATTCCCAAAGAATATGCCGAAGCAGTTGTGGAAAGAATCCCTAAAGTAACTACCTGAGGAATTCCCAAATTAATGGCCTAAGGAATTCCCCGAGAAATGGCCGAAAAACTTCCCATGAACATTCAAAAGATATTATCCAAACAAATTATAGAATGAATTTCCAAAAAAAGGGCTGAACACCGAAGTCATTCACAAATCGATCGCTGAAAATATTCTGAATGAAAAAATCCCTAAAAAAATTTCAAATAAATTTTCAAAAGAAATGCCGACAAAATTTATAAACAAACTGCCGAGGTAGTTTTCGGAAGCATAAAAATAAATTTAAAGAATTCATAAATAGTGAGACAAGAAATCACAAAACAATTGTCAAGGAAATTTGCAAAGGAATTGAAAAAAAAACCTGCGGATGATTGCCCAAGTAACAATTCCATTGCTGATTGGTTTTGATTGATTTTTATTAAGGTTTTATTACAGCAATAATTAAAACTTACAGTTTTATGACTGCTTTTATGAAAACCATTGATAAAATGTTTTATAGTATACATGAAGATATCCATAAAGACAGATTTCAAGAGTAAACAAAACTTTCCGATATGTAAACCTTCTGGCAATCATTATTACCACAATAAAACTGTTAAAACTCTCAACAGATGGCGATCCGTTCGATTAGTAACGTCATCTGTTGGTGGAAAAGCAGAAACTATGACACTGCTAGGTTTATTGCGGTCATCATAAAAGTAAACTTGCTTTCGTTTTTTTTCTCTGATTATGGTCGTCGCCATATTGAAGAATTACCTTACGTGAATGGAAAATAGTTAATTTTGCTTAAATAAGTAATAAATTGATAGTTTGCCACCATTTTCATAACATGCTCACATAAATAAACTCTCTCTGCTGAGTTTTCTTGTGATTCGAGATAGTTTTACTAAATTCACAAATTGAGTTATTTCATTCCAAGATGATAATATTCACTATTTTCGAAGCGCATTAATTTTATGATTCTGCAAACCCAATATTCACGGTAAATTCGAATGCGCATAAGCCTACCAGCACAATAACTACTAAAATATAACTTTGAAATGATCGCTTTCTACTTACGAATGATGTATCCTCCTGAACTTAACGTGCCATCGAAGAAGCTTCTCTGCATTTTGAGCTGTCATAGTTTTTGTTGAGAAAAAAACAATAACAATCGAGAGGTTTTAAAGCGGGTTTATTGCTACTCTTAATGCGGTTTGCAAAACCTCTCCGAGAGTGTTTCACTTAGCCGGAAGATGCTCTTAAAGAGGTTATCAAGAGGTTTTGATGTATGATTCAGTTTTATTGCAAATTGGTCATGAAGATCTCTTGTAGAGCGGAACAAAACTTAAAATGTTACTTGGGTGTAGACAAATTTCTGAACAAAAACTTGCAGATCTGTTAAAGCAGTAGTACCTAGTAAGAAACAAACTTTTAAGTAAGAAAAAAACTTTTTCAGGTAATGTTAAAACATGGGTTTCCGGTAAAACCAATTAGGCTGATACGTATGCAATGATGGATAGATCATGATCAAGTGTTCCGATCGCAGACGTACTGTCTACATCGTTTGTGATCTTGGATGTATTGAAGCAAGGTGAACCGCTATCAAATTTACTGTTCAATATTGTACTCGATGGAGCAATATTTAATCAGATATTCCGAGCAGATGAAAGGCATCCCACAGCCGAACATGCTATTTGGCTTTACGCACGATATTGATTTTTATTTCTTGCAAAATTGTGTCAAAATTTTTGATAAGGATACGACTAAAACTTACGAATCTGAACCTGAGAGAAACATCATAAGTGATTTATATTGCGACATTTGCACCCAGTTAGACTCGGCCGAAATTCATTATCATCACAGTCGAATTTCGCACACGACTTCGCAGCGACTGGCATACACAAGTTCGGTTGAGTTAATGACAGGGGCGTCGGATGCATAATAGGTAAACAAAATAAGTTTGATTAGTGTTAAATTTCGCTGGGAAATGATGATTCAATGGATTCTCAAATTATCACAGTAGTCTAAACCAGAGTTTCCCATTGCTCATGTGTACATAAATGTGACAGCGAGCCTCCCACCAAATTGTCTCCCAGCTCTTCAAAATCGCAGTGTGCTGCGCTGCTAGGAGGCTCACGAAAATCTGGTGGGTGCGAGCTAGGCACATAGCTCCCAGGGAGCTCGTCTCATGCGCTGCGTGAGCTGTTGGTATCTAAGGTGAAAAACACCTTCTTGGTAACGAAGAACCTCAACAACTTTTTTCCGTACAAAACACAAGTGTCTGGTTGGTCTATGCGATACGACTAGGGACTCTCAATGCAAAGGTTAGGGTTTCAATTCTCGTTCGTTTAGGAAGTTTTTGTCGTCAAATTTTCTAATTTAATCAGCACATGAGACGAAGCTCATGAGACACATCTTGAGAAAAATGAGGCGCACAACTTTCAGTCTCAAAATGTACTGTGCTCCTGGGAGCAGAGTTGATGTACACGTGCTGTAGTTCCATGTACGGGAGCCACATTGCAAGCAGGCTCGCACCCACCAGATTTTCGTGAGCCTCCTAGCAGCGCAGCACACTGCGATTTTGAAGAGCTGGGAGACAATTTGGTGGGAGGCTCGCTGTCACATTTATGTACACATGAGCAATGGGAAACTCTGCCTGGGAGCTTGCTTGCAATGTGGCTCCCGTACATGGAACTACAGCACGTGTACATCAACTCTGGTCTAAACATTAATGAGAAACTCAATATTATCAAATAGTCTATTCGATTACGATAGTTTGGTATTTCTTTGCTTCGAATAAACTCCAAAGCTTGAACAAGTTTCAAACCACCATAGTGTACGTACAAGTGGTCCCCAGAGCCCAGACTAACCTGAAAACCCACCATGCGAACCGCGTTTCATGCAATTACCGGCACTGATCTGACTCACTGACTTCGTGAGAAAGGCTAAACACAGCGCAAGTCGACGATACTTATTGCTATGTTAACAATATCGTCGTGGTCAGTTAGTTCAACGTGTACATTAAGCATAGGCGAAAAGGGTCTCTGGTCATAAAATCTCAATATTGACTAAAGATGGGGAGCTGCAGTAGATAGTCAATGTCAATCGTCAATTAATCAACTTGAAGTGTATAGCGTCAGTGACGCCGATTGTTGTTAAGCATACAAGAGGGGTAAGATGAACGCAAAAATAAAATCGATTTGAACATGTTTTGGAAGATGATTCTTTTTAATGCTCGATTTCGTGAATTTCAGTTTTTGATTTTTCTAATTTTTATTTTTATTTTAATTTTTATTTTTGATGAAAATATTTTGAGATTTTATGATTACTGTTAAAATATTTTTATTTTATACTTTTTTCATAGAAATTTTTATTTTCCGTGTAATTTTAAGGAAAATAATGTTAGATTGTATTCGATTCCTTTAAACTATAAAACTAGGATAGATTGATTTGGGAAAAAATAAAAATAAAAAATATGTTATTTGTAGCGATTCAATACAAAACAAACAATGACTTCTACACCCTTAAATGAAACAACACAGCGTAAGAGTAACTTTCACGCAGCAAGCAAAAAGACAAAAGAATTTTCACGCAGATTTGTGTAACACCGGATCAGCACATTTTTTGTGTTGATCCGGTGTTACACAAATCTGCGTGAAAATTCTTTTGTCTTGTCGGTCGCTGCGTGAAAGTAACTCGTTGCGCTGTGTACATCGAGTTATGCGTGTAGAAGGTGACTAGAACATCAATTTTTCAATGATTTAAAAAAAATGTAAATACACTTTAAAATACACCAAAAACCATTTTGAGATATACAAAACAGTCCTAAACATCAGCCAAAAATATAAAAATTTTGATTTTCCACGAAACAAAAATTACAAAAATTCTCAAACTATACCCCGTCTAAAGGCGGGGTTGGGTATTAAAGGGTTGAAGCTCCATTGGTAAAATTTTGAGCGAAATCGAATAAGTTTTCTGAAAGTTATAGAACTTTTAGTAAAACTCATAAGATTTTTGAACACATTTTTAAAACATTATATTTCAATATGTACTCGATGATTTTTTTTTCAATTTTTTATGTGTTATATCTTATAACTAAGGATTTCATATGCAGCTATGTTTGAGGTTTTATATTCACTACAAAAAATATGAAAAATGTGCTTATGCAGCTGACGATGTTTAAAAATTTACTATATTTTGCACATATAATCTGCCAAACGTTTTCACCAATAAAAGTGCATTGACTGAACGAAAAATCCATAGAACCTACTCTTCATATGTAGTTTAGTAGGTCCTGTATAAAAATATTACATTAGGAAAGTTTAAAAAAGTTGAAAACACTTGGCACTTTTATTGATCAAAATATGATAAATTTTCAAATGACACTCTGAACATATACAGATTTTTCATATTTTTTTAAGTGAAGTATAAAACCTCAAAACCTCAAACGAAGCTGCACATGAAAGCCTTAGGTATAAGATGTAACACAAAAAGAATTGAAAAAGTTTCATCAAGTGCATATTGGGATATAATGTTTTAAAAATGTGTTCAAAAATCTTATAAGTTTTACTGAAAGTTCTATAACTTTCAGAAAACTTATTCGATCTCGCTCAAAATTTTAACAATGGAGCTTTAATATATGGGTTATAATTGGTCAATATTTCAGCGTTTTTTTATTGATGTAAAAAAAGTTATAAACATTTAAATGAAAAATTATTTTGTCCAAAAAATTACTGTACGGAAAATTGTTTGATACACTGCATACAGCCATGCCATGGAAAAATAATAGTGCTCCGATAATGCTCAAATTCGGTAGGAATGATTTGTCAATATTTGTATGGAATGACCATACGTCTCCATCACTTTTTTATATAAACAGTCATGGGCTACTAGGTGAACTTCAGTTAGTAAAAATTCCAGCGAATTCGCCTGCTGCAGAGTGATAATCCACCATGAATTTCTTCAGACATTCCTTCAGAAGTTCTTTGTGAATTTTTCTATAAATTCCTTCTTATTTTCCTACGGAAATTTCTCTCCAGATTCCTCCTCGAGTGCTTTCTGAGATTAATTTAGGAGCTCCTTCTGGAATTCCTCCAAGAGTGCCTTCAGAGATTTATCCAAAAGTTATTTCTAAGATTTCTTCAATAGTTCCTTCGAGGGACTCCCAGGAGTTCCTACTGAAATTATTCCAGCAGTTTCTTCGGGTGTTCCTCCAGGAATTAATTCTTGGAATCCTCAAAAAAATTCTTGTAGGATTCGTCCAAGAAGTTTCTTAGGAATTAAGTTTTTGAGGATTTCTTCAGCACTTCCTTGTAGGAATTCTTTAGTAGTTTCTTTTGCAATTTTTCAAAGAGTTCTTTCTGAGATTTCTCAAGGAGCTTCTTGGAGTCTTTCTTCCTATTCCTGCAGAAGCTTCTTCAAGGATTCCCTCAAAAATTCCTTTACGAATGCCTCCCGAAGCTCCTTCTGGGAATCCTCCAAGATTTTCCAAGAATAGCCAAGAGTCGCTTTTGGGATTTATCCAAGAGTTCCTTCAAAAATTCCTCTTTCTAGGAATTTCAACCGTGATTCCTCTAAATGTTCCTTCTGGAATTGAATCCATCCTTTTAGGATTTCTACGAGAGCCTTCTGGGATTTTTGAAGGAGTTTCTTCTGAAATTCCGGAATAACTCTGTAAATATCCAACGCGATTTTATTTGGGCAATTTAATTAATATTTTCCCAGGGGTCTATCCAGGATTCCTTCAGAAGTTCCCTCTGTGATTCTTCCAGAGGTTTTTTTTTCAGAAATTTTTAACTTCTTCTACTTCTGGGTGCATGCCAGACAGAACCTCATGCACCCAGAAGTACCAGAAATCCTCCAGGAATTATTTTTGTGATTCCACCAACATTTCCTTCTGAGATTTCTTTCAATTTGGAACGCTGGTAGGCTTTCCCTAAGTAATCCCGGAAGGAGTTCCTAAAATGATTTCGGAATAAGTTCTAGGAGGAATCCCCCAAGAAGTTTTTCCTGGATAAAACCAAGAAAAAAAATCTGGAATTTCTGAAGAAATGTCTGGAAGAAACTTCTTAAGGTGAATATATGACGTAGCCACATCCCGAATTTTCAAAAGCACAAATCTGAAGAACCGTATGTTAGTTTGAGTTGAATTAGATCGATCGGTTACCCGCTGGAGGTGAACAATCGATCAACTTTCCAGCGCAAATCGTCATTTATTTCTTCAGATTTGTGCTCTTGAAAATTCCGGGTGTGGCTTCGACATACCTTTCTTAACCTTAAGAGGATCCGTATTGATAAACTCAAAGGCAGTTTTATTTGCTCAAATTTCAACCAATGGTAATAAAAATTTATCACTGCACTCTGTTCACCATCTTGGTAACAGTGAAATAATTTTCAATAGTGACTTCGTGAATTTAAGCGAAAAAAAACTGCTTTTTAATAGTTGATGATTGCTGATGTTTGAATGATAGTTATTTGAGCCTCAAGCGATCCCGAAAAGAACTTCTGGAGGAAACTTGGAAGAAAATCCAGAGTGGAATTCCTACATTCATAGAACATACTGAAGGAATTTCAGAAGAAAGTGTGGGAGAAATTCATGAAGGAATTCTAAGGGGTTTTCCTGGAGGAATTCCGATAATATTAACCTTTCAGTACTCGCGCCAATTTTTGTAACGCGAGCAGTCGCGCGTTGTACTTTATACAACATTCATACATTCTGAAATATCTAAGAATCCTGTCGGACTGTCTTTGGCAAAGTTGTTGTAAATTTCATGGGCTACTTGATGCTGACAAAGTTGATTCGTAATACGTCCACTAGGCGGCGCTAGTGAGCAATATCATGTTATATCTTATATCTCAGGATCTTGATGTCTTAGAAAGATGGTGTTTTCCGCAAAGCTGTTTGGTAAGTCAACGGCTTACAGATTATTGGCCGTTTAATTGGAAATTCCACCACTAGGCGGCGCTAGTGAGCAAATATACTTTATATCCTATGTATCTCGGGAACCTGATAACTTAGAAAGATGGTGTCTTCGACAAAGTTGTTTGGTAGGTCAAGTACTTACGGATGATTTGCAGTTTAATTTAAAATTTCATCACTTGGCGGCGCTAGTGAGCACGTAAATATTACATATTATGTATCTCTGGACCCTTATTACTTAGAAAGATAGGGCTTATAGATGAGTGACAGTTTGATTTCAAATGCCACCACTAGGAGGCGCTAGTGAGCATGTAAATTTTTAATCTCATGTAGTTCAGGATCCTGACTAAAAAGGCACGGGACACCGTCTTCAGCCAGAGGCTGTACAGACTGAACAGAACTTAACACTAGACCATGAACACGACATACATTACATACACCAGTGGATAGCATGGTGCGGTTACACGCTTGGTAACGCTAACCGAACGGCCACGAAGCTCCACTTTACTCAGAAAGATGGTGTCTTCGGCAAAGTTGTTTGGTAGATCAAAGACCAAATGAAAAAAAAAGTTACCTCTCGTGCCGACCTTCTAAAAGATCGAAAACTTACAGATAGTTGTCCGTTTGAATCGTAATTTCACCACTAGATGACGCTAGTGAACATTAAAAATGTATATGCGATAGTTCTCAGGATCCTGGTTACTAGAAGAGAGATGGTGGTTTCTAGACATGGGTAACTCACTCGCGAGTCGACTCAAAGAACCGATTCGCGAATTCGAGTGAGTGAATCACGATTCTTTTCAAAAGAGTTCCGATTCGCTGAATTCATTTACGAGTACAACAAGTGCCGAAATTAGTTGGATCAAATGCGTTCTTTAGTAATGTTTAGACACAGAAAATCGCAAACAATCCTTTCCAATCGAACATTTTTCATTCGTATATTGTATGGCCGGCTCGCGCTAGTGAATCGACTCTTTAGTGGAAGGAACGAAAATCTGTGTATCCTGTATTTATTGCGTCGACGGCTGAGTCGACGTCCATATCTTGCGAGCTGATTTCCTAAAAATCTGGACATATAAAAAAGGAGTCGGCTAACATCGAAAAATGACATTTTTCAACAAGTTACGGAAAAGAGTTGCTGAATCGGTCAAAAGTCTTTTTTGAGAGTGAATCGTTAGCGATTCACTTTAAAAATTGAATAATTCTCCCATCTCTAGTGGTTTCGGCAAAGTTGTCAAATAGGTTAAGTGCATTTGGTTGGTGGGTCGTTGAAATCAATATTTCGCCAGTAAGTGGTGCATCTACGAGTCTGATTACCTGGGAAGTTGATATCTTTGGCAAGGTTGGTTGGTAGATCAAGGGCCTTCAGTTGATTGACCATTTGATTCGTGCTTCTGCCACCAGAAGACGCTAATTGTTAATTTGCAAAAGCATGAACGTGTTATTATTCATCTAGAAAATAAATCAACGAGCTGTAAATTTTTATACTTCCGAAAGTTTTCAAAATTTGAAAATTACACAACTAGTTGATTATAATTTGTTTAAATTTGCACTTGATTGAATTATTTTACATGAAGTTAAAGCGCTTAGTAAAATATTCAATATCTGATCGTCGTATTTCAATATACTCTATCTTAAGGTTGTCAATGTCACGGGATAAGTACATCCATCCTTTATCCATCAAACAACAATGTCGAACACATCTTTCTAAGTAATCAGGATCTTGAGATATATGAGGTATAAAATGGGAATGCTCACTAGTGCCACCTGGATGTGAAATTGCACGTCATATTTGTCTTTATCAGTTAGTGTTTGATCTACTAAACAACTTTTCAGACGACACCATCTTTCTAAGTAATCAGGGTCCTAAGACATATGAGTTATAAAATTTGAATACCCACTATTGCCTCCTAGATGTGGAGTTTCAAATCATACGGCTCTCCATCAGATAGTGTTTGATCTACTAAACAACTTTGCTGAAGACATCATCTTTCTAAGTAATCAGGATCTCGAGATATATGAGTTATCACCGCATTACCGCTAAAACGACAACAAACGTGAAACGCGATCGTGGTCTCTTTTTTACGTATTTTCCGTAGTAAAAACAAAAGTTTCGTATTCATTTCCCTGTGGTTGCATTCGATTATTTTTACCATCACGCCGTGTTTACAATGGAGTGCCATGAATGCCATTCTTCGATAGACGCTACATGCGAATCGTTCGTGGTGTGTGAAGATTGTAGCAAAAGCTACCACGCTAATTGTGTTGGACTGTTGGAGTCGCACACAGTGAGCTTGGCAGCAAAGAATATGCTTTGGATGTGTGACGTTTGTTTAGATGCATTCTACAAAAAGAGACGTACATCATCGTTGGAAATGCCGCCTAATGATACGACGATAATTGAATCCGAGCTTGCTAACATCAAATCTCGGATCGATTTCATCGCATACAAGCTGTCGAACACTACATTGCCATCATCGTCACAGGTGCCCTTGCAATCGTCAAGTCCGCTTTCATCAACCAAATTACAAGTCGACTCCGGCCCCAGTGTTGCCACATTTTTTTCGGTTTTCATCTGTGATTTTGGTCAAAATAATCTTTTTCATCTGTAGGAAATTTCAGAAAATCTTAGTAAAAATCTGTGATAGGTTAATGTTTCCAAAATCGAATATTTTTGAATAATTTGTTTAAAAAACGAAAAAAAAATGTTCTTAGAATAACGTCGACCAAAACACTCCCAGGTTGCATCTGAAGATTATCAGAAACCACAAGAACGTCGAAAACAATGCGCCATCCAACTAGAAGATTTAATTTCTATTATTTAAATTTGAGTACCTGAAAATTATAATAAAGCTTTTTTTACGATAGTCATGGTCATTGTTTAAAAAATCTTAAAAATCTTTTTTATTGCAAAAATCTTTGATCTGTGATCAGATATCTGTAGGCGAAAATGGGAAAAAATCTGTGTAATTCTAGATAAATCTGTGTATGTGGCATCACTGTCCGGCCCCCCTGCGAGTGATAGTGATCTCCAAACGAGCAGGCGCTCGTTTGAATCGAATTTGCAGCAGAAAGACACTTTTTCGCTTTTTTTGTCCAATATTGATAGCTACGCTAATACTAGGGAGATTGAATGTATGGTCCGTGAATCAGTTGGAGTGAATGACGAAGAAGAAATTAATGTTTCAAAGTTAGTACCTAGCTGGAAGGACATCAGTCAGCTTGAATACGCATCTTTTAAAATCGTTTTAAATGTAAGATGGAAAAATATTGCTTTGAATCCTTCTACATGGCCAACTGGAATTAAATTTAGAGAATTTGTATGTTTGCGTAGGACAATTTGGAGACCGAACGTCGGTCTTTCAAACGAAATTGTGTAACTTGAAAAGACTTTGTGAAAAACGCTTTGGTTTTGTTGTTATGATAAGTGTTTATTGGAATGTTGTCTATTATTTTGTTTTTTTTCTTGCTGATTATTGTATCTTTTAATGTAAGTTAGAGTTCCTCGGAAATATGCTGTTAATTGACTGCTTTGGAGAAAATGTAATGATGTTCTGTTATTTTGTGTTTTTTGTATCTATATATTAAGTACATTAAGATATTTAATACAATAATACATATAAGTTAGTAGTCTGTACAACCTAGTGTTGAAGATGGTATATGAATAAATAAATAAATAAATAATATTTGAGTACTCACTTGCGCCACCTGGATGTGGAATTCCACATCATACTTGTCTTCATCAGTTAGTGTTTGATCTACTAAACAACTTTGCAGAAGACACCATCTTTCTAAGTAATAAGGGTCCTGAGATGTATGAGTTATAAAATTTAAATGCCCACTAGCGCTACCTAGATGTGGAGTCTCAAACCAAACGGCTCTCCATCAGTTAGTGTTTAACCAACCAAACAACTTTGCCGAAGACACCATCTTTCTAAGTACTCAGGATCCTGAGTTATATGGGATATAAAAATTACATGCTCACTAGCGCTGCCTATCGGTTGAAATCTGAATTTCTCAGATCACCTCGCGAAGGCCCATGATATCCCAAGTAACTTTGCCGAAGACACCATATTTCTTGATCATATAAATTTTGAAATACACTAATTCACATTCAACTGTCTATCTTATCTTAAATATAGTACGTTCTTCATATTGCGATTTACAATTTTCCGCATTATAAGGAGTTATACTGTTTTCAAAAAAGGTCTTAAAATATTCCAAATAAGATTCCTGTAGAATACATTTGGGGTTGACATCTATAGAAACGATGGTTTCAAAGTAATAGTCGATAATTCTCATGTGTTGAACAAAGTACAACAGCGCGATTAACGGAAGGTTAATGAAAAAATCCCGCAAGAAATTCTTGTCGGAATCCAGGAAAGATCTCCTACACCAATCTCATAAAGAACTCCTGGAGACATCGTATACATTCTAGAAAAATACAGGACGAAATTCCTGGAAGAAACCCGGAAGGAACTCCTGGAGGAATCTCGGAATTTTCAAAACGAGGAATTTCAGAAGAACTTCATTGAAAAATTCCAGAAGATTCTTGAAGAAATCCTAATGTTCAGTCTGTAGAGGCCGTAAAGTCGAAGACAGTGTAATTGTCTTCATAAAGTGTTTGTTGCTTGAAAGCGTTGTAAAAGGACGAAAACATAAAGTAACATTATATATTACATAAAAAGTGGCATATTAAAATGTTTCTAATAAAATTGTCACGAAGATAGAGTTTCAAACGTTAATTTTGGAATTGATTGCAAGAATCATAGTAACAAGATAAAATAAGCAATGTTTTCCGCGTCATCTGCTCAAATCAAAGCCGTTAAACGGTTTTTAATACTTAGACTTTTTAATCTTGAATGTTCCGTTGAGGTCGACCACACCTGAATCTTGACCTGAGTAAACCATTTATCAAAAATTGTGCATTGAATATCAACTAAACTGACTCACACAATACAAAACTTCTTCTCTTACAACCAGCTTTCCAAATGGATCACGACTACGGTTTCGACCTGGAGGAAGCTATCAAAAGAGAAGGTCTGTCCAGAGCCGATCTGCAAGCGTTGCGAACGCCTCCCATCGAAGGAGTCCCACTGGACATCACCGATAGGTTGCTGGCCTGCTTTCTCAATGCATGTAGGAAAAATGTCCCCGAAACACGGAAAGTCATCAAAATCTACTACCAAGACCGTCGAGAGGCTCCGGAGTTGTTCGACAATCGTGACCCGCTGAATCCAAAAATCCAACAATGCTTCCAAAACCAGTGAGTTTATGACGAATATCCGCCCAAACCAGTGACTTAGAAAATAACCTTTCACATTCTTAGGGACTACTTTTTCCTGCCACCTACCCCGGCTGGCCATTCCGTGATCTTCCACCGATTGAGCAACCCTAAGGCGTCCAACTACCACTTCGACGAAGCAGTAAAAACCTACTTCATGCTTATAGAAACCTGTATGTACCATCAAGGTCCCCGCCCGGGCCTGATCTGCCTGTTCGACATGAACAACGTGGGGCTGTCGCATCTGCTGCGGGTCAAAATCGGCACCATTCGAAAATTCTTCCACTACCTGCAGGAGGGCTTGCCGGCCAAGCTGAAAGCCATTCACGTGTTGAACGCCGTCTCTTTCTTCGATAAGGTTCTCTACATCATCAAACCATTCATGCATGCTGAAATTCTAAATATGGTAAGTATTGAGCAGCGTGACGAAACAGATACCTAACAGTTCTAATCGTGTCTCAACTGCATTCCAGCTCTTTCTATACCCCACAAATACTAGCTTGGAAAAGTTGTATGACGAGTGGATTCCCCGCAGTTGCTTACCATCGGACTACGGTGGTGAGCTGAAATCTGTCGCTGAGTTACATCAAGAGCACCTGAAAACTTACCAATCACTTCGGCCGTACTTCCTGGCCGAAGAGCGACAACGGAAGGGAGATTCCAAGCTGATAGAAGAAACGAGCAACAAGATTAAATCTTTGGACATCGATTAGCGGGCGTTCTTCTACATATCGCGCTTGCCCATAGAGATGATGTTTAGCCAAAATAACGAAAATAGCTGCACAAATATTTTACATACACTATCCATTACATTCATCTGGCTCGTTCAATGTGAGCTTTGAGCTTAAGGAAACTAATTGTGATATTATGCAATTGCTCAAGTGAAACTTACATATTCGAATAATTCGTTTAGGTGGAATTTTAATTGGGCTTGGGAATAATTGTAAAAAAAGAGTTGTTAAGCTGAATCGTGGCTTCAAGTTGAGCAAAACAATAAATTGGTACATATTCTTTTTAAAATGTGTTTTATTGTATGTTCACAGGACCAAATTGCTATTTTCTACTATTGCTTTTCTGGGTGTTTGAAGGTTTTCAGCAGGCTACCTTACCGGGGCCGCGCTGCCTACATTGCTATTTATATTTTTTTTTCATAGCATCTCATTCCAGTATTGTTTTTTTTTCCGAAGAATGAGAAAATCTGATAAAAAGATTTATCTTAGAAAATATTAATCGGGGTTTCATACGCCCTCACAGAGCCAAATAACTCACGAGTACCTCTGGAAAGCAATTTGAAATTCTATATGAAGATAATCAACGCAATGAACTTTTATTAACCCTCTAATACCCAACCCCGCCTTTAGACGGGGTATAGTTCGAGCATTTTTGTAATTTTTGTTTCGTGGAGAATCAGATTTTTTATATTTTTGGTTGATATTTGGGACTGTTTTGTATATCTTAAAATGGTGTTTGGTGTATTTTAAAGCGTATTTATATTTTTTAAAAATCATTGAAAAATTGATGTTTTAGTCACCTTTTAGAAGTCATTGTTTATTTTATACTGAATCGCTACAATTAACATATTTTAAATTTTTCCCAAATCATTCTACCATAGTTTAATAATTTAAGGGAATCGAATACACTCTAAAATTATTTTCCTCAAAATTACACGGAAAATAAAACTTTCTATGAAAAAAATTTAAAATAAAAATATTTCAACAATAATCATAAAACCTCAAAATGTTTTCATCTCGAAAAGTCCGTACCCCAAATATGCTTCCAGGAAAAATATGAAAGTGTGGGGATGTTCAAAAATAAAAATTAGAAAAATCAAAAACTGAAATTCACGAAATCGAGAATTGAAAAGAATCATCTTCCAAAACATGCTTAAATCGATTGTAGATGACGAAAAATGATATTTAGATCAAAATCAAAAAATTGGGTATTAGACGGTTAAGATAAGACGATAGTGGATTTAACTTATCATCATAGTAACCATGAATATTGCTGTCAACGTAGATTTGAATGCTGTTAAATCATAGTATGAACAATTTTTATTATGGTCATATCTTCTCAGTAGACGATCGTGGACGGATAGATTTAAATAACATGCACATGCATTTAACGATCAATTCAAATTTCATTTGATTTGCGCGATCGTTCCACCAGACGCGCTAGTTACAGACAAACAGACGTAACTCTTAGAGGAAATTCATCAAAAACTTTTGTCCAGTGTCATTTTCATGAGCACACTGCCACCTGTTGGTAGAACCACACGCGACACTGTCGGCCATGATGGATTTCGATTTGACGTTTTGCTAACACGCACACTACTACACAAATTACCTGTAATTTTCGTTTTCATCATTCAGCAACGTGTACACTGGCAAACGTCAAAGCGATCGAACACTAGCGCCTCTGGTGGAACAATCGCGCAAATCAAATGAAATTTGAATTTATCGTTAAATGCATGTGCCAAGCCGTTTTGAAGAGTGTTACGTCTGTTTGTCTGTGCGCTAGTGTTCGATCGCTTTGACGTTTGCCAGTGTACACGTTGCTGAATGATGCAAACGAAAATTACAGGCAATTTGTGAAGTGTGCGTGTCAGCAAAACGTCAAACCGAAATCCATCATGGCTGACAGTGTCACGCGCGGTTCTACCAACAGGTGGCAGTGTGCTCATGAAAAAGATGCCTGGCAAAAGTTTTTGATGAATTTCCTCTAAGAGTTACGTCTGTTTGTCTGTGGTATCCCAATGTACAACTTTTTGCCACAGAGAACAGACATCCAAGTCCAGTTTCGAAACTGTGTAAGGAATTTAACGGCCATCTGAAATCGGCAACATAAGTGGCAATAGCGTGGCGCTGCAATCGGTTAATTCTCCATACTAATTTAATTCACCACTTGAAATGTTTCAATTCACCACTGACTGTGGCAATATGGTGTTTGGCGGCGTTAGTGTTGTCATCGTGCATTGGTTTGCAACCTTACTCAAGTAAAGATTCAAATCCTTACCCAACTTTCCGAATGAAATTTGTTCTAGCCTGGATGTCTGTTCTCTGTGTTTTTGCCCCATAAGGAAGATAGGGTGGGGCGGGACAAGATGGGTCAGTGCCATTTTCGGGCGAATTACTTATGTTTTGATTATGTTAATAATTTTGTTAGATGACCAACATGAATATACAAAAGTTTGGCATTGATTAAAAAAAATATTCACTCTCATTGGAAATAAAATGTTTTAGCCATTTTTCTTATGCGATACAATCCATAAAATCTCCAAATAAACGGCCGCGGGGCAAGATGGGTCACCTTCAATTTTGAACGTATTTTTGGGGCACTCAAAAGTTATTTATTTTTTATTACAAGACTATCTCATAAATGACTTCAATCCAGCGGAATGAACGCTCAAAATTATAACATAAAATTATGATAATTTTTTAGTGAAAACATCGATTTTCAAGTCGTCTTTTTATATTCCAAACAAATTTATAAAATGTTAACTAGTAGCTCTTGTTTACTCAGTATGGATATGGAGCATATATGAATGCGGAACAAATCTTATATCACAGACAAACAGACGTAACTCTTAGAGGAAATTCATCAAAAACTTTTGCCCGGTGTCATTTTCATGAGCACACAGCCACCTGTTGGTAGAACCGCGCGCGACACTGTCGGTCATGATGGATTTCGATTTGACGTTTTGCTGACACGCACACTACTACACAAATTACCTGTAATTTTCATTTGAATCACTCAGCAACGTGTACACTGGCGAACGTCAAAGCGATCGAACACTAGCGCATCTGGTGGAACGATCGCGCAAATCAAATGAAATTTGAATTGATCGTTAAATGCATATGCCAAGCCGTTTTGAAGAGTGTTACGTCTGTTTGTCTGTGCTTATATTTAGACGTTTTTCGTTGAGAAAATGTGAATTACTTAAAAGGTGACCCATCTTGCTCCGCACTTTTTTTCACGGCGCAAAATCGATCACTTTTTAAAACTGATTGTTTAACATCATATTTTGTATTTAACAAACTTTTCATCGACTTTTAGCATAGCTAACTAGTGTATTAAAGAGTAGCGGACGAATACAAACCAATACGATTTGTATTTACAAAGTTATTGTGATCCATCCTTAGGTGACCCATTTTGCCCCACTCCACCCTATTAATCCCCAAAAGTCGATGGAAACTATCATACATTTCCCGATAACTCGTCTCATACGAACACATCAATTCGGCAAAGTTGCGTATTTTATTGATAGATATAGCGCATTTATTTCACCAAACATTAATAAAAGTGTGCGATTGCCACAAATCAACTTGGTGTGTTCAGAGCACTTATTCAGCATAAATCAAAGAAATAGTGCGCCGAAGCATCAACTGGATTTGACGCAATCGCGCACTTTTATTAACGTTTTCGCAGAATGAGTGCGCAGTCCAGTGGTGAACTAAATGCGCAACACAACTTTTCAGAACATTGTGTGGGTCTAAAAAATCAACAAATGTATGTTTTGCTTAGAGAACGTATTTTTAGGGTTAACTTTCAAACACAGGCCTCTATCTCCATTGGTGTTAAAATTACAACATTCACGTCTTCAGATAAGTTGTTTGAAATGAAAAATGCTACAGCTTTGCTGAAGTCGTCAACACTTTATCTCAACAATTAAAAAGAAATAGTTATTTATGCAATGAGTTGTAAGATGAAGATTTTTATAGCATGGGTCATACATTTATCCAACGAGGCTTGCCGAGTTGGATGAATATGACAAGTGCTGTAAAGATTTATTCAAACAGTACCATCATGACCAACATGACTGAATGAGAGCACCCACGTGTTCCATCCAAAGAAATTTGAATCAAGCAAGTCGTGTGCTATGACCGTCACAATCGTCACAATATTTCAAGCTCTTACCGTGGAAATTCCGGTTTCCAACCACACAATCGCATTATGATTCATAATGCAACCGAAATGAGTTGCATTATGAATCATAATGCAACTCTTTGATTTAGTGAAGAAAAGTAGGCCGTTACGATATCAAAAAGGCAAATATAAAAATAGATACGGAGTTGCAAAAAAGTAATTTTATGCAATTCAGTATCATAATTTATATTTTATAAAACTAATTTTGGTACGATGGCCAATTTTTCCGAACTGGTTCATTATGCAACTGAAATTAGTTGCATAATGAAAACTAGTTGTATATTGTTCATAATGTAACTCATTTGAGTTGCATTATGAACATTATGCAACTCAAATGGGTTGCATTATGAAAAAAATCATTGCATAAAATTTTGTATGGAACTCGTTGCAAAACTCGATTTTTTCAGCACTCTTCGTATTTATCCAACTCGGCAAGCCTCGTTGGATAAATGTACGACTCGTGCTGAAAAAATCAACTTTTTGCAACTCGTTACATAAATAACTATTGCATCTCACTTTTAGGGAGATTGGTCCGAAAACTCTAACTGCCAAAAGATGGCGCTGGTCATGCCCATCAATTTTGTCGAAGACACCATTGCTACATACATACCCACATACCAACCGGATCAGTTGCAAACACTAGCTTTGCAGGGTTGTTGTCCGGCATTCTTGCAACATGCCCTGCCCACCGTATCCTTCCCAAGCAACACACATGTTATATAACAATTACGGCAGCGCAAGTTTTTGTTGTATATAAGTTTATTTTACGTAATTCTAACACAATGTTGAAATAACGCCGAATTAACTTCTTTACAACCAAAACTTGCGCTGTCGTAACTTATATATAACATGTGTGTTGCTTGGGTTCCGGCTTTGTCCACCTTCTGGATTCTGGGTTCGCCGTAAAGTGCAGCGAGCTCGTGGTTCAGACTTCTCCGCCACACCGCCGAAGATCGTTCTTAGCACGCGTCGCTCGAAAACTCCGAGTGCTTGCAGGTCCTCCTCGAGCATGGTCCATGTCTCGTGCCCGTAGAGGATCACCGGTCTTATCAGCGTTTTGTACATGCCCAGGTAACCACTAAGCATTTGAATAAGCCGTGTATCAGCCCGTATTACGCATTTAAACTGCTTGCTGCCCTACATAAGCAGTTCGAATGCATAGCTGCCTTGAGTTAGCATAAGCTGTGCTGCTCAAAAGCTTTCGGCGGTTAATTAGCATTTCAACTGCTTGAAGTGGTTTCACTTGGGAGCATACAACTGCTCTTTAAATGCTAGGAGCAAAAAGGTTGGGAGATATGTTACGCATTTGGCAACACATTTTGTCTCTCTCTCTTACAGAGCATATGCTTCTTTTTATAAATTTGTGCATCTTATTTGTTTCTTCATTTTCCCCTACTTATCCAAAAGCACTAAAGAAAACATTACTGTTGGTGGGGGCGATATTTTACACCCGCCGCCAATGGATGTTCGAGCTGACGTCGCCGCCAACTACGCACGACCGAGAGATAGCAAATCACAAAACAAATACAGTCATGATAATGTAATCATTCCACAACCAACCGTTTCCCAATAAAGTCGTTTATTTGAAGTCGTTCCGCTTTTCTGTCTGCTAATGCGCGTCCCTTAGTCGGTTGTCTCCCGTCGTCGGACATTCCGCTGTGCACCTGTTTCCGCCGGTTTGCCAACATGTAATGTGCCCAGGCTGCGCAGAAGAAAAGTAAGTTTTGAGTTAGCGAAAACGATCGGGGAATCTTCCCGCCGGGTGAAAAGTTTCGTGCTTTGTCGTTGGCGTTGGTTCGGTTTTCGGCGCGTGTGTTGGTGTGGCTGTATCGATCCAATGTGATATAAAGAAGGTGTGGAGGAACTCATCCTTTGATTGTAGCTCGGAGCTGTGGGAGCGGAAGAGTTGGCTGACTGAAAGCTGAAAAGCAGTGCAGTGAGAAAGAAGAACTTGATCGGCAGAAAACTCCGCCGCCGGGAACTTGATTGGCTCGGTGTGCAGTTTTGTTCGGTGCGTGATTGTTTTTCTCTGGTGGCTGCTGCGAAAGTGGACTCCGGATGTGAGGACGTTTGTTTTGAAAGCATCCAAGACGATTTCGTTGTGCTAGTAGTAGTGCAGCAGGACTGAGACACTGATTGTAGTGAGTCGTGAAGAGTGAAAAGTTGTTTTGGATCAACAGTGCTGGTCAGAAGTTTGTTTACGGTACAGGACGAAGCAAAAATGGCTGAGAAAATTTCGTTCCCGCTCCTCAACAACGGCAATTATTCCACTTGGAAAGTGCGGATGGAGATGTTGTTGACTCGCGACGACTATTGGTTTGCGGTGGAGGACTCGAAACCCGAACCGGTAACCTCGGATTGGAGGAAGGCGAATCAGAAAGCGTTGGCCACGATCGTGTTATTTCTGGAGGATAGCCAGATGAATCTGGTGAAGGGCGTCACGACGGCGCGTGATGCATGGACCAAGCTGAAATCGTACCATGAGAAGGCAAGTATGACATCCCGTGTGTCGCTCTTAAAGCGCATTTGCAGTCTTAACCTGGTCGAAGGACGTGCAGAGGGACCGGACATGGAAAGACATCTTTACGAACTGGATGAACTCTTCGACCGCCTGCAGTGTGCGGGACAAGTGCTGGAACCGTCGTTGAAGATCGCCATGGTTCTCCGGAGTCTCCCAGATTCCTACGACGTTTTGGTGACTGCGCTGGAGAGTCGGAAGGATGAAGATCTAACGATGGAGATCGTCAAGCAGAAGCTGCTCGATGAATGGCAGCGCAGAACGGAGCGGTCGATAAGTTCCTCTTTCGGTACAGGCGAAAGCGCATTGAAATCGGTAGCAAAGCGACAGGAGGAGAAAGTTTGCTTCCACTGTCGGAAGCCGGGACATTTCCGGCGAAATTGTCGTCTGTTCTTGAAGCAGCGAGGCGACGACGATGAAGGTACCGCGGAGGCCAAACAAGCAACGGAAAAGGAAAGAAGCGTCTGTTTTGCAGTCAGGAAGAATCGGCAGAAGGGTCGTTGGATCATTGACAGCGGCTGTTCAGGTCACATGACCAATGACAAGGAATTCTTCAGCAAACTGGAAAAGGCGGACGTCGACGTAGTACTGGCTGATGGTTCCGTTGTGAAGGCTGCTGGTGTCGGTGAAGGATCAATCCAGTGTATTGATGGAGCCGGGAATCCGAAGAAGATTTTTGTCAAGAATGTGTTGTTTATACCGAGCTTGTACAGCGGACTGCTTTCCGTTCGCACACTGCTGCAGAAAGGATTCAAGGTGGAGTTCGGAGCATCAAGTTGCAGCATCATCGGTCAAGCAGGAGGTGTTGTGGCTCTTGGAGAACTACGCGAGAATCTGTTCGAGCTGAAGATGGGAAGAGGATTGTCGAAGAACGAAGCCAAGTGTTTGCCAAGCTGCAGTTTTGTCAGGAGCGAGAAGCCGAAGAAGATGAACGTCAAGCAACAGGATTCTGGATCCGGAGATCGAAGTCAGGAGGAGCTGAAGGTGCCGCAAGAAAGTGAGGAGTTCCAAGATTGTGAAGATGAAGATTTCGAATACTGGATGAAGGTCATCGATTGTCGCAGGAACGGATTACTGAACAACCAAGTTGAGATGGGGAAGATGCACGTGAGCGATGCGTCGGCCACCCAGATCGAGTCTTCGCAGCATCCATGATGAGGCAGCGAGTTCCGAAGGAAGTAAGATAGGATCGGCAGGATGAAAAGATCGAGGAGGAGTGTTGGTGGGGGCGATATTTTACACCCGCCGCCAATGGATGTTCGAGCTGACGTCGCCGCCAACTACGCACGACCGAGAGATAGCAAATCACAAAACAAATACAGTCATGATATTGTAATCATTCCACAACCAACCGTTTCCCAATAAAGTCGTTCCGCTTTTCTGTCTGCTAACGCGCGTCCCTTAGTCGGTTGTCTCCCGTCGTCGGACATTCCGCTGTGCACCTGTTTCCGCCGGTTTGCCAACAATTACTACAGCTGGGTTGGATTGGGAACTTGTCCAACAAAAAATCACCAATTATTTCCATTTCGTCGGAAAATATGTGCCGAATAGGTGGATGCTTTGGTG
This sequence comes from Aedes albopictus, assembly GCF_035046485.1. Lineage (NCBI taxonomy): Eukaryota > Metazoa > Arthropoda > Insecta > Diptera > Culicidae > Aedes > Aedes albopictus. Next base: position 180,253,749 of record NC_085138.1, read on the forward strand.
GATTATAGGATTGTTTGAAAGAGGGAAGAAACAATCACATTCCACAGATATTTAAAAGAAGGGATCGTAATGCTCTACCACAATGAAATATCTCAATGAAAACAAGTTTTGGATGTTGAATCTGAAGCTGTTATCGAATCATTCTTTATATTGGCGATTAAATCAATGCACGCCACCGGGACAGCTTAAGCATCGTGGATCAGGAGCAACAGAATCCGAAGCAGATATGATTTATCAATCTCCGGATCGTAAGTTCAAACCTACATCACTACAAACATCAGCAAAAAAGTCCCACCTAGCACCGGCTGGAATACGGAAGGACGATGAAGCGGGGAAGCATGCTGAGAGAACGAGAAGCAGACGTCAATCTATTTTTGTTTTTTCTCGCTCGACGAGGCGTTACGCTTCTTTGACATTTCGTCACGACGTTCCTGAAGGGATAGCACTAAGACAGCCCGTTATTTTGCCAAAACCTGCTGTGAAGTAGCACTATAGGCGCATATACGACTAATTAGCATTAAACGCCTTGTTGTAAAGGCTACTATAATGCTGAAGGAATGCTATTTTAAATGCTTACTGGTTACTTGGGTGGTGCATTTGGTGCGTGGGTGAATCTTTTTCGACCGCAGTTTCATCTGGAGCCCGTAGTATAGGCCCGTAGTATGGGCCTATAGGCCCGACTTCCGCTGATGATGCGCCTCCGAATTTCACGGCTCACGTTGTTGTCAGCCGTCAGTAAGGATCCGAGGAAGACGAATTCCTCCACCACCTCGAAAGTATCCCCGTCTATCGTAACATTACTACCCAGACGGATCCGGTCGTGTTCGGTTCCGCCAACCAGCATGTACTTTGTTTTGGAGGCATTCTAGAGATGGGAGAATTATTCAATTTTTAAAGTGAATCGCTAACGATTCACTCTCAAAAAAGAGTCGACTCTTTTGACCGATTCAGCAACTCTTTTCCGTAACTTGTTGAAAAATGTCATTTTTCGATGTTAGCCGACTCCTTTTTTATATGTCCAGATTTTTAGGAAATCAGCTCGCAAGATATGGACGTCGACTCAGCCGTCGACGCAATAAATACAGGATACACAGATTTTCGTTCCTTCCACTAAAGAGTCGATTCACTAGCGCGAGCCGGCCATACAATATACGAATGAAAAATGTTCGATTGGAAAGGATTGTTTGCGATTTTCTGTGTCTAAACATTACTAAAGAACGCATTTGATCCAACTAATTTCGGCACTTGTTGTACTCGTAAATGAATTCAGCGAATCGGAACTCTTTTGAAAAGAATCGTGATTCACTCACTCGAATTCGCGAATCGGTTCTTTGAGTCGACTCGCGAGTGAGTTACCCATGTCTAAGGCATTCACCACCAGTCCGACCTTTGCTGCTTAGCGTTTCAGGCGGGTGTACAGCTCTACCACCGTTCCAAATGTTCTTGCAATAATGTCCATGTCGTCCGCAAAGCTTACAAATTGACCGGATTTTGTGAAAATCGTTCCCCGGCTGTTGAGCCCGGCTCGTCGCATCACACCTTCCAGAGCAATGTTGAAGAGTAGGCATGAGAGTCCGTCATCTTGTCGCAGTCCCCGGCGAGATTCGAATGAACTGGACAGTTCATCCGAAACTCTTACGCAGTTTTGCACACCGTCCATCGTTGCTTTAATCAGTCTAGTCAGCCGTTTTCGTCCATGATTCTCCATAGCTCTGCGCGGTCGATACTGTCGTATGCCGCTTTGAAGTCGATGAACAGGTGATGCGTTGGGACCTGGCATTCACGGCATTTCTGCAGGATTTGCCGTACGGTAAAGATCTGGTCCGTTGTCGACCGGCCGTCGATGAAGCCAGCCTGATAACTTCCCACGAACTCATTCGTTTCAGGTGACAGACGACGGAAGATGATTTGGGATAGCACTTTGTAGGCAGCATTCAAAATAGTGATCGCCCTGAAGTTCTCACATTCCAAATGGTCGTCTTTCTTGTGAATGGGGCAGATTACCCCTTCCTTCCACTCCTCCGGTAGCTGTTCGGTTTCCCAGATCCTGACTATCAGCCGATGCAGACAGGTGGCCAACTTTTCTGGGCCCATCTTGATGAGTTCAGCTGCGATGCCATCCTTACCAGCTGCTTTGTTGGTTTTGAGCTGGTGAATGGCATCCTTAACTTCCCTCAGCGTGGGAGTTGGTTCATTTCCGTCCTCCGCTACACTGGCGTCGTCGTTTCTTCCGTTGCCGTGGGCTCCCGTGCTTACGTTCTCCACGCCGTTAAGGTGCTGATCGAAGTGCTGCTTCCACCTTTCGATCACCTCACGTCCGTCTGTCAAGAGGCCTCCGTCTTTATCCCTGCATATTTCGGCTCGCGGCACGAAGCCGTTGCGGGATGCGTTGAGCTTCTGATAGAACTTCCGTGTTTCTTGGGAACGGCACAGCAGTTCCATTTATTCACACTCCGCTTCTTCCAGGCGGCGCTTTTTCTCCCGAAAGAGGCGGGGCTGCTGTTTCCGCTTCTGTTTGTAACGTTCCACCTTCGATCGAGTCCCTTGCTGCAGCATTACCGCCCTCGCTGCGCCCTCCAAAACCGTTCTGCACTCTTCGTCGAACCATTCGTTCCGTCGATTTCGTTCCACGTACCCGATGGTGCTCTCTGCTGCGTCGTTGATGGCTGCTTTCACTGTACTCCAGTAGTTCTCTAGAGGGGCCTCATCGAGATCGCGCTCTTCTGGCAACGCCCCAAGCAACCAAAAGCTCGGACTCTACTTTATAAGCGCACTCCAAAGTTCACAATGTTGGAATATTTGGGCCAGCCTAATATATGTTGTGCGATGTTTATCATCAATGCCCTGCGCCGACCCTGCTAAATGTATGTACGTAAGTTGTTATTGTTTGTACATGATTGTTGTTGTTAAATAAACCGACCGCCGCGACGTGCACACGCATCTCTGTGTTTGCTCCGTGTTTCTCCGCCGTTACGCGTACCGAAAGTTCCCCCGGTGATTTGTCGGTGCTCCTGGGTAGCTCAGTGGTCCTTTGAGGACAGTGTTGGCCTCAGTGATTATATCCAACAGGTCATGGGCCCAGTTGGTGCGGAAGAACCGAAAAAGTGCTGTGAAAGTCGCGGAGTGTGAAATCGTTTCTCGGACGATTGCTTCCTGTGGTGCCGGTCGGTGGGGAGCTAAATAATTAATTTGGCTCGTTCGGTTGCAATCAGCTGCTGTGTGGAAGAACAGCTGTGACCGGGACAGTGTTGAAAAAGTGGTCGGCGGAAATATTTCCCGTTTGGTTGGAGCGGCGCCTAGAACGATTAAGAAAGTGCCGGTGGCTCCTAGTGCACCATTTTGTCCCGCAGCCGAAGTGAAGAAAGAAGATTACTGTGTGAGAAGTGCCATTTTGTGCAGGAAATCGTTGCCGTAGCCGTGGTGATCGAACGTAAATCGAACAGAAGTGACGGAGTCTGTGTGTACCGCCGTCGGGTACGTTCGCGTGTGTTGTTGGCTGTACCTTCGTGGCTGTACAGTGTGCGCCAACAGAAAAAGAACATTTTCAAAATGACTGAGAAAGTTTTAATTTCCCGTCTGGGTAATAAAAATTATCAGACGTGGAAGGTGAAAATTCAGATGCTGCTGATTACTTTCGACCTGTGGCATGCGGTTTCGGAAGCGAAGCCAGCGCCAGTGACTGCGGCGTGGTCGAAAGAGGATCAAAAGGCGAAAGCCATGATCATTCTGAATGTGGAAGACAATCAGTTGCCGCTAGTGAAAGACTTGAAGTCTGCGGCGGAAGTGTGGGAACGTTTGAAGAAGTACCACGAAAAGGCTACGGTGACGTCGCGAGTGTCGCTTCTGAAGAAGCTGTGTAGTTTCAACTACGAAGATGGTGCGGACATGGAGAAGCACCTGTTCCAGATCGAAGAGTTATTCGATCGACTGTCGTGCGCGGGACAGAAACTCGAGAGTTCGCTGCAAGTGGCAATGGTGTACCGGAGTCTGCCGGAATCCTACAACGGACTGGTGACGGCCTTGGAGAGCCGTCCGGATGCCGACCAGTCGCTAGAATTTGTGAAGCAGCGGCTGATGGACGAGTACCACCGACGGGTGGAGAAGCGGCAAGGAACGTCCGAGGAGCGCCACGACCGGGTGCTGAAAGTGAACGGAAGCAGACGAAACGGACGAGTGAGACAGCGAGTCTGCTACAACTGCCGGAAACCAGGCCACTTCCGGAGAGAGTGCCCAATGCTTGGTGAAAGTGGAAGAAAGGATCCGGAAGTGAAGAAGGTGGCAGAGAAGAACCCGGGAATTTGTTTCGGCGTGGGAGGTCAGCGGAAACGGAACAGCTGGTACGTGGATAGTGGCTGCTCGAGCCACATGACCAGTGACCGGAAGTTCTTCGTAAAGTTCGACGGAAGTGTAAAGCAGGAAGTGAACTTGGCGGACGGCTCGGTGTTGAATTCCGCCGGTGTTGGAGAAGGCTTCCTGAAGTGCGTCGATGGAGACGGAAACATGAACGAAGTCGCAGTGAAGAATGTGCTCTACGTCCCGGAGCTGGACTGCGGACTGTTGTCGGTCCGAAAGCTGGCACAGAAAGGACTTAGTGTAACCTTCGTGAAATCCAGGTGCCAGATCGTCAGTCGCAGCGGAAGAGTGGAAGCCGTCGCGGAACTTAGTGGAGAGCTGTATGCCCTGAGTGTGGAGAGCGGCAACCGCCGGAAGAATACAGCTGGGCATCCCTATGAAGAGGAGTTCGACCAAGAAGAAGAATATTTTGATTGTAATGACGAGGGACTCCGATACTAGTATTACTTTGTGAACAAACTTTGTGGCTTTGTGATAGGACTCTGTGTAATACTTGACGCAGAAGTGTTCGGTGCAGGAGGAGGAACTTTGTGTAGGCTGTGTTGTCCAATGTGAACTTTGTGAAATTGTAACCTTTGTGAACGGACTTTGTGATTGTGATGACCAACATCGAGGAGGAGTGTTGGAATATTTGGGCCAGCCTAATATATGTTGTGCGATGTTTATCATCAATGCCCTGCGCCGACCCTGCTAAATGTATGTACGTAAGTTGTTATTGTTTGTACATGATTGTTGTTGTAAAATAAACCGACCGCCGCGACGAGCACACGTAATTTGTGTTGCTCCGTGTTCTCCGCCGTTACGCGAACCGAAAGTTTTCCCCGTCGATAGTCGGTTCCGCTGGGCCGCTTTGTGGACCTCCGTGCTCAGTGTTTATTACAACACACAATTGGTTCAAATAAAGCTGCATACATGCAAACCGAACTTAACGCGTAATAATGGGACGACCAGCACTTGTTAGAACTCAAAAGTTTCAAAAAAGTTTAGTATTTAACTTGAATGTTCACAAAAAGTTCTCTTGGGACCTTGTTGCGAACTCCATTGCACAAAGTTTATTTAAGCGTTAACCGTACTTTCAATGAACGTTAACCGAACCTCGGAGAAAACAAAAATAAAACACCACGAGAGGAAAAAAAAACACACACACAATAATTCCGACTTTATGTTTTTGCTTCCACGATAACTTGTAAATTCACTCTATAATGCACTCACACCTACCTTTATTGAAGAGCTGAATCGTTTTTCTATGAGGAAAACCGTCGAACTGAGCCTTTTTTCTACTGCACAACACTGAACAAAGGCCGGAATAAAGATCACTTTTCTCGAACAGCAGCCACATCAAATTGATCACCACATTACGCACCAAGTTATGCACAGCTCCCGTGTTGCATTTCTCAGAATGCTCAGTTCTTCAGCACACCCGTTCGGATTCACGAAATCACCGTTGAACACAATTTATCCTCACTGCAACTAATTTTCTTTGCACTTCCAAAACATGAAGAGATATATTATGAAACTGCACCTGCACGAAGAAACCAACCGGAGAGGGTGCCTGAGAGAAGTGTCAAATATTGAAGTTCACTTAGAGTTCGGTTAATTTAAAGTGAACTTCTAAGAGAATTTCATGTTGTGTGACATTGAATCTGAATAGAATCAGCACTTTAAGTTAAATTATGTGCTGTTACACAACACGTCCATGGAGCAGTGGTAAGAAGCATGATTGCAACGAGGAAAACTCGAGTTCGAATCTTGGTGTAAGTAATTATTTAAAACAAGCATATATTAATTAGAACCTAATTCAAGCATAATAAATATTGAGCTGGTGAAAATCGATTGGAAATTTGGGAAAACAAGAAATACATTTTTTTCAACAGTTCTTTAACAAGTTCTTTTTAAGCTGAATTGCATTCTTTCCAACCACATACATGAACTTATTGTGAACTCAAGTTCGGTTAATTACTTAAAATGTGGGCTGCATATAATGCTATTCGTGAATCGTTCATTGGCTGAATGAGCCTCTGTACGAATTTGCCCTGTCCTGCTCACTCCCACAAAAAATTTGAAAACAGCGCGCACAGTAAAAGTCACATTTGACTTTTACTGTGCGCGCTGTTTTTAAATTTTCTGTGGGAGTGAGCAGTACACCAGATTCGTGCAGAGGCTCATAAGCCAAAAATTGATCTTTTGTCCGAACTTTTGGTTGCTTGGGGCGGCTTCGAGATTCTGCGCGTATGCTGAGGCGACATCCGAATGCTTCAGTCGCTCTAGGTTGTACCGTTGCGGTCGCCGGTACCGTACATTGTTGATGACGGAGAGTTTTGGGCGCAGTTTGACCATCACCAGATAGTGGTCGGAGTCGATGTTGGTGCCACGATAGGTCCTGACGTCGATAATGTCGGAGAAGTGCCGTCCGTCAATCAGAACGTGGTCGATTTGAGATTCCGTCTGCTGTGGTGATCTCCAGGTGTAACGATAAGGGAGGCTGTGTTGGAAAAAGGTGCTACGTATGGCCATATTTTTGGAGGCGGCGAAATCAATGAGTCGTAGGCCGTTTTCGTCGGTGTGAATTCCTCCTCCTGGCCTACCTGAGCGTTCAAATCTCCTATGATGATCTTGACGTCGTGGTTTGGGCAGCGATCCCGATCGTACTCGCGTTCGAGCTGCGCGTAATGCACCTTTGTCATCATCACTACTTCCGGAGTGTGGGCTGTGCACGTTTATTATGCTGAAGTTGAAGAATCGGCCCTTGATCCTCAACCTGCACATTCTTTCGTCGATCGGCCACCAACCGATCACGCGCCTCTGCATATCACCCATCACTATGAAAGCTGTTCCCAGCTTGCGTGTGATGCCGCAGCCACAGACAAACAGACGTAAAATTTTCATCGACCACGCTTTTAACGATCATTTTTAATTTTCATACACTGGGAAAAAAATCTTCATTTCTTCTATGTGTCCGGGACATGGATTTTTGCAATTGGGGTAAATAAATGTTTTTCATTAGTGCGATTCATACTTTTGATGAGGCACCATACAGCAGCGACTCATACAATTTGAAGCACATACTATTCATGTGCTAATTTGCCTGCGTAAGCGGGTATTGGTTGCATATACTTTGGATGTGGTTTGGCACATGGCCATTAAGTATGAGGCAATTTTCCTGAGTGTACTTTCGGGAAGACCATAGTGCACAGTTGAGCTTAGAGTCCTTCCCTGGCACTCGGACGTAGATCAGCCGCCCCTAACATGGGGATCAGACGCTGTTGTGAGCCGCTCCTCCTGGAGAACAGACGCTCAGGTTTGCCGAAGCAAAATCCCCCCCCCCCCCCCCTTCCTTGTGAGCCAACGACCAAAGTTCACACAGGGGTTGGTTACCCTATCTTTGTTTCGTGGAAAATATTTTTTTTTTTAATTTTTGGCTGATATTCAGGACTGTTCTGTATATCTCAAAACAGTTTATGGTGTATTGTAAAGCGTATTTAAAAAAATCATTATCGTGACATTTTTTTGACAGCTACAGACTGTAGTTGGACCCTTTTCACATGTCGGCACAGTAAATTAGTTGTACGCAAAGTTAGCCCTATATTGATATTCCCAAGGCCTTTGAACCCAACCTCCGCTATGAGCGAGTTGTCAAAATAATAAAAAGACGATAAAAACATAAAAAGTAAAGTGGATTAGTAAAAGTTAAAGTTCTATTATTTTTCGGTAAATAATCGGTACCAGTTCACATGTACCAACAATATCTAAACCAAGCAGTTCGGACACTGCAAAATCTAAGCTCCGACGAACTCAAAGATCTGCTAAACGATGACGACAAGCTGGACGAACGAGTTGACTTGGCCGTAAGTGAAAATTTTATCAATCTCTCTTGCTCTTGATCTGCGATCGTGACTCATCCTTTGTTGGGATGCTATATTTTTACGTCGTTTATTTATTTTTAGGTGCAAACATTGGAGTCTGAGAAAGATGTCATTTTAAGCGAAAATCGCAGTTTGGCCGAAAGCAACCTGGAAAAAGAGCCCAAATTGATTGAACTTCGATCCAAAGTGAACGAACTCTCCGAACAGGGCAGAGCGCTAGCGACTTCGGTGAAGGAAAAATCCGAGGAACTAAGTAGGATTGGGGTAGAACCGGCTGGGTTAGAGATGCTGAAGATTCTTTTGTTTTAATTTTAGAGACCAAATCCAGTAGCACAAATCCCGACACAGTCTTGGCGCTCCTTCAGGCAGCGGCGGCGGAAAGTGAAGAAGAGTCGGAAAAGATTGTTAAAACATTTTTGGACGGCGAACTGTCGATTGATGCCTATCTGGAGCAGTTTATGACTCCCCGAAAAGCCATGCACAGTCGGAAGCTCAAAGCAGAGAAGATGGTTGAACTCCTTCGGAACGGTACGAATCAACAACGAACAGGCATGTTGCCTCCACTGCATGGTTCTCCGGCGCCCGGAATTTCTCCGTATCCTTCGCATGGCAGTGGATTTTATCCACCGCCTCCGCAGCCCTCTGTTGGCAGTATACCGTATCCGATTGGACCCATTTCGATGCCTATGCCGGGAATGTTCCGACCGCCATATTGAGACAAATAAATGTTCACTAACTATTCGTCTGAACGTTCTATCAATCAGGCTTGTCCGCACTGAGTGCATGAAAATTCTGCTCTTTTGATTTACACCACCAAAACCATCGTATTTATGCAATCTTCCTATCTTACCTGATAGAAGGATGTTGAAATATCCTACATGTCATTTTGAACTGTCAAAAAATCGCACCGTAGTGCCACACTGTGCGCGCAGAGAATTTCACCCGGGTGAATTCACCCCAGTGAATTTCTCTTTGAGCGCTCAGTGCGGCACTACGGTGAGATTTTTTGACAGTTCGAAATGACATTTAGAATATTTCACCATCCTTCTATCAGGTAAGATAGGAAGATTGTATAAATACGATGGTTTTGGTGGTGTAAATCAAAAGAGCAGAATTTTCATGCGCTCAGTGCGGACAAGCCTGCTATCAATGAAGCTGTAGAATCACGTTTGTTTACAAGCAAGCTGGAACTTTAAGGAGACAACTTGTCTATTCACCTATGTATTGGAAAAGCGTGATCTCGCTCTGTTTCCTAGACTGCCCTTCGTCTCATCTTAGCTACAATGCTTCAACATTTTTATAAGTCATAAGCATATCCCTTTATGTTGCTTGCTGATAAAATTTACGTTTTCTCTGATACCTGATACTGTGTTACACTATTCTACAGCTTTAAAATTTCAATTCTGACAAAAAAATACTGATTGTAAAATTAGGAAATGAAATAAAAAGATTAAGGTATGTACGATACATTTATTACATTGCTTACAATCTATTCCTGTTCAAACATCTCTCAGTTGGAAAAATCTTCATCGCTCAAGTCCTCGTAATCGTCATCGTCATCCGAGAACAAATCATCTCCATCTTCATTTACGGCCAGTTTGAGCTGTTCGAACTTCTCCATCAACTCCTCCCTGGTTCGAGGCATATTCTCTGCCTTCTTCCGCCCCTTCTGCTCATCGTCGTCGTAATCCGAATCACCGTCCTGGGCTTTCTCCTTCTTCTTGCCCTTGTTCATGTATCGTAGGAAAGTCCTCCGCTTGCGTTCCGGCAGCGACTTGATGAGCTGGTCCATTTCCACTTTCAGCTTAATCTTTTCCTCGATAGTTGGTTCGGGTGGAACGATACTCACTTCTTCGGACGACTTCAAACATTTGGCGCAACATTTACTCGACAGGGCACAATCCCGGCAGAGGACATGATACGCCCGTTTGACCTTCCGCTCGCTGCATTTGTTGCACTTCCCGGGCTGCGTCAGCGGTTTGTACTTGCGGTATTTTATCTTCCACTCGATCTGCTCCTTGCACCGCTCGCAGACTTCGCAAACATTCAGCGTGGTGATCAACTTGATGAGCGGTGTGTGCTTGTCGTGGAGATCGTTTTTGAAGGCAAATGAGTTCTGGTGCTTCTGCGGGCGTGACCTGCGGCCACCGTCACCACGTCTTGTGCTCATTTTTATAGGTAAAACTGATTAACTTTTGAATAATTTGTCAATTTTAATGCTTATTTTAGTAGCACTTCATTTTTCACGTGTTGAAAGCAGAAACGGACCGTAAACAAAAGAAACAACAGAAGATTTTGACAAATCATGACAATAATGGGCTAACATCCCTCACGCGCCACCACCGCCAGGGACGATTCATTTATTACGTCCAGCGTTTTTCGGAATTGGGTTGTTTAGTGAATAAAATATTGCTATTTTCTATAGCCTAATCGAAAGAGCTCAATTTTCTGAGTATAACGTGTTTTTTTTTATTCCAATACCTTTGTTTTGATGGTTAAATTAACAAAACAGTTTTCATTTTTGTGGATAGAATGACAGTTCAATCGATAAAGTGACAGTTCAACCCGAACAAAAAAATTTCCCCATACAAACTTTAAATGCATTTTAAAAATAGTTCCCGAACTCCGAAAATTATGAAATTTTGGATTTCGACTAATTATTGGGCGGAGAATCCGATTATGGAATAATCCGGATACCTCTAAAGAACCCAATTGGGTTTTTAAATTAAAAAATGTATTTACCTCTATAAGCCATTTTACGAGACGTTTCAGAACAGCTGATCACAGCAGCGGCGTCAACTGACAGAATTCCACGCACGTTTGTTTTGCTGGAATATCGTGTAATTTTTGAAAAGGTACTTGTTCGATAAATTGGAGATATAAGAAATTTGAGCCACAATAGGCTCAAAAGCTGTCTTAAAAGCAATACAAACCTCAATAATTAATCAGGTATTTTTTTCGCTGCGATTGACTCGTTAACTTGCGAAAAAACATTAAATAACAATTTCTAATTATGGTTTCAGCCAGTTTCAAAAACTACGCTTGACTTGCGCGCAGTCATTAACCATCATCAACCGGATGATGATTGAAAACGTAAACATCAGAGCGCGTACTTCTGTCGTTTGACTAGCCTCATAAAATAGACTATTCTTATAATAAATATTTACAATAATAAACTATAGAGGAAGAATGTCGCTGGCGTCGCTGCCGAAACATCTCTTGCTGGCGGAGATAGTGTGGGCTGGGCGGAATAGGTTCCAAGTGGACTACGCGTTCGAAGGAAGGAATTAAACGGCAAACGAAAGTAATTTGTCGGAAGCGAATTACAAAAGCACGCGGTACTTTGAAAAGCTTTATTACTGATGACATTATCAAAACAAGGTTGATGGAAATTCAGGTATGCTCAGTTATCGGTCAATGAGGTTTATACTCTAGGTATGGCAGACGCACTGCCGGGAATGAGGGGTGCACCGTTGTACTCCTAACAGATAGGCCGGGCCGAGGGCCGGGCTATAAGTGTCAAAGCGAAAAAGTATGCAGTTTGACAGATAGATACCCGACATGTTTGCGAGCGAGAACAAAGGGAACAGCAGCGACATTCGTCCTCTATAGTTTATTAACTCTATTATTATAAGCCATTTTACGAGACGTTTCCGATCAGCTGATCGCTCATTTCATGAATGAAAGGAGGTTGCGCCCAAGCCCGTGAGTGTTAATATCAATATCAACACTGTTGTCGTTTCGTAAAATAGACTATCTTCATCACGAAAAGAGCCACTCGTTTGATTGCTGGACACTAGCGAACCTGGTGGTGGAAAGCAAGCTTTTTTTGTACAGCGAGCCTAGGGCGGGAGCGAGGCACGCTTTGATGATTTTTTATTTCTCCAAGGAAATTCATTCCAATCTAGTTCTCCAAGTGAAAATTTTACGACTTCCACCTCGAAACTTCAAATTTGTTCGAAGATACGCATCTGTTCTGTGCTATATTTTTATCCGTCTAGCTAGACTAGAGTGACTGGTAGGAAGAGTGGCGTCAGGTTCCAATTTTGACAGGTCTCCTGCTCGTTTGGAATGGGAAGGATTTGACAGATAAAAGCTGTTCCAATTGGGTTGTTTAGTGAATGAAATATTGCTATTTTCTATAGCCTAATCGAAAGAGCTCATTTTTCTGAGTATACCGTGATTTTATATATTGAATTTCAATTATTAAATTATTAATTATTAATTTTTTTTTCTTCTAGCTGTCATCTGGCTCAGACCTATCGATCCATAAAGCCAAGTCTTGTGAATTGTGTTGCCAAGTTAATCGTATTTACCGAACGCGAAATTTGATTCCCCTGTTGTGCTTTTAAGTAGCTGATTTTAAATTTATGTTCAGACTTATCACTTTATTTAATTTTACAAACAATGCGAATTTAATACAAAATCTCAAACATTTTTATTGATTGTTTTAAGGTACTCGACTATTGCAGTGTAATTGGATTTACTATTTTTTGCTAGAATTTGCTGAATCAGAACTCTATTTATTAAATCTTGATATTGGGTTCTAATCGAAAGATAATTTGGGCAGTCGTACAAAAGATGTTCTAAATCTTCTGTGATTGAGCAATCGTCACATCGGTCATTCGGAATTAAATTCCATTTTGCTAACCTGTCTTTCGTGGCCATATGTCCAGATCTGATTCGTGATAGCATGATGGTGTCTAGCGTTTCGAAGTTGAAGTGTTTGAACCACGGTTTTAAAGTTATAATTTTTGCATATTCAAAGTGAAATTTACCTTTATCGGCTCGTTTATCGGATGAAATTTGCGTATATTGATCCTGCCAGATGGTTACCGTTTCCATTTTAAGTATATTGATCAAGTCTTGTAAGGTGAAGTTTATTTGTTCTATTGTCGTTCGTGTAGTTCCTAACTTAGCTGCTCTGTCGCCCTGTCATTTCCTAACAAATTTATATGCCCTGGGATCCACTGAATAAAAACTTTATCTATACATGAATCCTCAACTAAGTTTATAAGATTTTTAATTAAATAGTTATCTGTTTGTTGTGAGTTGTTTAGTAATGAACAAGCGCTTTTTGAATCTGTGAATATTGTCAACTCTTTAGCATTTTTATTATTAGCGTATTCTATTGCTTTGATTATTGCTGCTATTTCAGTGTTCATTATTGTGAAACCAGTTTTAAGCCTATAACTGAAGGATATTCTTTCTACTGGGTCATAAAAACCAAAACCAGGGATTGTATCCATGAGAGAACCGTCCGTATAAATATGATATGTGTTTGCATAACTAGTTTCTATCAGTTCTGCTACCATCTGTTTTTGAATTTCTATGCTAACATTTGCCTTTTTCAGATTTTTTATCGAGTCCTTCACTTTAAGTTTGGTTTGGAAGGTGAAAGGTGATTTTAAAACTATGTTTTGAGCAAGCTGTGAGTAATGGAAATTGTTTACAGAAGCTATCTTTTCTATATATGAAATGTGTCTAGGTAAAAAATCTATTTGCATCAGTTCTGTGAGATGACTAATTATAGGACTATTATTGAAATATATTGTTTTAGCTACCTCTTTCGAAGCAAGAATTTCTGCTCTTAATTTTAAAGGCATTTCACCAGTCTCGAATAAAACGACATGATTGGGAGTGGATTTCAAGTATCTCATGGATGTTCGTAATGCTGACAAATATACATATATACATACAACTATATTTTTCGACGCGATCAAAAAATTCACAAGCTCGTTTTACTTCCGATGTTGTCCCTTCGAACGATGAACAGCGAATGAATTCTAGATTGAGTTTAAATAAGGACGAAAGTAACATGAGCGAGTTCTCTTCATCGACTCTCTCTTCTTCAAATTAAAGTGACAAGATGCAAATACGGTTGAACTTTTTGGTCATAAATCGCTAGGTAGCGATGCAATCTAGCGTCTAAGTGTAAAAAAGTTCGATTGAATTTGCATCTTGTCACTTTAATTTGCAGAAGAGAGAGTCGATGAAGAGAACTCTCTCATGTTACTTTCGCCCTTATTTAAACTCAATCTAGAATTATTAAATTCTAGATTGAGTTTAAATAAGGGCGAAAGTAACATGAGAGAGTTCTCTTCATCGACTCTCTCTTCCTCAAATTAAAGTGACAAGATGCAAGTATGGTTGCACTTTTTGGTCATAAATCGCTAGGTTGAGATGCAATCTAGCGTCTAAGTGTAAAAAAGTTCGATTAAATTTGCATCTTGTCACTTTAATTTGCAGAAGAGACAGTCGATGAAGAGAACTCTCTCATGTTACTTTCGCCCTTATTTAAACTCAATCTAGAATTTTATCCAGCCCAAAAACAAAAAAAAAACAAAGTTTTTCCGTGTGCTTGGCAACGTGGAAGTTAGCCCTTTTGTAGGTGTGCATTTTTTTTTTCATTCCTCTTTTGTTTTGTTTTTATCTCCGCTTCTCGTACCAGAATGAGCACATGTCATTTTACCGGTGCAGAAATTATCAAGAAATTTGTTAAAAAAAACAGTTTTTTTTGCTATTTAGCCAATTAGTTCATCCCCTAGAAATGGCACGTCGCCCTGAGCATTTGGCTCCACCAGAAATCGTAAAAATCCAGGTTGGTACTTGAATGCTATCGAGCTTATTCCGTTCGTTTATGTTTCAGTTCTACAACGAAGATGAAGCCCGCAAATACACAAACAATACCCGCATCATCGACATCCAGGTACAGATGTGCGAACGGGCCATCGAGCTGCTAGCGCTGCCGGAAGACGACACCCATCTGATATTGGACATCGGGTGCGGTTCGGGTCTTTCCGGCAGCGTACTGGAAGAGCAGGGTCACGTCTGGGTGGGCGTTGACATCGCCAAGGCCATGCTGGATGTGGCCGTCGAGCGGGAAGTCGAAGGCGACCTCATCCTGGGCGACATGGGACAGGGAATGCCATTCAAGGCCGGTACCTTCGATGGGGCCGTTTCGATTTCGGCGCTGCAGTGGCTCTGCAATGCCGACAAGAAGTCGCACGAACCGCACAAGAGATTGTACCAGTTCTTCAGCACACTGTTTTCGTCATTGGTTAGTTGGTCATGTGTTGTGTTAATGATTTCATGCTAGAATACCTATTAAGAATACCGTCGAGTTTTGTTGGAGATTTCGTTACCAATTTAAATTTAACATACAATTCCTTCTAACCAGACGCGAAACGCCCGGGCAGTGTTTCAGTTCTACCCGGAGAACTCCGATCAAATCGAACTGGTGACAACGCAGGCAATGAAGGCCGGCTTCTACGGTGGCCTAGTGGTGGACTACCCGAATTCGTCCAAGGCGAAGAAATACTTTCTGGTGCTGATGACGGGTGGAATGGTTAAACTGCCGGCAGCGCTCGGAACAGACGAGGATTCGAGCCAAATTCCGTACAGTAGAAAGCGCGAGTTGGCACGTAACGCTCGCGGAAAGCCCCTGAAGAAATCCCGAGAGTGGGTTCTGCAGAAGAAGGAACGCCGGCGCCAGCAAGGAAATGATACCCGAACCGACTCGAGGTATACCGCGAGGAAACGAAGTGGCCGTTTCTAAGGTAGGTGGAGGTGTACGGTTTTTGTATAAATTATTATAAATGAAATTGGAGAGTTTTGGTTTGTCCGAATATCCATCGTATGGCTACAAAAACACGAATGTTCCGGGAAATCCGCGAACAGCAAGCACCCAACAGGAGGGCCAAGGTGCCCTGCCTCCAGAAGAGCCATGGCTGACAAGTCACAGTGCAGGTGACGCAGTTGAATCTGAACCACTATGACGCAGCTCAGCAAATGTTGTGGCAGGCAGTTGCGGAGTGGAGAACGGGTATCGCCATCATAGCGGACCATTCGGTATTATAGTGGGCAAGTTTGGCTGAGACTTCGATTTTTGTGAATCCTTTCGAATCGGACCAGCAGAATCGATTCATCGATTTAATCGATTACTTTGAATCGATGTTCTCACATCGATTCGGTATTATTCAATGTTGCAAAACCATAAAATGTTTGCAGCATGGAGTACAAGTTAATGGGATGATTTATTTGTCTAAATAAATAGAATATTAAAAATTGTACATCGAACCGTTTCTGGAGGAATTCCTGGATGAATCCGTGGAGAATTCCTGCAGGCATACCTGAAGGGAACCCTGAAGGAATCCCTGGAAGAATTCATGAAAAATTTCCTGGAGGACTCCCTGAAGTAATTCTTGGATGAATACCTAGAGCATATTCTGGAAGAAATCTTGATCTCTGGATGAAATCCTAGAGGAAATCTGGGAGGGATCTTCGGAGGAGCAACATCTTGAGGAATTTCTGGAGGACTCCAAAGAGAAATTTCTGGAGAAATTCTTGGAAGAATTCTTGAAGGACTTTTTGAAAAAATCGCTGGAGGAATCCCTGAAGCAATTTCTGGAGGAACCTCAGAAGGAATGACTGGAGGTTCTTCTGGACAAATTCCTGACGGAATCCCAGGTGGAACTCCTGGAGAAATTCATAGAGGTTTCTTGAAGAAATCCCTGATTCCCTGGTGTAATCTTTTGAAGAATTCTGGGAGGGATCCCTGGAGAAATTTCGGAAGAAATTTCTAGAGGAATTCCCCGAGATCTGGAGGAATTTCTGGTGGAATCGTCGGCGAAATTTCTGAATCTCTGGAAGAATCATAAGAGCAATCGCTGGAGAAGTTTCTGAAGAAATTCCTAGAGGAGTTCCCAGAGGAATTCCTGCAGGAAACCCTGGAATTCCAGAACGAATTTCTGAAGGAATCCATGGAGGAATTGCTGTAGGAATTTCCGAAGGAAGAAATTCCTGGATCAATTCCTGGAAGAACTCCTGGATCAATTCCTGTAAAAATTCCTGAAGAAATACCTGGCGTAATCCCTGGAGAAATTCTTGGTGAAATTCCCAGAAGAGTCCCTGGGGAAATGCCTGCATGAAATCCTGGAAGAATGCCTGGAATAATCCCTGGATAAATTCCGAGAGCAATTCCTGGGGGCATTTTTGAAGAAATCCCTGGAGAATTTCCAGGAGGATTCCTGAATAAATCCTTGAAGGAATTCCTAGAAGAATCTCAGAAGGAATTCATGCAAGGATTGCTAGAGAAATTCTTGGGATAATTCATGGATAACCTCCGGGAGAAATTTCTGAGGAAATTTCTAAGGGATTTCCCAGAGAATTTTTTGGAGAAATTTCTGGAGAGATTGCCGTAGGTATTGTTGAGGTATTCCTTAAGGATTTCCTGGAGGCTTAGAGCAAGCCCAAGAAGAATTCCTGTAGATATGCCTTGAGGAATCCCTGAAGAAATTCCTGTAGACATGCCTGTAGAAATTCCTGGTGAAATCTCTAAAAAAATCCTTAAGAAATCTCTAGGAGAATTCCTGGAGAAATCCCTTGAGGAATTATTGGGTGAATCTCAGGAAGAATTCCTGAAGAAATACAAGGATCAATTTCTTAGGGAATTCTTGGAGGAGTTTCTGAAAAATCCCAGGAAGAAGTACTGAAGAAATCACTGAAATTCCACAGGAAATCCTGAAGGAATCCTAAAAAGAGTACGCAGTGGAACTTTTGGAGCAATAACTGAAGGAAACCCTGGAGGAGTTCCTGAAGAAACCCCAGAAGGAAGCTTGAAAGCAATCTCAAGAGGAATTCCTAAGGAAATCTAAACAGGGGGGCTGAAAGTCTCTTTAATAAAGACAAATCAATCAATCAATCTAAACAGGAAGGAATCCCAAGAAGAGTTCTCGGAGGCATTTTCAAAATAATCCTGGAAGTTGTTCCCGAAACAATTACAAAAGGAATTCCCAGGTGAATCCCTGGAGGAACCTTGGAGACATTTGTGAGGAAACCCCATGATGAATCCCGAAATCTCATGAGAGCTTTCTTAGCGAATGCCTGGAAGAATTCATGTAGGAATGCCTGGATAAAAATTTGAAGAAATCCATGTCTGCAGTAATTTCTGGACGAATTATTGAAGAAATATTCGGATGGACTCCTAATGTTTTTTCTAAAGAAATTCCTTAATTAATTTTTGAATAACCTCTAGTAAAATTTTCTGAAAGAATTTATGGAAGACATTCCTGCAGAAATACTTCGAATAATTCCAAATGGAATTATTGGAGCTATCTACTGCGAAATTCTGAAAGAAATATATGTAAAAATCCTTGATAAAATCTCTGAAGGAATATCTGCAGAAATACCTTAAAGAATCTCTGAAGAAATTCCTGAAGGAAACCTCAAAAAGCACTTGAATTCTAGTCGACCTTCACCGAAATCCATTGAGAGATCATCCGAATATCGCTCGTATTTCTCGGAATAATTCAAAAAGAAAATCGATGAAGAGAAATCGATCATTGCAGATACGCCCGTATGATAATAAACGCAAGAATTGCAGAGAAGAAAATGTTCTGAGTGTTTAAATACGTTTGTTATTTCCCTGGAATCAAACTAATGACTGGCATTCCTCCAGGAGATCTTTTTTTTTTTTATTGAGGATTACTCCAACAGGAACTCTTGAGATTTCTCCGACAGGAATTACCTTTGGCATTCTTCCAGCAGGAATTCTTTCTGGGATTCATCAAGGGGTTTCTTTGAGGAGCCCTACACGGATCCCCTGGCGTTATATTGTGTTGAAATATTCCTCTCATTCAGCAGGAATTTCACTTAAATTTGTTTAAACGGAGTTCACGATGGAGCTTCTGAAGGTGTTCCCTAATGGACTCCTGAAGGAATTCCCGAAAGAATATCTGGATAAATTTCTGAAAGAAGTTCTGGAGGAATTACCAATGGAACTCCCGAAAGAAATTTCCTTGGATGAATTCCCAGCTGGAAGATTTCTCTAAAGAACTTTATTAGGAATTCCCGATGTCACCTTAATGTCTTTTTGAAGAAACTCACAGAGGTGTTTCTGAAGGAACTTCCGGAAGAATTCCTGGAGGAATTCCCGAAGAAACTTAGAGGAATTTATGAAGGAACTTTTTTTAGGAAAGCTCGATTGACCTCCATAAGGAACTCCCAAAAGAACGCCGGGAGATTTCTTCCAAGACTCCGGCAATAATAATTATTTCTGAGATTCTCTTAGCATGAATTTCTTTTCAAATTTCCCTTGAAGGAAGAATTTTGGGGACTTTCTAGGAAAGCTATCTGAGATGACTCCAGGAGTTTCTTCAGGAATTCCTCAAGGAGATCGCTCGGGAATTGCTCTAGAAGTTACGCCAAAAATTCTTTCAGGAGCTCTTTTGAGCTTTCATCTGGATGTTTTTTAAGGAAGTCTTTGAGGGAATATTCAGGAGTAGCATTAGAAATTTCCCCAAAACTTCTTCCATGAGCGCCTTCCAAAATTCCTTCACGGGTTCCTTCGAAAATTTATCCGGGAGTATCTCTTAGATTTTCATCGACAACGCTTTCTTCAGTTCTGTCGGATTTTTTTTCCAGAATTTTCTTCATAAATTACTCCAGGAGTTTTCACGGAATTCATCAGGATATGCCTCCAACAGTTCGCTCGGAAATTTACTTTGAAATTACTATAAAATCCCTTCAAGATATCCTCAAGTAGTTCCTTGGAGATTTCCTCCAGGAGTTCCTTAGGAAATTCCTTAAGGAGTGTCTTGTTGAATTCTTCAAGGAGTTTCTTGGGATGGTCCTTTGTCCTTTAGGATTTGCTTTGGGAATTACCCAAAGGTTTTCTTCGGATATTCTTTCAGTAATTTATCCGAAAATTTATGCAGCACTTCCTCCAAGAGTTGTTAATTCAGCCAGGAGAAATTTGAAGAATTTCTTCGGAAATTTCTCCAGGAGTTCTTTTATAGATTTTCCTAGGAGTTCTTTTGAAAATTTATCCAGGAGTTCATTCGGGACTTCTTCAAAAATTTATCTAAGAGCTCCAGCAATTCATCCTGGAATTTATTAGGAAGATCTCTCGGGATTTTTTTCCAAGACTACCTTCGGGAATTCCTTCAGGACCACCTTCTGAAATTCATCCTGGAATTCCTCCTGGAGTTCGTCCGGGAACATCTGAATGATTTCCTTGGAGAATTCCTCAAGGAGTTCTTTTGGGAAATCCACGGAGTTTTTATTCGCCAATAGGACAGATCGGTGAAGTACTAGATTTGTAGTAATGAGCTGAATGTTAGAATGGTGAGAAGGTCAATCCTCAGTTTCTGCAATAAAAAGGTGCAAAAAGTGTGGGTATTATGATTCCTTGTCTAATTTGATGCTGTTTGAGCAAAGCTTTGGGCAACAGTGTTGTTGTTTTCTCCAATTCTTGCAACATAAACAACATAGTTATCCAAAGTTTTGCACAAACAGCATCATATTAGGCAAGGAATCATAATACCCACGCTTTTTGTACCATTTCATTGCAGAAACGGAGAATTGACCTTCTCACCATACTAAAATTGAGCTCATTACTACAAATCTAGTACTACACCGAACGTGCCCCATTGTTTCAAAAGTTTCTCCAGGAATTTAATCAGATTTTCATGCAGGAGTTTCGTTGCTAATTCAGTCAGGTTCGTGGAGCCGAAAACTTCGGCATTAGCTACAGGAGTTGTTTCTGAAATACCTCGAAGAATTCCTTCAGGAATCCTTGCAGCAGATACTTCGGGCATTCATATTAAGCTCCTACGAGGATATTTCTCAAGGTATTTCTTCGGGAATTACACCACCAGTTTTTTCAGGAAATCCTTCGAGAATTCCATGAGGAGTTTCATTGGGAATTTTTCAAAAAAGTTCAGTCGAAAATAACACCTGGTGTTCCTTTGAGAATTTCTCCCGGCGTTCTTTTGGGAGTTCCTTATGGAGGTCCATCGAGTTTTCCTAAAAAAGTTCCTTCATAAATTCCTCTAAGTTCCTTCGGGAATTCCTCCAGGAATTTCTTCCAGAAGGTCTTTCAGGAACACCTCTGTGAGTTCCTTCAAGAATACATTAAGGTGCTCCATCGGGAATTCTTAATAAAGTTTTTTTTAAAGAAATCTTCTTCTTCTTCTTCTTATTTATGACTCTACGTCCCCACTGGGACTTGGCCTGCCTCGCTTCAACTTAGTGTTCTTTGAGCACTTCCACAGTTATTAATTGAAGGGCTTTCTTTGCCTGCCACTGCATGAATTTGTACATTGTGTGGCAAGTACAATGGTACTCTATGCTCAGGGAGTCGAGATTTTTTTTTCCGACCGGAATGGGAATCGAACCCGCCGCCTCCGGATTGGCAATCCATAGCCTTAACCACTAGGCTATCTGGAGACCCAAATCTTTCAGCTGGGAATTCATCCAAGGAAATTTCTTTCGGGAGTTCCATTGGTAATTCCTCCAGGAGTTCTTTCAGAAATTTATCCAGATATTCATTCGGGAAATTCCTTCAAGAGTCCATTAGGGAACAGCTTCAGCAGCTCATCGTGGATTCCTCCAGGTTTTCCTGAACGAAGATCTTCAAAAACTAATGCGTGTGTTTTTTCGAAAATTCCTCCATTGTGAGTTCCTCTAGAAGTTCCTTCTGGAATTTCTTGAAGTGCTCCGCCGGGATTACCTGAAGGAGTTAGTTTTTTGAGAGTTGCTTCAGGTGTTCCTTCGGGAATTTCTCCAGGTTTACCATCACGGATTGCTCCAGGCCAGGAATTCCATTGAATATTCCTTTAGGAGTTCCATTGGGAGTTCTTTCGGGAATTCTTCCAGGAGTTCCTTCGGGAATTACTTGAGGAACACCATCGGGTTTTCCTGAAGAAGTTATTTCGAGAATTGCTAGTGGTGTACTTTCGGGAATTCCTCCGATTCTCAAGCTATGCCCTAATTGACTTCTATGTTCTAGCTAGACCTTAAGGACCCTAAACTTTAGTTTATTTTATTTTAACCATATTTTAAACGGCGTTGGAATGCGCCGCTTTTTGGATGATCGACGTGAAATTCGTTATTTTATAACAAAGTCAATTTAATGTATAAATTAGCTTTATTCTCATCACCTATTTCAACAATCTTTTTATTTACTTGCTTTTGAAGCACTTTTTTATGTACATTTTAGTTGTTGTTGACTCTACTAGCATTATATGTATCTCTACTTTATATCATCCTGTTTCTTTTCTAACGCCTTGGGCCTATCGTGTGAACTTTCGTTCAAAAGTATCAATCCATAAAACACCGCAAGTCCCACCATCGCGTACACAACATACCCTTGGAGCACGTGCGAATCAATCGTTTCCTCCCTTTCAACCTTGGCGCGAAACTTGGCATCGGCCGCCTTCTTCCGCTCGAAGTTCTTCCCGTAATGGTTCCGAGACCACTCGTCGAAATCGTAGATCGGTGTCCGCCCCGAGGCCGTCGGAACGTGAGTTCGGGTCATGCGTTTCTTGTAGAAGCGAGTTTGCGGGTCGTCCTCTTCCGGCTCCTTTTCCACCGTTGAATGGTGCTGGGCATACTGACGACCTGCCGTGTGTAGGATTCCTTTGTCGTACAACTTTCGAAGGCGATAATTTCCCAGGACCTCGTACGCCTCGGTGATGGATCGGAATTTATCCGCTGCGTTGTCACAGCCCTCGTTCTTGTCCGGATGGTAAAGCTTCGACAGCTTGTAATAAGCCTGCTTGATGTCATTCTGCGTTGCGCGGGGGGTCAATCCGAGCGAATCGTAATGGGACCGCTGCAGGATGTTGCACAAACTTATGCATCGATGCACCAACAAATACACTGCACCTTGGCCTTTGCTTTCCACATTCAACTTGCTTTGGTTTAGGAGGCTATTTATTACGTTTGAAGATTTCCAAATACTCATCTCCAAACGCGCTACCAACTGGAATTATTTGTACAATTAAAAACTGTTCATATTTCAGAGCTTTACGTAAAAATCTACAAACCAAAACAAGCTGACGATTTCAACAACAGATGTTATGTCAGCTTGTTTTGTGTTTTCGTTGTATGATCATCAAATGACAACCGAGACTGTTCAAAAGGTGCGAGTCAGGAAGAGCCTGTACTCGTTAAAATCTGGACCAGGTGACAAGCTATAGGTAACAAGGGGCTGTTGAGTGTGTAACCGACCACGCCTAGCACTTAGCAACCTAACTAGATACGCGGAAGAATCTCCACTGTCAGAGCGAAGAAGAAAAAACTCGTCGAGCGCATGGCGCATAGAGGAGGATAAACTTGATTACTTATAGGACAAACAGACGGCGAGAAATGCATGGGACGCATTGAAGAACGCATTCGAGCGCGTCGGAACTGCCGGAAAGCTGTTCCTGAAAAAAACAGTTCCAGGAGTTGCGGTTAAAAGAAGGCGAAAAAGTGCTCCAAGAAATAAAGGCCACCAGAGAGAAAATCGAAGAGGAAGACGTCGTTTGACAGCTTTTGCTGTCCTTGCCGAAGTCGTACGATGTACTAATCACGGCGCAGGAAACCATCCAACCGGACTAATTGACACTGGATAACTCTCGCTGAGACCGACCCACTATTTACACCATGTCTTTAAAAATGTTTAAGGTGGTGATTTTCTGAAAGTCCTCCTCAAAAAGGAAAAAAATGCATTTTGTTAATCAATTTGATGGACCCCCGGTAGTTTGAGCCACAACCATTTTTATGGACCCCTCGATTTTGAGCAATTGTTGGCTCATTTAACCTTCCTTTTGCATCACGTTGGCAGCAGCTCGCTGACGTAGTGTATGTTTTTGGTCAAAAATGATCCTAAAGCCAAAGGAGGGGTTAAACCGTTATTACTCAAGTTTCTCCAAAAACCACCTCATAACAACATGTTGATGAAAAGAGGAAAGATAGAGCTACTATTTACAGTTATAAAAACATGGGTCGGCCATATTGATTTTGGCCGCCATCTTTGATTTTTATACCAAAACTGTTTTTTCCTCACGTTGGCAACCATCGATTTTCATTTTTGCGTCAATCGAAAGCGGGGACATTTTTACATAACATATCAAAAATTTGGAGATGTATCTTTTTCCTATCGAAAGTTATCTGCACTTTTGTTAATTATGACACGTTTTCTTCATACATTTCCATGCGCACCGGCAACGACACCCAATAGCATCAGAGAATACGCCTGCATGTATATTGTAGGAAAAATGAACACCTCTAAGTAAATCTGCGGCATTATCTTTTGTTTATCTATCCAAATGAATTGTAACCACAGTCAATATAGACAGTTGAAATCCATATGTACGACAGAGTAGTCGTCCGAATATACGGTAAAAATGAGTCGTTCGTTTTGTTCAAAGCAATGTCTGAAAGCTTGAGGTCCTGGCTAATTTGGTTGAAATTCCCCGGAATCCGACGGGGAAACACCCGGCACAACGGCACCTGCAGCCAAATTAGGGAAAATTAAAGGTTCGTTCCAGTTTTAACTGTTTCTCAATGATGCGGACATTGCTTTTTAAACTTTTTTGATGTTTTGGAAAGCTGAAACTTTCAACTTTCCATTTAGTGGATTCAGATTTTAAATAAATGTTCGTAAACACTGTGAAATATCGCTGCATTCATATAAACAACCGGCACCTGGCCCAGTGCGCTAAAGTGTCATGTTTTACAAAAGTGCAGATAACTTTCGATAGGAAAAAGATACATCTCTGAATATTTATATGTTGTGTAAAAATGCCCCCGCTTTCGGGATTGTACTAAATTGCTTTATGATAAAATACATTATGCATATGCATAGTGATCTTATGCTTATAACTTGCGACTTTATGACAAATGGAGTAGCCAGTGCTAAAAATTTCATTTCGTCATATCTAAAATCAATCACCTACACCCCGTAACGTGGGTAGATCACCTTAGAATGGTGCGTTGCGGTGTAAGATCTACCAAATCAAATTTTGATCTTGATATTTACCGTATTTTTAAATCCCTGGCCAAGATCACAGGGTTTGACGGTATTAAAGTGAAGGATGTTAATTGTAGTTCTTGTATTGAAAATATCACCTTTAACACTTTAATGCGCCTCCAACGGTTCATTGCGAACCGGCTGCTACAGATGGAGTATGGCTGATTTATCAGAAATGCTCGATAAACAGGAGGGACCTGCTAGGGCTCAGTAGTTTCTATACTCAGAAAACAGTTCCGGTCGGTTGATTTTGGAAGGGTTTTGAGAGTCGTTGTGGATCATAATGAAAATATTTGTGTTTTGTGACGAATCTTAGAATCTTTTTGGAGTCAGCAGACTGCATTGTTGTCTGAGCTTCCCACTATTCGGTTAATTTTAACAAACACTATAAAAATCGATAATGTAATAATTAGTTGTATCTAGTGTATTCAATTTGCTTATACCTAGTTCTCAACATTTGATTTGCTTACGTGATTTAATTTTAACTTTTATTATTTTTATATCTGATAGTTTTTTGAGTAAACTCTAATATATTTCGAATGCCTGATGCTTAATAACGTTTTCTCGCAATATCAATTTAATTTAACTAAGAAACTAATAGTGGAAAGTGCAGCATTTAATAGTGCTTGCTTATAGATTCGAAGCTAACGTGTGATCAAGACTTAAGACGCATATTTGACGAAATCGACTAAAACTGACTAGTTCGACATTGACTAACGTAACCTATTTATGACAAATTAGACGTTAAGTGTATGAAATGTTTTCTTTAGTTAGGACCTGTTTGGACAGATGCTGATAGTGCTAGGGATATGGACGGAAGACAATTTTCAAAGATAAAAAAAAAACAGTACTAAAATGAGGATCAAAAAATTTACATAACGAACACATCGACCATGTAACGGATCATAGACACACCAAAGATTAGTGGATTACAAGGCACAACATGAATTTGAACAATAACATTCCTTGAACCGTGACATGACAAAAGAATAAATTCAAACAAAATCGACCATATGACAAAACCAAAACTTTCACACCTTCTACCGTAACCTTCTGAGTCAGTACGCAACAGTGTCTTACTGGACGACTTGCTCCGTGCACGGCTGGTGAACTGCTTCTGAAGGATTACGTTCTCTATCCTATCCAAAGGCCTACCCAAGTAACAAAATTAATTTTATAATGCTTTTGAAGTATTCTTCAACACCTGTTCTTTAAAACCATGCATAAACCAAATTGCTCTGCAACACGACATCAACTCAACCATAAACCCGCCATAAGACCAAAGAGGCCCATCCTAAGATGCTCTTGGAGAGTTGTTTTTAAATTTCTCTTAAAACTTATGACACGAATGCCTCCTAAAGGTAAAGTGTCGCTAATAAATCATAATCTAATCTAATCTTAAAACTTGTTGTACTTCCCAAGTTGTCCTCAAGGCGAATTGCTCTCTCCTTGTAGAATTCTTCAAGTGCACGATAAAACGATAATAAATTTGTCAGTGTTGTTGCTGATGCAGCTTTTATGTCGACAGAAAAGTTTGGTGAATTAAATTGAAATTAAAAACATAATGAAAATGACACATTATTGTAATCGGGATTAATTTATTACACAAATTGGAAATATTTCCGTGGTGTAACAAGGATGCCAAATGCCAAGCAAAATTCATCGTTAATGTTACAAGATACTTCCAAAAATTGCAACGCGCTTCCATTATAACGCACTAATAAAATATTTAAAAATATTATTCCTGGTCATGCGAACATTGCTAATGAGTTTTCTCAACATGGCTTCCATTGAAATCTAGGCCGGTGGTCGGTCCATCATCGATGGTTTTAATCAACATCAGCATAAGATCGTCTTAAATTTCTTTCAACTCATGCCAGAGCTAAAAGCATAACTCAAGAATACTAGGATTTATAACGTTCTCAATGCAGCCTGGTTGGCCTCCATCCAGAACGCCTTAAATTTATTTCATCTTATGCAAGGGTAAGAAGTATTACTCAAGAGTACTCAGGTTTATAACGTTCTTGATATAGGTTTATGCAAACTCCGCCAAGAACGTCATAAAACATGTACGCCAAATTGTAAACAAACAATAAATTATCGCACCGCGGTGGATTTTGTGAATGTCGTCCGATGAATTTATTTATCAGCCCGGTACCGTTGCTAAGCAGGCAGACCTTTTTCGATAACCGGCCTTGATGCGGTGCAGTGCCTCATTCCTCCGGTCAGCACTTCCAACAGGTAAGTAGTTGTTGATTTTGAAGATCGATGATTGGAGCCCCGATTGCACGGGAAACGACGTCCTAGATGACCATACCCACCTCATTTCGAATGCTGCAACCGGAGGAACTTGGCACTGCACCGCCTTGCGGTTGGGTTTCCGGGTAGGTGTTCTTGATTGGCAGCAATAATGGAACGATGAGAATCAAAATCTGATGCTTGAGTTTTTTCTTGTATTTTTTAATGTACCAAACTGTTCTTATGCGAGAACAGTTACTCTTGATCAAGAACGGATGATTGAAGATAACTACAAGAACCTTATGAAACTGAAAATAAGTTCAACAGTTCTTGTTGTGTTTATGGTTTTATGAACTGAACCTCAAGTATTCTTGGAGGTGTTTTTAAAACCACATATTGACGAAGAATAGTTGTGCTCAGCTGAGACTCCGATAAGATCAACTAGAATATTCAATGTTCCGATAAAACTATCATAAAAACAAATAAAACCAAATACAATTAGGATTGTTACTTGGGTAGTGAACTGTCGTTGTCCGTGCAAACGCATCGTACTCCTCCATATAGAGGCGAGACGATTGTGCGCACAGTGATGGGAGAGGTTTCTACGTCCCTCAGCGTGCCGCTAGGAACCTTTCAAGAAGAAAAAAAAAATTACCGTATTTTGAAATATTCCAAGATCAAAGTTTGATGCTGATTGATTGATTTGTCTTTATTAAAGAGACTTTCAGCCCCCAAGTTTGATGCTCTTTTCCTTGTGTTTTGTAGTATTTGTGTTTCAATGTACTGCTAATTAACATTTTATTTCATCAGGATTTGGGTAAATGTATCGTACGATATAAATATTTTTTTGAAAATAAGTAACTGTGGCGAGCGTAGCACTAATATGTAGCTTATTTGAAGTACGATGTTAATATTATTTTATATTTCAGATTATCAACCGAAGAATCTAGTAATTCAACCAAATGCTAACAAGATGACGAGGAAACCAGGATGAATTGGGCAGACAACTGATTCGGAGCAGTCTAATAATGGTGTGCCTGAACGTTAACCAAGTGTATCCTTTGGAGTTTACCCTTCCACTAACAACACCCAAATTCCCGTGACACCTAGGCCTGAGAGATCGTAGAGTTGTCTAAATTTTTCATAGGTGTCCAAAACTAATCATCCTTTCCCATTCCTCAGCAATCGCAAGGACGTGGCCAGGACAGTGCTCGACCATTGGAGGATTGCGTCAGTCTTGTCTTGTCAAAGATTAGTCCCAAATCTTTGTGCTTTGGTTCGGACGGGAAGGAGGCAACCCTTATAACAGCGGTCTAGGACTGTACCCCCTACGAATTTGTGCGACTCGCTTAATGCTAATGCTAAAAATGCCCCCGCTTTCGGTTGACGCAAAAATTTTGAAAATCGGCGGTTGCCGACATGGTGAAAAAACAGTTTTGGTATAAAAATCCAAGATGGCGGCCAAAATCAATATGGCCGACTCAGCTTTTTATAATTGCAAATAGTAGCCCTATCTTTCCTCTTTTCAACAACATATTAGGTGGTTTTTTTTATTATTCTTAATCACTTAACCTAATTTACAGCTCTATTGTCCACTGGGGCACTACGTGAGCAATTTCAACTGACAGCTGCACTTACATTTTGTACAGCGCCTAGATTCTATTCTACTATATCGAACTGGTTACCTTTTTGCTGCTTTCACTCTTTCTACTTTATACCTAGTAGAATGATGAGCACAAGGATGATGATGGATGACCGTTGTTCCTTTCCAGTCCGATTGGGGGTCCATTATGAGTAGCAGTTCGCCGATGTCCAGGTATCCGGGTCCGTTTGAGCCATGGGGCTCAGAAGAGGGTCAGTGTCAGTTGCTCTCGGAGGAAAAGCAACTGACGAAAAATTGCAAGTGCCGGGGCTGGGAATCAAACCCATGACCATCCGCATATGAAGCGAACGTGTGACCAACTACGCCACGGGCCCCGGCTAGGTGGTTTTTGGAGAAACTTTTGAGTTATAACGGTTTAAATGAGCCAACAATTGATCAAAATCGAGGGGTCCACAAAAATGGTTGTGGCTCTAACTAACAGGAGGGTCCATCAAATTGATTGACAAAATGCATTTTTATTACTTTTTTGAGGAGGAGTTTCAGAAAATCACCACCTTAAACATTTTTAAAGACATGGTGTAAAAAGTGGGACGGTCTCAGCGAGAGTTGCCCTTATAAAAACAAAATAACTTTTATTTACCAAAGTATTGATGATTCATGACGTTCAGATCATCCTGTTTTGTCAAAATGGAATCTTTAACGGGTATAACCTGTTGGATATTTCTTCCGCTGTTTGCCCTGAACAGTTCCCATGTTGCCTGCAGCGCAGTGTGAGAAATATTTTTTTGAGAACGTGATTTCAGGTACACCCATATAAAAACTTGGTGAAATGAAAGTTTTTCGATGTGGCAGCATATTACATTCACTTTTGTTACGATACTATACTAACATTTGATCATTTTTGTACGATTGACCCAAAATGAGCGGTGAATGGCGACCTCATGGTACATATCTTTGAGTCAAGCTGCCTGATATGCGATTTGGCTCAAGAATCTGCTTGACGAACTTAATGTTGCTCTACATCGCCCGATTCGAAGACAAGCAATTTTGTATCCACATCGCTGAGAAACCAGGGAGCATAAGCGGATAAAACACATCGACATCCGGTATAACCTTTATCCGAGAGAAAATTCAGGGCGGCGTTGTTAAGATTGCCTTATAGACAATATCCGAGAGATGCGATGCCATGATTGCTTTGGGTTCCAATAGGATGAATTTGGAAGCGTAGATTACTACTAGAGTAAAGTGGGGCAAAAGTTCGAGTGGGGCAAGAGTTTCTTTTGAAGTTTTTTAGCTCAATTCAAATTATTTCTTTCTGGTGTCAAGGTTTTTCGAACCCTTTTTGAAAAAGAGTGTTTCACTCCAAAAATTATGAGAATTGATCAATATTTCGAGAAGTTATGACAAAATGTTGGTTTTTGATCAAAAAATTGTAACATGCGATGGCCCTTCCAACGCATGGAATGAAATTTTAATGAAATCGAATTCGATATTTTATTTTGGGGCGTAACTAGGTATATTTTGAAGATGCTCTAGCATATATAACTTTTTGCAAAAAAGATTTGGAAATCGTATTTTACACATAGTGGGGCAAAAGTTCGAATTGTGGGGCAAAAGTTCGAGTCATGTGGCAACTTTAGGTATAAACCTAAAATTCTGCAAAATGTACATATTATCTCTAAGAGTGATGGAATTAGTGAGAAAATTCGATTAAAGTTGAAAAAAATGTTGTTTTATCCAAGGTTTTATCTGAATTTGGCGGAAAACTACTAATTTTTGGTGTAGTAAATTTAACCCTGATTTGGGTAAAATCCAAATTGAATTTTAAAGTGTATACCAGTTCTAACATCCTATATTAAGTGGTTTCAGGTATTCCAATTACCAAAGTGTCAAAATAGTGTGCTTCTGTTAGCGAAATTCCACAAACACTAGATTCGAACTTTTGCCCCAGTGGTGGGGCAAGAGTTCGAATAAAACACACACATACAAAAAGTGTTGTAACTCAAAATTGAAAAGACATTTGGCGTAACTTTGTTCAGCAAAATTTTAGCTGATGGATGGTAGAATCACCACACGGTATTTATTTATTTTTATCTGCTTCGATTTTTTGAAATAGGTTGAATTTTCAACTAAGGTCGAACTTTTGCCCCACCTTACTCTACAGGGTGTTTCTACAAAATTGTCTGATGCTGTTTAAAGAATTCCTAAAGATTTTGGACAGCTAGCTCCCTGTCCTACAGTGGGATTGTGTTACATACCTTCTTTCTTGAAGGTGAGACCGTCCATGAATGACGTTACAAAAATTTCATTTTGTTAATCTAGTCCCATAACAATCAGCATGGGTGACCCAAGTATAGATGGCAGTTCTCTTAGCTATGCTATAGCATCTATAGCACGGTATAAAGATCACAAGCACAAGGCAGGCTAGCAACCTATGTAAACTTCTTTTTTGGATGTAAATAAACATGTGATGTCGTTCTTATCGCCTTTCACGTTGATCAAATTGGTGTGGAGTACTAGATCACCTATGAACGAATTACGTAATCAAAAAGCTGTCAGATTTCGGGAATATATCACCTTCTGTACACCGTGGTCTTTAGATCCTCCTTTGCACTGACATTAGACAACGGACAACACACAAAACACCCGGTGTTTTTTTTTTAACGAAAACAGAAATTTATATCTAGAATTACAATTAATGAATGTTCATAGCCTAATCAAATAACTGTCGACTATTCCATCGTTTATCACGTATTATGCTTTAAAAATGGTACACCGATCCTGAGTCAAAATGGGACAAATTGTATGCTATAGGACACTGCACAAAGTACTCCCCTTCTCTTTCACTCATACAGAAATTTTGTAAACAACAAGGCCAAGAAACGTCAAAATCCCATACAAAATCAAAACAGTGCAGTGCCCTATTGCTTCAGCACAGAGATACAATCCTGCTTTTGCTTTTTTGTTTATCTTCGTACATAGCAGTTTTTCACACTCCGAGACTTACGAAACGGCCAGACGACTGACGCCCCTAACCGCACGGCCACGAAGCCCACAACCAATTTTATATGTATGGGTGAAAAAATAGCGATCTAGCAGACTTTAGAAGCTGTCATCTTTACTTGGATAGCCGACTACGATCATATTTCGTCATGTACAAGCTGGTGGCAGGAACCATCATTTAGTCTTCAGCTATGAACTGTTCAAAAGCAGTTTTTTCGTCCAAATTTGCAAAACCGAAGATGAAAATTATTTCACTGTTATCCTGATGGTACAGTACAGTGTACAGCGATAAATTTTCATTGAAAGCTGTTTAATTTTGAGCGAGGAAACTGCTTTTGTCTTTTTGAAAAACGATGATGGTTTTTTTTTTCCTCTTAATGCGAGGGACTTCAAACGGAATCGCTCAAGTAATTTTCGCTCAGTGCATTATTTTTCCGTGACCGGAATGGTCAAGAAATTTAACACAGCAAGCCTCATTTGATTTGACATTTCGTTTCAGCTCCGCACGGAGAAATCAAACTACCTAATTTTTGGGTCGATTTTACTCAAAGCTGAGTATATCGAATAAACTAGTTACCCAAAATTAGGTAGTTTTCCCTCTTTCCCTCACCGATGTTGTCAAAAACAAACAGAGATGCATCTACCCAACGGGGGTCCTTGAGCCCAATAAGCCAATTTTGGGTAAATGCAGGTTTACTCAAATTTGGGTTGAATGAGGGGGGGGGGGTCTTGGGTTGAATTTACCTACTCTTAAGTAAATGTTTTTGATGGAGGTGAAGGCAATTTACCTAGTGTGAGTTTAATCGATTTACTCAAATTTGGCTTATTGGGCCGAACTATGGGATTGCGTCAAAAAAACTCAATTTTGGGTAGTTTGGCGGTTCCGTGCGTACTAGGATCCGGAATAAAGCGACGCTTTATTATTTCTTGAGCGATTCCTTGCCTGAATGTTCCACGCATCGAGATAGGCCAAGAAATTTCTTGCGATCAGCGTACTACGGTAGGGGTAGGCGGGGCAATATGGACACCCGGGCAGAATGGACGCCCTCAATATTTTGAAATTGTAGTGGCAGAAGCCACTCGGTATAACTACCGAACCCTCTTGGGTGTTCTGAAGTGACTTTGGACTTATGAATAAAGATGTGAGTTTGAAGATGACTACCGTCGTAACCAGTTGTACTTCATCGTACTGAAAGAAAGTTTAACTTTTGAGATATTTTACCCGTTATAACAGTGTCGACGAGGAGAAAATGTAGTTTCAACTTGCTGCACGTTTCGCGACCGCAGGTGTGAATATCACCTTTTGGCGTGAACTTTTCGTGCAAGTTGATTTTTTTGGCGATATGCGTACATATTTGGTGTAGTGCATTTTGTTTTAATACATCCTCAAGTGTATTTTTTCACGCTGTTCATGGTATGTGTTTCGTTGCGTGATTTTTCGTGTGATTTTAATTTTGAGGATAGTACAATGGTTAATTTTGTTCCTTTTTAACGTAAAACATGTTCACGACCGCCGGTAAATCTATACTTTTGGCGTGAATTAGACGGTGATATTATGTGCTGAGTGACGATGCACCGGTAGAATTGTGTTTTTTTATGTTTGCAGCTTTCTTCACGACCGCTGACGTGCATTCGTATTTGGCGTGATTTTGTGTGTTACCTTTTTTAATGTTTGTGCTTCTGTACAAACAGTTGGGCATAAAAAAACTGGTATTGTGATACCTTTTCTTTTGTGGTAACATGGCGTAAAAACTGCTTTTAATTTGATTTTGGTACAAACCATTTTGTTTTTATTTTCGATGAAAGTGGAGCGTACTTTTTATATTAGTACGATTTTTTTTCTAATAGGAAACGCAAGCCTTTTTTGCTGTGGCTTTTGTTGTATTCGTTTTCTATTTTTTTTCGAACTCCATTTCCATTTTATCGACAACACGGAGCGAAGAACCTGGGAAGAAACAACCACAAGCCCATTTGACGATCAACTGTGGCCAGCGGGCGGTAAAATCGACGACAAGCAATAGCAGCTGTGTGTGTTTTCGCATGGACCAAAAAGGAAAGCAAAAGTGCATTTTGTTGTTGTTTCGGAAAGTTTTTTTTTCGACTCAGTGGTGGTGCCTATTTAAGTTGTGATTTCTGTCCGTTTCAATGATTTCTATCACCGTGTAAGGCATCAGAGGTGATATTTTAATGATTCTAGCAAAATCATATTTATCATGCCGTGTTTTGCCACTGAACGAGCGAAGCTTTTGTAACTCGAGAGAAAATATCTGTTCCTGTTGTGTTTTCATGGTACCGTTGTTTTTTTATGCAGTCCTAAGATTGTAGTATTGGCGATATAGCAGGAGTTTGCTGAGGAACGGAAAGTGAATGAAATCGCTATGCGGTTGTGGATTATAACAAGTGCTAAGAAGCTGTAATTAGTTAGTGACCTATGCTACTACGCACAGATGTGCTTCAAAAATGATGGATTTCGTTATTGTTTTCTTGTTTGGGAGGAAGATTCCTGTATAGTTGTAGAATCTGTGAAACGCATACGAGAAATCCAAGAAGTCCACTTCCCCGGAAAGTGTACCACACCTGGTCGTGCTGCGGATGCTATGGGGGATAAAAATTCTGAGAAACATTTGCTGTGCTGAGAATTCTTGAGATAGTGAAAATGTATTACTAGAAGAACTGGTTCAGTTTTCGAATGTTATTGTTTAGTTTTGTGAATGTAATAACAATAAGCAAATCATGTTTTCTGAATTATTGTAGTTTTGACTAAAGGGAAGAGGAACTGTAGTGGCAGAAGCCACTCGGTATAACTACCGAACCCTCTTGGGTGTTCTGAAGTGACTTTGGACTTATGAATAAAGATGTGAGTTTGAAGATGACTACCGTCGTAACCAGTTGTACTTCATCGTACTGAAAGAAAGTTTAACTTTTGAGATATTTTACCCGTTATAACAGAAATATGCGAACTCTTTTGAACTTTTAATGAATAGAGATTATAGTCCATTTGTCTAAAACGTAGTTTCAGGAAAGAAACATTCGAAATTAAAATTATACTTGATTCTACACGAAAAAGTTGCGTCCTCCGTTTTTTTTTTGTGCATGGAAGTTATAATTTTCACACCATCTAAAATAAGATTTAGTGATTAATTTATTGCAGGTCGATTAAAACCTGATATTTCTAGAACACATGCAAGTAGTTTTGCTGTATCTACATGCTTAACATGTTTATATTTTCTTCTTTATTATATCAAAAATCAATTTTGGAAATATCTTCTGCTGCCGGGGCAAAATGGACACTCATTTTTTTGAAAGAAGCGGCAAGGGAAAAATATAACCTAAATCACAAACCTACCAAATTCTTCGATATCAGTATATTTTCTGTTAAATGTTCACTATAGTAGACATAGGGTGAAACAAATTGGTCAAAAAACGACAGCAGTGGAAAATACCCTGCCCTTCGGTTCAGAAAGGGGTATGGGCGCGTTCTGCCAACTTGGTCGAGGCAGATTTCTTGTGAGAACAAGTTGCATACGGACATTCAAAAGTGCCTGAACGAAAGATGTTGCTTGTGAGGATCACTTGAAGATCGGATGGAAGATCATTATTTTTTTTTTAGAATATTCGCGTTCGTCTATTCGTTGCTCTTCGTGTTCGTATATTTTAAGTTTCATCTTCAACTGAGTTTGATGAACGCTGCTAGTCAGCAGGGATGATCTTCGCATCTGCATCCGTTGAACCATTCTGAATGGCCGTCGTGAAAGTATCACCAAAAGCGCTACTAACATTTCTTTTATATTTTCATGTATCTGAGTATCATGAGTGATAGCAGTAAGCAGGGATAGCAGTGAAAAATGGAAGTAATGCAGTACGACGGTGGTGAGATGCTGGTTAAAAATATCGCTGGAGATGGGCATTGTTTGTACTCAGCCATGTCTAAGACGTGCTCCGAAGTCTCAGGAAAGGAAGCATGCATGAAGCACTAATCTACAAAATCCCGGAGAAAAGTTGAAAGACCTTATTTCACTTGGAAATCCAGCGGTAGACAAGAGGTGGATATGGACGGATGTTCGTTGGAATTGGAAGGACATTGGTAATGACAGCCGAATTTGAGAAAGCGACGAAGCGATTGTAGCAGGAGATGGTGAAGTTGGACTACGAAGACGATTTGCTAGAAACCGCAGACAGCAAATAGGCAAACATAGGCTTATCGTATTTCGATGGAGATGGCGATGAGGACGAAGCAGCATTTCAAGAACATAACCAAAATTTAATCACAACTTCCTACCACATAAAACAACACATTCGAACGAACCCAGCAAAACCAGTATGTTCAAAACGCTTACCCCAAACAAGCGATCCAAAGGTAAATTACGTTGACCATTTAACTAAAAATACATTCTCTTACAGCTCAATACACCACATCGATTTCCCACCTTTCCCAATCCTTAAGGCCACGCAAAACTTAAAAGCCGCAGAGCTAAAGAGGTTGCTATGCCTACTCCCAAATTCAAAGGTGTATTATGGACAATGCGAGTTCTCGGACTTGCATTGGAGACTTGGCCCTATGACCCCCTTGTGCATCAATAAAATAAAATAAAATAAAATAAAAAAAACGACAGCAGTGAAAAATAGTTGTCCTAGGCACAGCTGTACAGCCGACAAAAACGAAGCTTTATCCAAAACAGCCTGAATTTAAATTAACTGAACAAAAATGAACTACTTCGGCGTATTATTCATCCATAATAGTTGTTTTGTAATGAAATGACTTTATAGGTGTAAATAATGTACGAAATTCGCAAAAGTCTCATGGTGTCCATATTGCCCCATGGGGGTGTCCATTCTGCCCCGTATGCTTGAAGACGGTCATGAAAAACTAACATTTTTCAAAACATTTTTTGAAGTGGATAAATAATTTTTCTTCGTGAGCATTCTTATGCAATAGATACTAAATAGACTTCAAAAGGATACATGTATCAAAAAACTAAACTTTTTTGACATATTGCCAGGTAAAGTTGGCAAAAACCTTAGGGTGTCCATATTGCCCCGCCTACCCCTACTACCCATAAAAGAGATCGTAGGACGTAGCACGTAAGTCAAGCTGGTAGTAGTAGAAGAAGAACTAACGTACGTTCTTGATTCAAGCTAGCTGTTACCGTATAACATCTGGTTTGTCTCGATCGAACTTTCATAATTATCAAACAGTTGATTCCATGTCAAATATTTGACCCCGTACTCGGAGCTTTATTACATGTACTGTCGTGTGCAGAATAGTTGCCTTAAGTTCTATATGATTCCCTATTAACATGGGACAACTATGCCCGCATAAACGATAACCATAAGATGTGCTTAACCACCCATTCGGAATAAAATTCGAACAGTATGTGGTATTGTTTAACCGTCTACATTACGGTCCGTGTATGGTGTTGGTTTATTAGGGTGCTGCACACGGCAATGTATGTAGCTATACTAGGGTACAGTCTCGCTACCGCAAACGCGCCCATTTCGTTTGGACTGTTCGTTTGTTTTCACTTTCATATCCCTCTTTTGAAAGTCTTTTCAATTGACGTGAGAGGAACCATCAAAGAACATCAAGCGAACGTCAAAACCAGATGTTTATTATTTTCCTTTTCCAGTTATCGTCGTCGACGAACGGAAAAAAAAGGTAGCGGTTGTGTGCATCTAACAAAATTCAGTGAAAACATCGCTACTAAACATTTGGTGGTGGGTAAAAAACCAAAAATAGGTCAACTTTCGTGTAATACTAAGGACTGGTAAACTTAAATGTGCTCGTGGCGGTGATATTGCATGTATACTAATCAAGTTGTTGCACAGGCGGTTCGTACAGGTAAGTATACGATGAGTGCAATATGCTATACATCTACCTTTCGCTAATGGAAGAAAGCAATAAATGAGATGATTGCATTTTCAATGATACTAATGCTATTGAACGGCATTTGTTTGTTCTTGTTGTGCATTTAACTAGTTTAACACCAAAACATTGCAGTAAGATGTATGGAACGTGCTTGAAGATGATTCAGCCGGCTGTGCAGTGGTTCCCAAATTTATATTTGAATTTGTACATACAAGCTTGTTGAATTCACAAGTAGGGTACATTGAACTATCTGTTCTGATATTTTCTATTGAATGATTTCTTACTTTCAGTTCATAACTATTCAAAGATTCAATTTGTAGCTTATTACATTTTAACGTTAGTAAAATTTGCTTTTTGTTTGAGTTGTATTCATTTTGTAATGTAGTTTCAATAATGCAATAGTGTTTTATTTCTTTTATATACCAAACAATTCACGTTTTACACATTAATTGTTTTACAATATGTTTTTGCCGTTATAATTTTACATGGAGTTTTCTTACATTCGAAAAATATTAGTTTCATGAATATGAATAATTGTATGATCATGATTTTGTAGTTAAAAACCGCTGCACGGTTCACTCAAACTTGTTTTAAAAGGCACGCTGTTTTCCTTCTGGCTTTCACATGTTTCACGGCAATGTTTAGCCTCTCACCAGCTAGCGTTCATCAGTGGCGATAGGTACATGCATATCTAGTTCTAAAAATAACCCATTTTCATCCGGCAGTGCTTTTCACGGTTTCCATCTCTCTTTCGTCTTTGCACGGTGTCAGAAGTAAGTCGCACATTTTTCGGAACAGAAGTGAAGCTCTAGAACCCGATAGAATAATCGAGAATCTTCTGATTTTCTGACGAAAGTATTGCCATTATTTGGGAATCAACGTCGCCGGCCGAAGAAGCCTTATAAAAGTCGTTGACTAACGGTGCTAACAGGTCAGTATCATACATCAGTGATAGAAGTGAAGGAGTCAGGAGAAAAAGAAAAGTTAAATTTAAGTTATTGTTCCTAATTATGGTTTCAGGAGACAAAAAGATGGTGAACGATAACACGCAAAAGCCGCAAGAGGATCCGAATGCGTGCAAGGAGCGAGGTAATGAGGAGTTCAAGAATGGTTACTGGGATTCGGCAGTTACGTGGTACACCAAAGCTATCCAGCTGGGCGAAAAGCATAAGGACTTGCCAGTGTATTACAAGAACCGTGCCGCGGCGTATCTGAAGTTGGAGAAGTTTGAGCAAGCCGCAGACGATTGCAGCAAATCGTTGGACCACTGTCCAAATGATCCTAAGGCGTTGTTCCGCAGATTCCAGGCCTATGAAGCGCTGCAGCGGTTCGAAGAGGCGTACAAAGATCTGCGAACGATCCACACTTACGATCCGAACAACAAAATGATCAAACCGCATCTAGAGAGACTGCATGCAATTGTTCAGGAACGCGCTCGTGAACGGGCCCAGACGTCAAATAAGGTCACCAAAATGTTCGAGATCGCCTTCGATTTGGCTGCACCCAAGGAGAAACGTGAACAAGCTATGAATAATATTGTGGTGTTGGCCAGGGAGTCTGCTGGGGCTGAAGTTATGTTAAAGGACGGTTTGGTCACGCGTATTGGCAAACTACTCAAGGTGGAGAAGAATAACGACATCATCATCAATGCGGTTCGAGCCATTGATGAAGTTTGCGCCAAGAGTCCGGAAAGAACCAAGACCGTGATTAAAGAGCTGGGTATTCCATGGTTCCTGCAAATCTTGGACAGCAACCTTGAGGATCGCGTTGTTGCTTCGCAACATTGTATGCAGACGGTCCTGAATTCTCTATCCGGGCTGGAGAATAAGGACGACTCTAAGCCGAACAAAGAACTCGTCGAGGCCAACAAGCAGCTGATTGACACCCTTCTCAGCTGTCTCGTATATTCCATTACGGAACGCACCATCAGCGGATTGGCACGTGATGCCATTATGGAACTCATCATACGAAACGTGCATTACAAGACGATCGACTGGGCGGAGCGCCTGGTGGAGATGAAGGGACTTCTCCGGCTGATGGAGGTTTGTTCTGAACTGGAAGAATACAAATACGAGAGCGCCATGAACATCACTCCATCGTCGAGGACCATTGCCTCGGTTTGCCTTGCTCGTATCTACGAGAACATGTACTACGACGCCGCTAGGGAACTATTCAATGAACAGATTGGCGAATTCGTCAAGGACAAGCTGCTGACACCGGATCACGAATCCAAGGTTCGTGTTACGGTGGCCATCACCTCACTTCTGCTGGGTCCGTTGGACGCCGGGAATGCGATGATTTCGAGGGAAGGTATCATGCAGATGATTCTGGTAATGGCGCAGTCGGACGTCGTATTGGAACAAAAGGTATTGTTTGAGAATTGTTTGGTGAATATGACTCATACCTAATCTTTAACTACATTTTTCTTCTTGTAATTCCAGGTTGCTTGCGAATGTATCATTGCAGCCGCCTCTAAGAAGGACAAGGCCAAGGGTTTGGTCGAAACAGGTGCAGAAATTCTCAAGAAACTCTACACCTCTAAAAACGAGGAAATCCGTGTCCGGGCTCTGGTTGGTCTGTGCAAGCTGGGAAGTTCCGGTGGTTTGGATGCTTCGATTCGTCCTTTCGCAGATGGTTCGACGAAGAAACTTGCCGAAGCATGCAGGAAGTTTTTGATCAAACCCGGCAAAGACAAGGACATCCGGAAGTTCGCTGCCGAGGGATTGGCCTATCTTACGCTGGATGCCGACGTGAAGGAGAAGCTGGTTGAGGATCGGGCTGCCATACAGGCGTTGATTGAGCTGGCCAAAACGGGAGATCAGTCAGCTATCTACGGCGTCGTGACAACGTTGGTCAATTTGGTCAACGCCTACGAAAAACAGGAACTTCTTCCGGAATTGGTTCAACTGGCCAAGTTTGCTAAACACCACATCCCGGAGGAACACGAGTTGGATGATCCGGACTTTGTCAGTGGTCGTATCATTGTGCTCGCAAATGAAGGAGTCACTTCCGGTCTGGTTGCTCTGTGCAAAACGGAGAGCGACAACAGTAAAGAAATGATCGCCCGGGTTTTCAACGCACTCTGCAGCGAGCAGGAAGTTCGCGGAAAGGTAGTGCAACAAGGTGGAGCCAAGGTATTGATTCCGCTGTCTCTTAAAGGAACCGCCAATGGAAAACGTCACGCTGCTCAAGCCTTATCTCGCATTGGAATTACAATCAACCCGGAAACGGCCTTCCCAGGTCAGCGGAATCTAGAGGTCATAAGGCCTCTTCTGAATCAATTACATCCAGACTGTTCCTCGCTGGAGAACTTTGAAGCCCTTATGGCCCTCTGTAATCTGGCATCGATGAACGAATCCACCCGGCAGCGTATCATCAAAGAGCAAGGTATCAGCAAGATCGAAACCTACATGACCGAGGACCACATGATGCTGCAGCGAGCCTCTACACAAGTTATGTGTAATATGGTACAGTCACCGGATGTCATCAAGATGCACGAAGGAGAAAACGATAGAGTTAAGTTCCTGGTGCTGCTCACAATGGAAGAAGACGAGGACACTGCAGTGGCCGCTTCGGGAGCGCTAGCCTACCTGACGTCAGTCAGTGACATCTGCTGCGAAAAAGTTTTCAGTCCTAATTGTTGGCAGGAAGCCCTCAACACCTTAGTGGCCAACCCAAGCCCGGAAGTACAATATCGCGGCATTGTCACCATCTACAACGTCATCAAATCCAACAAAACCCTAGCCGAAAAGATTTTCGATACCGACCTACTCCGGATGCTGTTTGGAGTAACCCAATTGAACGACGAAAAACGTGCCAAGGCAATTGAGATGGCGCAAAAGTGTCTCAAGGTAGCCGAAGAGTACCGACTTATCGAGGAAAACAAGGATGCCGATATGGCCCCCGATGTGTTCGAACAGCAGAAACAGGAAGCAACCATCGAGGAAATTGATGAGTAAGACGATCCGGCCTAAGCGCTGAAACCCTAACGTACTGAAGAAGGTGCATTACACGGAAAGATTGTTTATTTCCGATTTTTCTGTAATTTTAGTAATTAAACTTTTAAGAGTTCGATCAAAACTAGGATTAGTTTTTTTTTCTAATAAAATGTTTAACGTATTTTGAAAACATGTGATTTTATTCGTTTTTCCGAAATTACTGAAATCGACGACTGTGTAGTCTGTAACATCTACCAATCTCGCGATTAGTATGATAAAGGTGTGATTACAATTGGAGGCCCAGATGCAAAGGAGTGTATGTGACCATTTCGCCGATTTTGAGAATCCACTAGAAAGGTGAGAAGTTAACGGTATTAATGTGAAGGAGTTTCATTTTGATTATTGTAATGTAGTGTTATTAACACCGCTAGCCATCATGGTTTCGCATAGTGGAAATCATCATGGTTACAGGTCGCAAGCCCTGGTAAAGTGTGGAACGTTTTGATGGCTGTGATCCCTGACCATCATGTAATCAAAATCCCAGGGATACTCAAGTGACCATACTGTTGGGTTGTGAAGGTTGCGTGTGTGGGGTGCATATATTGACAAGCATTGCTATGGTTCGTTAGGGCTGAGTAGGAGCGGGGAATGGATCTACGATTGCTTAATTGCGATTATACCTACTGGTATAGTCGTGGTTCAACAGTGGTGGCGCTGCTTTTCGCTTGTGTTCGGCCTAGGTGGTTTGTTTAGGCGGTGCGGGTAGGTCTGTATGTACTTCGTACGTGCAGTGCGTACGGCTTCAGCATTGTGGTTACTTGGGTAGTGTAGGATAATTGGGTTTGGGACTGAGGGGGTCGTCATTGATTCTGCCGACACCATTGAGTGCTCATTGTTGGCGGTTGTGTTGGTGACGATTTCTTCGGCTTTATAATCTCATTTATACCACGCACAAACTTTGGGAAGAGGGACTGCTTTGTAATGCAAGAGAGGGATTTAAACTCTGCGTTACGGGTTGGGTGAGGTCATGCAGATAGAAGCAACCCAGGTGACCGTGCGGCTCGGGTCGTGATGGATGCATGAGTGCAGTGTGTGTGGGGTGCGCTACCCTGTGGATGCAGTTGAGTACGGGTTGGAGTGGAAAGAGACCCTTCTCTACCCTAGATCGGTTTCGGTTGTAAGGGCGGGGTAGTGTTTGTCTTATTTGTGACGTGTTGTGCGTGATTTGCGGCCCGAGCTGCGTGGTTACTTGGGAAGTATTGTGCTCTGCAATCTAGATTTTTGGTTTTAAGGCGAAGCTATGGCTGGGCTGTGCCTCGGATTTGTTGGGCGCAGGTCGGGAGAGCTGGTGGCGGTTTGTGCTGGAGGGTTTGCTCGATTGGTTATTCACTGGTGGTGGCCAGTCGATCGACTGTTCG
Source organism: Aedes albopictus (assembly GCF_035046485.1). Classification (NCBI taxonomy): domain Eukaryota; kingdom Metazoa; phylum Arthropoda; class Insecta; order Diptera; family Culicidae; genus Aedes; species Aedes albopictus. The sequence goes on from NC_085138.1 coordinate 180,296,832, forward strand.
CGCAGCCTGTCATTTGGTTCTTGGGGTTTGTGCTCTCGAGGTTCGGGGCGTTGCTTCATTGTATCTTCGCTTTAATACTAACCCAACTAACAATCACTCATTTAACAGGCACCATTATGACGAATTAATTCAGCATAATGTTGAATAACATTTGAATTATTTTCACGTACAACCTATGTTCGGGTTTTGTTCACACAAATTTGGAGAAGTTATAAAGCATCATGCTGTGCACCAACTTATTTTTTTGTTGTTCAAAGCGTTTTACAAATGTACAGAAAAGTTGTTATTAAGCCATGGCAAAAATGACTGAAAATAAATAAAATGCAAAAATGTTGAACTCTCACGAGAGTAATTATTTGCTCTCATGTTGAGAACACCTATTATGAAATTAGAATTATATATAAAATTACCTAAATCTGGAATAGAACTCGAGACCTGTTGATTGCCAGCCGTATGCCTTCCTATCTGCGCCATCCTAGAGATGGTGAGATGCAGCACCCAAAGCAAAACATAATCTTCCCATGACTTAATAATGATCACTCCTGAACTTGTGTTCAGCAGTGGTGAATAAGCACAGCACGTGGTAATCAACTGAACAACGCCTTATACTCAACAGCTGTTCAGCCCAAAACACGTGTTTTCCATTCTGATTTCGCTGTCAGTATTTTTATCGCACGGTGAGAAAACTTGTATCGAATGCGGCCAAAAAGTAATGGTCCTTATTGAAGATATTGTTTACAGACTTACTAATTGCGATATAAATATGTTTTTATTGCTATGAATAAATTAAATTAAATCGATCTTTAACCGTTATGTGCCCGACAAACTTTTTGCTTTTTTTACGTCGTGTATTTTAAATGGGTGTTGGGTACCCGGGCACCCTGTCGGCCACATAACGGTTGAAAATGTATGACAATATGTGGTGCGGTATGATCTTGTACATGGTGCATTCACAGCATCTGTTCATGTTATCTACTCATGCTCAGTCGAACTGCTGCTGAAGATAATAAATATAATAACCAAGGTACAAGATATCTTGTTGCAGACTAATAATAATAAATAAATGCCTCATTTTTACGTTGATTATGTCTCTTGGCACTCATTGTTAAACTACATAATTCTAATCTGTTTTATTTTATGTGATTCGTTTAAAATATTGGTTCTTTAATAACTTGGTTGTCTAAACAGTTTTAGCCATGATTTATTCCATAATCCGAACAAAGTTCCGAGTCAAACTATGACGAGCTGAAGGCGTTTATTTGACAAGTGAAAAGCACATTGTTCGGGAGAATATGCTTATCGATACATCGGCTTAATAAGATGCAGACAAATGTTTTGTTAAACTCCTTTGTTAAGGAATCAATGCTTGTCGAATAAATTTCTTGTTAAACGTTTGAAAAGTGTATTAATTTATCATTGTTGATACCGATGAGGAAAGTCGAACATTGACTACTTTCTCAATTGAAAAATCATTTAAACAGTAATGTGTAGAGCATAATTTTAGTTCAGCTATCATTACCATTATTCAGCAACAATTCAGCAAGCTTGCTTGTTTGTGACTTGCAATTGTTAGTTGGGAATATTCCTTGTTTGAATAACTGTCTTATGTACAGGCGCTTAACTCATTCTATTTCATAGATTGCCAGATTTAAGGGTAATGGTTCAATAGGGTGTTAGCAATCAGAGTGGATTAGAACGAGTTGGCGCCTACAATACACCAACACTAACACACTTACACCAACACTTACACGCACACATGCACCTACAACTAGCTGTAAATGACCAGTGGGCGGGACAATGGTGCCTACCCAACAGTTGTAGGTGGGGTGTTTGGCTTAGCTACATGACTTGGTCCGGCAAGCCCATAAACATCAATTGGTAGACGTATTGCCTAGTGAAAAGACAACGCAGATGGGCGAAAGCCAGGGGATGCGTTGATAATAGCAGAATAGCAGATTATTGTAATGTAGTGTTATTTAGTGGAACATATCATCTCTTCAACACTTTAATGCGCCTCCAACGGTTCGTCACGAACCGGTTGCTGCAGATGGAGTATGACTGATCATATGCATCAGACATGCTCGATAAACACGGAGGAACCGTCGGGGCTCAGCAAAGTCTATTCCCCAGCAATAGTTCCAAGTCGGTTGGATTTGAGAAGGTTCTAATGATCATTGCAAATCGAAATAAAGGTATTATAGGATTTGTGACAGGTTTTAAAACCTTTTACAGCCAGCTGACTTCAAATTGTTGTTTAGGCTTTCTTTCCCACGTTAATCGGTTGATTTTGATTGGCAATTTATTATAGTCATAGTCGCCTTTTCGAATTTTGACTATGTTGTTCATATTTTCTTTAAAAAGCAATTAAAATCAACCGACGAATTAAGGCGAAACTGAAAGCATTTCCTCACTTTTTGGTTTTTGATTTTTTATTAAATAACGAAGCAATATTTTCAAAATCGGTTTTCGTACACAGCACAATGGTCGGAAAAAGATAAAGTTCGGCCAAAACTCTTTTTATGTGTTTAATCGAAGTAATAGGTTGCCTAGATATGGTATATAGTGTTTTCAGTGTTTAAAAAGGGGTATTCAAAAATTACGTAATTTCAATAATTTCAAAAACAGTAAAAATCAGTAAACCCCATATTTTTTGCGTTTTTTGTTAGAAAATCAATTTGGATTTAAATAAATGATCATCTTTGGATCAAATCCATTCAAGTTTGTTCAAAACGTATGAAAAATGTGGAAAGATAAATTTTATTTCAGTAAAAAATGGAAAAATAACGTAAAATATATGAAAAAACATGACTTTTTTAAATAGCTCTAATTTGAAAAACTGCAAATTTCTGCAAAAAATTTAAACGTTTTTAGGCAGCTCTAAGCATGATGTTTAAGATGTACTATTCGAAATTGCGGCGACACGTGACGACACGAACCGTTTTTCAACTTAAAAATTCTCAAAATTTCTAAGGTACAATATATGAAAATTTGAAAAGTTTTGTGACATATTAATTTTGCACCATACGTGCATTCAAACAGTCCAATACCAAGCTTTCATATGCTGGATAACTTAAAACATATATTCCATTCTCAAAATATTATTGTTTTACTTTTTTCGAATAATTCATTTTTCAATTTTATGACTTAGGCCACTTTGGCAGTGAAAATGTCATTGAAATACAAAAGCTGGTATTCTTTTAATTAAGAATCATAAAAGTACAGTACATAACCTTTGTTATAAGGTGAAATAAAGTTTAAAATTGTCAATTTCGTTTTTTGAGAGTTTTGACCGCCCCTTTGTATGGAGCCCGACCAATGTGCACAGTTAGAGGAAGGATCAAGCAATCCCCTGATTTTTTGTTCAGGTAGAGGTTCACAAAAACTTTGTGAAAATTGAACTAAATCGTGTCAAAATTTCACAGCACATAGTTTAAATAAAATACTATCACAGTACTTATCCAAATAAGGTTGTTCTGAACATATTTTAATTATTACAGTTTAGTATGCACAACAGTGATATGAGGAGGCTTGATCCCTCGAGGATTGCACACACATTTACATGTGAAAAATAAGATTATATTCCGAAGCCTCTATTTACTTGGAATTCTAGTATATCCAACGATAAAATGTGTCGGATAAATATTATTTTAGTACAAATCATGAAAAAGGGGATCAAGTCTCCCTATTTTGAAAATGCGGTATATCCTTAAAAATTTAAGGAAATCTAAAATTTCAAATGCACTATATTCATTGAAAATACAAGAAAACTTGAAAATATAAAATAAATTAAAAAAAAATCCCTTCATGTGTTCAAAGAGGGATCAAGTGTCACCCACTTTTGAAAAATACATCAATTATTATTATTAATATTTATTAAAGACATGAAAAATACACCAAGACATGCCTCCATAAAACTTCTAACAGAGTTTTGAAGACTTTAACAATAATTTAATGGTCATCTGTTGTGCATAAACTTGCAATAGATGTTTACCTGTCATTCTGTACGGAAAACGGATCAAGTTTTGTGTTTTCCTTAAAGTCACAGTTAAATTTAGAAAAAAGGATCAAGTCTACCCAGTCTCCCCTAATAAGACCGGTGGTCCTATACGGGCACGAGGCTTGGACCATGTTTGTTGAGGAGGACCTACACCTGCAGGCACTCAGAGTTTCCGAGCGATGTGTGCTAAGAACGATCTTCGGCGGCGTGCAGGAAAACGGTGTGTGGCGGCGAAGGATGACCCACGAGCTCGCTGCACTCTACGGTGAACCCGACATCCTGGAAGTGGCTAAAGCTGGACGGGTACGGTGGGCAGGGCATGATGCAAGAATGCCGGACAACAATCCTGCAAAGTTGGTATTTGCTAGCCATCCGGTTGGTACGAGAAGGCGTGGAGCGCAGCGAGCACGATTGTGGAGCATGATCTGGCGAACGTTGGGTGTGACCCACGTTGTAGAGCTGCAGCTTCAAATCGAGTATTATGGCGGCTAATTGTTGATTCAGCATACCAAAAAAAATGTTCAGATCTCAAGCTTTGAGGAACTTTGTTTAAGATTATTTTTACGATAATTAGAAACATTACAATTAATCAGAGAAAATTGAGTCGATTTTGAAACTCTATACATTTTGTATGGGATGAATTGATGAAAAACGTTAAACCTCATTTACTCGAAAGTGGGTCACATACATCCCCTTACTTCTAATCCCCTCAATTATCTATTTTTCTTAATCGACTTACTCTTTAGTTAATTATTGCTTTTGGGTTTGTACTGGAAGCATTACCTCATTTTTTTGGTTTTTGATTTTTTATTAAATAACAAAGAAATATTTTCAAAATCGGTTTAGGTGCACATGTAGTATGGACCAAGGTATCTTCTGATTTTTTTTGAGGAGGAAAATGTTTTCCATTTGTGCAGAAACCAGTTTTTCGTGAAATTTTGTTCAAAAATGGTTTCTGCAAAAACGAAAAACATTTTCCACCACTAAAAAATTAAGAAAATAGGGTCTTGTACCATTTGGGCAGGTGTACCTATTTTCGGCACTTGCCGCTATAACTTAGTCAATTTTAAACCGATTTGAATTTTTGTATAGAGTTAGGCACGTACAATATCTAACTCTATACAAAAATTAAATTCAATCGGTTTGAAATTGACTTAGTTATAGCGGCAAGTGCCCAAAATAGGTACACCTTCCCAAATGGTACAAGACCCTACTTTGATCTATACTCTAAATGTGCACGAAAACCGCTTTTGAAAATATTGCTTCGTCATTTAATAAAAAAATCAAAAACCAAAAAGTGAGGAAATGCTTCCAGCTTCGCCTTAAGTTCGAAGAGGTTTGTTGGTTCAGAGAGGACTTGGGCAACGTGCTGACAATTTGTGCGAATACGTCTGGGGGTTGTCCATTAATTACGTAAGGGTTTTAGATAGGAGGCGGATTGGAGAAATCTTACGCTGCATATAAAAATATTTGGGTTCTCATATAAAAAATCTTACGTAATAAATGGACAGCCCCCATGCATAAATTATAGCACACAATTCTTAGCTGGCGGTCTTTGTAATCGATTGACCCATGAAAGCATGAAGTAGGCTTCATGAGGGTCCATGCTTCGTGCCCATAGAGGACTACCGGTCTAATCAGTGTTTTGTTGATAGTTAACTTCGTGTGACGGCTAACTTTGTTCGATCGTAGAGTTCTGCGGAGTCCAAAGTAAGCTCGATTCCCTGCACCCTTAAATGAAACAACACAGTGCACGAGTAACTTTCACGCAGCGAGCGAAAAGATAAAGGATTTTTCACTCATATTTGTGTACGACTGCATCAACACAAAAAAATGTGCTGATCCGGTGTTACACAAATCTGTGTGAAAATTCTTTTGTCTTTTCGGTCGCTTCGTGAAAGTTTCTCGTTGCGCTGTGTCATGTACTTTGTCTTCGACACATTAATGACTAATCCGATTCGCCTGGCTTCACGCTTTAGTCGGATGTACGTTTCCGTCATCGTCTCAAATTTACGAGCAATAATATCAATATCATCAGCAAAACCAAGCAGCTGAATAGACTTCGTGAAAATCGTTCCACTCGTGTCTCCACTCTCCTAATTACACCCTCTAAAGCAATGTTGAACAGCAAGCACGAAAGACCATCACCTTGCCGTAACCCTCTGCAAGATTCGAAGGGATTCGAGAGTGTCCCTGATACTCGAACTACGCACATCACTCGATCCATCGTCGCCTTGACCAACCGTATCTGTTTATCCGAGGCTCCGTATTCGTGCATAATCTGCCATAGCTGTTCTCGATCGATTGTATCATACGCCGATTTGAAATCGATGAACAAGTGATGTGTGGGCACGTTGTATTCGCGGCATTTCTGCAACACCTGGTGGATGGCGAACATCTGATCCGTTGTATCGCGTTCACCCATGAATCCAGCCTAGCCTGATATTGCTCCACAAACTCTCTTGCGATCGGTGATAGACGGCGGTATAAAATTTGAGGGAGTACCTTGTAGGCAGCGCTCAGTAATGTGATCGCGCGATAGTTCCCGCAATCCAACTGGTCGCCCTTTTTGTAGATGGGACACACGATACCTTCCATCTACTCCTCCTGTAATACTTCATCCTCCCAAATCTTGGTAATGACCCAGTATAGTTGATCTGCTCCAGTGACTTTGTTGTTTTTCAACCGGCTAACCTCCTCTTCTGCCGGGGCCCGTGGCGTAGTGGCTGCACGTTCACTTCATATGTGGATGGTCATGGGTTCGATCCCAGCCCCGGCACTTGCAATTTTTCGTCAGTTGCTCTTATTCCCCAGAGCGGCTGACACCTGGCCCTCTTCTGAGCGTATGCTCTAACGGACCCGGAAACTTGGATATCGGCTAAACGGCAACTCATAATGGACCCCTAATCGGACTGGAAAAGGAACAAGACCCACACATCAAATCCTCGTGCTCATCATTCTACCATGGACAGGGTAGAAAAGTGACAGCAGCGTAAAAGGCAACCAGTTCGATACAGTAGAATTAGAGTAGAATACATTTGGGTGCTGTACAAAGTGTAAGTGCAGCCGCAATTGGAATCGCTCACACAGTGCCCTAGTGGACAAAAAGGGCTGTAAATTAGGTTACGTGATTCAAGCATAAAAAAAGCATTCTCTTCAATCTCTTGGAGGTTAGGGGCTGGAAATCTTTCGTTCTGCGCACGTACTTTTAGATCTGTTACCACGCCACCTTCGGTGCCTGCAACGTCGCCATAGAGGTAATCACATTCAAATGTATGCGTGCCTTTTTTGTAGATGTAGTTGTGAAACTGTGAGGAAAATATTTGCACTCTTGCCCCGGACGTTAGTTTTATCATTATTTACCCGTTTTACCCAATTCGATTGGGTAATATTTGCATATGCAATCTGAATAGCCTTTCAATCGGCGTGCACTTTTGTGTGAGGAAAAATTTGCGCTAGTGTTCGTGTGTTGAAATGTCACTTATCTCTATTGAAGTGCTCATCGTAATGCTGCCGCCACCTTTCGACCACCTCACGCTCGCTCGTAAGAATATTCCCGTGATTATCTCGGCACATGTCGGCTTGTGGCACACAGCCTCTGCGCGAGCGGTTCAGCTTCTCGTAGAACTTTCGAGTGTCCTTAGCGCGGTACAGCTATTCCATCGCTTCGCGATCTCGCTATTCCGGCTGGCGCTTCTTCATCCGGAAGACTGAGTTCTGCCTGTTCCGTGCCTGTCTGTAACGTTCGTTGCAGCATTCGCGCCCATTCCGCATTTTTCTCGTTTTTCAACTGTTCACATTCACCATCGTACCAGTCGTTTCTGTGATTCGGAGTCGCGAAGCCCAGTGCTGCAGCCGGATGTCTCTCCAGCCATCTTCAAGTGTAGCTGCGCCAAGCTGCTCTTCCGTTGGTAGGGCCACTGCTAACTGCCACACGTAGTCTTGAGCCACTTCTACGTTACGCAGCTGCTCGATGTTGAGCCGCGGCGTTCGACTTCGACGCGTGGTGTAACTGTCGAAAGTTTTGAGCACATACAGCGACTAAGTGATCCGAATCAATTGACCAATCCAAATTCCTGTGTGGTAGTGGTTTGTGTTCAGATTTCCCGTGTTAATCTATCTGTAAGAACTTTGTAAACATCTTTTGTTCTCACGTATATGGATAGGCTTGCATTAGGTTTCGTGAGACATTTTTTGGACAACTCAATATTCGCACTGCGGAATGTGCGGACATTGATTACAGCTTCCGCTCGATAACTGGGCATTGACGACAGTTCAGTTAGCGAGCGCCGTTCGATAACTGGACTGAGCTCCCGGAGCCGGAGGCTATTGTTATATTTTGTTTTGTTTACTGATCTGCAAAATGTGAGGTTAAATTTCGTTTATTTTTGACAGACAACTGCTTTTTAACTGAATTTAGATCCAGTTACACGCAGAAAAAAGCATGGTAAAATCAAAAATATTTCAGGTAAACTCAAATAAATTGTCAATTTGTTCTGGCAACAAAAATAAAACTGTTTGGAGCAAATCGAACGTCACATTTGAAGCAAATTCAATCCATTTTTGAAACAAACATGTATCTTCTGACTGGTTATGTTAGAAACAAATGTAAAAATTTTTGTTTTTTTGTGGCAGGTCGGCCCTACGGAAATATTTGTTTTCCAATCAAATTTACAGAATTATTTCCTTCTGTAGGAAAATCCACTTCCCGCGTGGCACTTTCAATGCCAACATCATGTAGATAACATACGCTCCCGAAATCAATGGGATTTCGTGGAAACTTTTGGTGAAACTTGCCTTTTTTGCAAGAGGAAATCTTGTTGGGTGATGCAGCTGGAACTTGAGAGTTTTGTTTATGTTCTCGACGGCGGAACGGGGGGCTCTTCAATGGGAATTGTAGAAATCAATATGTAATTGAGTTTGTTTTAAAAATTAATATTTTAGTTTTAAATATTTTATAAGTTTACGGAATAAACATGAATATTTTTGTTTCAAACGAACGAAATTTGTCTCCGATATATCGAGCGTCCAGTTAAAAAGCAGTCCAGTTAAACAGCAGTCAGTTATCGAAAGGATGCTGTATATCCGAAAAGAATTTTCCGTCGATTAGAAAGTGGTCGATTTGGTTTTCTGATTGATGGTCGGGTGATCTCCAGGTGGCATTGTGTTTATCTTTGCGGGAGAAGAAGGTGCTTCGGACTTCCCTGAAAATATGGACCACACTAATTTTCATGTAAATTTAAAAGAAGTAGGGGGAATGACACTTCCCTTACTAACCGGAAAAATCCTTATTTATCCGTTGCTAACCGTCGTTAACTGCGTCTAACTGCTGCTCAATAAGCAGCGGTTAGCGACGATTAGGAACGAAGAAATGCGGATTTTCGGTTAGAAAATGATATGTCATTTCCTTTGGAACACTGAGGATACCCAGGTAGCCAATAAGCATTTGAATACGCCGTATTTTTTTTTTGTTATACATCTGCATTAGACCTGCTTACTGCCGTATCATAGCAGTTGGACTGCTAGACTGCCCTATATTAGCAATTGAAATGCTACTTAAAATGTGACAGCAGTTATGTAGCATTTCAAATGCACGGTATGCTTGACGGTATGTTTGGATAACAAGCCGCCTAACTGCTACTTTATTGCCATAGAACTGCTAAGTGAGATGAGTGATGCTAAACCCACAACACATTTCCACTTTCTAATTTACGTGCCCTGGCTGTAGATGCCATTATCATTCGGTCATTTATAGGTAGCCACAAAAAAAAACCAATGGAAAACAACACGCTTTGGCAAATAAATTCCATGGTTAGTTTTCTAGTAGGATGTTGGGGTCAACATGACCCAGACAGGCAGAAACCTAACATCTTAAGAGAGTTAATTATCAGCACATGCCGAGCCTATAGCATATTTAACGAAGCAACTGCCGGTGTAATATTCAAGCCTCAAATAGATAAAAAAAAAACAGCGCACATTATCAAATCATCTTTAGCTTACCCTGTAGCGCGGTTCTGCACCATCGTCAACCCAAGGATCGAGAGATCATATCCTAATTTCACCGAAACAACAACATTTCAAAACGTGTCCCAAGCCTCAAAAGATGCACAGGAGAGAGAGCAAAAAACCGTTAATTAACAAATAAAAATGTCCACCCAAATGGCACCCGGCATTCGAAAGATATGGTATTCTAGTATCTCCTCTGAAAATTTTAAAATGTTTCATCGAGGGAAACTAAAGTTTTTGTGATTTGAAGATTTTGAGCCATTTCCATAGAATTTTCCTATATGAGCAAATATGCGCGCACGGTGTGCCTGAAACCACTATTAACAAATAAAAATATACACCATATTGACACCCGGCATTCGAAAGATGTAATATTATAGCATCACCTCAGAAAATTTGAAAACGTTTCATCCAGGGTAACGAAAGTTTTTACTGTTTGAAGATTCTCCTCTATTAGCTCATACAGTCGAGACGCCTATTAGACACTGCCACCCACTTGACGCCCACCGCAATTTCTCAGCCGTCTTGCATTCAATCCAGCTGATTTTTTGAGTGCAGTTAGTGCTTTTTATAGACTCATCACATACTAAAAATGAACTAAATTGGTTGGAAGACAGCCTGAAAAACGTGGTGGGCGTAAAGGGGGTGGCAGCGTCTTATAGGAGACCCGACTGTATATGGCAATATTGTCATAGAGTGTTTCAATGGTTCTTCAAATCATAAAACAAAACTGATATAGTTTCACAAACACCGTTTCAAACAACTTCTCTGAAAATTTGATAAAATTACTTTGAAACAATGGCAAATTACAGTGGTTTGAAAGTATAAGATATGATAAAGTATATTGAAAATGTTAGTAACTTCATAGAATATTATTTAAATTTCAGATGTTAATCATTCCTCGCAATGAATATATCTTTTGTACTTTATCTAGAACTTTGATCATATGGGTATTGTACCATTTGGGCAGGTGTACCTATTTTGGGCACTTACTGGTATAACTAAGTCAATTTCAAACCGATTGATTTAATTTTTTGTATAGAATTAGATACTGCGCGTGCCTAACTCTATACAAAAAATCAATTCCATGGGTTTCGAAATGACTTCGTTATAGCGGCAAGTGCCCAAAATAGGTACACCTGCCCAAACGGTACAAGACCATATCACATTTTTTGCATTACTGTTACAAAACTCAATATGTGTTTTTAACGTGCTTATAGACAAAGCGATAGTTTGCATATCCCCAAAGCTTGAAATCGTTGTTACTGATGATCATTCAAATGAAATATTTATAAATTTACGGAAAACACGTTGGTAACATGACATATAAAGCTGGTTAGGAAAACGATTAGCATTTAGGTATACTTTAAGAGCTTCAATATCTTTAACATTACAGCAACGATTTACAAAGCCTCCTAGGAATGCCAAAACCTTGGACTGTGAATTAACTCTCGTTTCACCATGAACGTTTTCAAAATTACCGACAAGATACCACGTGCTTAAAAACAAAATAAAACGGGTACTAAACTCTTAGAAAGTTTATGTAATCAACGCTCACGGCGTGCCACATTTTTATTTGTATTCGAGTAGCAGGTAGAACTATGAAATATAATTTAGATTCCCAAACCACGGTAATTTACATTCCTCTCTATAAAATGTTGTCTAATTTTCTGAGAAGTTGCTTGAATATTGTACTTTTGGAATTTGTAAAACTCATTACACCGTTCAACACTAGTTTGCGTTATGGGATGAGATAAAAAAGAGGGATTGGGACCCTAGAAACCCTAATGTTCCGAGTTCTTAATTCAAACTTTGGGCATAAACTGTGAAGTCCAATTCCAAAATTTTTCGAAAATTCTTTTACTATGACACTTCTACGATTCCAGAACCCTGTTCTTTTTTTCTCATCCCATAACACTTTTTTTAAGTTTTTTCGAGCAGTGTTATTATTTGTTTATGATATAAAGAGCACCGTATGACAATATTCTATGGAAAAAGAGGAAAAACTTAAAACAGTAACAACTTTGGTTTCCCTCGATAAAACATTTTCAAATTTTCGGAGGTGATGCTATAATAGTATATCTTACGAATGCCGGGTTTCAGTTTGGTGAACATTTTTAATTGCCAAAAGCGGTTTCAGGCAACCCGTGCGCGCATATTTACTCGTATAAGAACATCCTATAGAAGTAACACAAAATCTTCAAATAACAAAAACTTTAGTTTCCCTCGATGAAACATTTTCAAATTTTCAGAGGAGATACTGGAATAGTGTATCTTTCGAATGCCGGGTGCCATTTGGGTGAACATTTTTATTTGTTAATAACGGTTTTTGGCACACCGTGAGAGAGGATAAAAATAGAAGAGAGGGAAGCCGTAAAATGGGCAGGGGAAAATATTTTGGTTTTTGTTTTTGACAATCTGGGGGATATGAAACTTAAGCATTTAATCAGCCGTATATTGGGCCAAAACCTGCATTTAATCAGCACTTATGGTGCATATATGGCAAATAGGCATTTAATGACTTGCTGTAAAGGCGTATATAGTGCCGAATTAATGCCATTTTAACTGCTTATTGGTTGACTGGGTACTACACTTATGATTTTCATAGTTTTCGCCTTATGAATCAGTTTTTTTAAGGATTTCATAGTTCTCGTATGCTTTTCATAAACGGGATAACGAAAGCCAGAAGACTTGTCGTATGAAAAACCTCATAAGAAGATTATTATGAAAATCATAAGATGAATTATGAAACGCGATTGCTGAAAAACAATAAAACCTTCTAGTAGCTTCTAACCATTTTTCCTCTTAAATGTAGATCCGAAACACTGTGGCATTGAGAAAAAACTCTAAGTTTAATTTTAAAAGTACTCAGTAGTAGGGCCTGTCCCTGTTAGGATGTAATGTCATAAAACAGAAGAAGAATATAATGACGTTGTACTAATCGAATGCCTATTGTGGATCGCAAAGGCTGCAACTTTCTTCCTAATGTGTTTCTTTTAGATGTGCTTTGCCTCAGCTTCAGCTGTCAATGATATTCATTTTCTTTACTGTCTATATAGCATGTGTGTATACCAACGGTTGCACCGCCGAGGTTTGAATGAACATTAGGCACAAGCACGTGTTTGGATTCCCCTAGCTTTCAACTGGTGGATTTCATTCAGAGGGGAAGAATATGAAATAGGACTTGCCTCACATTCGCTCACTGGTGAAAAGTGAGTTTGTTCACCTTTCACTTCGTGTTCGGTACTCCCCTATCCTTCATAAGGATTCGATTGTGAGTAAGAGAATGCTACCCGGAAGTATTGCTGAGAGTATGCTCAGAAAATCTCAATTTCCCCGCTGTATAGTTATCAACATGCGGTACCGGAGCGAAAGGATGCGTCCATTGAGCAGAGCATTGCAATAATGCACAATATCACGAGAATGCAATGTGAATCGGAATTCCTCGTGGGTCGAACGGGAGAGACAAAACGAGAGTCTTCCGTGGAGTGGCAGTACTTACCTACATTCTACCGAGCTAGCGTCCCTCAATCGTGTAAACATTATCGGAGACTGGGTTAACCTTATTTATGTTTTACTTTGTTCACACTCGTACTTCACCAGCGGAAGGAGCGTAGAGCAGCGCTGAGTAATGGTGTAATATTTCATGCAGCTACAAATTACGATGTTGATGTTAAGGTTTCTATTATCGTTAACGGCTGCTAATTGAAATGGAACATGAATGCGGTGTATAGTGCAGTGCGTGGTTACCTATTATTTTTATGGTGTATGAATGCCATTGCGGCTGTTATCAGATCACACGCACCTGTTGACGCACGATGATGAGGCGTTGAAATCTATTAAATTTTATTCATGATCTTGGGTGCTCGATAACAGAGATCGTGCGTTGCGTGGATTTTATTTTTTATTTTGTAATTCTCGCTAAATAACGAATAAACCACTATCTCGCTAGCTTGTTTACGATCAAATTCTTTTGTCCCAAAAAATATGTTTGATTAATTCAAAAGACAATATTTTGAGCAATGGACATACACAATAACGTTATTTGCACAAATGTAAACAAAAAAACAAAAAGTTTAGAAATTCATTCATGGATTCTTTTGAAAATGTCTCCAAAGATTTACCCTGGAATTACTTCACGAATTGCTTCAGAAATTCCTCCAGGAATCCCTTTTGGAATTCTTCAAAGGGTTCCTTTGGAACACTTATTGGTTTGTTTTGCTAACGTAAGAACTAGGTACACGACATTCACAAGACGCGACACGCGAGACAAGACATAACACTTATCGTTCTTACAATCGTCAAAGGGTTAAAATTACCTTTGTTGTCGACCGGTTTCGGGTGCGATGTTACCCATCCTCGGGACAATGTCCGACTGGCTACGTCGAATAATTGTACGTTGTTCGTACTCGTCCGAGATGAAGAGAAATCAGTTGATCGTCGTCGTTTTTACCAGGCCAAAAAGACTTGATGTGATAGGGGGGTCATCTTCGTTCATCGATGGCTGCGTTTCGTTTGATATGAGCATAGACTCCCAGGCGTTGAGATGCGAAGCCTTTCTAACTGCCTTGATCAGCTTCGCATTCTTCCAGTCTATGCTATGGGTAGAAGCTACCGTATGTGCTGCAACTCCGGATTCGTTGGGTTTGTTGGTTTCCACTGCGTTTTTATGTTCTTTCAAACGTACCTTGACCTTGCGGCGTGTTTGGCCGATGTAAACCGCCGGGCAGTCGTTGCAAGGTACCTGATATATGCCAGATTGCTCTTCCGGTGGGACTTTGTCCTTCAAGTTACACAGTAGATCGCGTAACGTGTTGTCACTCTTATGTACAACATGAAGTCCTTGTCGTCGGAGTGTATTTTTAATTGGATTTGTGACTTTCCGACACCTGGAACGAAGCCGAGCACCACCCAACCACATCGAGGCGTATCTCTCCGTTGCACAGGTGTGTATGAATCAAAATTTCTTCTCCTTCAGAGGGAAATATTACAAACAAAATTTCGGGCTCAGTATGGGTAGCAAACTATCGCCCCTGCTAGCAGATGTTTTCATGAGCGATTTTGAAACCGAAGCTCAAAAACACAAACTCTTCCCAAGAGTTTGGAAGCGCTATGTAGATGATGTTTTTGCCCCTATCAAAGAGCGCTATTTGGACCAAACGCTAGCAATGCTTAACTCCCAGCACAGCACTATTAACTTTACTGTCGAGAAGGAGGTTGATGGAAAATTACCCTTCCTAGATCTACTGATCAGTAGAAACGATGACGACATGCTAAAGTTTGGTATCTATCGAAAGCCAACATCAACCGATCGATACATTACTGCCGACTCTAACCACTACGGCACACAGAAAAAAGCTGCATTTCATTCAATGGCACACAGACTCCACAACGTGCCCATGGATAACATTGAATTTAACGAAGAGAAGTCTCGGATCTTTAAAGCAGCTGAAATTAACGGCTACGATAAGGGTTTCGTAGACAAAATTCTCCAAAAACATAAACGGAAAAAACGCCGGCAGAACATCACGACCCTACAACCTGCAACTGAAGAAGTTAAAAGAATCAGTCTCCCATTCTACCCGAAAGTCACAAATCCAATTAAAAATACACTCCGACGACAAGGACTTCATGTTGTACATAAGAGTGACAACACGTTACGCGATCTACTGTGTAACTTGAAGGACAAAGTCCCACCGGAAGAGCAATCTGGCATATATCAGGTACCTTGCAACGACTGCCCGGCGGTTTACATCGGCCAAACACGCCGCAAGGTCAAGGTACGTTTGAAAGAACATAAAAACGCAGTGGAAACCAACAAACCCAACGAATCCGGAGTTGCAGCACATACGGTAGCTTCTACCCATAGCATAGACTGGAAGAATGCGAAGCTGATCAAGGCAGTTAGAAAGGCTTCGCATCTCAACGCCTGGGAGTCTATGCTCATATCAAACGAAACGCAGCCATTGATGAACGAAGATGACCCCCCTATCACATCAAGTCTTTTTGGCCTGGTAAAAACGACGACGATCAACTGATTTCTCTTCATCTCGGACGAGTACGAACAACGTACAATTATTCGACGTAGCCAGTCGGACATTGTCCCGAGGATGGGTAACATCGCACCCGAAACCGGTCGACAACAAAGGTAATTTTAACCCTTTGACGATTGTAAGAACGATAAGTGTTATGTCTTGTCTCGCGTGTCGCGTCTTGTGAATGTCGTGTTCCTTTGGAAATTGAGAGTTTCGTGACAAGCACTTGACAGAGCCTGGTTACTGGTTGTGCTGTATTTGCCGAGCAATCTTTCGGTACGAGTAGTGTAGGTTTCTATCGCTATCTGCTCGGTCGCCTTTTGTTGCAATTCTGCGGTGTGAAATAAAAGTAAGTGAACCCATAATTTTCAACTTTATTACGACGGTCTCCATAGAAAACTTCCCAAATCAAACCATCGTGTTTGAAGAATTCCTTACGAAATCTGGCATGAATTACTTTACCAATTCCTCCATGATTTTTCGCAAATCATTTCAGAGTTTTTTTTTTTAGAAATTCGCCCAGGGATTACTTTGTATATTTATTCAGAAATTTCTCTAGGCATTCGTTGGTCATCTATTGAAGATTTCTTTAGAAAATCTACGAAAAATTTCTTCAGAAATTCTTGAAAAAAATCTTTCTAAAAAAAATTCTTTAGGAAATTTGTTCGAGTATTCGGACAAAAATTCCCTCACGGATTCTTTAAAAAAATCTTCCATGGACTCAATCGGAAATTTTCTCCTATTTCACAAATTCTACAAAGAATTCTGTCGAAGCATCTTGCAAGATTCACTTCTGAAATTTCTCCATGTTTTTCAAAAACATAACCATGAATTGTAACAGAAACTCCTCCAGATTCTTTCAGAAATTTCTTTAGAAATTTATTAAGAAAATTCTCCAGAGTTTTACATTCAACAATGCCTTCAGAAACTATTCCAGAGTTTTTTTTTCAGAATATGTTTCGAAAGTTTCGTCAAAAGTTCGAAGTGGGGTTACTTTGGAAATTCTGCCATGGATTCCCACTAGGGATTCCTCCAGAAGTTTTACAAAGAGTTATGTAAGAAAGTTGTGTATGAGTTTCTGCAGAAATTTCTACAGGGATAAAAAACAAAATGATTGTCCTTTCGGGACTTTACTAGATTTTTTTTTCTGAAAGACTCTTCGGAAAAAAGGTTTTTTTTGAAAATCTGAATTCCTTTCAGAAATTCTTCCTGGGATTTGTTTTGAAATTCCTCCAGAATCTCTTTAAAAATATGATATGGGAATTTTCTGCAAGAATTCTAGGGAATCCTTCACACATTTTTGACGGAAAATCCCATGGCTTTTATTATAAATTCGACTAATAATTTCTTCAGAAATAGGGGAAATTGTGTATTTTCGGCAGTTTTGTTCTCTTCGTCAAGTTTTTTGAAAGCTGTATAGTTCAGAGTTGGCCTCAAGTCCTTATCCCAGGGATGATTCTTATAGAAACTATCTCAGGGACACCTTTGAAAACTCTTCGTTGGTTTACTTTATAAATCATCCATGAAATCCTGAAGAAATTCTTTCACAAAATCTTCTAGGTATTTCGTTAGACTTGAGAATGTCCTCCAGAAATTTTTCCAAAAACTCCTGAAGAAAAGCTTGCAAAAATAGCTTCCAAAAATGTTGCATGTATTCTTTTAGAACATACCTCAAGAATTCCTTTCAAAAAATCTTGCATAGATTGTTCCAGAAATTCATCTACGAATTTCTTCAATTTTTTTTCATATAGATTCTTCCAGAAAATTTTCAAAGCGTTCATCTAGAAAACCTTTCATAAACATTCTCAAAAATACTTCATGGATTTTTTTTTAGAAAATGTTCCACGGATACATTGAGAATCAGAAATTCAGAATTCCTTCGAAATTTTTCTCAGTTTTTTTCTAAAGAATTTTCTCCATGGATTGCTCTAAAATTCTACAAGATATTATTACAGAAATTCCCAAGATTTCTTTACATTCCCTTAGATATTCCTTCAAGACATATCTCTTCCAGAAATTTCTCCACGGAATGGCTTAGAAATTTCTCCAAGGATTCAGAAATTTTTGTACAGATTCTTTCAGAGATTTTTATAAGGATTCTTATGGAAAAGCTGAAAAACATTCTTGCAGAGATTCCTACAGAAATTTACACAGAGATTTCATCGGAAATTCCGCCTGGTATTCCGCTTTGTATTGTCTCATAGGTAAATTCCTCCAGGATTCCCTCTAAGTGTACCTCTAGGAATTTCTGTATGGATTCCTACAGGAATTCGTTAAAAAATGGTTTAGAATTTTTATTAGAGGATTTCTCTAAGCTTTTTTCCATTAATATCTCAATAGGTTTTGTTAGGTATTCCACTATGGATTTCCATGTGTTTCTAAGGGTTTTCCTTCTGGAATTTGATGATGATGATGATGATTGAAGTGTACCCACCATCAGCGCAAGGATTACCTATGACTGCAGAATCACTCCGGGAGGGAATGATCTACCTGATGGTTTGTTGAAGCAGGGTGAGTTAAAATTCCTGAATTCCTTCGGTAGTCAACATTAAGTTGCTAACTCATGACAAAAGACTGGCTACTCAATGAACTTAAGTCCGGGCATCAGTTCATTTAACTCCCTTAGGCTACCCCCCCCCCCCCCCACACATACGGGGGTGTGTAAACCCCGTCATATGCATATGGAAATAGGAAGCAATCAGTGAAGTACTAGATTGAAAGTAGTGAGCTGGATTTTTGTATGGTGAGATGATCAGTTCTCCATTTCTGTAATGAAATGGTCCAAACAGCGTGGGTTATATGATTTCTTGACTAATTTGATGCTATTTGAGCAAAAGTTTGGATAACTGTGTTGTTGTATTATTTATTTCTTGCAACTTCAACAACACAGTTACCCAAAGTTTTGCTCAAACAGCATCAAATTAGGCAAGAAACCACACAGATCGAAAAAAGAGTGTAAAATTCTGTGACATATGATGCTCATGATTGGAGCGTGGGATATCATAGAAGTTTACATGACTTAGCATGTGAAGTTCATGAAATATCATGTAAACTTCCATTATATGTCATGTAATTCAGCATGACTCTGAGAGTTTACATGACATATAACACAAATTTACATGATATATCATGTAAACCATAATAACACTAAATTTACTTGACTAAAATGAAGTTTACATGACGTGTAAATCTCATTATTTTTATCAGTGCATATAACCCACGCTGTTTGCACCATTTCATTGCAGAAATAGAGAACTGATCATCTCACCATACAAAAATCCAGCTCACTACTTTCAATCTAGTACTTCACTGATTGCGTCCTATTGTAATATATTATAATACAAAAACAATGGAAAATTAAATAAGATAAATCTCAATTGATATCTCTACCCAAGTAACACAAAAAACATTTTGTGAAATCAAAATTTCAAGAGTTATTATAACTGTAATATAAGTGTTTCAGCAAAGAATAATAATTATTTTTTTCTTTGGTATCAGGAAACATATTTAGGCGTTAATAATGTTGGCCGATTACAAACAGCAAAAACAAATCATAGTCTATACGAATTATTAAATGAGTAAATTTTACTAATCTATAACAAAACCAGAGCATTATGCAAATCAAGCTTGAAAGTAATAGTGTTGTTTTCCTTCTGGAATTTCTGCAGAAACTTTATCTATGGATTCCTAAAATATTCCTATTTTTCAGAAATTTTCAGATTTAGAATTTTATTTAATTTTTCTAAATTTCTTTTGAAATTCCTTCAGCGATACTTTTGGAAATATCCTTAGAGACTTTTTCAATATTCCTAGAATTACTCCTGGAATTTCAGCAGGGATTTCTTCAAAAGCAATCCTATGGATTCTTACAGAAGAAACTGCTGGAACTTCCTTCAAGAATTACTCAGGCGGTTTCTTTATAGATTCCTCCAGGAACTCATCCATGGGAATGTATCAGTGAAGAGGCGCTGAAATTGAGGTTTTTTTTAAATAACGCATGGCTCGTCCTACTCATAGCCACTTCCATTTAAATTTTTTTAAATCCATTCATTGTGTATCACGTTATCGCAACTCATAAAACAATGCAATGTGCAGCTCATCCCTCGCGTTACAACACAAAGAATCCAACCGAAGACTTCTTTCCGGGAAATTAGATTAATGATTTAACTTTTCCAGCGTGATGTGAAATTAAACTAAGACGGAAGCAACGAACAACGAGCACGCTGGAAGATTAATCAAATAATTGGGAAGAGACCGACATTGTGCGTTAAGCTTGGGCGGAAAAGAGGCTTAACCAGGAAAACCCATCTGGTCCAAAAGAGCACAAACGTCAGAGAAAGAAAAAGCACGAAAATAATGGACTATTGTGGGGGAGGAGTGTGCCTTTTGGACGTGTGCTTCCCATCAGCAGTCCACTTATGCCGCGTCGTTGTTCGCCATGCGATGATCGGTGTGCGGGAAGCTTTATTTTGATTATTTCCCTGGTCTGGCTGGACCCATTCGTGTCGTGAACCGTTACAATCAGGATTGCTGTCGCATGTCTTGTCACATGTGAAGTTTCTCCTGAGGCCTAATGTTATTGTCAACCTGCTAATTAGAACAGGGAAGATTCTCGTCAGAAAGCAAGGTGGACGTCTTCGGTTGGCGTTTAGACGAGTAACTCAGCACAACACTTTTTTGTCTTAAGAGCTTATGTGTCTCTGACAGATTTTGGGCCGCTGAATTGGAATCCGGGCTTAGATTTGCTCAAGCACGTCACAATTTTGAGCTATACCTCAATTATAGGGCAAAATATGTGACCTTGGGCTTCTTACAATTTAAATTTCTGGGTGTCTCACAATTTAAATTTCTAAATAAATTTGTTGTCAAAGTCAAGTTTGAATAAAATAAGCATGATTTGGTGAAAAAAATGGAAGTCTAGTTGCAAAAAAATTCTTCAATGAAGGTCCTCAATACTTGACAATGTTTTAGAGTTCTATTTCAGCACAACTTCTACGTTATCGTTATATACTGATCCGTATAGATACAATTCAGCTCCAAACAAGTGAGAGAGATGAAAACCACTCAAAAATAATAATAAAAAAGGACTTATAAACTGGAGCAGAAATCTCCCCCCATAAAAGTATGTATGTATGGCCCTTGTAATTTCATGTAGTTTCACCTGCAGTGTTCAACATTTCTCAAATTTGAATTTCTTAAGCAAATCAAATAAAGAGTGGTCACTATGTGTAGCATAACCAAACGTTAAAATACTGTAGAAGTTAGAGTTTACACAGATAATGATTTCTGATAAAGTAAAATAATTTTTCATTCAGTATCCCACAAACTCAAATATTGCATGTTTTTGAAAGAAAAGCGGGTTAAGTACTTTTCCTTTTAATTCCACTAAGCACACGCAGAAAAATAAATTGTAAACATAATTAAATTCTAGTTCAAATCAACCGATTTTTCAGTTTACTATAGCGACAAACTGATTTCTAGTTTAAACAGAACTGTTCTATTGTTTGATAATACAAATATTTTCGTTTGTCGAAATTTTTGACAGTTTGTTAAAACAAACAGAGATATGGTATTTTCAACATGAAATAATGGATTGATTCAAACGACTGCACTTTTGCCACTAAAAAACCCGAAATGTGATTGTGTTGGTGACGGCAGCAGCTGCGGCAGTTCGGAAATCTATTTTTAGAGCGTCGGTAAGCGGATGGGGAGGATGACGACTAAAAAAAGACAAAAAAGGCGAAACCGATCAACTTTTTGTGGATGCTGTCGTGAGTACCTGCGCGTTATCCATCACGGCCAAAGCTGCACTTGGAAGTTGGCGTGATGGATTTGCTACACTTTCTTCGTTGTGACCCAACATTGCCCAACATCGGTAAGCATTTATAGATGTGTGAGTGCTTTCGGACCATGTTTATGGTTTTTATTTTGTTGAAACAAATGAAATTTTTGACATTATATGAAATGATTGTAATCGGTTGTTTTTATCGATAAACTCTAAATGAAAACAATTAAATATAACTTTGGAATAAGTAAATTCTCAGTTTGAAAATCAACCATGCGTTTTATTGTTTTAAACAAGCGCCATTTTTCTGCGTGCATTTGCATCCTTTGACATATACGTAATTTGACCTCAACTGCAAGGTCGTCTTCAGTTTCTCGTGTTTACAGGTATTTCACTAATACGTCCAGGTTCATCATCATTCCATGTCCTAAGTGTAGAATTAGCCTAAATAAAAAAAAAAAACACGTAAATAAAAATTAAAAAAAAAATCCATGTTTTGATATAAAATTTCAACCAGATACTCTACATGACTTCTTCTCTTATGATTTTTTATTCGTGAACAATATGTGGGTTTTATGATGTTATTCTGGGCACTATAAAAGTTACCTCAAAAATTCAATTTTATTCGATTTACCAATTGCAATTGAGAATTGCATACAAAAGGCTTGCAATAAAAAAAATCCCAAAATCGCATACTTTGTCCTATAAACTGAGGTATAGCTCAAAATTGTGACGTGCTGGAGCAAACCTGTGCCCGGATTCGGATTCAACGGCTCAAAATCTGTCGGAGACACACAAGTTTGCTCTTGAGGCAAAAAAATGTTGCGCTGTGTAACCGCTCATGTAAAGTGTAGCCCAGAATAATTCGAAATTTTTTGTCAAAGACCGCAAAGCGATCCGATGCATTTGGGAAAAGATATACTCTTGGCAATTCTTACTAAAAATTGAGATTTTATTATTGATGTTGTTCCTTCTCAGATGATCAGTAGGTTATAAGTTTTGTCACAAGGCTCGTATCGCTTTGTGGTATTTGGTAAATATTTTAAGGACATCTGAGGCTATACTTTTACATAATCGGTTTACATTTACATATGTTCAGCATAATATTATTCATTTATAAGGAAAACACAAAAAAGTAAGATTTCCCATATAAAATCCCATACAAATTTAACCCTTTGGGGACGGATGGGTCGCATGGGCCCAGCCGAGAAAATCGACCATCACAATCGTGTTCTAGACTAGCGAGGTTGCATCCAGGGAGGTGAAAATGCCGTCTCCAAAGGGTTAAATCGCGATGCGCAAAGTGTAGGCTTAACAAATCGCATGACAGATCGCGCTCAAATTTTGGACCTGAAATGGAATAAAAAACCCGATTTAATCCACCTATGGTGAACAGAACCCTTCTTACACTTATTAAAAATATTGTTGTATTATGCGTATTAAGCAAATTTATTTTGTGCGATTGGCCAAAAGTTCTAGAAAATATTGTGGATTTGACATCTAGTGAAATGGTTCCCAAAATAGCATAGACCATGGACTTACCAGTAATGCCAGATACCTCCAAGAATCTTATATGGAATGTTAAAAAAATAGCTTTCATATTCTGGAATATTGTATCTTTTGTTAACTGCCAAATAATCTTGAATCGATTAACAAATGGATAAAAAAATCAGCAAGATGCACTTTGTCTAATATCTCTTAATCAGTCGAATAAATTAACTCCGAAGTACTTGGTATTCATGGTTATGGTGTTGAAAGGACAAAAATGATACATCTACTAAGTTAATCAGTTTTGGCATTAACTAGTTATTTTGGCTGTACAGTTCTTGCATTTTTCCCACAATATATAAATTTAAAGCTTTCATTTAACATATTGTTAGTTTTCATAAAATTCCTGTGTATTTGTAATTTGTTAATTATAATTTTGTTGAAAACAATAACCTGCTAGAATACACTTTGTATGAGATCAGCATTATTTATTGAAAAATAATTTCCCATAGACTGGTCAAAAACAAATGCAAGATAACAAGTGAATATAATAAAAAAAATAATTTATTGAAATACTCTACGTAAGATATCTCATTAATCAAATGTCGAATCGAAATAAAATTTCAGGGCCTTATACAAGCATATTGTAGCTTTCATTTGGTGCTTAGAGAACCCAAATCGGTTGACAGACGGCTGAGATATTTATAATGGTTCCCTTGGTCAAAAATCTCAAAAAGTTAACCTGTATTACTCCCAAGTACTCTTTGAAAGATATCTCGGTAACCAAATGTCCAATCCTAATGAAAATGTATAGGGTTCTACTAGAATGTTGTAGCTTTTATTTGGTGCCAGGATATCCGAAATCGGTTGACAGACGGCTAAGATATTTATTATGATACTTTTGGTCAAAAATCTCAAAAGGTTTAGTTGTATAAATTCGAAGTACTCTTCGAAAGATATCTCTGTAACCAAATGTCCAATCGAAATAAAATTTCTGGGCGATCTACTAGGATGCTGTAGCTTTCATTTGGTGCCAAGAGAACCCAAATCGATTGACAAACGGTCGAAATATTTATTATGATACACTTGGTCAAAAATCTTAAAAAGTTTAGAAGTATGACTCATAAGTACTCTTCGAGAGATATCTCGGTAACCAAACGTCCAATCGAAAAAAAATTCAATAGCGTTCTACTAGGATATAGTAGCTTTCATTTGCTTCCAAGAGAACTCAAATCGGTTGACAGACGGCTGAGAAACGTGCGTGACTTTTTTTTGTAACGCACATACACACACACACATACACACATACACACACACACACATACAGACATTTGCTCAGTTCGTCGAGCTGAGTTCATTGGTATATGAGACTCGGCCCTCCGGGCCTCGGATCGAAAGTCGGTTTTTCGAGCGATATTTATACCCTTCTTATGGGTGTAAGAAGGGTAAAAAGAATTTATTGAAATATTCTTCGTAAGATATCTCAGTAATCAAAGGTCCAATCGAAATAAAATTTCAGGGCCTTATACAAGGATATTGTAGCTTTCATTTGGTGCTTAGAGAACCCATATCGGTTGACAGATGGCTGAGATATTTATTATGGTACCCTTGGTCCAAAATCTTTCAAAAAGTTAACCTGTATTACTCCCAAGTACTCTTTGAAAGATATCTCGGTAATCAAATGTCCAATCCTAATGAAATTGTATAGGGTTCAACTAGAATGTCGTAGCTTTCATTTGGCGCCAGGGTAACCGAAATCGGTTGACAGACGGCTAAGATATTTATTATTATACAATTGGTCAAAAATCTCAAAAAGTTTAGTTGTATAAATCCTAAGTACTCTTCGAAAGATATCTCTGTAACCAAATGTCCAATCGAAATTAAATTTCTGGGTGATCTACTAGGATGCTGTAGCTTTCATTTGGAGCCAAGAGAACTTAAATCGATTGACAAACGGCCGAAATATTTATTATGATACACTTGGTGAAAAATCTTAAAAAGTTTAGAAGTATGACTCATAAGTACTCTTCGAGAGATATCTCGGTAACCAAACGTCCAATCGAAAAAAAATTCAATAGCGTTCTACTAGGATATAGTAGCTTTCATTTGCTTCCAAGAGAACTCAAATCGGTTGACAGACGGCTGAGAAACGTGCGTGACTTTTTTTTGTAACGCACATACACACACACACACATACACACATACACACATACACACACACACACACACACACACATACAGACATTTGCTCAGTTCGTCGAGCTGAGTTCATTGGTATATGAGACTCGGCCCTCCGGGCCTCGGATCAAAAGTCGGTTTTTCGAGCGATATTTATACCCTTCTTATGGGTGTAAGAAGGGTAAAAAGAATTTATTGAAATATTCTTCGTAAGATATCTCAGTAATCAAAGGTCCAATCGAAATAAAATTTCAGGGCCTTATACAAGGATATTGTAGCTTTCATTTGGTGCTTAGAGAACCCATATCGGTTGACAGATGGCTGAGATATTTATTATGGTACCCTTGGTCCAAAATCTTTCAAAAAGTTAACCTGTATTACTCCCAAGTACTCTTTGAAAGATATCTCGGTAATCAAATGTCCAATCCTAATGAAATTGTATAGGGTTCAACTAGAATGTCGTAGCTTTCATTTGGCGCCAGGGTAACCGAAATCGGTTGACAGACGGCTAAGATATTTATTATTATACAATTGGTCAAAAATCTCAAAAAGTTTAGTTGTATAAATCCTAAGTACTCTTCGAAAGATATCTCTGTAACCAAATGTCCAATCGAAATTAAATTTCTGGGTGATCTACTAGGATGCTGTAGCTTTCATTTGGAGCCAAGAGAACTTAAATCGATTGACAAACGGCCGAAATATTTATTATGATACACTTGGTGAAAAATCTTAAAAAGTTTAGAAGTATGACTCATAAGTACTCTTCGAGAGATATCTCGGTAACCAAACGTCCAATCGAAAAAAAATTCAATAGCGTTCTACTAGGATATAGTAGCTTTCATTTGCTTCCAAGAGAACTCAAATCGGTTGACAGACGGCTGAGAAACGTGCGTGACTTTTTTTTGTAACGCACATACACACACACACACATACACACATACACACATACACACACACACACACACATACAGACATTTGCTCAGTTCGTCGAGCTGAGTTCATTGGTATATGAGACTCGGCCCTCCGGGCCTCGGATCAAAAGTCGGTTTTTCGAGCGATATTTATACCCTTCTTATGGGTGTTAGAAGGGTAAAAAACCTTGATCTGAAAAAAAAACGACCTCTATGACCCATGCTAATGTATATACATATGTTCATAGCCATCGCTAGAACCATAAACGAATAGGAAAAGCGTTTCCTCCTTTCTTTTCCTTTTCAACTTCCACAGCACAGTGTATATAATGCCTACAAATTATGCAACCAATGCGAACTGTGCCGGTTGACCTGCATACTATTCACCACACAATCTATCACCTTACGAACACT
The DNA here is from genome assembly GCF_035046485.1 of Aedes albopictus. Taxonomy (NCBI): domain Eukaryota; kingdom Metazoa; phylum Arthropoda; class Insecta; order Diptera; family Culicidae; genus Aedes; species Aedes albopictus. The sequence goes on from NC_085138.1 coordinate 180,323,646, forward strand.
ATAAATAACTCCTTTTCATGGATAGCATCACCGGCCCAACGGTGACTCCCAGATCACCCATCCTTTCCGCCTAACAAATACCCCAGTCCGTGCGGGTTGCGGGGACGCAGAGTTGCTGTCGGTCTTTAGTAGCAACAACCAGTGCACTCTAACATTCCTTTTCCTTCCCTGCTGACTATAAGGACTTGGCCGGCGCCGTTGTTGATTAAAAATGTATGAGCTGCTCAAATTGCACTTTGAGAATAAGTGGAGTGTCCCAGCCCCTTATTCAGTTGGATCTAAGTGCAATTGGTACCGTAATCCGGGGTAACATGGTTCAGAATTTTCGATCTATCTTGAATAATTCTCTTGTTAAAGAAAAGGTTACATGTTTTATATTTTTAAAACAAGTACTGGCCCTCTGAGTATGTGGTGGGGGCTGGCTCACCAAAACTTCCGGTCCGCTTTAGTGCTTTATGCATCATTGTGGCCAGGTGTTGTTCTAGTTTTTCCAGCTGTATTGTAAAGCATGAGCGGTGATCCTTGGCATTCTTGTGTAAATTGGGGTACTCGGAATGTTGATCGATCACCGATTATTGCTGGCAGATGCAGTGGAAAGTTTGTCTTAATACGTATCAATCGTCTCTGACAAACGAGAAAAACTGACCTCACTGATTACCTGTCTCTGAGCCAAATTTGGTATAGAGTCTTCAGTCTCCGATTAATCGCTTCATGTTTGATAGAGGCTTTTAATTCAATGGGTTACATAGCCGCTATCCGAATGAAGAGAGTAATGTTCCGCGTAATATATCACAAATCAAAAGAGGTGCGGTACATTACGTGGAGCGGATGTACTGAATTGGGTACCAGACCAAGTCCCTGCTGGGTGGCACGAAATAGGTGAGCCATAGACAATAGAATCGTCAATGTCGTAGGGCATAGTATGTGACTATTGTCAAAACAACACTATTTTTGGTCATTGTCCAACCAAAATCATAAGCGGCGTCTACTTACTCTAAGCGCATAACTATGTTAGGGTCAAGATTAGGATGAAATCATTGGTAAATATAATAACACTTTTTAGTTTGTGTAGTTAGTTGAACTAGAGTTAACTTTTTATTGAGACATTTTCTGTAGGTTTATTATGGATTACAATACATTAGCTGTCCTTTAACTGAATTATTTTATAACAGCAAACAACTTTATTCCTTCTTGATAAAAGATGTATTAACAAAAGCATTTCAATGTGGACAAAGAATTGCCAAACTATACATCTGATCAGATATTTTTCCGGTATTAAATTGGGGGTGGAGAGTTAAACACTTACGGAAAATAGTTTTTAAATGTCAGACAAACATCACATGAACACAGCTACCAATGAACCAAACCTTCTCTACTGTCTTCTCATTTTGCCGCTTCCTATCCTCAATCACTAGCGTGCGCAGGGTTCTTGCTTAGGGGGGGCACCATAATAATGGTGCAATATATGTATGATCATGGTGCAAAATAGAATTATGGTGCTACACGCAATATGGTGGTGGTGCTAACATCGCCAAGTACTTCATAATGGGATTCTGGAGAAAGCTTCGGATGGTGATGAATTCAAAGCATTACGAAACTTTGATATGAAGTCGTTATCTCGACTCTTATAAAATTTTATAAACGTTTCAAATGCAATGGAGAATATCGAGAAAATTATCAATTACTAGCTGTCCCGGCAAACGTTGTCTTGCCAAGCTGTGGTGGTTTGACAACTGTTGAGCTCACAAAGTCACCGCACTCTAGATTGGTATCATTTCGATCGTGTTGATTTCCTTCCCAGCTCATGAACAATCAGTACTTGATCAATTTTCTTACTTTTTTAGTTGATATTCGTAACTTTTTCTACATATAAACACAGCCACCATGAATACGAATCGAACCGTGCAAGAGTCTTTCTGATCGGTTCATCCGTTTCTGAGTTTTGTTGCCTCAAAGCGAATTCAAACTCATTTTTATATATATAGATAGAAAAAAAAAAATATTGTCGTTGTGAAAGAATTTTGATCCTGGACAATAAGTGATGCTAGAATTGGAGTTGCAACTAGTGATTTCTTCCAGAAATTCCTCCACGGATTCCTACAGAAAATCCTAAAGGAATTTCTTCCAAAACTCTCCCAGGAATACCTCCAGGAATTTCTATAGATTTTTTTTCCAGAAATTTCTTCAGGAGTTTCCTTTAGGAATTCCTCGAGGAGTTCTTTCAGACATTTCCTCAGGAAGCCTCATATATTTCTCCAGAAATTACTCAAATAAATCCTCCAGGAATTCCTCCAGTAAATACTCCTAAAATTCCTCCAGAGATCCCTCCTGACATTTTTCTAGGAAAAATCCTGAATTTCTGCCTGTCAGAATTTCCCCAATATTTCCTCCACGGATGCCTCCATAACATGCTAAAGGAATTTCTCACGGAATTCTTCCAGGTATTCCTCAAGAAATTTCTCCAAGGATTCTTCCATGGATTCCTCCAGGAAATTATCAAACAATGTCATCAGGAATTCCTCCAGGGATCCACCCATGAATTTTTTTCAGAAATTCTACAAAAAACCCTCCAGAAATTCCACCAGGAATTCTTTCAGAAATTTGTCGAGGAAGAACTCCTGAAATTCCTCCAGCAACTCCTCTAGGAATTTCTGCCTGAGTTCCCCAAGAATGTCTCCCGGAACCCTTCCAAGAATTTCTCGAGGAATTCCACATGAAATTTGTCCAGGAAATCCTCCACGGATTCCTTCAGGAATTTCTTCAGGATTTTTTCCAGCAATTTATCCAAGAATTCACGCAGGATTTCATTCATAAATTTCTTCAGAAATTCCTCAAAAAATTCCTCCAGGTATTCCTCAGAATTTGCTCGAGTAGTTCTTTCAGACATTCATCCAGAAATTTCTCCGAGATGCCTCCAGGGATTTCTTCCCGAAATTCATCCATGAACTCCACCAGAAAATCCTAAAGTAATTTCACCCGAAACTTTTCCAGGAATTCCTCCAGGAGTTCCTCGAATGATTCCGCGAGAAATCCCAAAAGGGAATCCTCCACGGAATCCCCTAGGACTTTCTCCAGGATTTTTTCCTGAAATTTCTTCCGGAATTCCTCCAGGGCATAGCATAGCATAGCATAGCATAGCATAGCATGAATACTTGCACAAATCTTGGATGGAGTTGCAAAGTTGAATATTTCCATTGACATTGCTGATGTCGCTACTATCTACAATGTCATAGATTCACTCAGCTCCACACACCTGGCCAAGTCCTTGCAAGCATTTATAAATCCCTTCATCAACTTAGAAAGAGCCCAGAACTGAAGCATCTTCCAATAGATGAAAGGATGTTGAAAATAGCGAATTTTCAACTTATATGCAGTTATAAAGTAAATATACTGAAGTAAAATTATTTATAAATAAATAATATGGGAAAGATCTCACCAATTGCTGTGGGGGTTTTGTGGTACAATGCCGATCATCTAATTGTCTTGATTAATGTTCTTCTCTGTAAAAAAAAACAACACAATACTCAGCAAAGAACAACACAATACTAAACACTAAACACCCGCGCATCTATTGTTTTGATTTTCACTCGAGACAATAGCGAACGCGATCGATTATGCTGCCATACTCACCCCTTACAGGAGCGATGCATGCACAGCAAAGAACAACACAATACTGAATACTAAACACCCGCGTATCTATTGTTTTGATTTTCACTCGAGACAATAGCGAACGCGATCGATTATGGTGCCATACTCACCCCTACAGGAGTGATGCATGCACAGTCAAAAACAACACAATACTGAACACTAAACACCCGCGCATCTATTCTTCTTCCGGAATTCCTCCAGGGATGCAATAATGAATGTCTTCAGAAATTCCTCCAGATATTCCTTGAGGAATTCCTCGAGAAGTTTCTTCAGACATTCCTCCATTAATTTTCTAGAAAGCCTCATATATTTCACCAGAAATTCCTCAAATAATTCCTCTGGTAAATACTCCAATAATTTCTCCAGAGAATACTCTTGAAATTTTCTTTTAGGAATGACTGTCAGAATTCCTACAATTTTTCTCCTAGGGATTTCTCTAAGAATTGATCCTCGATCCTGATCATTCCTCCAGATAATCCTAGATGAATTTTTAACGGAACTCTTCCAGGAATTCCTCCTAGAATTCCTCGAAAAATTCCCCCATGGATTTCTCCAGGAAATTCTCAAGGCATTTCTTCAGAAATTCCTCCGAGGATTCATCCATGAATTTCTTCAGAAATTCCGCAAAAATTCCTCCGGGAATTCTTTCAGAAATTTCTTAAGGAAGAGCGCCAGAAATTCTACCAGGAACTCCTCCAGGGATTCCTCTAAAAAATCCTCCGGGAATTTTCACCAAAACTACTGGGATTTCTCCTTGCATTCCTCAAAGAATTCCTCCAGAACTTCTTCTTGGAGTTTCTCAAGGAGTTCCTGCAGGGATTCGTTAAAAAATCTCTTCAGAAATTCTTTTAAAAAATCCTGCAGAAATTCCTCCAGAAATTCCTCCAGAAATTCCTTCAGAAATTTCTCGAGGAGTTCCTTCAGAAATTTCTCCATGAAGCCTCATATATTTCTCCAGAATTTCCCCAAATAATTCCTCCAGGAATTCCTCCAGTAAATACTCCAGAAATTTCTTCAGAATTACCTCCAGGAATTCCTCCAGAATAACCCCCAGGAATTCCTCCAGAGATTCCTCATGAAATTTCTTGTAGAGAAAATCCTCTAGGAATGTCTGCCAGAATTTCTTCAATATTTCCTTCAGGGATTCTTCAAGGAATTGTTCTACAGATTCCTCCAGAAAATCCTAAAGGAATTTCTACCGGAGCTCTTCCAGGATTTCCTCCTGGAATTTCTCGAGCAATTCTTCAATGGATTCCTTCAGGAAATTCTACAGGAAATTCTCAAGGACTTCTTCAGGGATTCATTCCTTCAACGATTTATTCATGAATTTCTTCAAAAATTCATCCAGAAATACCTCCAATATTGTCTCCAGGGGTTCTTCCAGCAATTCCTCGACTAATTCCTCCAGAAAATCCTAAAAGAATTTTTCCCGGATCTTTTCCGGGAATTTCTCTAGGAATTTCTCCAGAGATTTCTCCATGGATTCCTCCGAAATTTCTTCGGGAATTCATCCATGAGTTTCTTCAGAAATTGCTAAAAAAAAAATCCTTTATTAATTCCTTGAGGAGCTCCTCTAGACATTCCTCCAGGAAGCTTTAAATATTTGTCCAGAAATGCCTTAAAGAATTCATCCAGGAATTTCTAGTTATTCCTCTAAGAATTAATAAATGAATTCCTCCAAAAAATTCTGGAGGAATATCCAGAAATACCTCCCGGAATGCAAACATGGATTCTTCCAGAAATTTCTCCAGAGATTCCTGAAGAAAATCATCCAGGAACTTCTTTAGGAATTCCTCCAGGAATGTTTCGCAAAAAATACCTTAAAGAATTCCTTCGGGAATTCCTCCAGGAATTCCTCCATTCATTCCTTCAAAAATTTCTTCAGTAATTCCATCTTGAATTTCTACAGGGATTCCTCCAGGATTTTCATCAAGGATACCTTAAGGAATTCCTGCTCGGATTTCTCCAGAAAATCCTGAAGAAATTCTCCCGGAACTCTTCCAGGAATTCCTCGAGAATTTTTTCCAGGGATTTCTACAGAATTTTCATATCTGGAATTTTTCCAGGAATCTCTCCAGAAATTTGTCCTGGGACAACTATAAAAAAAAATCCTTAGTTTTTGCTCCAGAAAATCCTCAAAAAAAATCTTCATGGATACCCCCAAGAATTCCTCTAGGTATTCCTCCAAGAGTTTATCCACGGATTTCTCCAGAAAAAAACTTCTCCTGGAACTGTTCCAGGAATTCCTCTAGGAATTCTTCGAAGAATTTCTCCAGGGATTCCTCCATGAATTTCGCCAGGAATTCCATCAATGAATTTCTTCAGATATTCCTCAAAAATCTCTCTAGGAAATCTTTCAGAAATTGCTCGAGGAGTTCCTTAAATCATTCCTCCAGGAAGCCGCAAATATTTTTCCAGATTTTTTTCAAAAAATTCCTTCAGGAAATCCTGCAGAAATTTTTCCAGGAATTCCTTCATTTTTCAGGAATTTCTCCAGAACAATCTTTAAGGATTCTTCCAGAAATTTCTCTATGAATTCTCCAGGGATTCATCCTTGAATTCCTTCACAGATTCCTTCAGGAATCCCTCCTAGGATTACAGCAGGGATTTTTCCCGGAACCTTTCTGGGGATTTCTCTAGGAATTCCTTTAGAGATTTCTCCATGGATTCCTCCAGGAATTTCTTCGGGAATTCATCCAGGAGTCCATCCACGAGTTTCTTCAGAAATTACTCAAAAAAATCCTTCACAAATTCCTCGAAGAGTTCCTCTAGAAATTCCTCCAGGAAGCCTTAAATATTTGTCCAGAAATTCCTTAAAGAATTCATCTAGGAATTTCTCTAGATATTCCACCAAAAAAATCTTCAGTAATTTATCCAGAAATACCTCCCGGAATGCAAACATGGATTCCTCCAGGAATTTCTCCAAAGATTCCTCAAGAAAATCTTCCAGGAATTTCTCCAGGAATGTTTCGCAAAAAATACCTCAAAGAATTCTTTCGGAAATTGCTCCAGGAATTCCTCCATTATAACTTCTAAAATTCCTTCGTTAATTTCATCTTGAATACCTCCGGGAATTTCTACAGAGATTCCTCCAGGCATTACTGCAAGGACTCCTATAGGAATTCCTGCTCGGATTTCTCCAGAAAATCCTGAAGAAATTTCTCCCGGAACTCTGCCAGGAATTCCTCGACAAATTTCTCCAGGGATTTCTACAGACATTTTTTTCAGGATTTTTTTTCTGGAATTTTTCAAGGAATCTCCAGAAATTTCTCCTGGGACAACTATAAAAATTTATCTTTTAATTGCTCCAGAAAATCATCTAAAAAATTCTTCATGGATTCCTCCAAGAATTCCTCTAGGTATTCCTACAAGAATTTATCCATGAATTTCTTCAGAAAAAAACTTCTCCTGGAACTGTTCCTAGGAATTTCTCGAAAAATTTCTTCAGGTATTCCTCCATAGATTTTGCCAGGAATTTCTCCAGGAATTTCATCAGGAATTCCTCCAGGGATTCTTCAATGAATTTCTTCAGATATTCCTCAAAAATCCCTCTAGGAATTCTTTTGCTCGAGGAGTTCGTTTAATCCTTCCAGGAAGCCGCAAATATTTTTCCAGAAAATTTTCAAAGAATTCCTTCAGGAAATCCTCCAGAAATTCTTCCAGGAATTCCTACATTTTTTGGGAATTTCTCCAGAAAAACCTCTAGGGATGCTTGCAGAAGTAGTAATTCTCCAGGGATTCATCCTTGAATTCTTTTACGGATTCCTTCAGGAATTCCTCCTAGGATTACAGCAGGGATTTTTCCAGGAATTTTTCAATGCTTTCTCTAGGATTTCCTCTATGAATGTCTCCAGGGAATCAGCCAAGTACTCCTCCTGAAAATCCTCCAGAAATTCTTCCAATAATTCTTGAAAGAATGCCTTCAGAAATTCCTCCAAGAAATTTTTCACGGATTCTTCCAAAAATTCCTTCAGGAATGCCTCCACTGATTCCTCCAGAAATTGCTCCACGAATTCCTCCAGAGATTTCTCCAGTAATTTCTGCAAGGATTCGTCATTGAATTCCTCGAGTAATTCTTCCACAATTTCATGCAGGAATTTTTCCAAAAAAATCCTTCAGGAATTCCTCCAGCAATTCATCCTGGAATTCCTCCATGGATTCTTTCATGGATTCTTTCATGGATTCCTTCATGGATTCCTTCTGTTACCCCTCCGGTGTTTTCTCCTGTAATTCCTTCACGTATTCCTTCAGAAATTCCTCCAGGTATTTCATCAGGGATTTCACCAGGAATTTCTCATAGCTTCCTCCAGGAATTCTTAGAAACTCTTGCAAATGTCTCTCCAGAAATTCCCTCAGGGATTCCTGCAGAAATTCCTCCGGACATTCTTCCAGAAGTTCCTCCAGGCATTCTTCCAAGGAATCCTTCAGGAATGCCTTCAGAGATTCCTCTAGAAATTCTTCCAGGAATTCCTCCAGGGTTTCCTCCTGAAATGCCTCCAGAGTTTACTCTAGGAAATCTTCCAGGGGTTCGTCAATGAGCCCTTGCTGGAACTTCCCCCAGCAAATTCTTCAAGGATTCCTTTAGGAATGCCTCCAGAGAATTCCTTTCAATAATTTTTCCAGCAATTAGCTCCTCCAGCAAATTCTACAGGAATTTCTTGACTCCTCTTCCAGTTTTTGAGAGCTTTTTTCAAGAATTTTTTCAAGCACTTCTTTAGTAATGTCTTCAGGGATTCCTCCAGAAAGTCCTTCAAGGATTCCCCCTGAAATTTCTCCAGGGATTTCTCCTAGAATGCCTCCACAAATTACTCCAGATATTTCTCGAGCTGGTAAATCATTCTGAAAATGATCCACGGAATGCTATTTTGATGCGCGAATCACAAAATGGTATATAAAATTCAATTGTGGATGATACAATGAACACCAAGAAGGTGTATAGAATTTTAAAAAGGTTTGTGATGTGAGTATGGTTCATTATATACCTTAATGGTCAAGGGAACGTCGAGATAATGCATGCGTGGCAAGTAATTGCAATTTGATTTATAGAATGCTAAGATAAAACATGAGATTTGGAGATGGTGTAAACATAAAAATGTTGGTGCTGCGTGAACATTAAATTGCGTGGGGGTGGTTGAAAATGATCGATTTTTGCGTGACGTAATTTATGGACATTGCCTAGAGTTTGACAGATAAACGATAACATTTTACCGAAATTTGTTAGTTTTTTACAGAATTTCGTTAAAAATCCATTACCGAACGCTCAGTGGTTGAGATGTCGGTAAAAAATTACCGAACGCGATTAGCTGTGTATGAAGCATTAGAGTTGACATCGTACAAGAAATGCTATTTCGATGTACGAAACTGCATACAATAATAATGGTGCAATAGATGCCTAGATGATATAGTGAACGCCACGATTACGCATTAAATGCTTTAGTAATGCATGAAATTTAACGATGGTGCCTTATTTCGCAATTAGATATATATTTGATTCAAAGATGGTGCGTGAGATGTTGCCTAGATGATTCTGTGAACCACCATGATGTGCATGATGTCTGTATGGTGCATTAGCTTCACCCTAGGCTTCACCATGATTCTGTTATACTCGTCATGTTTCATATTAAGGTGCACTTGCAATTCGTGCAAAGGTGCAGGAAACTCAATGTGGCACAGAAATCAACATGTTCCAGGTACGTGGAATACTATTTTGTATGCGAAATGTCAAAATGGTGCATCAAATTCAAATGTAAACCACATCATAATGGTGCATAAGATAGCTAGATGGTATAATGAATGCCAAAATGGTGCATCAAATTCAAATGTAAACCACATGGTGCATAAGATACCTAGATGGTATAATGAATGCCAAAATGGTGCATGGAAGGCTTGGAAGAAGGCGTATGATGCTTGTGAGCTACATTAGTTGTCTCCGTTATTCAAAGATTATCAACATGTTGCATGGTTAGGTGCACGAATTGCAAAAATGGTGCATAGAATACAAAACAAAGGTATTTTATGTGATGCTTACAACATAATGGTGCATCAGATGCCTAGATGATATAATAAACGCTGAAATGGTGCTTGGAAAGCTTTGATGGTGCATGAAATTTAATGATGGTGCATATCAGTATGATGCATTAGATTCCTAGTTGATTCAAAGATAGTGCATGAGATCAGCATAATGCGTGGATACCTAGATCATTCTGTGGATGCTTTGAACAAGGTACATGATGTTAGTGTGCTGTATTAGTTGTCACCGTTATTCAGCGACACTCGACATTGTTTATGGCTAGGTGCACGAATTGCAAAAATGGCGCTTGGAATTCAATGTAGTGCCGAAGTCACCATGGTTCACGTACATGGATTACAGTTTTGGAAAACGAAATGCCAAAATGGTGCATGTTATTCGAATATGGTGCTCTCATCACTGATTAGTTAAAAGATGGTGCATGAGATTAGCCTAAAAATGATTGTGAGAACATCACGGTTGTGCATGAGACACTAAGAAATTGTATGTATCAGGGGTGCATTTGTTGCCACCATGATTCAATGATTCTCAACATTGGGTGGTTAGATCTAAAATTAAGAATTGCAAAAATGATGCATAGAATTTAATGTGGTGCGGAAGTCAACATGGATCAGGTACATGGAATACAATTGGGTGTATGATATGGCAAAATGGAGCTTATTAAATTCAAATGTGAATTAAATGCTTAGATGACGCGTGAGATGGTGCTTAGATATGTATGTGATCATCATGGTGGTACATGGAATGCAAAGGAGCTACATGATGTTTGTATGGTGCATTAGTTTTACCATGATTGAATTATACTCAACATAGTCCATATGTAGGTGCACGAATTGCAAACATGGTGCGGGAAACTCAATGCGGCACAGAAATCAACATAGTCCAGGTAAAAGGAATGCTATTTTGTATGCGAAATGCCAAAATGGTGCATCAAATTCACTTGTGAACCACATCATAATGGTGCATAAGATGCCTAGATAATATAGTGAATGCCAAAATGGTGGTTGGAAAGCATTGAAGAAGGTGCATGATACTAGATGATGCATTAGTTGTTACCGTTTTTCAAAGCTTATGCTTAGGTGCACGAATTGGAAAAATGGTGCACAGCATACAAAAAAATGTATTTTGTGTGATGCTCACGGCATTACAGTGCTTTAGATGCCTAGATAATATGATAAACGCTGAAATGGTGCTTGAAGAGCTGTGATGGTGCATGAAATTTCATGATGGTGCATATCAGTATGAGGTATCATCATAATGCGTGGATACCTAGATCATTCTGTGGACATCATGATGGTGCATTGAAAGTTTTGAAGAAGGTGCATGATGTTAGTGTGCTGTATTAATCGTCACTGTTATTCAGTGATACTCGTTATTTTGTATGGCTAGGTGCACGAATTGCAAAAATGGTGCTCAGAATTCAATGTGGTGCCGAGATCACCATGGTTCACGTACATGGAATACAGTTTTGGAATACAAAATGCCAAAATGGTGCATGTTTTTCAAATGTGGTGCTGACATCACTGATTAGTTAGAAGATGGTGCGTGAGTTAAGCCTAGACGATTTTGAGAACATCATGGTTGTGCATGAGATACTAAGAAATTGTATGTGTCAATGGTGCACCATAGCTCAATGATTCTCAACATTGCGTGGTAAGGTGCAAGAATTGCAAAAATGGTGCATAGATTTTTTTTATAGAAGGGGGGGCAAGTGCCCCCCCCCCCCCTGTGCACGCTAGTGTCCTCAATTGAACTTATCTGACACTAGTTAGGACTGTCTGTGGAAGATCCGGGTTTCTAATTCTGTGTAGGACTTGTTAAAACGGGATGCCTGATATGTACTGCGGACAAATGGTCTGGAAGCACTGAGCAATCACAATTACTGTCGTACTAATCATATGAAATGCATGCTTTTCTACTTACATCCCGAACGTCGCCAACCGGCAAAGAGGACATGACGAAAAAACGCGAGCTGGCCCTAACAAAAACTAGAAATGCGATGAAAATGGTCACCGATGCAACGATATGGAAACAAAATAGATGAGAAATTATCGACCAAATCAAAATCTATGAACATATCGCTAATGTTCTTTATCATTCTTTCTTTTTCTCGTTTCAGCAACAAAATCGAAACCTCTCTACTATCTCTTCATTTTCTGCCTATTCCCATCCTATTCCCACATCTTCTTATATCCTCTACCCCATCTATTTAATGCAGTGATCCTCAGCCTAACTGCCTTTGCGGGCCAAAATTGAATTTTGAAAAGAGCCTGAGGGCCGCAAGTCATTTAAGAATTTATTTTCAACAATTTTCAAGATTTACCACAAATTACATTTGTTTGATTTTTCGAAGAATAAGCATTAGTTAAAATTCACAAATAAAAAGAAATTATATTTTTTTAACATTGAACAAGAGCAAAAAACTAAACAACCCGGAATTATCAGGAGATTTCATTTTACGTAATCGTATGGTATTAAAAACACAAAACAGTTTTTGCAGTTTTGGTATTTATAATGTTGAAAATATATTTCAGACAAGCTACTTTAAGTCACAAAAAAATAAGCAATAGCGACGCTGACTAGAACAATATGGACCTTTTTAAGAATATTGTGGATAAACTAACAGCGTACTCATAGCGCAGATTGTGAAAGCCCTAGCCACGAACACGGAAAAAAAACTTGTAAAACCTCTGGATCCAGTTTTGACAAATTTCCGAATGGAGTTTCTTACCGCAGCTTAAGGATTTCCTGAGAAGTATTTAAAAAAATCTTGGAACTCTGAAGTTTTCTGGGACTTCTCGTGGATTTTGAGAATTTTCAGAATGATTTTCTGAGCAATGTGAACAAGTATTTGTAGTTGATTTAGAAAAAAAATATTTTAAGAGGCATTCCCAAAAGTATTGCTAGGAGAATAAAGAGTATCTTGCCCAATTCCTGAAGTTTTTCGCTAAATTCCGAATGTTTGAGCAACACTTCTTTTAAAAGAAATGATAGGCAACAATTCTGTAAAAAAATAATAGTTTCCTGGCAGAAGTGGTGAATATAAAGTATATTCAAGGAAGTTTTTTCGCTGATAGAAACAAAATGGAAATTATTTAAGCTAATTTTCGTGAATTTAAATAAATTACCAATAACGAGTCCAAAATCCATGGCAGAGAACCTGTGAAATTTAGCCTAAACTCATTATTTAAGCGAAGCACATCGTTCTTTACAATAGTTTCTAATATTTTCGAAACAATATTCGAAAAAGTAGCCTTTTACAGTTTGGAAAACTTTGAAAAATCTTACTTCTTTTGAAAAACTCTCCATGATATTGACAAAATTCATTCTCATTAAAGTTTTAAAATATGGTGAAATTTCTGATTTTCATTATGTAATGTTTACGTGGGCCGCTTTCTTATACGTTGCAAAATCAGTTCGCGGGCCGCACAAAATCTGGTCGAGGGCCGCATGCGGCCCGCGGGCCGCAGTTTGGTGACCACTGATTTAATGTATCTGACACTTGTTGGGACTGGTAACGCCAGCGCCTGCCTGTGGAAGATCCCGGTGTGCTAATTCGGTGTAGGACATGTTAACGGGGGAGGCTTAGTAGGTCCACATCTGCCCACAAGCAGATGGGCTGACAGTTGTCGGCCTGGGTGTGGACTGAGCAATTACAATTACTGGCCCTCTGAGTATGTGTGAAGCCACTCGAAAAAGTATTGTAAAACTTTAAAACATATTTAAATAGGCTTTTTAATCTAATTTTTGATTTTGTTAACCGTAGTGTGGCCAGCAAAAAAAACACCCGTAGAAGGCCGGCAGGGTACCCGGGTACCCACGAAATGGAAATGATCATATCTCAGCGATTTTCCACCGATTTTAAAAGTTTTTGCCTCATTCAACTCAGAAACTCATTATCTATCGAGATCGTATTTGGTTGGACCGGTCCGATCACCATAGGTACCGGAAAATCCGGATTTCCGGATCCGTGTTTTTATACAATACAATATACGGGATTTTCGGTAGGTTAGTAGCAATTTCGGTACCAAGCATCGTAAAATTGCTTTGGTATATTGTATCTGACCGGCCTGGAATCATAAAACGTGTTGACTTTGAAACTGTGATTTCGGAACACGCTTCCCGTGAGGCCATGGTTGACCATAAACACTTTAAGGTATCCTAGCCTTAACAATGTGGGTTTCAATATGCTATAAGGAGATGCTCCCAAAAATATGGATTTTCCGAAAACCACGGTGATTAGATCGGTTTAACCAAATATTTTCCCGATAGATGATGAGTTTCTGAATTGAATGAGCTAAAAATTTCCAAAATCGATGAAAAATTGACGGAGATATGATCATTTCAATTTCGTGGGTACCCGGGTACCCTGCCGGCCTTCTACGTAATAATAAAATGCAGGAGCCCCTCCCCCTGCCCCTCCTCACTTTAAAATTTGGTCAACCCCAGTAATAGATGTATATTCACGAGTTCTAAGATCTAACAGAGTTCCAACATCCTAGTCTCAATAACCATTAAAATATCAAGATTTGAAATTGAAAAAGGTACCCTGCTACCCTGCCGGCCTCATAAGTGTTAATCATGTCAATGATCAAAGTTCGTTTGTGTTGAAAATATCCTTACTTACTAAATTCGGGGTCGCTGATTTCGAATATGTTGTCCAAATTCTTACAAGTTATGTACTTTTGAGTTTTTTTAGCATTAAAATCCTCCAAAACGCGAAAAACGCCTTAGGGTAGGCAATTTCTCAAGGAATTGATAGCCTACTTTTAATAAATCGTATATGTCATTATAAAAACCCTAATTAATCCACCTAGCGGTGATGGTGCCTTTCTCGTGCTTTAAAATATCCTTTCAACAAAACTCGAGCGACATGTTGATGACATTGATATAAATACAAAATAAAAACTGCTTGCTAAATCTACTCAATATGGATACATTTTATATTAGCATAACATCCAATATTCAGAAAATATAAGACAACGATCCAAAACTCAAACCAAACAAGTGTCTGCATAATTCGATCAAGCATTGATTAAAACGACATGTTTACTCATTTTTTAAGTATTCCTTAAAGCCCATAAAATATATTTTCAAAAAATTTAATAATTTTTGCAACACTCTTTGTTTAGCACTAAGTTTTGGGTAAATTTTGTTTACCGTGTATGTCAAACAGGAACATTTATTGTCAAAAGTGAGCCAATGTAGTGTCTTTTGCAACCCGCCGTTTCACTTTCGTTACGTCAAGGTTGACCTCAAATGTCAAACAAGACCTGCTCATCATTATTTTATTTTCAAGTTTATTAACTATTCTGTTATTGTTTAAGTTCGGAAATATTACCATTCAGATCAGAAAAGCATGCTCTTTCGTGTTATGCAGCAAAACCGGGGAAATATTTTTCATTTTAGGACCCTATTTTGGCACATCGTTTATGATTTTCTGGTTACCAGTTTTGGACTAAGACCGGCATTCTTCCCCATTCAAACTATAGTCATATTGCAGACCTTGTGAAACAGCGCACAGTTTGGGTTTTCTGATTACAAATTTTGAATTCTGGACATGTTTTTATACAAAATATGCCCATAATGCAAAAATTAAAAATCCTATAAAATAGGCACTAACTTGAATACTGGGCCATTATCTTGGACTTTGGACCGCTACCTTGGATACTCTGGGGAGTCCACCATATTTCCCGTACCAAATACACTTATTTTACATAGTTTTAGAGCTCAAAATTCCTTAAAACAGCCACCATCTTCTGTTGACGCGATCAAATTCTTATTTTTCGGACGGTACGACAGCAGACACTCCAGAGAACACTGCCAATCTATTTGCAGACTTCTTCAGCAACGTGCACAACATCGACTCTCCCTCATTATCTTCCTCTGCAAGGCAGAGTATTCAATCGTTTGACATCAGCATACCTCTACTAACGATCTCTCCAGACGAAATTGCAACATCTCTAAAAAAGTTGGACGTATCGAAAGGCCCCGGTATAGACCGTCTGCCTCCGACATTTCTTAAGGAGTGTGCAGATTCATTGAAAATTCCTATCAGCCTAATATTCAACCGCTCGCTGCAAGAAAAAACTTTCCCCGAACTATGGAAAGTGGCTTCTATTACACCTATTCATAAGTCTGGTAACGCCCACGCCGTTGAGAATTATCGAGGGATCTCAATACTATGCTGCATTGCAAAAGTCTTTGAAGATTTTGTTCATGGCAAAATCTATAATGCCGTTCGCCCGTTAATCTCCGATGCTCAACACGGTTTCGTCAAGAAAAGATCTACTGTCTCGAATCTTATGTGCTTTACGGATGTACTATTTTATAACGTTGAAAGACGTCGCCAGGTTGACGCAATCTATTTTGACTTTGCTAAGGCTTTTGACAAAGTTCCTCACGAGTTAGCCATCAGTAAGCTCAAGCACATGGGCCTTCCCGATTGGGTAACTGAATGGCTCAGATCATACCTGACCGGACGGAAAGCTTTCGTGAAGATTGGCCATGCACGCTCCCGAACATACAACATGCCTTCCGGTGTCCCGCAGGGAAGCGTACTGGGACCGCTGATATTCGTTCTATTCATTAATGACCTTGCCTCCCGTTTAAAATATGGAAAGCTGATGTACGCTGACGACCTTAAAATCTATAAAGTAATTTCTTCGGAACTCGATTGCTGTGCATTACAATCCGATGCGAATGAAATAGTTTTGTGGTGCGCAGAAAATGGTATGAAACTGAATGCTGGAAAATGTAAAGCTATTACTTTCACGCGAAGCCATTCCCACGTGTCTTATGACTATATGATCGGAACCAGCAATATCGAGCGTGTGGACTCCATTCGTGATCTTGGTGTAATCATAGACCGCAAATTAAGCTTTGCCGAGCACATCAGTATGGTAACAGCAAAAGGATTTGCGGTATTAGGATTTATTCGACGGAACTCGCAATCATTCAGTGACGTCTACACATTGAAGGTTTTGTATTGCTCGCTAGTGAGGAGTATCATGGAATACGCTGTTTGCGTGTGGTGTCCATACCACACAACTCAAATCGTTAGGCTTGAGAAGGTGCAACGACGCTTCATCCGCTACGCTCTGAGACGTCTGCCCTGGAATGACCCAATAAATCTTCCCGACTATGAGAGTCGCTGCAGGCTGATTGACATCGAAACGCTAGAGGAAAGGCGAATCAAGATTCGGCGGCTGTTTGTATTTGACTTGTTATCTCATGACATTGACTGCTCGGAATTGCTGAACGAAGTCAGGTTTTACGCTCCGATCAGGCAGCTTCGTGAACGTCAACTGCTCGCAATTCGGCCGTTTACAACGACGTATGGTGGAAAATGTCCTTTGTCCAGTTGTTTCCGAGCATTCAACGATGTTAGCAGTCATTTTGATTTTAATGTGTCTAAGTGTATTTTTAAACGTAGAATTAAGTATTTAAGGTAACAGTCTGTGGGATGGGCCCATTCATCCAAGACGAAGAAGAAGAATAAAAAAGAATAAATTTTTCCATTCAACGTTGACCCATCCTGCTATAAATTTACACCTTAGGAATCTGAAATGGTACGATTTGATGAGATCGCTTTAGTTTTGTCTATATTTTGTTCTCATATATGAGAACTTAGACCTATTCGTCACTGTTGTTCATACCTAATGTTTATCAGGCCATTAAACAAAGCCACGATTTAATTTTTCACATAACGTTGGTTCTGCTACACAACAGTTAGTCTCTAATGTGATCGAAGGCTATTTTCTTGCTAACCGTTCATTAGATTATCAAAAAATCTGCGGTCTGATGTGTCGTATGTATGGGTTTGATTCATTTTTATATTTGGTAATTTCCGGTGGGATAGCCGGATCTGATTCCATGAGTCATGGACCATGACACTACCGGTTGTCCCAATTATCGTCTGAGAATATTTTATTGCTATTTATTAGCGGTTACATTGCTATTTATTAAATCACCGCGATTTGATATATCGCATGAATGGGTTTGCTTCACTTTTACTACTAACCACTTTCGAAGCCACAGCTGAACCCGCAACACTACCGGGAATCTAATGTGGTCTGACCCTATTTTTCCATCAGGTTGTCGATAAGTCGTGATCAGTCTTGTTAGAGATCACAGTCATTTTAACCTTTTCGTCGATATTCGGCCTCCTTTGTCAAACGAATGCACTTCACCACGATAGCGGCTTCGGGAGACGGTTCGGCTTTTGTTATTCCTGTCTTCTTCCATAATAAGAACTATGTTGCCCATCTGTGTGTCGTATTCAATGCAACATGCAATAATAAACTAATATTAACATTCATAATCGGAATTGGCTGAACATCTATGTGTAAAGTATAGATAGTAGAGTAAACATAGATCCGTCGATGATGAATCCGTTGTATCCAAACGAACTGTCAAAATTTGTATCCAAACGAGCATGACGTCACGATTCCAACAACAACAATGGGGTGCGTGACGTCATATTCAACAGTCGCACTCCCGAAAAATACTATTCGCACGCTTGAAACATTTCACTCAGTGATGTCCGCAGATCTATGTTTACTCTACTATCTATAGTGTAAAGCTAGAATTAGACACATGTCATCGTGTCAGATGACATTGATTTGACCCTTTCTTATGTTTATTGATCTTCGTTCTACTGCTCGTGCTGTGTGTAGGTAAGAGGTAACGATAGCGCACGAATGTAACAATGCCGACTTACACCCGATTGCGGCAACGAAATGAAGGTAGTAAAAAGTGTCGAATGTTTACAAGACTGGTCGTGATTTGATGTACCGCATCCATGGGTTTGGTTAAATTTTACATTTTACTACCCGGATCTGATTCCGGGTAACTACCGGCTGAATCAAATATGGTCTAACATTATTGTTTTGTTAACTGCTCATTGGTTAATCAAAAACGCTGCAAATTAAAGGTGTCACATGCAGGGTTTGACAATTTCGACGGGACTCTCTGAACCAATTTCGGAACACTACCAGTTGTCTTTAGTGTGACGTAAGGCTATTTTCTAGCTAACCGTTCATCAGGTTATCGCAAAAGCCACGATTTGATGTGTCACATGCCTGGATTAGGTTTACTATTACATTTGGCCTCTTCCGGCCACTCAAAACCGATTCCGAAACACTTGTTGGCCGTTCATTAGGTAATCTAAGAGTCGCTATTTGATGTGACGCATGTACGGGTTTGTTTCTCTTTCAGATTTAACCACTTCGGCGGGAATCCCGGAACGGGTTCCTGAACACTACTGGTTCAGATATGGTCTGAGATAGTTTTCCTGCTCATTGTCCATCAGGTCATCGAAAATGCCGTGGTTTGATGTGTCGCATGTATGGGTTTGGTTCAATTGTATATTTGGCCACTTCCAGTGGGACGCCTAGAACCGGTTCCGGAACACTACCGGTTCAGATATGGTCTGAGATGATTTTCCTGCTCATTATCCATCAGGTCATCGAAAATGCCGTGGTTTGTTGTGCCGTATGCATGGGTTTGGTTCAATTGTATATTTGGCCACTTCCAGCGGGACGGCTAGAACCGGTTTCGGAACACTACCGGTTCAGATATGATCTGAGACTATTTTCCTGCTTACCGCTCATTATCGAAAATGCCGTGGTTTGATGGTCGCATGCATGGGTTTGGTTCACTTGTATATTTGGCCACTTCCAGCGGGACGACTAGAACCGGTTTCGGAACACTACCGGTTCAGATATGGTCTTAGACTATTTTTCTGCTTACCGCTCATCAGGTCATCGAAAATGCCGTGGTTTGATGGTCGCATGCATGGGTTTGGTTCAATTGTATATTTGGCCACTTCCAGCGGGACGGCTAGAACCGGTTTCGGAACACTACCGGTTCAGATATGATCTGAGACTATTTTCCTGCTTACCGCTCATTATCGAAAATGCCGTGGTTTGATGGTCGCATGCATGGGTTTGGTTCAATTGTATATTTGGCCACTTCCAGCGGGACGCCTAGAACCGGTTCCGGAACACTACCGGTTCAGATATGGTCTGAGATGATTTTCCTGCTCATTATTCATCATATCATCGAAAATGCCGTGGTTTGTTGTGCCGCATGCATGGGTTTATTTCAATTGTATATTTGGCCGCTTCCAGCGGGACGCCTAGAACCGGTTTCGGAACACTACCGGTTCAGATATGGTCTTAGACTATTTTTCTGCTTACCGCTCATCAGGTTATCGAAAATGCCGTGGTTTGATGTGTCGCATGCATAGGTTTGATGCATTTTCATATCTGGTTTCTTCCTGGGGTACCGTTCCGGAACACCTAAATGGCCATATCTCCGGAACGGGTGAACCGATTCGAACCATTTTCAATAGGAAACAATTGGACCGGATTTCGCGTCGAATGAACCATCGGTCATTGAAATCGGATGAGGTTTACTGCCAAAAAGTTATGTGAGTTTTTTTGTACACACACATACATACACACACACACGCACACACATACACACACACATACACACACACATACACACACAGACATCACCTCAATTCGTCGAGCTGAGTCGATTGGTATATGTGATTTGTGGGTGATATGCAGAGGCGCGTGATCGGTTGGTGGCCGATCGACGAAAGAATGTGCAGTAGGGTGGCCCACACTTATATGAAAAACAAAAATTTCGAGAAATGCCTAAGGGGGCGCTCAAAACGCTTGAAGTTTGTATGGGAAAACTTGGCCAAACGTATGCAGAAACTTTAAGTTTTCGAATTTTGCCGCTAGGTGGCGCTGTAAGCATTCAATAAATAAACCCTTTGGCGTTTTTGTAGGTGACTATATACCAAACAACTTTGTCGAAAACCGCAAAGTAATCCAACGTCTGTGAATAAAGTTATACCCTAGGCAAAGTGAGGCAAAGAATTGAGATTTCATTATTGATATTATTCCTTTACATGTACTGGAAAAATATCAATAATGTTTCACCTTCCTTTACCTAGGGTATAACTTTTTTCACAGACGTTGAATCACTTTGCGGTCTTCGAAAAAGTTGTTTGGCATATAGTCACCTACAATAATATCAATGGGTTTGATTATTGAACACTTACAGCGCCACCTAGCGGCAAAATTCGAAAACTTAAAATTTTTGCATACATTTAGCCAAGTTTTCCCATACAAACTTCAAGCGTTTTGAGCGCCCCCTTAGGCTCAACAGATTTTGCTCAAATTTTGAACGTAGCTTCTGGGAGTCCAAAACAACTGATTTAGGAGGTAAGACTTGGCATTTCTTGAAAGTTTTGTTTTTCATATAAGTGTGGGCCACCTTAATGTGCAGGTTAAGAATCAAGGGCCGATTTTTCAACTTCAGCATAATAAACGTGCACAGCCCACACTCCGGAAGTACTGATGATGACAACAAGGATGACAAGGACGCATTTTACGCGCAGCTCGAACGCGAGTACGATCGCTGCCCAAGCCACGACGTCAAGATCATCATAGGAGATTTGAACGCTCAGGTAGGCCAGGAGGAGGAATTCAGGTCGACGATTGGTAAGTTCAGCGCCTACCAGCAGACGAACGAAAACGGCCTACGGCTCATTGATTTCGCCGCCTCCAAAAATATAGCCATATGTAGCACCTTTTTCCAACACAGCCTCCCTTATCGTTACACCTGGAGATCACCACAGCAGACGGAATCACAAATCGACCACGTTCTGATTGACGGACGGCACTTCACCGACATTATCGACGTCAGGACCTATCGTGGCGCCAACATCGACTCCGACCACTATCTGGTGATGGTCAAACTGCGTCCAAAACTTTTCGTCATCAGCAATGTACGGTACTGGCGACCGCCACGGTACAACCTAGAGCGACTAAAGCCTCAGCATACGCGCAGAATCTCGAGGCCGCGTTGCCAGACGAGGGCGAGTGAAAGCAGCCATCAACGACGCAGCCGAGAGCACCATCGGGTACGTGGAACGGAATCGACGGAACGAATGGTTCGACGAAGAGTGCAGAACGGTTTTGGAGGAGAAAAACGCAGCGAGGGCGGTAATGCTGCAGCAAGGGACTCGACAGAACGTGAAACGTTACAAACAGAAGCGGAAACAGCAGACCCGCCTCTTTCGGGAGAAAAAGCGTCGCCTGGAAGAAGCGGAGTGTGAAGAAATGGAACTTCTGTGCCGTTCCCAAGAAACACGGAAGTTCTATCAGAAGCTCAACGCATCCCGCAATGGCTTCGTGTCGCGAGCCGAAATATGCAGGGATAAAGACGGAGGCCTCTTGACGGACGAACGTGAGGTGATCGAAAGGTGGAAGCAGCACTTCGATCAGCACCTGAACGGCGTGGAGAGCGTAGGCACGCGAGCCCATGGCAACGGAGGAAACGACGACGCCAGTGCAGCGGAGGACGGAAATGAGCCAACTCCCACGCTGAGGGTAGTTAAGGATGCCATTCACCAGCTCAAATCCAACAAAGCAGCTAGTAAGGATGGTATCGCACCTGAACTCATCAAGATTGGCCCAGAAAAGTTGGCCACCTGTCTGCATCGGCTGATAGTCAGGATCTGGGAAACCGAACAGCTACCGGAGGAGTGGAAGGAAGGGGTAATCTACCCTATTCACAAGAAAGGCGACCATTTGGAATGTGAGAATTTTAGGGCGATCACTATTTTGAATGCTGCCTACAAAGTGCTATCCCAGATCATCTGCCGTCGTCTGTCACCTACAACGAATAAGTTCGTGGAAAGTTATCAAGCCTGCTTCATCGACGGCCGGTCGACAACGGATCAGATCTTTAGCGTATGGCAAATCCTAAAAAAAATCCACGAATACCAGGTCCCAACGCATCACCTGTTCATCGACTTCAAAGCGGCATACGACAGTATCGACCGCGCAGAGCTATGGAGAATCATGGACGAAAACGGCTTTCCTGGGAAGCTGACTAGACTGATTAAAGCAACGATGGACGGTGTGCAAAACTGCGTAAGGGTTTCGGGTGAACTATCCAGTTCATTCGAATCTCGCCGGGTACTGCGACAAGGTGATGGACTCTCATGCCTACTCTTCAACATCGCTCTGGAAGGTGTGATGCGACGAGCCGGGCTCAACAGCCAGGGAACGATTTTCACAAAATCCGTTCAATTTGTGTGTTTTGCGGACGACATGGACATTATTTCCAGAACATTTGGAAAGGTGGCAGAGCTGTACACCCACCTGAAACGTGAAGCAGCAAGGGTCGGACTGGTAATGAATGCCTCAAAAACAAAGTACATGCTGGTAGGCGGAACCGAACACGACCGGATCCGTCTGGGTAGTAGTGTTACGATAGACGGGGATACTTTCGAGGTGGTGGAGGAATTCGCCTACCTCGTATCCTTACTGACAGCTGACAACAAACCCAAGTAACACAACTTGTTGCATAAGAGTTAATAATTCACTTTTAATACTTATTCAAATGTATTTTTCTGGTTATATTCACTTAAAATCAAATACCTATATAATTAAAACAGCGCAAAAAATGGCGGCTTATAAAACATCTTACAAGTCATATAACATGCATTCAAATACACTTATAGTACTAAAATTGACGTTCGCAGCACGTGCAATTCAACCCTTGAATAATTACTAGCTATATTTAAGTTATTCGCCTAAAATAAAAACTTGGAAAATTCGTTCTTAGTGCAATCATATTTATTAGTTGACACTAAGCTCCTTTCAAGTGATATAACCTAGGGAATGCACTTATATATCATACTAAATGCAGATGTTGAAATTAGGCTAGTTTTAAGTTATACTATTGTATATGTTTCATAACAAACCATGAAGAGAATCACTGTGTGAAACGGAGAAACTTTCAGAAAAAAAAAACAAAACAAATTGTATATATAAATATGCTCAATTCCTTCAGCCCGAAAAATAATTGGTCAGCTGATGAATTCGATGGCTTTTTGAATTTATTCAGATAACAAATTCTGAAATGGATTTCACTCAGTGGTGTAGTGATCTTTTACGTGCGGTTCAAGATTTATCGAGAAACCACTGATTTTACTCGCCTGCAAATCAAGCGCCATTAAATTGAATTGAATATGTTACACGAATTAATTAAATAATATTGCTTTGTGAAAATTATTTATAAATCCATGTGAAGTTGCAATATGGCTGATTCCCAAAAGACTTGCAGTGCTGTTCAAAGTGTCACTGACACTTTTTTCTATATAAATTCTAATATTTTTGTATGGTCCGTAACGCTCGGCCGTACTTTTCCTCTCCCCCTGGAGCGTTATCCAAATTATGAACAGTGCCTTTGAGGTATACTTGAAATTCCGTTATCATAAATAATGTCAACCTCTCTTACATTTTTATTAGTATAAAGTATATGTATTTATATTTATGAACGGTACTGTAATGTTAAAAGTACTGCTGAAGAATTCATGCATTTCTACAAACTTTGATTAGAACTTATTGGAATAACGTTGAAAATGCATCATTATGACAACAATCTAACAGAATGATAGTTGTGTATCATTAAAGTTTATATTGTGTCTCGATAACATTTCTAAAACATACGCATATAAAAAATAATAGCTTTGTTTTGGGACAATCATAACAACATTAAAATAACATAATTACAACTTCTTCTATAATAAGACTAGATCTGTCAAATGTCAAAGTAACATTGTCAAGAATTGCAATGTTTACTTTTTTGATAGTCAAAATCCTCGCCCGTTATTACAGATTTCTCGAGATTTCCAATGCAATGCGTACATATTTATCGACTATTTATTTGATCAACTCGTACGCAGTAATCCACGAGTGCTCCAACTTATAAATGCAACAGAATGAATGGTAAGGAAATTGACTTGCAGCACAAGAACGCTTAGGATGTATGTGATAGGAATTCATTGCAGTTCACATCTGCTGGCGAACCATCTGCAATCAGCACTGTTAGTTGGGGCAACCAAATGCTGAAGTGAAAAAAATGGCCACATCAGGAAGCTGAGGAATCCATGGTAGATGTGAGTCGGTCTCGCTAAAAATTAGTTGGTTTCATTGTAATCCTGTTTGTGACAAATAAAACTAAAATGTTTGCTCTATTGAGCAGATCTCTAGTTGATGCGGGTAAATCGCCGATTGTGTTCTAATGGTTCTAACTGCTGCCGTTCAGGACAGAAGGCTGAGTGAGTCTGTTGAATGAATGCAAAAATTGGTCGGTAACACGATTACTTTGTGTTTTGATCAGAGCGTTCATGATTAACAAAAATTTTAATCATGATTAATCATTGATGATTAAAATTTTTTTTTCAGTGATTATTGATTATGATTAATGATTAATTTGATTTTGAGGATGATTAAAGATTATGATTAATGATTAAATTTGGTTTTATCTGTGATTATTGATTATGATTAATGATTAAAAATAGCTCAATGATTAAAAATCATGATTAATCATGATTAATCAATCACAAAAACTGGAAGTGATTGAAATATATTTGTTGTTAAAAATATTTTTCAAGATTCAAAAGTAAAAGGTTACTCTGTTTGGGAGATTTTTGAAAGAAGAATCATAAATTATAATATTTAGAACAGCATTTAAACCAACTTCAATTGAATAATATATTTTATATGATGAATCATTTTTCGGTGATGAATGATTAATGATTGATTAACTTTTTTTTCTTGTGATTATGATTACTGATTAATGATTAAATTGCGAAATTAGTGTGATTAAGATTAATGATTGATGATTAAACGAGAATTTTTTGTGATTATGATTGGTGATTTTTGATTAATCTTAATCACTAATCATTAATCATGATTAAATTTATGATTAATCATTAACGCTCTGGTTTTGATGCTCGAATAATGTTATTTATCAGTATAATAACCATATTTTATACATAATGAAGCAGATAAGCAAAAATCAAATATTCTTGTTGTTTGTTATAGAAAAACATAATTACAGCTCGATAATAACACAAGATGTTTTCTGAAACTCCTATATGACATTTATAATGCCTCTTTAAAAATGTTGATTTGAAAAGATGTTTTCTGTGTTACTTGGGAAGTGAGCCATGAAATTCGGAGGCGCATCATCAGCGGAAGTCTACGGGCTCCAGGAGAAACTGCGGTCGAAAAAGATTCACCCACGCACCAAATGCTCCATGTAGTACAAAACGTTAATAAGACCGGTGGGCCTCTACGGGCACGAGACATGGACCATGCTCGAGGAGGACATGCAAGCACTCGGAGTTTTCGAGCGACGCATGCTAAGGACGATCTTCGGCGGTGTGCAGGAGAACGGTGTGTGGCGGAGAAGGATGAACGGCGAACCCAGCATCCAGAAGGTGGCCAAAGCCGGAAGGATACGGTGGGCAGGGCATGTTGCAAGAATGCCGGACAACAACCCTGCAAAGCTGGTGTTTGCAACTGATCCGGTTGGCACAAGAAGGCGTGGAGCGCAGAGAGCATGATGGGCGGACCTGGAGGAGCGTGACCTGGCGAGCATTGGGCGCGACCGATGATGGAGAGCGGCAGCCACAAACGGAGTATTGTGGCATACTATTGTTGATTATGTCTTGTCTTAATGATGTTGAACAAATGAATGTATGTACAGGGGGTGGCCAAAATGTTTGGGATAGGCAACTTTTTTCTCCCACAAAAAAAATCAACATGCTGTAACTTTTCATAAAATGCATAAAAAATCTCAAATTTTGACTGTTTATCAACCTGTTATATGTGCATCATTGGTACAAATTTGGGCTTGATTGAATAGTTTTTTACGAAGTTAGAGCCGTTCGGGTAAAACACTATTTTTTGGACAACTCATTTTTGAGCTGTCATATCTCGGAAACCAGTGAACCGAATTATATGATTTTTTTAACGTGTATCAACAATACATTGATACTGAATACAACGTTATAAAATGTAATATTTTCTCACGGCGAATTAGGTTATACCGGGCTGAAATTTTTACCCATATAGAGGAAAATAAGTCAAATTTACAATACCACACAAAAATTACTGAATGTGTTCTTCCTTTAAGCTTAATTGGCTCTAATATATCTGATTAAAGATAACTTGAGAACAGAAGTGAAAAATCTTTGGACATTAACACTAAAATTTATTGACATTGACGTAAAAAAATAGATTTTTTCGAGAAAATCCAAAAAGTGTCTATCCATGATAACTTTTTTCAACGTTCAAAACGTATCCATGTTTTAATAGTTTGTGAAGCATGTGTATATTGTTAGTGTACGTTCAAAATATCATTCAATTCGGTTCACTGGTTTCCGAGATATGACAGTTCAAAAATGAGTTGTTTCAAAAATAGTGTTTTACCAGAACGGTTCTAACTTTGCGAAAGATTGATAAATCAAGCCCAAATTTGTACCAATGATGCACATATAATAGGTTGACAAACAGTCAAAATTTGAGATTTTCTGATGCACTTTATGAAAAGTTATAGCATGTTGAACTTTTTTGTGACAGAAAAAAAGTTACCTATTCCAAACATTTTGGCCATCCCCTGTATGTATGGTCCGAAAAAGCTTTGTTCCGGGTTGATGCGATAAAATTAAAATTTTCCCATACAACGTTGACCCACTCTAATGGAACATGCTACCAACTAAAATCTAGACGAATCGTACATCATATGAGTTTGAGCGAGATTGCATAGCATACTACAATGCAGCAAAATTAGTGAAATAGTCCAGTAGTTTATGAGATATGTACTTTGAATTTATATTGATGTAAACTAGTTGTAGTAATTTAAAAAGAACATTTCTTAGTCTGCAACAATTACTTAACACAATTAGCGGAATAAATAAGTTAATAATTATAATTTTGTATGTAAAAATGGTTAAATGAGTTATTCCTCATTTTATTCTTGTTTCTCCTCGTCACTCCAATATCATCATAGAAAGACAATGTCTATGTCAAGTGCTTCCCAAATCGTTAGTATCCAGTATGGACAAACAACCATAATCAGTCGATCATCTCGAGTGGAATTCCGTTCGGACGATATCAATCATTTTATGAAGCTAAAGTTCAGCGAGCAAGAATCAGTGTAACGGAGGAAAAATAAGATGACAAGGGTTATGAAAATGAATCAAATTGCTTTGCCAGAGCGGTCATCCAGCAATTCTTGTGAAACTTTGGTCCCATCGCCGGCGGCAACATCGTCCGAGGAAAATTGCTTCGAAAGGGTAGCCAGCCGGGTGTGGGATTTGACTCGTCGTTCGCGTCCTAGATGACGATGAGTAATATCGAAGCGCAACAAAAAAAAAAGTGGAATCCATGGAAAATATCGGAACGATGGGTTCGATTAACAACCGGATGGAATTTATCGATCCATTTTACTGTGATGACTCGCTCTAAAAAGGAATTCAAATTGAAAAATAATGAGATGCAAATGTGGTGTGATTTTTTATGGGTTGATGGCGTTTGGTGTTTTCCACGAGGATGTCCGAAGTATTGTTGCACAAAAAAAAATAGAAAGCGAAAAATATTCGACGAAGGTTGATTGCTGTGGTGGCAAACTATGCAAATTAAAATTTATGCATCCCCGGAGCATTCGGGCTAATGGCTTCTTAAAATGCTTCCTGCAATGTGGTACGCTACCATTATTGTGGATTCATCATTCGTGGGTTTTTGCTTCTATCTATCACTTGCGTAAGACAGAGTCTGATTCATGCAAACCATAATTAGAATAATCTTGGTGGTCGTATCAACTTTTTGTACTGAATGAATTTGATTTGATTTATATATTTCTTCAAACAGACAGACTTGTGGCGAAAAGCTTGTCCTTAAGGTGAAACTGGAAGCGTTTTCTCATTTTTTCGGTTTTTGATTTTTTATTAAATAACGAAGCAATATTTTCAAAATCGGTTTTCGTACACATGTAGAGTATGGATCAAGGTATCTTCTGAATTTTTTTGAGGTGGAAAATGTTTCCCATTTTTGCAGAAACCATTTTTTGTAAAATTTTGTTCAAAAATGGTTTCTGCAAAAACGAAAAACATTTTCCACTTCAAAAAAAAAATCAGTAGATACCTTGATCCATACTCTACATGTGCACAAAAACCGATTTTGAAAATATTGCTTCGTTATTTAATAAAAAATCTAAAACCAAAAAGTGAGGAAATGCTTCCAGTTTCGCCTTAACCTAAACAAACAAATAAATTGGCGCAATCAGAGGTGTGTTCTCCTTTTTCATGGAAACTTTAAAAAGTATGTAGTAAAATATGCTGAATGGTTTTAATTCAATAAAATGAATGGTTGGTGGTCCAGAAAATTTAAAATCAAATTATATTTCAATGATGAACGTACCTACTTTAGAAAAAAAATCACCCGTAAAGTTTTCGTGTATGGTATGTTAATTCAACTACCAAAAATAACAGCCCCGTAGTTTCCAAGTTGAATAAGTTCAAAAAAAAGTTCTATTATTTATTGTTTAATAAACGCCACTCCCGAGCGGACATATCCGATGGGCAGCAGCAGTCAGGACAGGATGGCTTTCAGCCGGCAGGCGGATTTAGATGAGCTCGTAAGAATTTTCCCCTCGCATGCACTTGGCTCTGAACAGCATCCGGCGACGACGTTGCACATTCCAAACAACTCCCCGAATTTAGCTCGGTCAACTATCCCAGAAGAACAACAACGTGCCGCCGTGTGATAGTGGATTGTGTTCGTCCTATTTCCTGTTTCTTTTTCGGTGGGCTGCAATTTGTTGTTCTAGCAACAGCTTCTCCGTTTGTACTTTCCGGATCAGGGAAAAGGGCTGTCGGGAGAAGAAAAAAATGTAAGGGTACATAGTTTTAGGTCTGATAATGAAAAATAAACAAACGGGCTGTGGAAATAGATGAAAGAAAGCTTCTGAAGAGGCTGCTGGTTTTTAGGTTTTGTTGTTTATGATGTAAGTTTTTAAGAGAGGCTCGGTTTTAACTTTTCGTTTTTTTGTTGCATGACATTTCGTAATTTCGTTTCATATATCAAGTCATGCCCAAACATCCAATAGGTAGTCATTTCGCATTAGTATGATATTTCCGGTTGGTTGAAAAACAACAAAGCCGCTGGGGCAGATCAACTACCAAGCGAGCTTCTAAAATACGGTGGAGAAGCACTGGTGAGAGCACTACACTGGGTCATTACCAAGATTTGGGAGGAGGAAGTATTACCGGAGGAATTGATGGAAGGTATCGTGTGTCCCATCTACAAAAAGGGCGACAAGTTGGATTGCGGGAACTTCCGCGCGATCACACTACTGAGCGCTGCCTACAAGATACTCTCTCAAATTTTATGCCGCCGTCTATCACCGATTGCAAGAGAGTTCGTGGGGCAATATCAGGCTGGATTCATTGGTGAACGCGCTACAACGGATCAGATGTTCGCCATCCGCCAGGTGTTGCAGAAATACCGCGAATACAACGTGCCCACGCATCACTTGTTCATCGATTTCAAATCGGCTTATGCTACAATCGATCGGGAAAAGCTATGGCAGATTATGCACGAATACGGATTCCCGGATAAACTGATACGATTGATCAAGGCGACGATGGATCGAGTGATGTGCGTAGTTCGAGTATCAGGGACACTCTCGAGTCCCTTCGAATGCCGCAGAGGGTTACGGCAAGGTGCGATTTTTGCGTGACATAATTTGTGCATCACCTCTTATATGGGGTTTAACAGCAAGCAAACTCATTTCATTGAGCCACTCCTACCGTTCTTGACAAATACATTCAAAAACATCTGCCACTTCGCGAAACCCACGTGCTTTTGTTTTGGGCGGTAACATGTTTTCTTTTGTTTTGCCTTGCGACTGTTCTTGCGACCGTATGCCTTTGTTTGATAACTAGATGGCCACAGCTTTAACATTTTTTAATTTTTTAAATTATTTTATAATTTTTTGACAGAAAAACACAAGAAGGTGAGTGCTCCAGTTAAAAAGAGTAAGCTGAAGAGGAGGGGAGTGATGACTAAGAATGATTTAGCCTTTATTAACTTACACGCTACCTACATCCCGCATTATAATGCGGGATTAAAGAATTAGTTGTATTTGGTTGTCTTTAATAATTATTAAAGACCACCAAATACAACTAATTCTTTAATCCTTCAAAATAAAATAAAAGCGAAAACATATAACAATAACTACAAATCATTGCTCATTGGTTTTCTTAACGTTCTTCACTAAACGGCGTTAAACGCTATGTGAAATGTTTTTCTGCGTAAACGTCGCGATCACCAAGGCAATCTTTGATTATTTATCTCGATTTTTTGTTTTCAAAAACTTGAAGTTTTATTGTATGTTATTCATGCGTTTTTTTTTATAACATATTTCAAGTTGCTTCGGGTGCTTGGTTGCTTCGACAAGTGATAACATGAGCATAAATGAAGTCGTTGAAACAAAATTTATTATTTAAAGCTGTTCAAATTTAACATAATTCACTGTATGAGACTATCTAACCCCATTTTAAATGTTAATTTACCTCCGTGTACCCACCGTAAAACGTCATGTGGTCTATAGAGGGTCTCTGAGAATAGACCACGTCTTGTCAGCCAATATTGTTTGTATTCGAATTGATCCATTGGAAGAAAACGTAGGTAATCAAATTTGTCCAATAATTTAAGTAGTTTTAAAGATTTTGGATCACCCTAACAGAAAAAATACACAATTATAGTTTATTTCAAAGTCAACACATGATAAAAGAACCCTCAAATCAAAGCGTTGATCAAAAGCTACTTTCAAAAACGCATCGTATTAGCTTATTATCGATAACTTGTTATATACCTCCCTTAATCAGCAGATTTCAAAATTTTGAACCACCCTAATATAGTAAAATCAAAATATATGAAATGTTCCATATCAGAAATAGGTTTAAGGCACTAAAATCATCATAACCTGTGAATTTTGGCCATTTCGGTTAACATTTGAGGTTTTGTCCGACCTTTGTATGGAGGCCCGCCTCTGTGCACCCGTTTAAGGCGAAACTGGATCCATTTCCTCACTTTTTGTTTTTTTTTTATTTTTTATAAAATATCGAAGCAATATTTTCAAAATCGGGTTTCGTGAACATGTAGAGTATGGATCAAGGTATCTTCTGATTTTTTTTTTCGTGGTGAAAAATGTTTTTCGTTTTTGCAGGAACCATTTTTTTGAATATAATTTCACAAAAAATGGTTTCTGTAAAAATGGAAAACTTTTTCCACCACAAAAAAAAAAAAAAATCAGAAGATACCTTGATCCATGCTCTACATGTGCACGGAAACCGATTTTAAAAATATTGCTTCGATATTTAATAAAAAATCAAAAACCAAAAAATAAGGAAATGCTTCCAGTTTCGCCTTAAACTTCCCAGGTGTACCTTATGAAAAATGAGGTTTGAATAGAATTATTGTAGGTTACATACTTCTGCAGAATTAGCTGTATCATGGTCAATCAGCCTCATTTAACATGCAGTTCATCCTACTATTGAAAAAATGTACGTTGGCAAAAGTGTCGAAAAGTGCCAATTTTGAGCACAGGTGTCGAAAAGTATTACCAAAATATGCATCCATACCATGCTGGCGCTTAGCCAGTTTCCCGAGTTGTCCTCACCACTCCCTTTGTCCTCGGGCTAAGCACACAACTCTTAGCTGACGGCATTTGTCATCGATTGACCCGTGGAAGCATGAGAGGCAGTCACTTGTGAGGACCAGAGCTATGTTAGACGCCATCCTTATCGACTCACCTTTTTGAGGCCTTGCAGAAATCCTAGAAACAATATTTATCTGGAGAAATCCAGTATAAAAAATGGCAAAAATCATAGGAGTAATACAGGAAAGATTTACTCTTGAAGAAATCTCGAAAAAATCTTGGCAGAAATCCTTAAAGAAATCATGAGAGCTATCCATGAAATGATGCTCGAGTAGTCCCTGAAAGAACCTTAAAAGGCGTTCCAATGGAACCGTGCAAGAAATCTGAGCAGAAAAAGAAGAAAAATCCAGGAGAAATTCCCGAAAGAACCCCTTAATAAATCTCCGGAGGAATAGCTGAATGAAAATTCGGGAAGAACCAATGAAAGAATCCCGGGAGTACTAAATGAAGGAATCCTGAGAGGAATTTCTGAATGAATCCATGCAGGAAACTCCCAACGGAGACCTGGGAGAAACCTAGGAAGGACTTTGAAGGAATGTATGCAGAATCACTGAAAGAACCTCGGAAAATTCTTGAAAAAAAACATCCTTTTGAATCTTGCTTCGAATATCCTGAAAATTTTATGAATGCATCTCGGGAGAGATCTCTGAAAGTGTTTTGAAGGAATCTCTGAAAGAATCCTAGAAAAGAAAACCCGGAAGATATCATTAAAATACCGTCCATGAAGACTTAATTAGGAATCCCGACAGGAACCCTTAATGAAATCTTTCGAGAAATCTCGGGAGGAAAATTTTAAGAAACTCCAAATCGTATGAAAAATTCCTGAAAGAAACTAGGATCAATCAGGGAGAGCCAAGGAATAAGCCTGGAGGAATCTTTGATGCAATGTCCGGAACAGAGTGTAAAAAAATCGAAGATTGAAAGTGAAGATTGACATTCTCATTTTTGCATTCGTGTTTGACCACATTCATTGTCAGCTGAATGCCTCTCTTTTTTCATTAAATTCTCTGTCACGAATATTTCTTCGCACGTCGTAAAATGTCCATTTTCGCAGACGCACAATCCGGCTTCATGGACAAATAGAGCAGATAATTCGTATTCTAAGGCCGATGCAAATATTATTTTTCTTTTATGTCCGAGAGCTCTCATCAGGTACGAGGGGGGGACAAAAATAAATAAGGAACAAACGAAAAAAAAACTATTGAAAAATTGGAATTTTTACCAACTATTGCAAAAATATTTTTCAACTATTGAAAAATAGTTGCTTATAAAAAAATGTCTATTGAAAATGGAGTCATGAGACGCCATGTTTTTTTTTCGCCCCTTCAATATTTTGAGATTTGTGAAGGGCCCCCCCGGTGACATGAAACAAATTAAATATTTGCATCGGCCTAATTAATAGTTATAGTATACTATAGTATAGTATACTATAAACAAGTTTTGAGGTGATTGGAAGTATAATAGGGAGTTAGGGTCTAGTTATATACCTCAGTGAAAATTGTCAGTGACAAAAAAAATGAATGAGTAAGTGGAAAAATTCATTCAACCAAATTAATTTTATTTTGATCCCTCAATTGAGAATTTTCAAAATTCACGGTGAATTTCACTCCGTAACACTATTTTGTATGAAAATCATAAAATTTGTGTATGGGCCGTAACGCTTGGCCGTACTCCCCTCCTCCCCCTAGAGCGTTACGTAATTTGTGGACGGCGCATTACTGTAGAACCTGGGAGAACCTGAAGAACTTGCAGAAAAACTAACCTCCTTTAGTATTCCTACAGGTAATTTTAAAGTAAATCCAGGAGGAACCCAAAACGAATCCCCGTGAAGGATCATTGCAAAAAAATCTCGGAAAGAATCTCAAAAGGAATCCCGGTTGTTATCGCCGAAGTAACCGCAGGACAAAACACAAGAATGAATACAAAAAAAATCCCGGGAGAAATCCTTGAAAGAATCCAGGCAGGGATCCCTGATGCACCCTGAATGATTGACGGAAAACCCGGGAGTAATTGCTAAAGAAATCTCGAGACAAATCTTTTAAAGAATCTAGGGGGAAATTAATTAAGGAATGTAGGGAATAATCGCAAGAAGAATGCTTGAAAGTATTTTAATGAATCGTGGGAGGAACGGAGGAATCCTTAAACAAAACCAGGAAAACCCAAAGAAGGAATCCCCGGAGACATCAGTAACAAATTTTGAAAACGACGTATAATCAATGGTGTAGCATTGATTATACGTCGTTTTCAAAATTTGTTACAGATATCATAGAAGAAAGTAAGAAAGAAATCTTCGAATCTTATATAAAATCCAAATAAAAGTCTTGATGGGATCACTCATGGAATCTCAGAATTTCGTTGAAAAATCCGGAACGAATACCAGGAGCAATCCCCAAGAGAATCCTGGGAGAAATCAATGAAAGTCGTCGGTACAGTACATTGGTGATTATCGAGAGGTATGACCAGGTAAGGATAAGAGTTGATGTTAGTGATGCTTATGTTGGGGGTTGGTAGCCGTTCTTCTCGAAGGTAACTGGTACTCTGACCGATTTTAAGTGGTTGTAGAGGTAGAATTTACAGGGTAGGATGCAAGGACCTTAATGATGCGTAACTTGTTCCTTCAGGTACATGAAATACCAATAAAACGCATTATTCAACAGCCAATTCATATTATTTTCTTCATTCTGTTACCAACTGGGACAAATCTTGCTTCTTAGTTTAGCGGTTTTGTGAGCATTTGCACAGTTTTTAACAATGAGATTTCTATGTAAATCGACCATATTGAATTCGCGCTTTGTTAGGCAGACGAAAAGAATTTCCATTATGAACAGATCGTAAAGCTTGAAATGAATCTAACCCACGGTTTTGATGAATAGGTGTGTGCTTACAGTCTGACTTTCATAGGTACTTTATCTTCTATGCATCATGAAATACCCTTTTATAATCGAGTCAGATGTTCTGGCTGTATAAAAACAAAAGTCAGTATTGCTCGAAATTGAGCTATGAATAAATTGATTGATATTAGCCGGTAGATATGATTAAGAATATTGATGCAAAATAGCTACCAAACATCTTGCATGTGTCTTCGAATCAGGTTAGTAAATTGAAATGCAAATGCAAATGAATTACATGAGTGGTACCCTTCAGGCTTTTTGTAACGATATGCAATATAAACTCGTCTCTGTGACTGCTGAGCTCTTCCTAAGATACCGTATGCTTATACCCAAGATCAAAAGTTTTAATTCATCCAAAGAAAACAAAAAACTATCAAGACTAGTCATAAATTTTTGTACGGTGGTGCATACTATCAAAATTCTGTATCCCAACCTTTTCATCATGGTACATGCCAAGCTCCATCCAAAACAGGACACTTCTCGATGTATTGCTCTGTTGACCTCAAATTTGGTTCCTCCGGTAAGTGGCACCACCTACCTACCTTGGCTGTGAAACGACATGCCCTGTACACCGTAAGCGCACTAACTTCATAATCTGTGCGTCATAAAATCTCAATGCTCTGGTTTTCTGTTCTTGAAATTTATTCCAGCTGAGATATGCAAATATCGGTTTACATTTTAGTGGTTTCCGTACCCCGACCAATACGTCGTCGGTGGGCATGGGCTCTAGACGACTTGGTATGTGTGTATCTCTTAGTCCTGCTGCGAGACATCGTACCAACAACTCGATGGAGAAGCAGTCGCAACAAGGTTACCAGGGTCCACATGGCCGTCGGTACGAGCGTTCAAGCTAATTTCAGACAACTTTTCGCCCGGAAACATCACCTCTGAGAGTCATCCCCTGTGTGATGTGTGAGATATGACAAAAATTAAACTTTTACGATTTCGCATTCATATTCATTCTTGCTTGGTTGCCCACTTATGACATGGCCCCTGTACGAAGCGCATGTGTTGATTTCGGCCCGGCTCGGACAGATTCCTGTTGAGTCCAATGTGGTAGGTACGAGCTGTCCTTACAGTGCATGACTGGCCAACGTTGTCTTGCATCACACTGATATGCATGAAATTTTGCGAAACCACAGGTTGGTGCATGTTGACTCGTCTACTGTGCGGTAAATCTTATCTGGAGCGTATGAGCATCAGTGCAGCAACTACGGACTACGTTCTGCCGACGATGGATGGGCCAATCTTGGGATGGATCCGTATGCCATCAGAATTTGCAATCCATAGGTAGGTTTGTGACCAATTTTCGTCACTGCCACTAGTCTCGAAAAGTTCTGCTCTTGTCGTAAATCGTCAGGGTTGTAGATGCTCTCCTAAGTTTATTGATTGAAAAGTTTCGTCATAAAAGTTGTAAATGGAGGACCCAAACGCAACAAGCAGGTGGGCAGAAATATATTCACGTCAGTTCTACAATACTTTGCACCTATTTGTAACGTTTGTATCTCAAAGTCTTAAATACCGTCATTGGGTATGGGTAAAAAAGGCAAGTCAAGTCTGATTTTTTTATTTGGTATGTATATTTTTCTATCTTGTCATAACAACTTCGCAATAAGGTTATTATTATTTTTTATTTATTACATTTTATTTATTATATTTTTTTACTAAACAAATTATCGAAAATTGATCCAATCTGGGCGAGAATGGGTCATATTATACGAAGCTGCTTATCTAAAGAGATAAGCTAATTATATTGATCATAGCTAGTTTTTCTTTTATAGAATAATCTCCCATGTAACATTTTAAGTTTTTTTCGGCTCTGTAAGAGATCTTCATGACCAATTTTATAAAACTTTCAATAAAACTGATTTATATATCAAAACCTCTTGATAACCTTGTTAAGAGCATCTTTCGACTGAGTGGACTACTCTCGGAGAGGTTTTGCAAACAACAATACGAGTAGCAATAAAACTGTTTTAAACTCTATTTGAAAAATTTTCCATTCTCGAAAAGCGGTTATGATGATTGTTGTTGTTTTTTTTTCAACAAAATCTATGACAGCTCAAGATGCAGAGAAGCTCCTTCGATGGCACGTAAAGTTCAGGAGGATACAGTAAGTAGAAAGCGATCATTTCAAAGTAATATTTTAATAGTTATTGTGGTGGTAGACTTATGCGCATTCAATTTTACCGTGAATATTGGAGTTGCAGAAACATAAAATTAATGCGCTTCGAAAATGGTGAATACTATCATCTTGGAATAAAAGAAATCAATTTGTTAATTAAGTAAAACTAACTCGAATCACAAGAAAACTCAGCGGAGAGAGTTTATTTATATGAGTATGATATGGAAATGGCGGCAAACTATCAATTCATTGCTTATTTGAGCAAAATTAACTATTTTCCATTCACGTCAGCTAATTCTTCAATATGGCGACGACCAAAATTAGCGAAAATAAAACGAAAGCAAGTTTGCTTTTATGATGACCGCAATAAACCTAGCAGTGTCGTAGTTTTTTGCTATTCCACCAACAGATGTCGTTACTAATCGATCGGATCGCCATCTGTTGAGAGTTTGAACAGTTTTATTGTGGTAATAATGAATGCCAGAAGGTTTACATATCGTGAAGTTTTGTTTACTCTTAAAATCTGGCTTTATGAATTCTTCAAGTAGACTATAAAACATTTCATCAATGGTTTTCATTAAAGTAGTCATAAAACTGTAAGTTTTAATTATCGCTGTAATAAAACCCAATTAAAAATCAAACAAAACCAATCAGCAATGGATTTGTTACTTGGGTTTTGTTAGTTGTATAACCATTTTTAGCCACCATCCGAAGTATTGCTTCGGAGAGGGGCTGGGGCTTGAGTCGTAGCCTCAAGATTGGCTGCGTAGCCATGCAGCAACGAACATCGATAACACGCTTTGGGTAGTCGACCAAGGTAGCATGCTGGTGCTTTGCTACCCTTACCATTTCCTTTGTCCTCGGAAGGCGGGCAGGGTCAACCACCTCGCCTGCGTCCAACTTTACGCAAGTATCAACTGATACTGCGTGCACCGTGATTCGGCCATTCCAGTCAGATTCATCCCTACACTTTTCTGGTAGATTGTCCGGAGTTGTGTCCTCCCCTCATGTGGCAAGCATGCGGTCACGCATTGTGCGAAAACGCGGGCACACGAACAAAACGTGTTCCACCGTTTCCTCAGAACCAGCACAAACCGGACAATCGGGAGAAGCCACATGACTGAAACGATAAAGATACTATCGGAAGCAACCATGGCCTGAAAGGATCTAAATCAGGTGGAATGTTACTTCTCCATGTTAACTATCAAACTTTGGGATCAACCTGTGGGTCCACTTTTCTTTGGTGGAACTGTTCCACGGGCGCTGCCTTTTGACCGGTGAGGCAAATCTGACAGTCCTGGTTATGCCTCTTGTGCCGGCCTTTTTCGAAGCACTCTACACACTAAGATCAGCTCGGTATTTTCCCCATCTTTTTACTGAGTTCTCAACAGCAGATTTAACTCGGTACGCTCGGTTATTTATTTTGCGGATATTCTGTAAATGAGTTACCGAGCTCAGCTCACAAACTGTCAAAAGTTACTGAAGCACGGTAAATATCGTTACTGGTGAACGGTAAATACGATTACCGAGGGTACCGAAATAAATCTGCTGTTGAAAACTCAGTAAAAAGATGGAAAAATACTGAACTCAGTGAAAAAATTACTGAGCTGGAACATCTGAATCTTAGTGTGTATGTCTTCCCTGATAAGAATACCGCATACCAGTGATGAAGCAGAGTGCATCGTGTGACACGATACAGGAGCATTAGCCTATGAGTACGTTCCAGCTTACTTAGTGCCTTTCCTCAAGCCGGGCCGCCATATCTTAGTATGGACGAGGTTGGGACGAGGCGACACTAGTAAGAAGCTTGCGCTTACTGACATACACCGCAGAGTAATTGTTGCTCTAGAGAGTACCTAACGTACGAACTCCCTTGTTCAGGCATTTCTGCAGAGCATACCTGAACATCGCGGGAGCCTCAGCAATAGCTACTCTTAAAGCCAAGTTCGGATCTCCGTCCGGACATGAGGCCTTACCTACACTAAGGGACTTTGCTTTCCCCGCATGTTCCTCATCGGTGACCCTTTTCTCATCGCCAGTCCCAGTTCCCAGCTGTTCTTCGAAAGGAAGCCAAGGACTAGGATCATGACGTGGAAAAAGCTTTTCGATGATCCCCTCCAACACCTCTGGAGATTGCTCTGTAGGAGCCAATAAACCTCTCGTCTTGGCCATCACGATCATGTAGGCATAACCCCAGGGATTCGCATTGGAACTTTAACAGAGACCCTCGAAGCAGGTCCCTTTTCAGGCCCTTATTTCGGTCTCCAGCGCGGCTTTAGCAGCGGCGAACACCACCCGCCGTTTGTTTCGATCTTCCTCAGATCGTGCTCACTGAATCCGCCACCTATGCAGGCGCAGATTCGCAATCTTTTGAGTAACCAGTAAGCTGGTGGTATCCCATTTCTAGGCTGGACGTGCATAGTCGCATCGCACTTACGCGAGATCACCGCTTGCAGCGCGTCACCGTCTAAACCAAGTTGGTTTCGCTTACGGCGGAGCGCTTCCCTAAATACCCCTTAATCGAAGTACGATGTCATCCACCTGCGAGGGCTTGGCATTGGCCTAGCCACCGCTTCCTCTTCCCGCTGCCTGCTGTTGCTGTAGTCGATACTGTAGCGAACCGCCAGGTGATCGCTGTTAGTGTAGCTATCGTCTACTCTCCTATTCGAACTGCTCGTTAGGCTAGGACTACAAAAACTAACGTCGATAATCGACTCCGCACCGTTCCGACTATAGGTATTCTTGGTACCGACTTTAGAAAGGTCAACATCTAGCATGACCAGTGTCTCCAGCAGGATCTGACGCCGCTGGTTCGTGAAACGGTTTCCCCATACCACGGCACAGGCATTAAAGTCACCCGCTATTACCACCTGCCTTTGCTCAGTTAGCACAGTTGTCATACAGTTCAGTATCTGTGTGAACTGCTCGATCGGCCACCGCGGAGGTGCATAACAGCTACAGAAGAAGACCCCGTTTACTTTGGCGATCACGCAGCTCTTATAGGTAGTAGACATCAAATCCTGGACGGGGTATTGTTTATTATCCCCCTAATCGGACGCGACGATTTGGATCCATCGTGGGTGAAACCGTCGCCAGCCAATCAGCGAGCGGGAGTCTTACGTTTCTCCGATCTCACTAAAACAAACAGTAGCAGAGGTGGTGCTTGATTCGTTGCGATGATTCAGACCCAATTGCCGATGCCGGCACTCGGTAAAGGTCCGTTATGATGGCAATATCCGTCCCCCGTTCAGAAACTGCCTGACAAATAGTTGCTGAGCTGCGTCACAGTGATTCAGATTCAGCTACTTTGTTAAACGTTCGGAGCACTGGGAATCCACACTGGGCACCGCTGTTTGGCTAGCTCCGGAAAGTCGATCATGGACCGGTCGATCGTACCGCGGCACCAAGAACTTGAGGACACCAAAGATGGTGGGTGGTGTAGAAATCACTCAAATGAAAACAGTTTCGGCTTTACGACAGCCGTTTACTTTATTCCGGGCGCCCCACTAATATGCGGGGGGAGGGGGGGGGGGGTTCGTTCTGCGATATTATTCCGCGTGTCGCTGTGTCTTCTTCGGCCGTGGACCGGGGATCAACTGTCTATTGGTACGATCCCGAT
Organism: Aedes albopictus; assembly: GCF_035046485.1. Classification (NCBI taxonomy): domain Eukaryota; kingdom Metazoa; phylum Arthropoda; class Insecta; order Diptera; family Culicidae; genus Aedes; species Aedes albopictus. Next base: position 180,364,568 of record NC_085138.1, read on the forward strand.
AGCATTTTTCCTTTTCTCCTCATTCGGCGTTTTGGTATATCCGTTGTTTGGACCGCAGCTAGTGAAGAGTAGCTTACACCACCCCATGTGTTTTAATTTTGGCAATCGTTATGTCGACTTACCCACTCAAATTGGACGTTGATTATGAATATTATGATCCTACGACCCACATCAGATGTTCATTAATCTAACTAAAGTTACCGTACGGTAACAACTTTCAATTAATGTTATATTTTAAGCTGTTCTCAACATTTTTGAACGACACTGTAAGCTTCTTGAGTAATCTGCCATATTTATTTTTCGCGTGGATTGAAAAAAAAAACTTGCAAAACAGCATAATATTGCTTGTTATTGCCACATTTTTTAATGTGATACAATGGCGCATTAATTATGGGCGAGTGGAATAACAAGTTTCACCATAAATCTTTAGGCGCAGGTAAACCATCACTACACTACACGACTCTGAGTAAAATCAATTTAATAATTTATTTTTGTCAAATATAATCGACTTTATTATTATTATTTTTTTAATTCTTAATCACTTAACCTAATTTACAGCTCTATTGTCCACTGGGGCACTTCGTGAGCAATTTCAATTGACAGCTGCACTTACATTTTGTACCAGCGCCTAGATTCTATTCTACTTTATCGAACTGGTTGCCTTTATGCTGCTTTCACTTTTTCTACTTTATACCTAGTAGAATGATGAGCACAAGGATGATGGATGATGGATGGCCGTTGTGTTGTTCCTTTCCAGTCCGATTGGGGTTCCATTATGAGTAGCAGTTCGCCGATGTCCAGGTATCCGGGTCCGTTTGAACCATGGGGCTCAGAAGAGGGTCAGTGTCAGTTGCTCTCGGGGGAAAAGCAACTGACGAAAAATTGCAAGTGCCGGGGCTGGGAATCAAACCCAAGACCATCCGCATATGAAGCGAACGTGTGACCAACTACGCCACGGGCCCCGGCAGACTTTATTATTTGGCGATCATTTTTTAAGTCAATGGCGGTAACTGTCTTTCCATAGGAAAAAAAAACATTTTGTAGTTTTTTTTTGCGATCGGCTTTCTGTTGTGTCATTCTGCACGTTTTGCAGTCAAATCCCTTGATAGTTGTTTTATAAATGAATTCTGAAAGTTATATAACTTTCAAAAATCTTAATTATAAAAGATTAAGTTGTATGCAAAATAAATGTTTTCTGTAGGTTATATCACGTGAAGATAGCTTAATTACAACCAATGAATTTGATAATATTATATGCATATTCTGCAAGTATTTATTGTTGAGAAATAACTTAATTGCAATCAACATATACATAAAAGTAAGGGGGAACGTACCTTGAAAGTACTATTACTGTTTTAAAATACATCTTATATAGCCTGTAGGATGTTCTATAAGCCGCCATTTTTTGCGCTGTTTTGATTTTATAAGTGTTCGATATTAAGTCAATAATACAAGGAAAAAACAGTCGATTATGTATGAATCGTGAATTATGAACTGATATATAACTAGCTGTGTTACTTGGGGACTGCGGCGGCCACCTGCACTTCTCACTGTTGCCGCAGTGTCGTGACGAGCTCTTCCACTTCGGTGACCTCCCAAGACAAGGTGGCATTTCACCGTAGCGATTCACTGGGGCGTCAGTTTATCGACCACACTGGGGATAGGAACATTCTTCACCACACCAAGAAGCCAGTTTCTCTTGTTTTGAGTGGTGGGACCAAGCGCTAGTGCGTGCTCTTGCTCGTTCGCCTTGGATCTAGTGTGGCTTACCCCTTTTCGCGCGCATCGCTCTCGCGCGCTGTCCCGTGTTTTCACCCAGCAGTCACTGAATCACCACCATGGTGTCACCGGGGCGAGAACCTCACTGGAGCGCGCGCCCGGGTGATTTTTTACACTTTAACCGGAGAGAATTTCAATTCGCTCTCACCGCACTGTTGTGTGGCCTAGGGCTCAGGGAGCTAAGAGATTTATTTCTACCCACCAAGCTTGCGCGCATCCAAATCGCAGTGGTGGATCCACATACAAAAGACGGACTCCTGTTGAGATGCACAGCGTGAGTGGTGTATTTTCTATTTCTCTTTCCTACACTGAGGATATGGACATCTCTGGTCTTGGGTTTTCACCTTCAGAGTCGCCTCTTGTGTGAGAGCCCTCACCTCTACCCTTTCGCCAAGGACCTCTTCCGCCAAACTTTTGTAGGCGACGCCCTTGCTTTCCTTATCGCGCCTCAGCTCCACGATCATCTCGCTCGTACGAGTACATCTGATACTGCGCACGTCGGCTCCCAGATCCACGAGCTTGGCGTCGCTTCGCATCACTTTCTCTGGATGACAAGTGCGTCGCCTTTCTCGCGCTTGGCACCTACTCTTGGTTTGAATTCCCTAACTTCCTTAACCTGCGGCTTTTTTCTTCTTCTTCCGCTTGATCTTCATCCGAAGGGGGTTCTTCACTTGGGGCGCCCTACTCTGTGGTTGCTGAGGGCCTAACAACGGTTGCAACCCCCTGTACCCTTCCACCTGGGACGGGCCAGCCTTTTCAGGCCCACACTTTCCAGCTTTCCGGGACGCCTAACTGGGGTCCGACTTGCCGGCATCGGCAGTAATGCCGGCAAGTCGGACCCCAGTTAGGCGTTATTATTCTTCTGGCCTTGCAGACACCGCCAGACAGCTCCTCATCTGACGGCTGCCTCACCCGTTTCTGCGAGTGCTTATCACGAGCAGTCGCATCCGCCACACTTTTTGGACTTCCTGCGAAAGCGAAGGCCTCCGTCTGGGTAGACTTCGTAACCTTGACTTTCACCGGTTCCGCCGCTGCTACAGTCTTTGTGAGTCACACGTGATCCTTGCTTGGCATCGTCCATCGACTAGCGAAGTCGCAACAGGGTCGTTTTCAGGTCCTCACTAATGTTGGACTTCCTGGACGCAAGTTCGATCTTGCCAAGCTGCTGCTCAGCAAACTTCGATCGCGGACAGTTCTTCTCGCTTTTTGTTGATGGTCCCCATTAACCACGCTCCGTCCAATATCTCCACCGGCAGGCTAGCCGGAGAATGGAGCGGAGCTCCCACGCTGGAGCTTCGTGCGCAGCTCCCCGCTCCTGCTCTTGGGAAGGCGTTAGCTTCGCCACTATAACTAATTCCTTTTTGACTTCATAGTTAATCCCACGAGTTGCACGGGAAAAGAGGTCCACCACGCCAGAAGCCTTGCATCAAAGCGGTAAGGGGCAGAATACTGTGGGGAATGCCCAGGTACCTCACAGGATCCGTTAATGATCGAGCATCTTTTTTACCCCCTCGATCACTCATCCCTCGGAACGGGTCGTTTGACACCTTGAATTGGGGTAAGCAGGTCTATTATTAGTCGGCGACTACGTGGATGACTCGCAAGCGGGGAAGGGTTGGGTTTTCGTCAGGCCCCGGGACTGTAATACCTGCTGCCCTGGCCGTGGGATCTATTGTCTTAGTAGTTAGTAGTTTCTAAATGTGTTGTACACTAAGTACACCCTGTTGTACAAAATAATTTTAACCCTTGTGAGATGTTGGGGTCAATATGACCCAGGTAGCAGGTATCAGTAGGTCGGCCCTAGAGGCACGTTCTCCTCCATTTGGGAAATTTGTTCCATCGCCATGAACACGAGTCTATTCATCATTTACCTGACGGAGAAGGGAAGGAAAAAGGATAGGACAGGGGGAAGGACAGATAAGGGAATAGGATCGTCATACACGCAAAAGCGTACCACAATGGGTTCACATAGCGTCCTGAAAAGAACACTGTAATAATGCATAAGCGTACCACAAAGAGAAGGGCACTGTGATAACGCATAAAGCGTACAGAAAGCCTATAGCTCTTTACCACAGCGGGTCAACAACAGCAGAACGTCGTCCTGAAGATTCAGGTTTCCGAAGTCAGTTTCACCTAATAAGTGTTTACCGAATACTCAGAAACGCAGGTGCACAAAAACTGGACAGTTACATATCAAATGATACGAAGTTCCATAATCGGATTGACAGCTATCACAGGCAAATGAATCAGCTTGCTGAATATTCGCCATGTGATAGCTGAGTCGGCAGTGGCCAGTCAATGCTTTGACTAGCATGCTGCAATTCTGCTTTGACAGATTTGTTAGATACTTTGCCACCCCTAGAGATGGCTCAGTACAATACAATTTTGTTTGACGACATGACTCCAAACTATTCCAGTATTGTTTGTGCTGAGTGGCAGCCCAGGTGTCAATCTGAAGCTTAATCCAACACTTGGATACCGGAATAGCTGGCTCAGGGCCAATGAAGTCATGTGATGCTCCA